>NC_135811.1:35328774-35995441 GCF_964213995.1 Mustelus asterias | reverse complement strand
TGAGTAGTGAAACATTTGGATTTGCTTGATTTAATTCATTAAATAAACTGGAAAAAACATAGTGAGTAGGAATTTATAGGTGGCACGTTTCAGAGGACATTTCTAAATTTTGTTTCGTAATAAAATGAACCCCCACAGAGGAAATTAATTACTATGTACAAGTCCTGACTGTAAACTATTCTATCACTGGCTTCAAAGAAAATATAAATATACAATGATTTCAGAATTTCAGAAAACAGAAACTGAGAATATGTAGTGAAGTAGGTTTCTGCCAGGAATACACTTGTGTTTTGTGTAATGTCAGAAGGGACAGGTGCTCAAGACTCAACAATAACAAAACCATCGCTTAATGAATAGTCCCTACAGTAAACACCAGAGATGGAATTTTCCCTTGGGCAGGCACCAGTGGTATTTGAGATAGTAACCAGGTATTAAAGCCACATCATTACCATTGAGAGTTTAAACACAGCTACACTGCTGAGACTGGTATTAGCATTACATGTACCAGTGTTATCTAGCCAATCCTAGTTTTGCAAACACAACCGCATCTACACCTGATAGTAATGCATGGGGCTGAAGTTTATCAAGAATCCCTTTTTTTCCTCATTCTTTACCAAATTCACGTTGCGGACAATTCCTCAGGCACCTGTTTGGTACATCACCAAGTAATTTTTCTTCGCAGGGGAACCTGCATATTCAGCTTGGCATAAGCTGTTTTTATGTATAGAATTCTAATGAATTTACAGCACAGAACAGGCCATTTAGACCAACTGTTCTATGTCGGTGTTTATGTCCACATGGGGTCCCTCACATCTTATGTTGTTTGCTTGCCAGGTAAGGCAGGAATTTCCTTTGAGCTGCTTCTGCTCTATCAGTGTTACTTAGTGAAAAATAAGGGGAAATGTCCTGCTTACATATGTGTGCAGGTTCGGAGGTCAGTTTCTGAGGATTTGTGAGATGTGCCAAGGGTAACTCAAATCTATGATGCAAGATTCAAGTACACAGTACCAGTGGCTTTACCATGTTAGATGCAAAATGGCATCCATGCCATGTATGAGTACATCTGGTGTGAGCCAGGCCAGATGCCATTTGGCAGGGAGTGTGTGGCCAAAGAATGCAGAACAGGCAGATCATAATGACAGACAGCATGTATTACTGACTTGACTCAGTATTCCAATATCATTTTCAATATCCAATATCCAAATCATTTCTATGTATAAAACAGCAATGGTCCTAGCACTGACCCTTGAGGAACAATACTGTCTGCTAACCTCCAGTCTGTAAAACAACAATTTACTACAAATTTTTTTAAATTCATTCGTGGGATGAGGGCTTCACTGGCTAGTCAGCATTTATTGCCCATCCCTAATTGCCCATCCCTAATTGCCCTTGGGAAGTTGGTGGTGAGCTTCCTTCTTGAACGACTGAAGTGCATGTGGTGTAGATACACCCACAGTGTTGTTTGGGAGAGAGTTCTATTGTCCCAGCGACAGTAAAGGAACGGTGATATATTTCCAAGTCAGAATGGTGCTGCCATTGTTCGTCAGTGGTGGAAGGGCTGGATGTTGTGGATAAGGTGCCAATCAAGCGGGTTCTTTTATCCGGGATGGTGTTGAACTGCTTGAGTGTTGTTGGAGTTGCACTCATCCAGGCAAGTAGAGAGCATTCCATCACACTGTTGACTTGCGCCTTGTTGATGGTCAATAACGTGTAAGTCAATAGTGTGATGGAATACTGGCCTGGCTTCAGGGAGTCAGGGAGCGAGTTACTTACTGTAAGATTTCTAGACTCTGACCTGCTCTTGTCCCCATGTTATTTTCATGACTAGTCCAGTTTAGTTTCTGGTCAATGGTAACTCCCAGAATGTTGGTAATGGGAGATTCAGCAATGGTAATTCTACTGAATGTCAATTAGTGATGGTTAGATCCTCTCTTACTGGAGATGATCATTGCCTGGCACTTGTGTGGTGCGAATGCTACTTGCCACTTGTCAGCCCAAACCTGAATATTGTCCAGGTCTTGCTGCATTTGGATGTGGACTGCTTCAGTATCTTAGGAGTAGCAAATGGTGCTGAACATTGTGCATTCATCAGTGAACATCCCCACTTCTGACTCTATGTTGGAAGGAAGGTCATTGATGAAATATCTGAAAAAGGTTGGGCCTAGGACACATGTTGTTCTCTGTCTTTGAGTCAGATTTTTTATCCAAGCTGACATTGACCCTCCTATTCCATGTGTCTCAATTTTGTTAATCAGCCTTTCATGTGGAGGATGAACTGCTCACAGAGGGAGGATGAGGAGCAGGAGAAGGGGCTCTCAACAGGAGGCCAGATTCATCCAGAGTCTTCAGGCAGCCTTTCTCTTTCCTCAACCTCAGTAAGAAACAATGTTTGCTGATTTTTCATATTAAATAGGAGATGCTCGCAGAAACCTGGCCCCTGTTACAGGCAGACCTGCAAACGCAGAGTAAGGTGAGCACTGCATTGCCAATGGCTGTAAAGCTGACCCTAGACCTGGGTGTCTTCATATCGGGTTCCTTCCATTGTTGAGGATTAACCCAAATAATGAATGGCGAGTACTCAAATCTTTCAAGTTTTTATTAACCTGCTAGCAAGGAGAACAGACGCAGTGAACAGTGAATTTCACTATGGTGTTGTGTCGATTCATACAGATATTTAGCAGTTATCATTAATTATAACAAATAAGAAACGAGCAACTTTTTAATCCTTCATTTGCATACATAGTCCACCAATCATGGTATAGCTTTTTGCCCTTTCTTATCCAATAGAAAACCATCTCCTTCATTAGCATCATATCTTGTTATTTGGTAATTGTCATGGTAACCTGTCTTTTATTTCATCCTGGGTCCTAGCCTGGAATGCAGTGTTTAGGAAACTGATGCAAGGTCAGATTAGTCCCTTATCCTGGGTACGTAAGTGCTGGCCTCACTGAAGGCCTAGTAGGCTGATAATCATTTTCCATACTTAACAGAGCTGTTTGTCATAACTTAATTTCCACACCATGTTGGCACATTGGACAACATTGGCCTTTTTTAAAAAAGCCGTTGATCAGAGTTTGTCTTCGAAGTTGTTTTTTTTCTTCCAATGGGATGGCTGGAATTCTTATCTTGAGGAGAGATTGATTAAACTGGGATTGTTCTCCCTGGAAAGATGGAGGCTGAGGGGTGACCTGATAGAAGTTTATAAAATTATGAGGGGTATGGATAGGGTGAACAGTTGGAAGCTTTTTCCCCAGGACAGAAATGACAACTACAAGGGGGCACAAGTTCAAGATAAGGGGGGAAAGGTTCAGTAGAGGTGTGCAGGGGAAGTTTTTTACACAGAGGATGGTGGGGGCCTGGAATGCACTGCCAAGTGAGGTGGTTGAGGCAGATACATTAGCGACATTTAAGACTTATCTGGATAGACACATGAACAGACGGGGAATAGAAGGACATAAGTGATTGGTCTAGATAGGACAATGTGATTGGCATGGGCTTGGAGGGCCGAAGGGCCTGATCCTGTGCTGTACTGTTCTTTGTTCCTTGACACTGCTGGTGGGGACCTGAAACTGCAAAAATAAAGCCTAGCCAACCCTCAGTAGCTTGTGTTGGCCTGTATGATCAACAAGGCAATGGCCCAGGTTTTGCATCAGGAGAAAAGTGATGATGTTCACCGCTGACCGTGAAGAAATCTAGCAACCTCTGTGGTGTGACTTTCTACTGTTCCAGCAGCAGTTTAAACCTGGAGCCAAGTCACAAGGATGCCAATGAGTACAGCAACAGTAATGTCAGCAAGCAGGGTAAGCAGCCAATACTTTGCGATATACACATACACACACACACACACACACAGCAGACCAAAAAGATAAAAACACTTAAGCTCAGATTTTCATGCTTGAGACAGCTATCAGGAGTCGAGAATTTCCCTGACCCTTCAATCCTGTCTCCATCCTGGATAAACCCACCCACTATATTTTCATGTCGGGGAGGTGGGCATGGGGTTGAGATGGGCAACACCTCTAGAGGCAGGCCCAAGGTCAAAATGGGCCCAGAGACGGAGGCAGGCCGATGTTGACGTGACAAAGTTTTGAGACCTGTTCCCATGGATGAGAATATTGGTGGCGTGAAACAATAAGTAAAGCAAAGTAGATCAGTTTCATGGCCCCCATCCCAACCTTCTTCACCTCCCCTTACCCCTCAACCCCTCTCAACCCTCCTCACCAACTTTTGGTTCTATAATAAAATTTTGTAATCCCTTCAAACTCCCATTGACCTGTCGAAATTTTAAAAAAACATTAGCCGAACAAGCCATTGGGAAAAAAGAAAATCTCCCCTGGAGGGTCACATTGCTCTTGAAACAGTTAAAACATTTAAAACATTTAAAAACCACATGAAGGAACAATCAGCCTTTCGAAGACTTCAGAAAACCTGGCAATGTGTCGTTATATTTTTAATCCAAAGCCTTGCCAGCTCTGACTATGGGTGACTCAGACTGCAGCATTTCCTGATGAACTGTCAAGCAGGAAACATTCTTCCTGCCTCTAAGTGACAGTGTGTGACTTTACTCATTATCAGACATAAAACAACCTTACCAATCATACCTGCCTCCATGAAAATCATGGTGAATCTGAACTGGCCTTCCTTAAACTGGCGACTTAGAACAACAGGCGGCCCACCTTCCTGTGCTAGTGAAAAGAGTTGCTTTTGGGTATGGAGGTGGGATTTGGCTGCCATCTTTTCTGGACCCACCTCCATTTTGTCCCAACTGGGACTGTGAAAACCATACCCTCTTATCCTTAACTTGGAATTTAAATTTTCAGATAGCAAAATAAATTATGATTAGATTAAGATAGAAGTTAAAATAAAGATAAAGAAACTTTAAAAAATGGAAAAATATTTTTTTAATGTGGATTTTTACATCATGATGGAGAAATTTGACATTCCAAAATATGAAGTTAATTTTACAGGGCCAGTGAGGGAGAAGTAAATACGAACATAAAAAATAGTTAAAATGAATTCACCTCATTCAACAGGGTGTAACTTTTTCAAAGAGTTTTACAGTGAGACGGACAGGGCAAAGGTGAAAGTTCTCGTCAATTCAATTAATTTCCATTGATAATGGTTTCAGGATGCCTCAACAGCATACCCATTGACCAAGTTTATAACAACTGACAGCAACCTCCAGATGTCCACCTTTAAGCAAGCATGTACAGACTGCCAGATTGCTGTCAGTTTCAGTGGAGTCATGACAGGAAGCATCGTTCCGCCATCATCACCACTGCAAAATCCAGGCCTATATGTGAGTGGCACCTGCAATCGAGCTCATATTGGTGTGAATTAACCTATCAGTGGATACTTCAGGACTGAGTTGATGTTTCCTCGGATTCTAAACATATTCCCAAATCCTGCTCTTCTCATTCAGCAAACAAAGCACTTTGATTCATGTCATGGCTTTAAAGATTATTTGAGATAATTTTTTCCAATATTTGCCTTTCTTCTTAGGTCATTCTGAGCCAGAACCATCCTGATTTTTCTTTAATTGCTTTGCCTTTCCATTGGCAGTGACCAAAGCTGGATGCAACACAGCTGTGAACAGTCTAATTTCTTGTTAGAACATTGACTTGCTCACCATCTCATGTTATTTATGTTTGTAATCACTGCCATGTTAAAAAGTGCAATGATATGTCAATGTTCATACTCTCAAATCTTCATTTAAGAGTAAATTCTTGCTTGTGTAATTATATTCGTAATTTTAATGCAATCACGCATTCAATTATAATTCTTATAATTCTTAGTTCCTTCAATTTGGTTCTAGCATTTGTAAATACTAATTGTGTAGCTAATCTTTTTTTATTTTACTTTCTTTCTTAAAATGCCATATATATTAGCTATTAAGAGACAAGTGTAAATTGAGTATAAACAAGTTAGATATGACAAAAGTTTGAGGTATTTCTTTTCACTGTGAACTTCATTTAAAACATGTTTTGTCTTCTGTTCTTTTTTCTATTTGATTTGGATGATTAATGATTGGGTGTGCATGTTGTATGTGTCTGTGCTGGTGGTCGCTTCCCTCATCCTTTCAAGCTTCTTTTATCCTCTCCAGCTAATAAGCCTCATTTCCACCATCCCACTCACATTATGAATGAAGAGATTCTCTTGATTTTACTAGTTGGTTGCTTTAAATTTATACCTTGAGCGTATAACCCCAATTACATTGCTTTGATTGAACAATATACAGAAAACAGACATATGTCATATTTGCTGTATTCACATCATAATGGAACATGGAGTCAAAATTGGACAGTTCTAGAAAATAGACACTGGGATAGCAAAGCAGAATTATCCTGCAGCCATTGTTTCTGATGCAGGCAGCATACAGTCTTCATGCCACCAACTCATTTAAGCAATTGCACCTTGCACTCACCCATAACTGCGCAGATGAGTGGTTGTAAGCCTGAGCAAAGAGGCCTCTTTGCTTTAAAGGTGAGGATCATTGTAGCTGGAGCAGAAGTTTGAAGTCATGCTAATAGAGCTGCAACACGAATAACTACATGGCAGGGAGTAAGCTTCAAGGCTTTGCACTGCTGCACTGGAGGCACAGGGGACGAGAGATAAGATCATCAGACATTTGTGATCAAGAGGGTTGTAACTCATTCAATATTTTAATCAGGCTGCATGACTCAGAATTGATCTCGCTTCCAGGTTTAGCCCTAGTCATGGGAAATCCAGCAATTAAAGGGTGGTAAGAACTTCTCTGTGGAAGAGGTGCCTTTGCAGCACAGCTTGTGGGCCAAGAAGAGCAAGATTGCTTCCTCCCAGCCCCACAGGTTAATTTGTTTTCCCACTTTGTGATCGGACGCCCTCATGAAATCACCAAGCATGATCATGCCATTCTTCCCTCAGTCATACACACTTTGCAATCACTGACACCCCCAACACCTTGATGCCTCAACTCTGCCACCCTGTCTCTCTCTGACTTACCATGATCACCTCCTGATCCTAAAAGCCACAGGGCTCGATTCTCCAATCTCTTCAGATGGCTAACGGGAATCCCAATGCCCTGGTGAATCAGGTGTCAGCCAAAAATCAGGATTCCCGATGAGCGTGAGGGCTCTCAAGATTCACCCGACCCGCCCTGCTTTCCCCGAATGGGTCCCTGCCCACAGTGGGGTAGAGAAGTGGAAATGTGTAGGGAGAGAATTATGCAAACCCACTAATTTGAATGTCACTAGCAAGTTTGACAGGCCAATTCACCAGCTTCCCGTCATTCACCCAAACTTGCCAGCAGGAAAGTGAGTCACGAGGAATAGGGAGGATAGAGGTAGCTGTTCATAGAGGGAATGGGCTGTCCTCATGTTACTCTTGTGGAGGGTGGAGGAACACTCCTGCTTTGCCTGGCCTACAAAAGGTAATTCTTCCCTTAGTGTTGCAGCAATGTCCTGGAACTGAGATGATTGACCTCCTACAACCACAGCCATCTTCCTTTATGCAAGGCATGACTCCAGCCAGTGGAGAGTTTTCCACATGATTCCCATTGACTTCATTTTACTAGGGCTCCTTGATGCCTCACTCAATCAATTGTTGCTTTGTTATCAAAGGCAGTCACTCTCACCTTGCCTCTTAAGTTCAGCTCTTTTGTCCATATTTGGACCAAGGCTGTAGTGAGGTCAGGAGCTGAGTGGCTCTGGCTGAATCTAACCTGAGCATCAGTGAGCAGGTTATCACGGTGAAAGTGTCATATGATACCACAACCCTTTCCATCACTTTGAGATGATTGAAAATATTTTGTCTGATCGGTAATTGGCAGTTTGGATTTGTCCGCCTTTTGGACATATCTGGGCAGTTTTCCACATTGCCAGGTAGATGTTAGTGTTGTAGCTGTACTGGAGCTTGTTCTGGAGCACAATTCTCCATGGTACATAGCCTTTGCTGTATCCAGTGCCCTCAGCCACTCCTTCATGTCACATGGAGTGAATCAAATTTGCTGAGGACTGGCATCTGTGATGCTGGGGACCTCTGGAGGACGCCAAGATGGATCATCTATTCAGCAATTCTGATCATTTTTATATGTAATTTTCTCAGATTTCTAGTATTTAACATGAACATTAGAATTGGACAGGTTCACAAACCACACATTTCTTTATTCCCAATATACTCAGTTATTAATGGCGGCACGGTAGCACAGTGGTTAGCACTGCTGCCTCATAGCGCCAGGGACCCAGGTTCGATTCCCGGTTTGGGTCACTGTCTGTGTGGAGTTTGCACATTCTCCCTGTGTCTGCACGGGTTTCCTCCGGGTGCTCCGGTTTCCTCCCACACTCCAAAGATGTGTGGGTTAGGTGGGTTGGCCATGCTAAAAAATTGCCCCTTAGAGTCAGGGTGACTAGCTAGGGTAAATGCATGGGATTATGGGGATAGGGCCTGGGTGGGATTGTGGTCAGTGCAGACTCGATAGGCCGAATGGCCTCCTTCTGCACTGTAGGATTCTATGATTAACCTTGGAACAAGAATGCCCCAGAGTAAAAGCAGAATACACTGGTGTGATCTTAACTTATTCAAAACCCAATCAGAGTTAAAATCGGGCCCTATGCGCTTATTGTAAAGCACTGTAAATCTCCCTGGATGTAGAATAAAGGTTTGTGCCAGTGTTGTAAAACATTGGATTCAAATGTGGTTGCAATGACAGTGCTCAGAAAACTCTGGTAGGACACTTGTTGGACTTTAACCTGGTGTTGTGAGACTTCTTACTGTGGACACTTTAAAGACAGGATTTGGGAGAGGTTGACATACTGGCACCTGGGAAAGGAATTTTAATGTGACAGGAAAACTGGGCTAAATGATCTCTTCATACATTTAAGGTGTATATTTTTTATTTACGTTTTCATTAGAACTGGCTCATTTTCTTATAAACATTTAGCGGCTGTTAAAATGTTCTTCAATTAATCTTGAATTTACTCAAGTGATCAGGTTACCTTTGCAGTCATTTATTCATGAATTGCTGTAATGTACATTTTTGAAACCAGATTCCCAGATAGAACATATTCATGTTATTCCATCCTTATAATACAATCTAAGCCAAGAATGGATAGGAAATTCTTGTGGGCAGTATGTTGAATGATGTTTTTGTTCTTAATTATGTTCCATAACAGCTTTTAGTTTTTGGTACTTAGAAATGATTTAAATGCAAAAATCAGTTTGCTTTGTTTATTAAATAGAATGAACTTCTTGTTCTTATGCATGGCACCAACCGTTTGTTCGTAAGACTGTTTGAATATTCATATTTTTCTGGCATCATTTTTTTCATGGCTTGTCCTATCCCCGCCTTTTCTTTCCTGGTACAGTTTTCTCTGTCTCCCTCATTCTCAATCCACAGGGGCCAACCTGGCTGCAATTCTGCACTCTTCCCCAATTTTTGCTGTCAAATTTATTTGGAGAGCCGGTGCAGACCAGAATTATTACGGTGCGGATGACACGAAGATGGCTGGATAGCGAAGAGCATTGTCGGGCAATACAGCAGGATATAGATAGGCTGGAAAATTGGGCGGAGAGGTGGCAGATGGAGTTTAATCTGGATAAATGCGAAGTGATGCATTTTGGAAGAAATAATGTAGGGAGGAGTTATACAATAAATGGCAGAGTCGTCAGGAGTATAGAAACACAGAGGGACCTAGGTGTGCAAGTCCACAAATCCTTGAAGGTGGCAACACAGGTGGAGAAGGTGGTGAAGAAGGCATATGGTATGCTTGCCTTTATAGGACGGGGTATAGAGTATAAAAGCTGGAGTCTGATGATGCAGCTGTATAGAACGCTGGTTAGGCCACATTTGGAGTACTGCGTCCAGTTCTGGTCGCCGCACTACCAGAAGGACGTGGAGGCATTGGAGAGAGTGCAGAGAAGGTTTACCAGGATGTTGCCTGGTATGGAGGGTCTTAGCTATGAGGAGAGATTGGGCAGACTGGGGTTGTTCTCCTTGGAAAGACGGAGAATGAGGGGAGATCTAATAGAGGTGTACAAGATTATGAAGGGTATAGATAGGGTGAACAGTGGGAAGCTTTTTCCCAGGTCGGAGGTGACGATCACGAGGGGTCACGGGCTCAAGCTGAGAGGGGCGAAGTATAACTCAGACATCAGAGGGACGTTTTTTACACAGAGGGTGGTGGGGGCCTGGAATGCGCTGCCAAGTAGGGTGGTGGAGGCAGGCACGCTGACATCGTTTAAGACTTACCTGGATAGTCACATGAGCAGCCTGCGAATGGAGGGATACAAATGATTGGTCTAGTTGGTCCAAGGAGCGGCACAGGCTTGGAGGGCCGAAGGGCCTGTTTCCTGTGCTGTACTGTTCTTTGTTCTTTGTTCTTTGGTGCAGAGCCGGGCTGAATGGTCTGCTTCTGCACCGTAATAATTCTGTGATTCTGTAAAATTCAGCAACATCCACCGTACACTAGCTGGATGTCAGTTACATGAAATAGGAACATTGGAACAGGAGTAGGCCATTTCGACCCTCAAGCCTGTTCTACCACCATTCAGTACTGATCCATTCACAGCTGATCTTAGCTCACCACCTGCCTTGGCTGCATGTCATTTTACAACATTCAATAGCAAAAATCTATAGATCTCAGATTTAAAATTATGAACTAAGATAGAAGCTATTGCTTTTAGTGGAAAGAGTTTCAAACTTTTACCACTTCGCATGAAGACATGTTTTGAGTCTTTCTCCTGAGTGGTTGGGCTCTGATTTGAAGGTTATATCCCCTTATCCTTGGACTCCACCACCAACAAAAATGTTCTTGATCTCTACCCTGTTAATTCCTTTCAAACTCCTAAAACTTGAATAAAATCACCCCTTAACCTTCTACTCTCTTCATAATCTAACCCTGGAAATGTTCTGATGCATTTGCACAGCGGTCTTTGCAAGGCCAATGAATCCTTTTTAAAGTGTGATGGCCAAAATTGTACACAGTATTCCAATGTGGTCTAACTGTGGCTTTGTATAGCAGTAGCAAAGCAGCCTCTTGCCGAGTCCTCTAATATAACCCTGTCACATAGCATTAACCTTTTGGATTTATTTTTGTACCTGACTGCTACATTTTAATGATCTGTGTACATGGATCCCTAAACCTCATTCAACCTCTACTCTGCTAGCTTTTCACTACATAAATAATACTCAGGTCTACCCTTTTTTTTGATCCAAAATCAAATTACCTGAATTGAAATCTATCTGTCGCAGTTTCAGCCATTCATTTTGTCTGGCATTATTGATAAAGGACAGGGTTTTATATTAGCAGTATTCTTTATCAATGCAGCATCATACCTTCTGCTCTTTTGCACTGTAATTGCAAAATTTTGCCAGTGAAAATCTTCAAGCTCAAAAGCTGCTCATATGTAACAGTAGCAGCCTGACCTTGGCAGAATAGGCCTGCTGCAACAATTTATATTTATGTCATGCCTTTAACTCAATAAAATGTCCCAAGGTGCTTTGCAGGAGAGTTATAAATCAAAATCTGACACTGAGACACAAAAGGAGATATAGGGGGCGATCTGGAGCCCACATGCGCCGTCTGTGTGAATTGCCAGTGGGGGCTCAAAATCCGGAAGTCACAGACGTCGCCGGCGACATCATCAGGTTCACGCCGATAACAGGCCTGAACGTGTTTTACATGAATTTCAATACATTTCCATTTCATTAGCACGTCCCTTCACCAGATATTAAGCCCACCCCCACCATACATTGATGTCGTGCGGATGTCATGCTGGCATGGTTTGCAACAGGTTCATCTATGATCCTGTCATAGAGGTATCCCCAGTGCGGGTGGGGGGAGGCGGTGGTGTGATGGTAAGCATAGCCCCTGAGGGAGAGGGACATGGCCAGTCAGGTCCCTAGTAATGCCCCCTTCCACTGGCCCCTGGCACAGGTTGGCACTGCTAGGTTTGCATCATGCCCATGCCAACCCGGCTGTGCCAACCTGGCAGTGATAACCTGTGCCAAGGGACACGCCCCCAGTGGGAGCCTGATGCGGGAATGGGGTGGTGGGAGGAGGATTCATTTAGATGTGGTGGTGGCCAGGAATGGACGGAGGAGCAGGGGATGCCGGCGATGTTGGGGGGTGGGGGGAAACGGCCGAAGATCAGGAGAGGGGAGGGAAGTGCTGAGTCCAATCGGGGTTGGGGAGGGAGCCCCTGATATCTATGTGGTGCGCTGGCGGGGGGGGGGGGGGGGGGGGGGAGATTTATACGTGTTCTGGTTGGGACACCCTTTAAAGGATTTGGCGCCCTGATCTCATTGCAGCCAGGTTTTGTTGGCGTGTTGAGGCCCGGCCCCATTGCATGATGGCGTGAAACATGCCCCCTTGATTTTTTTGGCAGAGTATGGTAAGATGTGGGAGAGAAAACTGGTGTGTTTCTCTGGATAGAATCACGTCGGTGTTCATGCCAAAAAAACACTGTCATTTTTGGTAAGATTCCCCCCATTAAGGCAGGTGATCAAAAGGTGAGTCAAAGAAGTCGATTTTAGGACAAGCCTTAAAGGAAGAAAGTGGGGTGGAGAAGTGGAAAGTTGTAGGGAGAGAATTCAGAACTTGAGGCCTATAGCCAACTGAAGGCAATGGTAGAGTGATTAAAATCGAGAATGTGCAAGAGACCTGAATTAGATGAGCACAGGTATCTTGAAGGGTCGTAGAACTGATGGAGTACAGAGAGAGAGAGAGAGAGAGGAAAGAAGCTATGGAAGAATTTGAAAACAAGGATGTGAATCTACAAATCAAAACGTTGGTTTACTGGGAGTCAATATAGGTCACCGAGCACAGGGGTGATAGAGGGATTGGACTTGGTATGAGTGAAGGCATGGGTAGCAGAATTCTGGATAACTTCAAGATTGCAGAGGGTAGAATGTTGGAGACCTGCCACAAGTGTGTTAAAATGGCCAAGTCTACAGGCAACAAAGGCATGAATGAGGGTTTCAGCAGCAGATGAGCTGAAACAGGGATGAGGTTGGATGATGGAAGTGAAAATAGACAATCTTAGTGACAACATCAATATTGAGTTGGTAGTTCATCTTGGTGTCAAATGTGATACAAGGTTGCGAACGGACTGATTTAGTTTCAGAATATTGCCAGGAATTTTGCATCAGTCTTTATGGTGGAATCTACTTCAAATATTCTATTAATACTAAAGAAAGCAGAGGAAGGATTAAGCACCATCACTAGAGAAGTAGTATTAGACAAACTAATGGGGCTAAAGACCGACAGGTCCCCTGGCCCTGATTGCTTGCATCCTAGGATCCTAAAAGAAGTAGCGACAGAGATAATGGATACATTGGCTATAATTTTTCAAAAATCCTTCGGACAGAATTCTCCCATCCTGCCTGCCATGAGAATCATAGCGGGCGGGACAGGACCATACAGAGGTCCGTTGATCTCGGGCAGTTCTTGGGTATTGGAATGGAAAAGCCACTAGGGTAGGATTTTGTGAGATGAGTTGGGAGGGGTGAGTGCCAGGAAAGCGAGGTACCTGCTTAGATCATCTGCATGAAAATCAGAAGAGAAGTGAGGTGTGAGAAGGAGGATTAGGTATGAGGGTAACCTCACCTTGTGTAGTTTCAGCCTGCTGCATGGTCATTCCAATGGGAGTGAGCACCACCTACTCCAGCAGATGAAAACTGGTAACTATGCTTGTTCCCCACCACTTAGCTGCTGCTCCCTGTAGTCATAAACACTGCGAGAGAGAGGAGAATATGGCAGTGGATGTCATGTGTTCAGATGATGTGTTTGTCATGGCTGAATAGCTGACAGCAGGTGAAAGCTGAGAGAGGTGACTGTGGGGTTTACAATAATGCTAAGTGAGGATGAGGTGAAGTTATGAATGTTCATTATAAGTTGTGACTGGCAGTGATTGTTGTCGGTGAGTGATGGGTTGCATTTCATTGAGCAGGGTGTGAGTTAAGTGGTGCAATATGGTGAGGTATGGAACTTAAAGTTATGTTCACTGACCCTGGCCACACTGCAGATGTCATTGAACTTCTTGCTGTACTGCATCCAGATCCTCAATTCTATAAGCCTGGCATTAAACATGGTGGCTGTCATCTCCCACTGCCTTTGCAGTGTCTGTCTGAGGGCCTCCTGACGTGCTCTCCACTTTCTGCATTAAGGCTCCCAGTTCTACCCCAGAGAACCATGAAGCTTTTATCCTGTGATGCCTTTCCCATCTTTCTCAGGTCAAATTCACTTCCAGAAAGACTTCCAGGAGCTGCCCCAGTCAAAATGTTTCTCCCCTTTCGGCTGGCCTTGAGTAACACAGGTCAGCTTGATACTCGTGCTAGCCTCTCACAATTCTGACCCCCGAATTTGGTGTTCAGACACTGCTCAGTGCTGGTTGCCTGATAAAATAATGTAAACCAGCAGGCAGCATGAAGTCTGTATGCAGCGTGCATTGGAAGTAGACAGGAATGGGCTAATTGCACATGATCTGTACACACGTTTGTGGGTCAACTTGAGTTTTGCAGCCATGGACTTCTTAAGTCCCAGTATCCATAGTTTTGATGAGTCTCAATATTAACACAGAGCTAGCTAGACCTTGAACATTTCTGATCTCCTTTGATGTAAGGGCTCTGGACCCTGACAACATTCCAACAATAGTTCTGAAGACCTAGCTGCACCCCTAGATAAGCTGTTCCAGTCACAGCTACAACACCAGCATCTACCCATCAACGTGGAAAATTGCCCAGGTATGTCCTATATACAGAAAGCAGGACAAACCCAACCCAGTCAATTATCACCCCATCAGTCAACTCTCAATCAGCAGTAAAGTAATGAAAAGTGTTATCTACAGTGCTATGAAGGTGCATTTACAAAGGAATAACCTGCTCACTGACACTCAGTTTGGGTTCTGCCAGGGTCACTCTGTGCCTGACCTCATTATAACCTTTGTCCAAACATGGATAAAAAAGCTGAAGTTGAGATGAGGTGAGAGTGACTGCCCTTGACATCAAGGCAACCATTCATAGAATCCCTACAGTGCTGAAGGAGGCCACTTGGCCCATCGAGCCTGCACCAACAACAATCCCACCCAGGACCCATTCCTGTAACCCTGCGTATTTACCCTGGTAGTCCCCCTGACACCAAGGGGCAATTTTAGCATGGCTAATCAACCTAATTCGCACATCTTTGGACTGTAGGAGGAAACAGGAGCACCCAGGGGAAACCCACGCAGATACGGGGAGAAACGCCACATAGACAGTGTGCAAACGCCACACAGACAGTGACCCGAAGTTGGAACTGAACCCGGGTCCCTGACGCTGTGAGGCAGCAATGCTAACCACTGTGCCAACATGACACCCATGAACAAGTGTAGCATCAAGGGGCATGTAGTGGTGTGACCCCTAAAGCAGGGGGGGATGTTTCTCGAGTGCCACATGATTGGCGAGGACCCTATGGATCGTCCCGACGAGAAGCTGAGCACGGGTCAAAGAGTGACTGAGGGGTGTTGGGTGATCAACGGATAAGGTGGTGGGGTGGTCGGACGAGGGTAATCAGGGGTCCAGTGCGGGAGCAGCAGGGGGGAGTCACTACTGTAGTTATCTAGGAGTTAGAAGCGGTTTTAAGCCTGCTAACAGTTGTAACTATGAAAAGTTGCTGATTTAAATCAGAATGTAGGACGGTTCCCAAGGCAGGATGATTGACCGGCAGAGTTTGAAACTTCCCTAGCAATTCCCGTCCAGTCGATACGTGGGGACATCTGGGTGAGTGCACCTTCCAGGGTACCTCCATAGTGTGACTTCCCAGAAATCAAGCTTCTGGGACATTCTTTAAGTAGTAACATTGGATATTTAATGTTCACACTCGTTGTCAACCTGTGCAGTTAAATTAGATTGATGCATCTAGAGAATCATAGAATCATAGAATCATCGAATCCCTACAGTGCAGGAGGAGGCCATTCAGCCCATCTTTTAGTGAAGCGAGGGAGAAACAGCCACAAACTCTGTATTGTTGTTCATACAGCCTACATTACAGTTACACTAATAAAGGACCTCAATGCATGTGGGATGCATGTCCACATGCATTGAGGTCGTTTATTAGTGTGACTGTAGCGCAGCAGGCCAGGGGACTCGAGCGGAGACCGCGTCTTGGGCTCCCCGCCGGGCGCCACAACCTCCGTGATTCTCCAGCAACTGGATTTCTGGCTTTGTCAGCTCTGTGCCATGCTGCCGGCCTCTCCAGTGGGAATCAGCCCTGCCCACTGATTTTCAGAGTGATTCGCTCTGAGGTCAGCACTCTGTGATGCACAGGGACATTCATTTTGAAACTCCCTCCAGTTTTTACGTGAATTTGACACTGAGAATGTTTTGGGCGAATCGCCCCAAACATTTTGATAAAGATAAATAACTAAACTTTTCCTGTAAAGCTGCTCTGCACAGCTCCTGCCTCGAGCAGTAAACTCCTCAATATACACTAGAGAGGCATAATTGGTTTCAGGGTATCTTACATGTTTTGGTTCTGAAATAAAAGCAACGGCATTCCAAAGAGTACATTAATCCCATTTTGTATTTACAATTATTACCAGCCCTGCCTCTGCTACCTGAGCCCTTCAGGCAATCCTGCTGAATCTGAATGTCTCAGTAAGTATTGGGCAGTCAGTGGCTGCATGTCAGGCAACAGTCCGGGGAGGCGGCAACGGGTTCCTTCTGGGGTAATGCAATTCGCCTGTGACAAAGAATCCACGCGTCTTTTGCTTTCGGCACATTTTTTCCCTTTTGTAATATAATAATTTGCTGGTGTTATGCACGAGGTATAGTGTTGACATGTAAATAAAAGGCACCCTCTCAGAGGCTTTTTGTATGGTTGAAGCAAAACAACAAACTCCTGTAATAGATGGCCAAAGTTCACCTTCAGCTAAATGGGTATATTTATACATATACCTAACCAACCTGTTGTTTTCCTTTTAAATTGAAGCTGGAGTATGCAGATCGGGTAACATTTAATCTGAAGTCTGCAAATGCATGAATGTTCATTGGAGACATTAAATCATCAGGTAAAAGTGTTCCGTGAACCAAGTTAACAAGATATCCTCTTTTATCTTATTTTGCTTTTCTCAAACATTTGTATTTTTATTTTGTAGGTTTGCTCTGTTGAAAATATTGAATATATTGTCTTTTAAATGTGCATTTCCTAAAGTATTAATTCTAGTTGGAATGCTAACAAAGTTCTCAAGTGGAGATGCCGGCGTTAGACTGGGGTAAACACAGTAAGAAGTCTAACAACACCAGGTTAAAGTCCAACAGGTTTATTTGGTAGCAAACGCCACTAGCTTTCGGAGCACTGCTCCTCCATCAGGTGGGTGGGAGATCTGCTCATAAACAGCAAACAGGGCATATAAAGACACAAACTCAATTTACAGAATAATGAATAATGATTGGAATGCGAGTCTTTACAGCTAATCAAGTCTTAAAGGTACAGACAATGTGAGTGGAGGGAGCATTAAGCACAGTTTAAAGAGATGTGTATTGTCTCCAGACAGGACAGCCAGTGAGATTTTGCAAGTCCAGGCAAGTTGTGGGGGTTACTGATAGTGTGACATGAACCCAAGATCCCGGCTGAGGCCGTCCTCATGTGTGCAGAACCTGGCTATCAGTCTCTGCTCAGCGACTCTGCGCTGTCGCATGTCGTGAAGGCCGCCTTGGAGAACGCTTACCCGAATATCAGAGGCCGAATGCCCGTGACCGCTGAAGTGTTCCCCAACAGGAAGAGAACAGCCTGGTGATTGTCGAGTGGTGTTCATTCATCCGTTGTCGTAACATCTGCATGGTTTCCCCAATGTACCATGCCTCGGGACATCCTTTCCTGCAGTGTATCAGGTAGACAACGTTGGCCGAGTTGCAGTGTCAAGGGGGCAGGGCCTATTGGGGTGGGGCCTTCTGTGGGTGAAGGGGAACCACTGCCACTCTGCATTGGGATCACTGGCAGAGGGAGGGCAAAGGGTGATCGTGGCTGGCTATCCAGGTGGGGGATGGGAGATGTTGTGGCTGTCAGGGGACCGGGGATAAACATCGAGGGGGGGTGTTTGGGACTGTTGGGGGGGTGGGTTGGGCTGGTTATGGGGATCAGTGGGGGGGGTCGGGACTGTCCTTGGTGGGTCGGTGAGATCAGGGCTGGCCAGAGGGGGGAGTCGGGGTGACATCGGGGCTGGCCCAGAAAGATCTGGGAGGCCAGCGATCGGGTGGTGGGGGGATTGGAAGGCCAGCGATGGTGGAGTTGCAGGGCTGGTCAGCGCTCGCCCTGGCCAGTTATCAGGAAGCCGGCAATGGGGGCCCACTGTGCATGCACCGATCTCCGCTCTGACAGATCAGCATATGCGCAGTGGCTCGCTCAGCGCTATGCTGCCAGCCTCTCGGGTGGGAATAAGCCCCACCCCTTGATTTTTAGAGTGAATCATGCTAGGGCTCTCTGTGATGCACAGATTCATTCTGCAAATCACACTGAAAAAAGCAGCGGGATTTACTCCCATTTTCCCGCATGTTGGAAACTCTTTTGAGAATTTTTTTGGGAGAATCCCGGCCCCTATGTGTACCTTGGCCACAAAGTGAGGAGGAAGAAACTGAACTGGGGCTTGTGTGACAAAGTGGAACTTCTGTCTTTGATGTTTGCAATGTTCAAGTTGGGGTTCCAATGGTACACAACTCGTTTTTGTAAGGTGCAATATTGAAGGCTGAGGCACTGGCTCTGTTTTTAACTCTGAGGAGAATTTAGGCTGCTGTGGGGTGAGGGGTGAGGTGGGGGTGAGGTGAGTGCCAAACCTCATTTAACTGGTGAGCATCTTATGGATGCCTCTGGTCAGCTGAGCACCCAAAATTCGTAGCAACCTGCAGAGGAACAGTGAGCAGCAGTTCCACGAGCACCATGTTCAGCATTCCAGTTCATCACGAGAAGGGAGTTCCAGAATGGTCTCGTTGTCAGGAACAGGGAGGAGCCTTGGGTCGGTGTAATGACTTCAATCAGGCCATTGAGGCTGGCCTATTGGAATATGAACTCCCTGATTAAAGAGTCAATTGTTGGGCCAATTAAGGAGTCTTTTCCTTGTATTTAAACAGTAGCGTCAGTTCCTCTGGCACTCCCGAAGGTAGACTGCTGACTGATAGCACTCTGTGTACTGCTGTTGGAATTGTAAATAAAGGGATTTTGGTGAAGGGACTTCTGCCTCCAAAGAATTATTACAGTAGGGGAGACCTAAATATCGTCTGTGGGGCAAGGAAAGTAAATAATAGTGGAACAATTTATCTCTACGGGTCTCTTCCAGCTTCAACACCTCATCCTGCGAGATTGTGAAAACCAAAATGGCCTCCACATTCAGGCCCCCAGTTAAAAGAGCAGTTGGACTCTTTTGCAGGTACAAATATCTAATGCAGGTACAACTTGCACAATCACCTCAGCGATTCCCCTAATGCTGGCTAAGGTGCTACCAAAATTGATTGATGTGCTGTTGCAAAAAGGTTGTTTGAACTTGAAAGGAAATTAATATCTTTAAAACCTGGAAATTTCTACTGTTTGTTTTTCAGTTTTCTATATACATGTCACTGCATGAGAGGCGAGGATTGTCTGCCAGAAAAAAAGACTTGTGGAAGCTGAATTCATAACAAATTTTTTAAAATGCTGAAAGCAATGTGAAAAAGCCCAGGGAAAGAGCTGGGAGAACTGGAGTTAAATGAATATTGCTGTCAGAAAACTGGCACAAATGCATTCGGCCAAAATGTTTATTTCTGTAAAATTATGAGATGGAATGAAGAAAGCTCTGTAAGAATATCCTTGGATGGAAATTCATGGCCTCTCCCATGGCATGCTTGGAGGTGGTTGGTTAGCTCAGTTGGCTAGATAACTGTTTTGTGATGCAGAGCAATGCCAATAATGTGGGTTCAATACCCGTACCGGTTGAGGTTATTACTGAAGGCCTATCTTGCTCCTCACCTGAGGTGTGGTGATCCTCAGGTTAAATTGTCATTAGTCTATGGTCATTTGGGACTATGGTGACTTTACCTTACTTTACACCAGTGTGAATTTGAATGAACAAGTTTGGATTATTCACTCAAAATCTTTGCAACTTTATGATAGAATTTTACATGAAAGCGATGGAGGTCAATCTAAAACTAGGGTCTTTAATCTAAGCTATGAAGATATGAGGGACAAGTTTCGGTACAATTTTGTCTTTCTAAAGCATGGACAAGTTGGGCCGAAGGGCCTGTTTCCATGCTGTAAAGCTCTATGACTTTATGACTCTAAGTTGGCTGAGGTTGTTGGGAAACTCCATTAATATCCCTGACATTAAAACAATTAATACATGGTTTGCATCAAATTTACATTCCTTTAAGATGCAAAACTCCAGCAGGAAAAGTGATCCAACCATAGTTAACAAGAGAAATTAAGGATTCGATCAGATCAAAGGAAGGGGCATAGAAATTTGTCATCAAAAAAGTAAGCCCAAGGACTGGGAGCATGTCTAAGTTCAGCAAAAGAGAGCTAAAAAAAAATTGATAGGGAAAGAGTAAAGAGGATATGAAAATAAATTAGCAAGGACCATAAAAATGGGTTGTAAAATCTTCTATAGGTATGCAGAAAGGAAAAGGTTAGTAAAGACAAATGTGGACCTGTTACAGGCAGAGAGATTGGACAATTTATAAGGAAATGGCAGTGAAGCCTTTCATTTGTGGGACATGGGCATTGCTGGCCAGCATTTATTGCCCGTCCCTAGTTGCTTGAGGGCAGCTGAGAGTCAACCACATTGCTGTGGCTCTGGAGTCACTTGTAGGCCAAACCAGGTAAGGACGGCAGATTTCCTTCCCTAAAGGACATTATTGAACCACTTGGGTTTTTCCAACAATCAACAATGGTTTCATGGTCATCAGTAGATTATTAATTCCAAATTTTTTTTTTATTGAATTCAAATTCCATCATTTGCCATGGCGGGATTCGAACCCAGGTCCCCAGGACATTAGCTGAGTTTTTGGATTAATAGTCTAGCACAAAAACTACTAGGCTGTTGCCTCCCACGATAAATACGTTGGGCGGGATTTTACGGCCTCACTCGAACAAGACCAGAAATTCCCGCCCGAGGTCAACGGACACTTTCGTTATCCGCCCCTCGCCCGCTCTGATTCCATGGCAGGCAGGGCGGTAGAAATCCGACGGTTGTGTCTGTCTTCACAGACACAAAAAAACTGAAATATTGTGGGGGGGTGGGTCAAGGGACTAGTGTGATCAAAGATCTGAAAGAACTTAATATTAGTAAAAAGGTTGGTGGGAGAAATTATTGGGATGAAAGTTGATAAATCCCTTGGTTCTGATGATCTGAGTGTTGAAAGATCTGGCTTTAGAGATAATGGATGCATTGGTAGTCATTTTTCAGATTTCTATAGATTCTGGAACCTGCAGTTTGGAAGGTAGCAAAAATAAACCTACTATTTAAGAAAGGAGAAAGTGAGAAAACAGAGAACTACAGACCAGTTAGCTTTACATCAGTAGTAAGGGGAATGCTAGAATCTATTCTAAAACATATGGGCTGGAATTCTCCAGCCGTTCACGCCCTGCTGCTGCTGCCAGCGAGCACGGAGAACTTGGCACTCAGCCAAATCTCTGTGCCACTGCAGCGGGACCGGAGAATCCCGGCTGCGGGTGAGATCGGAGAATTCTGGCCATGATAACTGGATGCTTAGAAAATGATGGGGAGATTGGGCAATGTCAGCAGGGATTTACGAAAGGGAAATCATGTTTGACAAACCTGTCGGGGATTTTTGAGGATGTTACTAGCAGGACAGATAAGGGAGAACCAATGAATGATGAATTTGGATTGGCAGAAAGCTTTCTATAATGTCCCACACAAGGGATTAGTGTGCAAAATTAAAGTTCATGGGATTGGGGGTAATATACTGGCATGGATTGAGGATTGGTTAATGGGCAAAAAAACAGGGTATGAATAAATGGGTCATTCTCACATTGGGAAGCTGGGACTAAAGGGGTACATGATGTGGAGATGCCGGCGATGTCTTGTCTGGAGACAATACACATCTTTTTAGCCTGTCTTGATGCTCTCTCCACTCACATTGTTTTGTTTCTTAAAGACTTGATTAGTTGTAAGTATTCGCATTCCAACCATTATTCATGTAAATTGAGTCTGTGTCTTTATATGCTCTGTTTGTGAACAGAATTCCCATTCACCTGAAGAAGGGGCTTAGAGCTCCGAAAGTTTGTGTGGCTTTTGCTACCAAATAAACCTGTTGGACTTTAACCTGGTGTTGTTAAACTTCTTACTAAAGGGGTACCCCATGGATCAGTGCTTGGGCCCCAGCTATTCACAAACATTGAGGTGTTTTTCCACCCCAGTTTTCAGTAGGAGAGTAGAGCAAAGGGGGCAGAGAATTAAGTGGAAGACCCAAAACGGTTTTTACGCTGGTGTGATTTCTCTACTTGAGGTCCCCGCCCTCCATAAATGACATAACCCAGATCCCGACTTTAAAATAGTTACATCTACTTGCACACACATATTTCTTTTGGCTGATTGACCCCTGACATTGGACTGTTCATTCACATTGGCATGCTCTCATGCTGATATGAATCACAACAGACTCGCCATGATGTGCACCTAGCGAACAGAATCGCCAAAGGTGCACAGGTGAGTACAGCTCCCAAGGGTGAGAGAATCATGTCTGGGTAATACCCTGGCACAGCCTTGGCACTATCCCCGGCACTGCCCCCTCCTAGGGACCGTGTCTGGGGTTGGTGTAGGTTTCATGTCCATGGGGTCCTTTATTTTTTCTATTTTCTTTACATTAAAGCTGAAATTGCTAGCCATGCAGGCTGATTCAGAATCCACCCAGCCGGCGTGATGTTGTGGGACCCGCCTCCTTTCTTTTGTCAAAGTATCAAAAAATATGGCGGAAAAAATGGCAGCAGCACAGCCGGTGGGCGATCCTTCGATTTTCCCACCCAAGCTGACACTTTGCCAAACTAGGGCAAAATTCTGCCCTATATCAAGAATTTGGATGTTGGGGGCCAAATGTGATATTTCAAAGTTTTGCTGATGGCACAAAACCTGGTGGGAATGTGAGTTGTGAGGAGGATAGAAAGCCAAAGAGATTTAGACAGACTAAACGAGTGGGCAAGAACATGTCAGATGGAGTGTGATGTGGAAAAATGTGAAGTTATCCACTTGATAGTAAAAAAAAGAAAAGCAGGATATTTCTTAAATGGTGAGAGATTGGGAAATGTTGATGTGCAGAGGAACCTGGGTGTCCTTGTTCATAAATCACTGAAAGCTAACACGTAGGGTTGGAGAACAGGAGAAAGGAAGTCATGCTGTAGTTATATAGAGCTTTGGTGAGATCACATCCTGGAGTATTGTGTGCAGTTTTGGTCTCCTTACCTCAGGAACGATAGGAAAAGTATACTCACCATAGAAGGAGTGAAACAACGGATCACCAGGCTGATCCCTGAGATGGTGGAGTTATCCGATGAGGAAAGATTAAAGAGGCTGGGCCTGTATTCTCCAAAGGTTAAAAAAATGAGATATTTGCCAGAATTTTACCGGCACGCCCGTCCCAAAATCGGAGCAGACAAGGCTCACAGAACAGCATTCTCTGTTGGCCTTGGGCGGGATCTTACAAGCCTCAGGCGGGCTAGGCGGTAAAATTCCAGCAATGATCTCATTGTCGTGTACAAAATTCTTTCAAGGCTCGACAGGAAGGATGTTTCATCTGGCTAGGAAAGTCTAGCACAAAAGGACACAGTCTCAGAATTAGAGATAGGCCATTTAGGACCGAGGTTAGCAGGAATATCTTCAGTCAGAGGGTAGTGAATCTTTGGAATTCTCTACCCCAGAGGGATGTGGAGGCTCACCCATTGAAAACTTCAAAGTTCAAAGCAGAGGTCGATAGATTTTGAGGTACCAATATCACCAAGGGCTACAAAGAAGATGTGTGAAGATGGTGTTGAGGTATAAGATAAGCCATGATCCAGTTAACTATGAAAGCAAGCTCAAGGGATTGAATGGCCAATCCTGCCCCAACATTCCTATGTTCCTAATTATGTATAGTTATTGGGCAGAATTTTCCCAAACAATGGTGAAATGTCAATCTTGGCATGAAACCTGGTTTGATTCCTGGAATCTGTACTCTAGCATCCGCAGATTCCAGCATCCACAGTAATTTGCTTTTATCTCGGTTTGATTCCTGCCAACCATAGTGCCGCAATCCAGACCGCAATTTTTAGGCACTTCGAAATAATTTTTCTCCATGTGATGAACACTGTGCCTGAGGCACCAAGTGTCTGATTCGCCCGCCCCGGGGTCATCTGAGCACTTTAATGCTGCAGTTAAATGGCTCCACAGCACTTCAAGCCAGGAGGATGGCACCGAGGAAACCAGCTCCTGGACTCATGGAGGGAACCCTCACCTGCATGCTGGATGCCATGGAGGAGAGATAGGCAATAATAGACCCTTGGGCTGGTGGGAGACCTGCAACTACCCCTACCCCTGCCTCCCCTGCCAGAGGCAACAGACCTACACAGCACTGAAAGCAGATTCCAGGACCACTGGCACCAACCGTGACACCCACCACACTCTCTGAGTACAGCCCTATGCCCCTAACAGCTGCCCTCTTTGTTTCAGCCTCCTGAACCATCCCCAAACACCCCCGCGCCCTGGAGCTGCCAAATGGCCTCTGTCCCCATGGACTCCCTGGTATTCGATGGAGACAGCTGTGCTCACCCCTTCCTCCCTTTCGGAGGTCATGGAGCCTGGTTCCCGTTTTTAGAAAGCAGTAGCAATTTGTGCCACGTGACTTCACGCTTGGCGGATGGGAAGATAGGCTGAGGGTTGAGGATTGCGACATTAACCCCGCTAATTAGATGCTAATGCATTCAATTTCATGTTAATCAGGTTCATGCCCTTCCTCGGTGTGAACCTGATTGCATCACCGGAGAGAGCCCAGGAGGATTGCATTCTGAAATCTCTCTGGCGTAAAACCCGATTTTGGCCTCTCAAGATATTTAGCTGTCATTATGGGATTTGAGCCCATGGTTAATGGGCCCGCTAAATCACGTCCAGTGATTATAATTAAACCATGCTACAATTTCACTGAGAATCAGCAGAATGGTTAAAGAATTATTGGAATTATTAGCAAGTCCACCTGCTTCAGTCCTTCAGTTATAACCGGTACAAAAAAGTGCAGTTCTGATGGAGTTTGCAATATTTCAAGGGTTTAACTGGAAATCATAGAATCCCTATAGTGCAGAAGGAGGCCATTCAAGTCTGCACTGACCACAATCTCACCCAGGCCCTATTCCCGTAACCCCACTTATTTGCCCTGTTAATCCCCCTGACACTAATAGTCAATTTAGCACAGCCAATCCATCTAACCTGCACATCTTTAGACTGTGGGAGAAAACCGGAGCATCCAGAGGAAACCCACGCAAACACAGCGAGAATGTGCAAACTCCACACAGACAGTGACCCAAGGCTGGGTCCCTGGTGCTGTGACGCAGAAGTGCTAACCACTGTGCCATCGTGCCACCCTAGTGTACAAGTTGGTTCAGGTCTAGGAACAATCTATTCTGTGAACCCCATTCAATGCCTATTCAGTGGATGTCATGATGTGGAGATGCCGGCGTTGGACTGGGGTAAACACAGTAAGAAGTTTAACAACACCAGGTTAAAGTCCAACAGGTTTATTTGGTAGCAAATACCATAAGCTTTCGGAGCAATGCTCCTTCGTCAGATGGAGTGGTCTCCGATTTGGTAGGGGTAGGAGCATTGCTCCGAAAGCTTATGGTATTTGCTACCAAATAAACCTGTTGGACTTTAACCTGGTGTTGTTAAACTTCTTACTGTATTCAGTGGCTGGACAGGTTTATAACAGCAGATAAAATGCTCTTGAGTGGCAAAATCTTTCAATGTTCAATTTCTGTGAAAGCTGTTCTGTTACATTTCTTTTCATTATTTTCCCATGGAGTTAAGGGATAATGATTCCCCTTGTGGCCAAGAGGTTAGTTATCCCTTTCCAAGTCTTTTCCAATGCTTCTCTTCAGCCAGCTGCTAACAGTGCGTTATGGGGAGTGGCGACAACTCTCTTTCACTCGCTCTCTCTCACGTTAATTCCTGCCCACTGTGGAAAGATTTCTGGCTGCTACCCAGCGCCTCCCAAAAGTAGCATACTGAGATCACAGCACAACAATGTGGGTGGGATTGAATCTACATCTCTCCAGTATTTTATGTGTTGGTGGTCTAACGTGCTGCAGCATTCGATTCCCCTCTGTCATGTTCAGTTTATAATACAGCACAAAACCATTTAAAGATAAGTATGATATATTTCCATTCATAGTTGGAAACAGTTTTCAGTGTTGCCATACCGAATGCAAGAACATTAATCAATACTTCATTATAGTGAAGATCAAATTATTAATGTTTCTGTAGTACCCTGCTGATATGAAAGAAACCAAGCAATGGAGACTGGTGACCCCAATTATTAAGGAACTCATGGTGAATTTATTACAAGGTGCAGTGGTATGAACAGAGTGTTCATGAATTCCTTAGCACTTCATAATATTGTGCTGAGCTGATCTCTTGGGACAGGTCAAACTTGGCTCTAAATACTCATTATGGGAAGCCCCAGACATTTTTGAGTCAACATGGGAAGATGGTGGTGTAGTGCTAATGTCAGACTAGACTAGTAGTCCAGGGACCCAGACTCCTACTCTGGGGGCATAGGTTCAAATCCCATTACGGCAGCAGGTGGAATTTAAATTCAATTGATAAAATCCGGAATTGAAAGCTTGCCTCAGTCATGGTGACCATCAAACTGTCACCGATTGTCGTAAAAAGCCATCACTAATATTCCTTTAGGGAATGAAATCTGCCATCCTTCCCTGATCTGGCCTGCATGTGACTCCAAACCCACAGCAATGTGATTGACTCTTAACTTCTCCCTGAAATGGCTGAGCAAGACACTTGGCAGAAGGGCAATTAGGGATGTGCAATAAATGCCAGTGATGCCCACATCCCATGAAGCAACAAAATATGGGAGACTTTTGTGGGAAGAAGTTTTATTTGTGAGTTGCAGTCAAAGTGACTGCATAGGGGGAAAATTGATTCATCTACTTGTCCCAAATTTACTGCACATTACATCAAACTTTCATATAACCTCATACCTTTCTTATCATACATGATTATACTCCAACAGGACAAACATTCAAGCCACAATTTACAACTGATAATCTTGGTAAAGAGATCACCAAAGCAGGGCATTGGAGATGGAGGGTGCAGACAGTACATATTTTTGGCCCTGTGCCTTTGGGGCACCTCCCCACTCTCAAGTGGCTGCCTCACACCCACACAGGGTTCAACCCACAGTTTTTGCTGTACTGACAGATCATACCTCTGTGCAGGCTGCAGACAAACATACCCAAATCCAACCCCACTGTTGTCTGACAGAGCTGCTGGACACAGCATCCTAATTGACTGTCTCCAGGGAAATCTACTCGACAGGCACGCCAGGAGCAATGCATTCCCCTGCCCACGGCCTTCACCCTGATTCCCGCTTCTCATTGGCCACCTTCTCTTAAAAGTTTTAAAGTTTATTTATTGGTGTCACAAGTTGGCTTACCTTAACACTGCAATGAAGTTATTGTGAAAGCCCCCTAGCTGTCACACTCCAGTGCCTGTTCGGGTACACTGATGGAGAATTTAGCACGGCCAATGCACCTAACCTGCACGTCTTTCAGATTATATTTGTACATATTTGCAAATTTCCAGAAACTGGAGCATCTGGAGGAAACCCACGCAAACACGGAGAAAATGTGCAGACTCTGCACAGACAGTCATCCAAGCCAGGAATCAAATCCAGGTCCCTGGCACTATGAGGCAATACTGCTAACCATTGTGCCACCATGCCGCCCTACTTTGCGGTTTCTGGGAGAGTAAAAAAGGGTAAGAGTAAGTAAATTGGTACATACTGGTCTGCCAAACAATAACTCTGCTGGTGGTGAAACAGTTGCACTGGAAGATGTTGCTCTTAGGTGTGTCATTTGTTCAGCTAGGCTGTTAGAGCTTGGGTAATGAGGGGAAGAAGTTGTGTGATCGATATTCCACTTTTCACACATATCCTGAAATGCATTATCTGTAATGATCTCTCTGGGCACACCAAATAAACTAGAAATAGCACTTAGACTGTGCATGACAGTTGTGCCAGACATATTGTGCAATTGTTGAATAATAGGGTACTTGGAAAATAATTGATGATGACGTTGGAGTCAGTGCCATGGAAATGAAAGAGGTCGGATGTGGTTTTAGACCAAGGATGGGTAAGAACTCCATGTGGAATCAGTGGTCCTTTGTGCTGGCTTGGCACATGCTCTTGACATGCCTCATACCTCTTGACAATGACTTAAATGTCATTGTTCATACCCAGCCAATAGATTGTCTGTCTTGTCAGTCTTCTAGTATGATGACCCTTAAAAATGAGTCCCCAGGAGATGCACAACTCAACCCAATAAGAGCAAAATTTCACATATTCGTGAACATGCTGAGTTGAATGAGGCCATCCCTCAATGATAGTTTTCCACAGTCTCTGTAGTGTAGAATCTTTTACTGTTTTTTTTGTATCTGCCAGCATTTGCATTGCACAATATGTACCTGATCAATTAACGGACTTGCATCCTCCTGCAAGTGTAACGTTACAGTTCCCTTGGAACTGCCAATTTTGTAAAATCATTCTGGATATTTCTATGTTAGGTTGTGAACTGAGGTAATAGGAGTAGTTTCTGCGGTTGATCTTCTGTATGAGGTCTGACTGATTCCATGGATTATCACAAACGTGTGAGGCCACAGCATGCTGGTAGACCTATAATTACTGGGCCTTTAGCCTCCATGATGTAGAACATATATGACACCTTGGAGGATTGGTTGTACTTGCACTCCAGGACTTTAAACACTGCATATGCAATTAGTGAGCTGTTGTACAGTGAAAGTTTCACCTTAGTAGCTTTCACCATGGCCTTCCAGGTCTATGGGTATGTGAGTTTTAGAATTTGCAGGGAAAGTATGTTGGCACATACCTCTGTCTCAATCTTGGCCAATAATAGTTACCAACTTCCTTAGGGCATGTATTTTGCACCTTGGCAAACACTTCAGACAGTGAAATAGCATCTACATTTTTCTCAGGATTGACTGTGTGAAATCCGTGTTCACCACTGTTTGTCTCATCGTGCACATCATCATTTTTTGGTTTGTCAATCACCTCACGTACATGTTTCTAATGGGATACTAGATGGTCATTCTCATTGCTTATAGCTGGGCCATTGTGTACAGTCTGTATGGATCAGTGCATGGATCTTTGAAGCTGCATCTAGTGCACTGCCATTGTCAAAGGGCCATTCTGCCACACACCTTGCAGAGTTGATGGAAAGTTGGGCATTTCCTTGGCACATGCAGAAAGCCACCTTCCACATGTCTGGCTAGAATTAGGTATTTTAGTAAATGCATCAATAATTGGAGTTGTACTTAGGACGTGTAAGCTTCATCGACATGCGTACATATACCTTTGAGCAGCTCTTCTATGCTATACATTTCAATGTTTAGTAGATCTTTCTGGAATCCCTCCATGGGAGTGGATGTGATCACCAACTCAATGATTCTGTCTGTTGGCCCAGAAGAAATCACAGTACTTAGTCTTCTCTCTGCATCTGCTGACAAAGTGGTCTGTGAAATCTATATTCTGCTGTTGAAATGATATGAACTCTAGTCTATGATTTTTTTTTAAATTCTATCGTGGGACATGAATGTCATTGACAGATCGGTGCATACGCAGTGACCCATTCAGTGCTGTGCCGGCCTCTCCAACTGGAATAGGTCCCGTTCACAGATTTTCAGGTGAATCTCGCTGCAGTGCTCAAAGTGTGGGATATTCATTCTGAAAATCCCGCTAAAAAAATCAACGGGAGTTACTCCAGTTTTCACGTGAATTTGATACTTAGATTTTTTGAGGGAGAATCATCCCCTCTGTCTTCTATGAATTAACCAATCTTCTATCCATGCTGATATCTTATCCCTGACACCATGGGCTCTAACCTTATTAAGTAACCTTTTTTGTGCAGTGCCTTATTGAACACTTTTGGATCCTTATTGAACACTAATATCCTGTGATGCAACCCATCAGGTCCAAGGGATTTGCCAGCCTTTCGCCCCATTAGTTTCCCTAGTACTTTTTCTCTAGTGAGTTTTTGGGCGGGATTTTTGGCCGCACTCGCCCCAAGACCGGAAAATCCTGTCCGAGGTCAACAGACCTTTTGCATGGTCCGCCCCTGCCCATTACGATTCCTGTGGTGGGCGGATTGGGAAATTTCTGCCCATTGTATTTATTTCCTCCCCCCTTCTGCTCCTTGATTACTTTGTAATTTTGGAATGTTATTAGTGTCTTCCGATTGATGCAAAGTATTTGTTTCCTCTGCCATTTCCTGGTCCCCCATTATTATTTTCCCAGTCTCATTCTCTGAGGAGTCAATGTTTACTTTGGCCTCTCTCTTCCTTTTTATATATTTAAAGAAGCTCTTGCTGTCTGTTTTTATGTTACTTGCTACTTTACCCTCATAATTTATCTCCTCCCTCTTTATTATGTTTTTGTTAATCTTTGTTGGTTTTTAAAAACTTTCCCAAATCTCTGGCTTTGTCACATGTTTTTTTTTCCTTGCAATTTAATGCTACCCTTAACTTACTTGGTTAACCATGGTTGATTTATCACCTTCCTAGAAACCTTCTTCCTCACTGGGAAACATCTTTGTTGTGAGTCATGAACTATTTTCATAGTTCGTGTTGCTAAGGTGTTAATTATGGGAATTGTGTTGGATGGTGATTGTGCATTGTTAACTTCTCAAAAATAGATTGCAGTATTCAACTTCAATTGTAATTTTCGTGAAAGATTCTGGCAGTGATAGCACATGTTGGGAAGCCTGTGGAACAGCTTCCCACCTTAATCACCGCTGACAACAGCTCTGAGACTGTCCAAAGCAGGTGTAAGAAGAAAGAAACATCTGGATCATGACTTCATGAAGCACCACTTTTGACTTAGGCCTCTTTACACTGTTAAATTTATGCTGGAATGAATTGAATTCATTCAACAGTAACTTGAGTGCTTAAACTCCACTGAACTTTTCACTCTGATTTCATGCCAATAGAAATTTGGATATCATGGCCTAAGTTTTTTTGGCAGTTGGGATTTTTGCCCACCATGGAAGTGCTGTCCAGTCCCACTAACTTTCTGGCCCAGGGGTTATCATCAAGCCGGAACTGGGCTCATCCAGCTTACACTGGAGAGTCTCAATGAACTGGATCCAGAAAGCTGTTGCAGCAGAAACAAAGACAGCCTTTGATCAGCCTGAAAAAACAGTAAAATGCTGGGACCAGTGAATGGCCATGGTCAGAGAGTGACTGCAGAGGTCCCATCACAAAAAAAACAGAAGTTGTCTACTGTCTGTAGTTAACAACTTCAAAACAGGTTAAACTTAAACACGACAGCCAAATGTCAACATATGAGCCTTCTTATAGAATTATCTTGTGTCTGCCCTTTGGTAAACATTTAGTGACACTAGTTGATAGTTTCACTTTTAGGTGCAGAACCTTGCAGGCTTCTATTCAGTAACTTGGGGAAGGTTGAAAAGTGATTGTGCACATGCTCTGTAGCATGGTGAGAGTCTGGCAGTTGTAAGTTTTCTGATATTGAGTGAAACAGTGGGGCAGCACGGTAGCACAGTGGTTAGCACTACTGCTTCACAGCACCAGAGGCCTGGGTTCGATTCCCGGCTTGGGTCACTGTTTGTGTGGAATTTGCATGTTCTCCCTCTGTCTGCATGGGTTTCCTCCCACATTCTGAAAGACGTGCTGATTAGGTGCATTGACTCGAATAGGTGCCAGTCTGTGGCGACTAGGGGAATTTTACAGTAACTTCATTAACTTTTAACCCCCCCCGCCCCCCCGTCATGTAACACTACATTCTGCACTCTCTCCTTTGCTTCCCTATGTATGTCAGGCTTTGCAAGAAACAACACGTTTTAGTGTATACTAATGCATGTGACAATAATAAATCAAATCAGATATTTCCTTTTCAAATAGTTCATAGAGTCCCTACAGTGCAGAAGGAGGCCATTTGGCCCATCGAGAATGCACCATCCGCAATCCCATCCAGGCCCTATCCCCACAACCCCATGCATTTATCCTAGCTAATCCCCCTCACATTAATGGACAATTTATCATGGCCAATCCATCTAACCCACACATCTCTGGACTGTGGGAGGAACACAGTAAGAAGTCTCACAACACCAGGTTAAAGTCCAACAGGTTTATTTGGTAGCACAAGCCACTAGCTTTTGGAGCGCTGCTCCTTCATCAGGTAAATGGTTGTTCTGTTCACAAGCAGGGCATATAAAGACAAAGAGGAAACCAGAGCAACCGGAGGAAACCCACACAGACACGGGGAGAATGTGCAAACTCCACACAGACAGTGACCCAAGCCAGGAATTAAATCCAGGCCCCTGGTGCTGTGAGGCAGCAATGCTAACCACTGTGCCATCGTGCCACCCCGGCAAGGCAATTGCTTTTCAATGCTGTGTAGTCTCTGCCTCAAACAGGCACTTGTGGCCAAACAAGGGTACTCAGTGCCTCAATATATAAAACCCAGGATATCTTTGCTATTTTTTATTTTGCCTTTGCTACCTGCTCTCCTAGCTTTTTTCACAGTTATATTTTCTCCCAAATATTTATCTGTTTTGAATTGCTCCTGTCATTAGTTTGCACATCCACTGACCTGTGAGTGTATATCACAGTCCTGATGTACTGCTGTTGGGACCAGACTGTTCATGCTCCTCTCTTGTACTGAATGAACCACGTGAGATAACGCAAAGACAATTACTTCACTATTTTTGTGGTGCTTCTGACTCAAGACACATGGGGAGCATCACAGGGAGCTGTAGGCCTGAATGCTGAGCACAGAAGCCGTCAGTGTTACAGATTTTATTATCTTCCTTTCCTGTGATAATCCCAGAAGGTGTGCTGGCCCTTCTATGTAAATAAGCCTTTAGCTAAATTATACTTGAGTAGGAGGAAGAAGGTGGTATGCTGCTGTTGGATTTTGCAGGCGAATAGTGACATTGTACCTCTTTAAGTACCTCTTTAAGTAACATTAAGTTATGAAGGGTCCCAAAACCTTTACATTTCATTTGTCCCCTCCACAGCTTCTGACTGAGCTGCTGAGCGCTTCCAGCATTTTCTCCTTGTCTTCGAAGTTTTCCAGCATCCACTGTTTTTTTGCATTTCATTATAAGATAAACCTTTCTTAGCGTGAGCTGCTCGTTGTTTCATTTCCTCACCTATGGTGAACCCAATGCACCTTCTTCAAACCCACTGCATTATCTCTAAGTATAGGAGTACTAGGATCTGTGTTGGTAATGAGTGTGGATTTATGGAGTCTTTGCTACAATCTGCTGAGATAAGCAAGAGTGTGTGGTACAATCCTGCATCATCACAGATATTTTATTTAATACAGTAAGAATGAAGGCATCTCGGGTAAACCTGATATTTTTTTTTAGAAGGCCTGAGGAAATTCTTGTTTTCACAAGTAAGATTTATCGCTATGGTTTTTCATAAGTTGTCAGGTCTTCAGAGACTCTGTCAGTTTTTTAAATCTGCTCGCTGTATTTTGCTAGGTTGACATATTTGCTTAAGACAGTTTGGCATGTGTGATTGAATCAGAGTCAGATGGATTGTACCAATACTTGATTTGGCATTATAATTCTAAGTTTACCTTTACCAATCCCCTCCCCAGCCAAAAAATACCAGGTCCACTTTCTCCACATCCTTCCTCGGAGACATCTAAGCATGATCCATACAGGTTCCTAAACTGAACAATCTAATTACCCGTTTGCAGGGAAATTTAATGTGGAGTTTGCACGTTCTCCCGTGTCTGCATGTGTTTCCTCTGGGTGCTCCGGTTTTCTCCCGCACTCCAAAGATATGTGGGTTAGGTTGATTGGCCACACTAAATTGCCCCTTAGTGTCAGGGGGACTAGTAGTGTAAATACATGGGGTTAAGGGGATAGGACCTGAGCGGGATTGTTGTCAGTGCAGACTCAATGGGCCGAATGGCCTCCTGTTACACTGCAGAGATTCTATATAAGCACCTTTTTTGGATTTCGCGAGTGCTTTTTTTCACAGTCAGGTGTCCTTCCAGCTGCTAACCTTATCCATTTATGCAGCCTGGGAAGTCACATTGATGCATGTGGCTTGCCTGTACCAGTGGCTAGGCTCTTCTGTGACCAATAATTCCTGGATTGGGACTTGAAGCCAGGGCATCCAAGCTCAGAGGAAATGAATGGCAGACACGGGGAGAACGTGCAAACTCCACACAGACAGTCAACCAAGGCCAGAATTGAAACTGGGTCCCTGGTACTGAGAGCCAGCACTGTGTCACCATGTGGCTCCATCACCTGATCGATCTGATTTGGCAATGGAAGCATCACTAAATAAAATATTCTACTTGGATTAACATTTTAATGAATCTTATCAGAAAAGGTAGAAGTTAAAAAATTGAGCTGTATCCATGCTGTGTCAGAGTTCACAGTAAAACCCAGTGAAAGAACTAAACAAAAATTCAACTTCCGCAGTATCAAATAGAGTTCTGCCGATATTTGCACTGAGCAGTTGGATTAATTGATGAACAAGACCATTTATTTATGGCTTCCATGTAAAAATGGGTGTGTTATAAAAAAGAGAGACTTGCATTCATATAGCACAAGATGTCCCAAGGCAGATTATCGAAAATGAAGTGATTTTGAAATGTGGTCACTATTGTAATGTAGGAAGAGCAGCAGCCAATTTGCACACAGCAATTTCCCACAAACAGAAATGTGATAGTAACTAGTTATCATGTTGACTGTGTATTGAATAACCATCCAAGACAGCAAAAGTAACAGCTCTCCTTCAAAATAGTGCCATGGGATCTTGTAAATCCAACTCAGTGGGCAAATAGAGCCTCGGTTTAACAGTTCACTTAAAAGTCAGGACCTCTGGTAGTGCCGCACTCCCTTAGTACTGTACTCGAGTGTCGGCCTTAATTTTTGTGCTCAAGTCCCTGAACCTTGTGACTCAAAAGGCATAAATACTCCCAAATGAGCCATTGCTGACCATGGCTGTATTATAACAGATCCCCACAACGTCAATAAAAATATACTAGAATATCCTTTTCTTTCCCCATGTTATGTGGATTTCCACAATGTTGTTTGATCATTCCTTTGACATAATCACGGTTCATATAACCACCATTTTTGGATTTTGCAGGTGTTTTTTTTATTCCACAGCCAGATGTCCCTCCAGCTGCTAACCCTATCCATTTATCCAGTCTGGGAACTGGCAATGATACATGTTGCGGGTGACTTGCCTGTACCAGTGGCTGGACTCTTCTGTGGCCAACTTCCAATTCCTGGAGTGGGACTTGAACCAGGGCATTCAAACTCAGAGGAAACAAACGGCTGCCCTCAGAGTGATCCCAGATCCCACAGAACACTGTATCATAATATCAAGATTTAATTTATTCAGTTACCTTAGATGTTGGTGACTAACTATAAAGAAAAGTAAAAATCTCAAATTCCCACATGAATAAAACTGTATTTGAATAATTGAAGTAAGTTTTTCTCTCCCTTTGTGCCTGGGTGTTAGTCGACAAGGTACCCTGTTGACATGGCCTAAACCTGTTTGGACTTCTGGCTTCAAGTTGCTCAATGATGAAACCCTGCGACGTGGACCATTGTGCTGAATGAGTTGGAGCAAATTTTGAAGAGGATTCCAACATGTGAGATCTTCAAAGCTGAGTTTCAGCAAGATTTGTTAACTCACGGTGTTACTGATGTGTTACTGAGTGTGTTGCTGAGAAATCTATGGACTCTATCTTAAACTCTTATTTAATGCGCTGATTTTTGTCAAATCAGGGACAAAGCGAGACTATGCCAATATCAACATTCAACTTGTCACTAACTGGGAGCTCAGGATTGAGAATCTCTCATACTTCAAATTTTGGAATAAATCTTGGTGACGTCTGTCATTTATTGTGTAGTGTAGCATGTTCAACCACAGATGGCTTGTTAGTTCACATGTACCTCACATTTACCCTGAATATTAGAATATAAGATAGATATTGTAAATCATTTTATCTTTCCGGAATAACATTTATTTTTGTTTGTTTAGAACCAGTTGAACCTTGTGTCTTTATTCACTGAGCAAGTGTCTTAAATCTCAAACTTTGTGTGGCACAGTGGTTAGCGCTGCTGCCTCACAGTGCCAGGGACCCGGGTTCGATTCCTGGCTTGAGTCACTGTCTTTGCGGAGTCTGCACATTCTCCCCGTGTCTGCGTGGGTTTCCTCCGGGTGCTCTGCTTTCCTCTCACAGTTCAAAAGATGTGCCGGTTAGGTGCATTGGCTATGCTAAATTCTCCCTCAGTGTACCCGGACAGGTGCCGGAGTGTGGCAACTAGGGGATTTTCGCAGTAACTTCATTGTGGTGTTAATGTAAGTCTACTTGTGACACTAATAAACAAACTTTAAACAAAAGGTTATTTATTGGTCCTTAACTGGATCTTACCAATGTTTAGGGGGTCTGACCAAGGATCATGATGCTAGTTAGATATGAGCAGCAATTCGTATTTGCTAAACTTAGGAAATGGTGTAATTCAAGCAGCATTAAAAAACTCTCACTTAAAACTTTGACTATGATTAAATCAGGGACAAAGAGAGACTATTCCACATCAGCTTTCAACTTGCCACTAACTGGTGTCTAGCCCAGAATCAGTAGTCATACCTCAAATTTTGGAGTCAACTATCAAACAGCTGCCAAACAATTTGGAAGTGGTATGAGATCAAACATATATCTCTCCTCCCAATTGTTCCATTTATTCAAGTTCCAAAGCACTGCACCGCTAGAGGAAACAAATCATTACATTTGTTAATAATGGAATTGCTAACCTAATGATCTTTTCTGCTCATAATCATCTTTACTAAGCCTTCAGCCGCTGAAACAGGGCTCTAACAGTGCCCGATATGTGTGTTGCTAAAAGAGGGCACTCGAGTACTTTTTCTCTCTTTTGACGTTATTCAGCTTCAGCTATATTCTTAGTGAGGACCTGGGACAGACTTCTTTTGAAAGTTGTTGATAATATTCTGGAGTGCGCTGCTGGGATCGCTTAGCGGAGCATAAGCAGGTTGGAGCTCATCTCTCAAGTGGCTCTTTAGTTGGGGTACCAGCATTTCACCCACAACCCTCCAAGAGCTTACTACGATGCCATTGGTCTTGTATTTCATTGGCATGGAATCCAAGGCATTTTGGTTGTTCTTTTACGACATGCTGTTGTGTAAAGAATGTTGGGCTCCATCTAGTTGTAATATCATGTATCAGACAGTGCTCTGACCCTTTGTGTTCTTTACAAAATGATTTATCCACTGAGAGCCTTTAACAACACAATAGAACAGTTCTCAGATTGTATATGAAATAGTGATGGAACTACTGATTTCCAATTGTCTGAAGTATTTTGTGTCTAGAAAATTATCCTCATAATGCTTGTTTGGGAACATGTTCTAACATGATAGACATTTTTTAAAAGGTTCTATGTTATTAGGTTTTCTTTATTATGAAAGGAGCTGTGTGCAATATGTGTTTTTGGATGGTGACTGAAGCAATGAAAATGATTATAAGCGATACTTTCCACAACATATCCTTCACAGAGTTAGATTAATGTATTTTGTGCAGGCTTTGCTATCCAAGGGACACTTTGCACTGGGAGGCAGAGCATCCATTGAGTTTTGATTAGGGATGAAGTGGAGAGAGAACAAGGATGGAATTTTACCATTTTTTGGCTGAGTGCCACAGCAGGTGGAAAAATGGCATGGAAGCCATTGGCCACAAAGACGGCTTTCTCCGCCTTATCGTTCTGCTGATAGACGAAAAGACGGTGAAGGGGTGGGTCCCACCAGCAACTTAGGTTTTAAAAGCTCATGGTGACCCAATACATAAAATTAAAAATAGAACCTCCCCCAAACAATGTCCCCTCCACAGGAGACCCCCAGGCAACACCTCAACACCCCAGCCCCAAAATAGTGCCCCCCAAAGAAAACTCCCCCACACTACAATCCACATCACACAACACCCTCTCCACACAACAAACTGTCCCCACACAACATCCTTCCATGGAATAATCCCCAACCCCCGGCATTGCCTCCGGCACTGCCCGGACTGGGCAAAACCCTCTCCCCTCTGATCAATACACTAACCTGAACTCCTCTGTTCGGTTCTGCTCGCCAGGTGTACGTCATAATTCATGACAGAGTGCCTTCATGCCAATGTGAATGGAGTATGTCACTGCATGGTATTATTAGGTGTAGAGATCTGATAGCAAGACATAACTCGATTGTAATTGGCTTCCCGACGTTGAATGTCGAGATTCCCGGTACATCATTGGCAGGGGTGGGGACAATCACAACAGGAAATCTCGCTGGCGTAAATTGCATTTTGGAGCTCTTGCGGGATTTTCCACTCATGCCACTGATCGTGTCTGCTGATTTCTATTTGTTCTTTAATGATAGAAAATAGCCATTATATACGAGTTCTGTACAAGTGTCCATGCATGTGCAACGCTGAGCTCAGTAAAATGCAGCAAGATGCAGCTTGCAGAGTAGCTGGTGTGGTGACTGTGCGTTATGCAGTGGTTGATCGCCATGAAGACTCCCCAAGTGTGCCGCAAAAAAAGATTCAAAATGATTCAAAATTCATGTAATAAAACTAAAATTAACCTTCATCTTCAGCTCTGCGGTTGGCATCTCCAAGACTGGACAAATCTTGGGATGGCTGGGAAAGAGCCGCACATGGGTGGTTTTGATTTTTCATGTTGGTCAGGCCCATGCGCAAAGACTCTGGAGAAGTGAGAGGGAAAAGGAGGTTTAAAATAAAAATAAGCAAGAGGACAGGGAGAAGTTAAAAGCGAAGTTCCCAGTAAAGGGAAGAAGATGGAGAAAATAGAAGGTTTGCCTCAAAATTCACAATAGAGGTGTGCCATGACTTATCAAATGTTGTGAACCAATGCTGTATGGATTATAACCTGGCACAGCCTACCCCACAGACCCACAGACTACTGTTAACCAAACAATATTTTGACAAGATTACATATTTGCTATGCTTACAATCCAAATTACACATTCAGTTCCTGCATAATGTGTTGAATGACTGCTACTATTTGCATTGTCTACTAAATGCAAGTTAATGGTGTAATGTAATTTATCTTTATATAATCTATCATTACAATTAAATTTACTGCTTTCAGCTTGGGGAACACAAATGATCACAAGGAAGATACAAAAAGGAAGAAAACCGTGACATTGACAGCAGTATTTAATCAATTTATACAGTGCGAGTACCCTTTTCACAGAATTGTTACGGCACAGAAGGAGGCCATTTGGCCCATCGTGTCTGCACTGGCTCTCCAAATGAGCATCATGACTTAGTGCCATTCCCCTGCCTTTTCCCCGTACCCCTGAACATTGTTTCTATTCAAATACTCATCTTTTACCCTTTTGAACGCCTTGATTGAACCTGCCTCCACCACACTTCCAGGCAGAACCAAACCACTCGCTGTGTGAAAAAGATTTTTCTCACATCACGCTTGCATGATGTGACATGTGGTAATAACTGCCAGATAATCCCCTTGCACAAAAAGTAATGATTGCAAGTGTGGAATCACTTTCCTTCAAGTTTTGATTTTTTTTGTGCAGAGACATTTTACAAATGTTAAATTTATATTTTATTTCCTTACTTTCCCTCTCCTTTTCTCTTTTTCTCTCTTGATCTTTCATCCCGTCTCTTTATTTCTCTCTCTTTGCTTGATTTAACATGGAAATCACCTCCTTTCCACTCTCCTTCTTGACTTATTTGCTAATTCTTAAATCTCTATAGTTACCCTGTTCACTGATGTCCCAGCTTTTCCCTCACTGCACCATCATCAGCTCACACTTTTAGCAATCTTGTCAGCAACTGTGCTGAAGACTTCAGCTGTAAATCTAACTAACTGCAGCCGCCATTAGATTCGCTGTTACAGCAACTTTTCACCCTATAAATAGTTGGAAATTCCCAAGCAGAAATAACAAATTGCAAAGATGAACCCAACCACTACAATGTTTTCAAAATTCACCATGAACTCTAAACTAAGTACTTTCAAAATGCATGAACAAACACAACACCTGTCAGCATAATAAAAGTTTCGACTAGTGCATATCTAACACGACCATAGGGTTTGAAAAAAAGTCAGAAATGTTGAGAGTTTATGGCAACACTTCTTCAGAGTGTGAGGTCTGCTGGCTGGAGTAAATTTTGCAGTCACTTAAAAACAGCCAATCAAAAAAACACTTAAGCAGTGGACTGCTTAACTGAGGGATCAGATCCTCTAATCATTCAATTTTGCACGGAAGTGCAAACCTAGTTCATGCCCTCTAGTCATAGCGTGGAGTTTGAACCACAATGTTCTGACTCAGAGGTAACAGTGCTACCAACAGCAAAGCTGACATAATCATTTTACATGGCATGCCATACATTTCTCACTAATATCTGTGGTTGAAACCACAGCAACAAAAGCAGAGACATTTGGTAAATGATAAAGATTGAGCAGGTCAGGTGAATTGGCCATGCTAAATTGCCCCATAGTGTCCAAAGATGTATAGGTTAGATCGATTAGCCATGGTAAATGTGCAGTGTTATGGGGGTAGGGCAGAGGGTAGGGTCTTGGTGGGATGCTCTTTCGGAGAGTCGGTGCCAACTTGATGGGCCAAGTGGCCTCTTTCTGTACTGGAGGGATTCTACAGTTCTAACTGGCAATCAGCTGCATATTTGTCTACGTTGTCCTCATATAGTGAATAACACCAACAGTGCAGGTTCAATTCCCTTACCAACTGTGGTAATTCATGGAGATTTATCTCCTCACCTTGCCCCATGTTTGACACAAATTAAAGTATAGCCCAAAATATATGTTATTCAAATCTAACGCTTCTCAGCAGATTCATAGCCCTGTTTGCTTCGCTGAGGGTTTGGACGCTTCTTCATGTTATGATTCTCCTCCACTTATAGAACCAATTGTGGCTCTCTAATGGAGCTGGTCCTTCATGGATAATAGCTAATTACCCTACCTGGTGTAACATGAGGAAGTTTCCAAACCCTCTATGAAGCAAATCGTGTTGGGGAGGAGGGTGAACCCGGCTGCAAAGCACAAGGTTTGAATCTTTAACCTTCTCATATGCCATAGCATTAAAAATGTTTTGGCCTGCACTTTAATATGGTTTGATGCATGATGGAGTTTGTTGTGTAAACATTTGGGAGATTGATTCAAACTGAATTCAATGCCATCCAAATCGAGTTTGATCTGCTGTCTAAATAGAGCTTGTTGAGAGATCCTGGATGTTAGACTGGGAACTCCCAGATCTCCGAACGCAGTGTTTGAATTTGTACATGTGAAATAATCAGCTAGTTTTATTGTCCGAGTCAGTTCACCAACTGACTCATTTACATACAAGTGAAATGAGGGTGAAATCCTGCTCAGTGACAGGATTTTCACCTGTAGTTGGTTGGGGGGAGGGCAGACTTTTACCCACTTTTATGATGCTCACATGACCCCAGCCCAATTCTCTTGGTCTTGGCCAATTAGATATTCCTGTACTGGATTTCCGACACTGTAACTGGTGGTCCTTGGGAACTAACTGCTATGAGGGGGGCGGGGGGAAGGATATGGTGTACTGCTGCAGTTTAAATGGGTAACCAAACTTTAAAAGGAGCAGCAGCTGGAAATGCACCGTGGGGGGTGTGGGTTGGGGGGGTGGGGGGGACACACATATAAACAACTGGGCAAGAACTCAGCAAAATAACGGGGGAGAGGGGGTGAAGTAGGATAAGGCCACTCTGGCACGCAGATCATGGTGCATGATTATTACCAAAACTTTGTGCTGCCTCCTAATCAAACTAATTTCAGAGTGCAACCCAGTGGGGAATACACTGCTAACTGGCTGAATGGCAGCAGGACAGAGATGGGGTGTGCAGTGCAAGGGCGGGGGAGGATGGTGATGTGGTTGAGGGGTGGGGGGGTGCGGTTGAGGGGTGGGGATGCAGCAGAGGTGCAGTCCTCAATGCAGCTCAGTCTTGGCCCGGCTGGCTCCGCCAGCCGTGACCCAGTATGTTGTATAATTCACATGTCTGCAGAGGGTGCCCTAAACCCCTATCTACAGCTGCAGTGCCCACCTCTCCCAGCAGAGCTACTGGTTGCCCAGAACCTCAGTCCCCTTGGTCCTCCCAGCTGCAGAGCATGTCCATCATCCTTAATGGGTCAAGAATCCTGTAGGCAGTGTCTTAGTTGGGCACCTCCTCAGAAATCTCCTCCAGGTTCCTGCCCCAACCACCTCCCTACCTCGAATTCAGCCTGGAGTGGGAATCTGCATTCTGGAGCTACAATTCAACCCAGGAACTCTCTTTTTCTCCCCGCAGATGCCACCTGACCTGCTGAGCATTCATAGTTTTTCCTGTTCTTAGAACCTGATGTTATTCTTATACAATTTCACACTATTTATAGCCACACTTGGAACAAAATGAATTAAAAATTACTGGCGAACACTTTCGTTCCCAGTGTCCTGTTCAACTCAGAGTTGAGCACCATATCCAGTCCATTGGTAAAAGGATGGTTGTCCACCTCCAAAATAACACCCACCTCTTTCCTTTTCCCTCCCATCCACCCCAGCTGAAACTCTTATGCATTTCCCTTTGTCACATTCAAGATTTCATTCATTCAAGTGCCCTTCTAGTCCCACAGTGCACAAAATCTCTCATCCATAAACTCTGCTAGCGGCGTAATAAGTCTCACTTCACCATTATCCATCAACTCAATCCTCGTTAACCTCCATAGATCTCTACCTCCCAGTTCATTGATCCAAAATCTTTGTAGTTATTCAAAATATTCCATGACTTCAGCACCATCTCAATTCCACTTTTATGAGACTGGAATTTTGTGCATGTTCCCTTCCTTTGATCCCGTTATTAATAGCAAGTCCTGAATAAATCATGGTTCAACATCCTGAAAAATCTCTTCCTTTGCTATTCCACCTTGTTACAATCCTCCCCAACTTCATAACCATCCTCGTGCTCATGATCACCAATCACCTCTCCTAGTTCCTGCTCAAAGTCTTTTACTCCTCCTTTATTGAAAGACTATGGGAAATTTCAACACAGTAAAGATATTGCAAGTTGTCGTCATTGTATAATATGCTAAAGGTTACCACTCTATATTATAATCTCGTTCCACTATGAAAGGTGAATGCTGCATTGTGTCAAGGTGTTTTCAGGTACAGTGAGACACTGTTCCCTAGCTGCTGAAGGCTATTCAGTACTTAAAGGAAACAGCATATATGGAAAGAGCAGTACTTAGTGTAATTACTGCCACAAACACAAAAAGCTCATTGTTGTAAGACTTTGCATTCTTTGATGTGTTTAATCTACATAGACAGCATGCCATCAAGCAAGTGGTAATTGCTGACACATGCAGGGGAAGGTTATTTAATCGAACCATCAGTTTATCAAAAAAAATTAGGTCATTCGAAAGGGAGATAATGTTTTCAAATTATTAGCAGCTGTCTTGAAGTTGACAATAAAAGATTGCCTTTGAATGGAAACGCTGGCAAGAAAAGCTTTAAAAATGAAGGGAGGGAGGTATGAGGGGAAAAGCTATCCTTTGAAAAGGTATTGTTTAGTTGCCATTTTGCTATCTGAATAATCTTCAGCTCTTATAGCAGGTGAAGGTTGAGATTCTTATCAGTCAATGAATGTCTATCAACAGCAATGCTTAAATGGAGGGGCCACAGTTTTTGGAAGCTTAGGAAAGGTAGGCAGGTAGTTTATCTTCATGTAAGCAGCAGGTACAATCCCCTGCTGAGTTCAGTCTTCATGGCTGGAAATAAGCACCGGAGAACGAGTTCTGCCCAAGTATTACAATAGAATGATTCTTAAAGAACCCATCATTACTCATGCAATTATACTTGGAGTCAGTTCTTGCATGTCTTTAGATGGCAATTTTGCAAGTGTTTGGGACTGATCTACTTATTATACTGATGGCCAGACTGATTTATCTTATGGCTCAAGGCTTATTACTGAAATCCTCACAACATTTTTCTGATAAATTAGGATTGACTTTTGCTGCAGTTCTTCTCGAGGTGCCTGAGGGCTTCAGTGCATTAAAAAAAGGTATCTTTAATCAGCTCAGCAGGGTTATATCTGTCCATAGCTTTGCCACTCCAGTTTCCTCTGACATTTTAATTCCTCATACCATATCCAAACAAAATGTCACTCTAAACTTCAGAGGAAAGTAAATTATATGATGTTTGGAGTCTTCTTCGCCCAGCTGAATTCTTTATCAGAAGGAGCCTGACTCACAACTTTAAATAAATAAACAAATGTTTATGCGTGGTCAGATTTTCAATGTGGGGTTGAATTCCAGGTCCTGACCCCACACAGGAACTGCATCGCTCTCACAACACTAATTTTGAATTCAAGTGGCCTAATTGACCGGGAGGCAGGCTCGGCACCCAGTTAGCAGTGCCAAGCATCTCCAGCAGGTGAGAGCTGCCGGTCTGGCACCAACAGCAAAGGCAGGCAGAAGCCATATTGGGATCTGTTGCTGCTCCGCCAAGGAGAGCAGACAACTTCTACAAGCATCCACCTGATGAAAGATCCATTGCAGGCTAGATTACAATCAAGTGCGAGGAGATCCAAGAAAGATCAGCTTTAAATAGATGGAGAGAGAGCTTCTCCTGACCCCACAGTGAACCCAATGGTTGTGCAGTAATTTCCACTGAATTAAAAATTAAAAGTTGCAATCGTGAGCACACAGACTCCTGAATGAGCTTATTAAAGAGGGGATGTTCAGTGAATGGGATTGATGTCGGAAATATGTGAGATAATATAAATTTCAAATTAGATAAAAGTTTATTTAATAGTCGAACAGTCAATGTCTAGGTGAAAAACATAAATGGCAACACCAGATAGATAGGAATAGGGAAAATAGCAATGCCTTACTTTTAATAGAGAATCCCAATTTAAGCTTCTTTTGTTACAGGGATAATATTTTCAAAATAATGTCCATCAAGTATTAGACAAAGGTTACCTTAACCCTCAACTGAATGAGATTCGCTCAGCTCATCAAACACATCTAGTCTGTCTGACGTGTCCTTGGATACTTAAGATAAACGTTGCTACTGTATAATTAATTTCTTCCAGAGAGAGGTGCTTCTTCAGTAGTAATGAGGCTATCCCTATTCATCTCCCCTATTCAGTGAAAGACCGCCAATTAGAATTTATGTAATTATTCAATCCCATGAATTCATGGCCTAACCTGCTCCTGAAAATGAAGTCTGTTTAATGGTCAGGCTGGTCACATTTCCCCTTCGTCAGCCGTTGGCTTTATATGAGATAATATGATTCGGAAATTGTTCCGTCTAAATGTGGTTGAATTACCTGTGCCTGCACTGAATGCTTTACATGCCATTGTTAAAAATGCATTGTGTGTCATTTCTTTTGGATTTGTTTAGTGTTATCAGTGGATTCACATTGCTGTGAAGGAGGCTATTTGAACCTCAATTTGTCTTCGCAAGCTGTTTCTGACCTTTTTTTAAAAAAAAGAAATAATACTTTCTGTGAGTTTATAGGGGATTTTAAAAATTCATTCTTGAGGCCAGGGCGTCGTCGCTGGATGGCCAGCATTTATTGCCCATCCCTATTTGGCCCTAGAAGGCAGTTGTGAGTCAACCACATTGCTGCGGCTCTGGAGTCACCTGTAGGCCAAACCAGATAAGGACGGCAGATTTCCTTCCCTAAAGGACATCAATAACCCAGATGGGTTTTCCTGACAATCAACAATAGTTTCATGGTCATCAATAGATTCTTAATTCCAGCTATTTTTACTGAATTCAAATTCCACCATCTGCCATGGCAGGATTTGAACCCGGGTTCCCAGAACATTAGTTGAGTTTCTGGATTAATAGTCCAGTGATAATCCCACTGGGCCACCTTGAATAACTCTTTTAAGTTCATATCCCCGCATTATGGCCATGTTTCTTTACCTTTATTCCTTCACAATACAACATCATGATTTAGCATTAAAAACCAGAATCACGGAACTTTGGAATCATAAACCACAAGGGAAGGCCATTTGATATGAGCAATTTTGAGTTCAGGAACTTTTCGTACAGATTTTTAAAAGCACTGATCAACATCATTCTTCACCAAAGCTCTCGGAACACAGGCGGTAATACAAAAACATAGCCTCCCGTTTAAATTTCTCCTTCAAATTCATTCAGAGTATTTCTCACTAATATGCTGATTGCATTTGGGAAATGCTGGTCGAATGTCATCGACAATGTCATTCACCTGAAAACTAACTTCCTAGAAATTTGACTACAATAAACCTCACAACTGTTTCACTGTATAAGACCCTCACTTCATTTAACTCAACAAAATTATTCAAACAACTACAGGCCTGCCATGCGGAAATCCAAATTCATAAATCGGAGACAGGAATATCTCTATTCTATAAAATACATTATCATAACTGCATCTAATCTTCTTGTGCATGAGAATAAGAGAGAGGAATGTGAGACATGTTTAATTTGGGGCAAGTGTGTAAGAATAAATGAGATTCTTGTTCTAAACTTCACAAAAGCTTGCTGCTGAAATTATTTAATTGGGATCCACAATCCAAGGGTAAGAAAAGACATACCTCATATATCAAATATACTCATCAGGGGCAATAAAGAGAACACATATATTCTGTCCGTTACTTGGGGGGAGTGGGGGGGGGGGTGGTGGGGGGGGGAGGTGGTCGCATAAACTAACTGGATCCTTTTTCCCATATGATCGACTCCCAGTCCTGAGAATTGAACACTTCTCATTTGGATTCAAGTATAGAATTGTACATTTTTAAAACAATGATTCTTGCAATTAGGATGAATTACACTTTTTATCTCCTACATTTGTCTCACATTTGGACAAATACAAAGCATTCATAAAATGCTATCCATTTGAGTCTCACATTATCTTCTATTTATTGCAAATTATTTGTAGTCTTCAGGTGAACCTCAGATCTGAGGGCAGTGGATATTGGCCCAGGAATAAGAACAAAGAACAAAGAACAATACAGCACAGGAACAGGCCCTTCGGCCCTCCAAGCCCGCGCCGCTCCCTGGTCCAAACTAGACCATTCTTTTGTATCCCTCCATTCCCACTCCATTAATGTGGCTATCTAGATAAGTCTTAAATGTTCCCAGTGTGTCCGCCTCCACCACCTTGCCCGGCAGCGCATTCCAGGCCCCCACCACCCTCTGTAAAAAACGTCCTTCTGATATCCATGTTAAACCTCCCCCCCTTCACCTTGAACCTATGACCCCTCGTGAACGTCACCACCGACCTGGGAAAAAGCTTCCCACAGTTCATCCTATCTATGCCTTTCATAATTTTATACACCTCTATTAGGTCACCCCTCATCCTCCGTCTTTCCAGTGAGAACAACCCCAGTTTACCCAATCTCTCCTCATAACTAAGCTCTTCCATACCAGGCAACATCCTGGTAAACCTCCTCTGCACTCTCTCTAAAGCCTCCACGTCCTTCTGGTAGTGTGGCGACCAGAACTGGGCGCAGTATTCCAAATGCAGCCGAACCAACGTTCTATACAACTGCAACATCAGACCCCAACTTTTATACTCTATGCCCCGTCCTATAAAGGCAAGCATGCCATATGCCTTATTCACTACCTTCTCCACCTGTGACGTCACCTTCAAGGATCTGTGGACTTGCACACCCAGGTCCCTCTGCGTATCTACACCCTTTATGGTTCTGCCATTTATCGTATAGCTCCCCCCTACGTTAGTTCTACCAATATGCATCACTTCGCATTTATCTGGATTGAACTCCATCTGCCATTTCTTTGCCCAAATTTCCAGCCTATCTATGTCCTTCTGTAGCCTCTGACAATGTTCCTCACTATCTGCAAGTCCAGCCATTTTTGTGTCGTCCGCAAACTTACTGATCACCCCAGTTACACCTTCTTCCAGATCGTTCATATAAATCACAAACAGCAGAGGTCCCAATACCGAGCCCTGTGGAACACCACTAGTCACAGGCATCCAGCCGGAAGAAGACCCTTCCACTACCACCCTCTGTCTTCTGTGACCAAGCCAGTTCTCCACCCATCTAGTCACCTCCCCCTTTATCCCATGAGATCCAACCTTTTGCACCAACCTACCATGAGGGACTTTGTCAAACGCTTTACTAAAGTCCATATAGACGACATCCCTCGTCAACCATTCTAGTCACTTCTTCAAAAAATGTAGAAGTATGTCAGACCCAAATTTTAAAATATTACATGCTGCCTTTATGTTTTGATTTCATGGCAAAGTTTATAGCAATTTATGAAGCAAAGAAATAACCTTGGTTGGGGTACACGGGTTTATCTGCAGGATGGAGTTGGAAGACAAAAAACAAACAGTTACAGTGCAGTCACTCTTAGGAAGGCTTCATAACATAGTGATAAGTTTCCATTGTAAATATGGACATAGGATTCATTATGGGTGAAAAAGTTGATTTGAAAATACAACAAATAAGTGATAATAGGCTCAAGCTTTTATAGACAGGATGTAATTAATATTTTATCAATCTAGAAAGCATTTAGCAACCACGTTTTTAAAGTTTATTTATTAGTGTCACAAGTAGGCTGCATTGAAGTTACTGTGAAAATCCCCTTGACGCCACACTCGGCACCTGTTTGGGTACACTGAGGGAGAATTTAGCCATGGCCAATACACCTAACCAGCACAACTTTCAGACTGTGGGAGGAAACCATAGCACCCGGAGGAAACCCATTCAGACATGGGGAGAACGTGCAAAATCTGCACAGACAGTGATCCAAGCCAGAAATCAAACACGGGTCTCTGGTGCTGTGGGACAACAGTGCTACCCACTGTGCCACCGTGCCACATTTCAGATACATGCATAACATTTGTCATATTTGCATATTTAATTCAAATGCCATATTCGTCCAGGAGGTTGTATGATGTATTGGCAGCAAGGGTGAAAACTAGTTGTCTATTTTCGGACAATTGTTGAGAATTGTTATTGGGGAAATTTAACATTGCAGGAACAGAAAATGCTGGAAATGCTCAGCAGGTCTGGCAGCATCTGTGGATGGAGAAACAGAGGTAACTTTTCAGATCAAATACAACTTCTCCATACTCCTCTTCTTCTCTGGCCTGCTCAGAAGAGCTGTTAAAATAGGAACCAGCAGGAAAACCTCACAGGTGATTTAGAATAATAGAATCATTGAATCCCTACAGTGCAGAAGGAGGCCATTCAGCCTATCAAATTTGCACCGACTCTCCAGCATCTTACTCAGGCCCAACCCCCGCTCGAACCCCAAACTTTTATCCCACTAATCCCCTTAATCTAAACATCTTAGGTCGCTAAGGGGCAATTTACCATTGGCCAATCCACCAACCTGCACAATATTGGACTGTGGGACAAAACTGGAGCACCCGGAGGAAACCCATGCAGACATGGGGAGAACGTTCAAACTTCCATACAGCCAGTCACCAAAGGTTGGAATGCAACCCGGGTCCTTGGCGCTGTGAGGCAGCAATGCTAACCTCTGTGCCATCACCTGGGATGTGGGCTTCGCTGGCAGGGCCAACATTTATTGCCCTTCCTTAATTGCTAATACCGAACGCAGTTACTGCCTACTTCAATTTATTGGTAATAAGAATGAGAATTTCTAGAGTCATAGAATCATAGAGGTTTACAGCATGGAAACAGGCCCCTCGGCCCAACTTGTCCATGCCGCCCTTTTTTAAAAAAAAACCCTAAGCTAATCCCAATTGCCTGCATTTGGCCCATATCCCTCTATACCCATCGTACACGGCTTCCACGATTACCACTTCGGCAATGTGCTTCTCCACCGGAGTTCGGTTTAGGTCAGAGTTGATCAAACTCCTGTTCCGCCCCGCTTTTCACAACATTGACAGTACAGTTCCCAACTTTTCAAACTTTCATGCAATCAGATGGCACCTCTGCGTCCGTTCGCCACTACAGAGTTTGATGTTAAACCGACTTCTGCCCTTTTGTGCTTCACAATCCTTTAGTGCCCTTGGTGTCTCTCACTCACTTCAATTCCTGACCTTCACGTGGCAGATTTCTGCTCTTAATAGCCAGTCTAAGGCAGAGGTTTTGAGACAGGCACTACCTTGTCCTTTTGTCGATCAGCACAAATCACAGTTATTTATTACTATCAGCAGTTAGTACTTATCACTATAACAAAATACTATCACAAATACACAGTACAAATATTTCCCCCTTATAAACCGTATTTTCCGATCCAGTCCGACTCACAGATTCCGCGATCTCTACCCCGGTTGCGACCGTGGCCAATCGGTCTCACCAGTAATTGAGGGCATGGAACAGTCGGTGGCCCGATTGTTCCTACCGCAAAACGGTTCGGGAGGTTTGGTGTTTCTGTCATGTAGGTACCATTGAAGAGGAATACATACCCCTTCTTAGCCCGGTAACATTTAGTGTCCCGATTGTGAGTTTGCTCATACTGCCAATTGTTCAGTTTATTTGGCTTCCCGTTTGATCCCACCACCTGGTAAGTATCAAAGGGGTATGTCCATTTGGCTGAGCTTACGTGAGTTCCATTACATTGCCCGCAAATAAGCTGTCTTCCCACGGTTATATTTAAACATTTCCGTTCGTCACAAATACAAGTAATCTGTCCCTTGTTAATCCGACAATGTTGACGGACACACTGTGTCTGTACACAAGAATCATTCTTAGGGACTAAGGCATAGTGTCCCAAGATTACGATGAATTGGTAGAATGGGCTAGTGGCATACCTGGAGATGGATAGGAGAGATCTTAGTTTTTGTATTTCAGTGTGTTTGTGAGATCTGGTAGCTTGTCGAATGTAGGTGGTTGTTGTTATATTAGATTGAGAGAAGGTTTGCTACAGACATGTGCCTTGTCTCCACGGAGCTCCGTTTAATAAATCGTATTTTCTGAATCTCGAAGTCTGACTACTAGTGGATTTTTCCCACAACACTATCTAAATGCTTTTTAAAAGACAAAATTGTACCTGCCTCTACTACTACCTCTGGCAGCTTATTCCAGATGCTCACCACCCTCTGTGTGAAAAAATTGCCCCTCTGGACACTTTTGTATCTCTCCCCTCTCACCTTAAACCTATGCCCTCTAGTTTTAGAGTCCCCTACCTTTGGGAAAATATATTGACTATCTAGCTGATCTGTGCCTTCTAGACCTTTAAGTGCAACAAATTAATGTACAGGAATTGCTAGCCTGTAAAATTTCACGAATGGATCTTCTTTTGGTAATACATTTGAATTTATTCACGAGCAGAAGGGATTGACAGTGAACTTTCATCCCAGTGTAAATTTCTTAAGCTTGAACCCTAGACATTTCCTGTAAAATGGTACACTTTAATGCATGGTGGTATTTTCTTCCTGTTGATAAATTAAGCTTTGGAATTATCTTGCTATCTCTCTGCAGGCACAAATCTAATAAATTAGTTCAACTCGGGTGAGAATGAAACAATGTGGTCCCAAATAGAGAGCTTCTCAATTCACCGAATGGACCGTACAGGGGAGGTGGGGTCTGCCAACTAATCAACACCTTGTGGTGCCTAGATGTAGCAACACTGGCGAGTTTCTGCTCCCCGGACCTAGAATACCTGACGCTAAAATGCCACCCCTACTACCTTCCGTGGGAGTTCACCTCTGTTATCTGACACCAGTTTACATCCCAACCCACGTGGACGTGAAGACTGCGCTGGATGAAATATACACCACTCCAAATAGCCTTGAAACGAGACATCCTGAGGCCTTGTTTATTGTGACCGGGGACTTCAATCAAGCCAAGCTCAAGAGCATCCTACCAAGATACCACCAATACGTCTCCTGTTCCACCTGAGGCCCAAGCATCTTAGACCATTGCTACACAAATATCAAACATGTCTACTGTTCTATCACCCACCCACACTTTGGCAAATCAGACCACATGGCTATGCTCCTGCTCCCAGCTTACCAGCAAAAACTGAAATGAGAGAATATGTAAAAGAAAGTTGTGTAAAGTTGGTCTAAGGAATTGGATGATCTCCCACGGAACTGCTTAGAGTGAGTAGACTGGTCAGTATTTAAAAACTCTGCGACCAGCCTGAACGAGTACATCACTACGGTAACTGACTTCATTAGCAAACATGTAGAAGACTGTGTACCAAAGAAGAAAATCTGCATATTTCCCAACCGGAAACCATGGATGAACAGAGATATCAACTGCTTGCTGAAGTCCAGGTCTGAGGTGTTCAAGTCAGGCGACCCTGACCTATACAAGAAAGCCAGATATGATCTAAGGAGATCCATCAAAGATGCCAAAAGATAGTACCGGACCAAGCTAGAGTCCCAGGCTAGTCACACGGACCCCTGCCGACTATGGCAAGGTCTGCAAGGCTACAAGATGAAGGCACGTAAAATCGCCGGCACCAATGCACTCCTTCCCAATGAGTTCAATGCATTCTATGCCCGTTTTAACCAAGAGGTCAGCAAGAGCAAGCCCTCCAGCCCAGAAGCCTCGTACAAACCTGTAACCAAGGTCACCATTACAGACGTCAGAAGGTCAACCCACGGAAAGCGACTAGCCTGGATGGGGTACCCAGATGAGCACTCAGATCCTGTGCGGACCAGCTGGCGGGGATATTCGCAGGCACCTTCAACCTCTCTTTACAACAATCTGAGGTCTCTTACTGCTTCAAGAAGACAACCATCATCCCATTACCAAAGAAAAGCCAGGCAGTGTGCCTTAATGACTATCGTCCAATGGCTCTGACATCCATTATTATGAAATGCTTCGAAAGGTACGTCATGGCACAAATCAATTCCGGCCTCCCAGATTGCCTGGATCCACTACAGCCTACCTCCGCAATAGGTCCACAGCAGACGCCATCTCCCTGGCCCTGCACTCAACCCTGGAACACCTAGATAACAAAGACACCTATGTCAGGCTCCTATTTATTGATCACAGCTCAGTCTTCAACATCCTTATTCCAAAAAAACCCATCTCCAAACTCCATGGCCTAGGGCTCAGCTCCTCCCTCTGCGACTGGATCCTGAGCTTCCTAACCCACAGACCACGATCAGTAAGGATAGGCAACAACACCTCCTCCACAATCATTCTCATCACTGGTGCCCCACAAGACTGTGTCTTCAGCCCCTGACTATACTCCTTATACACCTATGATTGTGTGGCCAAATTCCCCTCCAACTCGATTTTCAAGTTTGCTGATGACACCGCCGTAGTGGGTTGGATCTCAAACAATGACAAGACGGAGTACAGGAAAGAGATAGAGAACTTGGTGAACTGGGTGCGACAACAATAATCTCTCACTCACTGTCAGCAAAACGAAGGAGATAGTCATGGCGTCAGGAAGCATAGTGGAGGACATGTCCCTGTCTACATCAATGGGGATGAAGTAGAAATGATCGAGAGCTTCAGGTTTTTAGGTGTCCAGGTCACCAACAATCTGTCTTGATCCCCCCATGCCGACGCTATCATTAAGAAAGCCCACCAACACCTCTACTTTCTCAGGAGACTAAGGAACTTTGGCATGCCTGCTACAACTCTCACCAACTTTTACAGATGCACCATATAAAGCATTCTTTCTGGTTGTATCACAGCTTGGTACAGCTCCTGCTCTGCCCAAGGCCGCGAGAAACTACAAAGGATTGTGAACGAAGCCCAGTCCATCACTCAAACCAGCCTCCCATCCATTGACTCTGTCTACACTTACCGCTGCCTTGGAAAAGCAGCCAGCATAATTAAGGACCCCACGCACCCCGGACATTCTGTCTTCCACCTTCTTCCATTGGGAAAAAGATACAAAAGTCTGAGGACACGTACCAACCGATTCAAGAACAGCTTCTTCCCTGCTGCCATCAGACTTTTGAATGGACCTACCTCACATTAAGTTTATCTTTCTCTACACGCTAGCTATGTCTGTAACACTACATCTGCACTTTCTCCTTTGCTTCTCTATGTACGGTATGCTTTGTCTGTGCAAGAAACAATACTTTTCACTGTAAACTAATACATGTGACAATAATAAATCAAATCAAATAATAAATCAAATCAAGTCAAATCAAATCAAAACTCCTACTTTCATCCCCATGGGGGCATTTAGTTGAATTGCTGACTAGTGTTATTTTTTACCATCAGGGTGGTTCTCCAGATAAATTTGAAACATTAACCCAGCAGCTATTCAGCAGTATTTTGTATAATGCATCAGAAGGTTGAAAAGCAAAACTATTTCATACGTTCCTTACCCATTCATATCCTCAGTGATAACTTGTACTTACATGCTGCTTCTCACAAAAAATGTCATGTTAGATAAAAATACAGACATCCGTGGCATAAAGTAAGTAATTTAGGAGGGGAGACCAAAGTCAAAGAGAAGGGTTTTTCAGAGAACCGAAGGCAGGGTTTGAGGTAGCAGGGTACATAGGCTTGGGAAGACACCAAATCAGTGGAATGCAATAGTTACCAAATGCAATAGTTACCAAATTGCATTCCACTGATTTTAGAGCAGACAGCATAACCCAGGGACATGGGCTGCTGAATATCTCTCAGGAAGAGTAATGTAAAGCCATGGAGATGTTCAAATATAATGACAGGGGTCTTGAATGTGATTTTCAAAGGAATCAGGCAAAACTTGGCAAAGACCACTGGTGTTTTGAAATGAAACAACATGACTATGATATGTCAAATTGACTAAAATTTATGAAAGGTCAAAGTTGGAAGGTCATCGAAGAAGACATTGGACAAATCATTCGGAAAACGTGATTTAAGGCTTCAGCAGTGGTGGGGAAGATATTGGGTGGATTTCTCCCATGGCTCTGCTGCTGGGTTCAATGCAGGCATTGGGGTGGGCAGAGAATTTTGCAGGCATCCAAAAATCGTTTCTACACCAGTGTAAATTTTCTGTGGGATCATCCGCTGGTGCCCACTATGGCAGACCAGGAAACCCACTGGAGGCTGGCATGAAATGATTTGCATGCTACTAATGAGATGCAGAGGAAGGCCTGATCAGAATTTTCCAACCCTGCCAGGTTCTTTGCGACGCCAGCAGGTAAACAAGTTGGTGCAGAACACGTCTGGGCCCATGTCAAGACTCACCTGAACAATGCCTGGGACTGCTCCAGAGTTCAGGATGGAGGTTGCCAGTGATCTTGGACTCTGGAACACCACAGCAACGGATGGGATTAGCATCTACAGATGAATCCTTCAGATTCAATTTCATTGAGGTGACCCATCTTCCAGTCCCAGACTGTTCCTGGAGTTACATCCTATTTCCTCATCAGTGGCTCAGTGATGTTGGGTACCATTTCAATATGGCACCCAGATATGATGACATGGTATGCACCACCATGCCTGTTCCTCCATGCAATACTGCACTAAATGCACAGGTAATTAACGTGGTTGGGACCAGAAGTTACGGTGTGGCTTCCCGCTGGCCTTTACAGCCGGAAACACTCCCCATCCCTATCCCTGCCATATGGTCCCATATGGGAGAATTCCACCTGCACAACAATTTCCGAAATGGAAAAATGCACTGCTTCTGGTGGCTTAGATATGAGGGAGTGACTCAGTTCAGGGTGAAACTGTGAGGTTGTATACCATTCAATTTATCTTGATAGAACTGTGAGATTATTGGATTTAGGATTAGAGGCCTTTTGGGCATGGGTGGGAAAGGATGGCTTTAGTTTTCCAACATTGAGCTGAAGGAACTTTTGGCACATACAGGACTCTATGTCAGATAGAGAGCCAGAAAGGACAGGAAGAGCCTCATAGACAGTGACACTGGAACAGAGCGAGACTGAGTGTCAACAATATACAGAAAAACTGCCAGCACTGGAGGAGGCCGTCTTTGAAAGAACATTTTAATCTCACAGCACAGTCTTTTCCCTTTAACCCAGAAGATTGTTTTTCTTCAATTAGCTGTCCGAATAGAGATATATCTCAAAGCTGACCTCCAGCTTGTGGATAATGAAGGCAAAGGTGAGCACATAAATAAAATTGCAAAGGAATAAAATTGCAATAAAATTGCACGGGGTAAAGGATGCAGCACTGACTGGGTAAAGGGTGCGGCACTGACTGGGTAAAGGGTGCGGCACTGACTGGGTAAAGGATGCAGCACTGACTGGGTAAAGGGTGCAGCACTGACTGGGTAAAGGATGCAGCACTGACTGGGTAAAGGTTGCGGCACTGACTGGGTAAAGGGTGCAGCACTGACTGGGTAAAGGATGCAGCACTGACTGGGTAAAGGATGCAGCACTGACTGGGTAAAGGGTGCAGCACTGACTGGCTAAAGGATGCAACACTGACTGGGTAAAGGGTGCAGCACTGACTGGCTAAAGGATGCAGCACTGACTGGGTAAAGGATGCAGCACTGACTGGGTAAAGGGTGCAGCACTGACTGGGTAAAGGATGCGGCACTGACTGGGTAAAGGGTGCAGCACTGACTGGGTAAAGGATGCAGCACTGACTGGCTAAAGGATGCAGCACTGACTGGGTAAAGGATGCAGCACTGACTGGCTAAAGGATGCAGCACTGACTGGGTAAAGGGTGCAGCACTGACTGGCTAAAGGATGCAGCACTGACTGGGTAAAGGGTGCGGCACTGACTGGCTAAAGGGTGCAGCACTGACTGGCTAAAGGATGCAGCACTGACTGGGTAAAGGGTGCAGCACTGACTGGCTAAAGGATACAGCACTGACTGGGTAAAGGATGCAGCACTGACTGGGTAAAGGGTGCGGCACTGACTGGGTAAAGGATACAGCACTGACTGGGTAAAGGATACAGCACTGACTGGGTAAAGGATACAGCACTGACTGGGTAAAGGATGCAGCACTGACTGGGTAAAGGATGCAGCACTGACTGGGTAAAGGGTGCGGCACTGACTGGGTAAAGGGTGCAGCACTGACTGGGTAAAGGATGCAGCACTGACTGGGTAAAGGATACAGCACTGACTGGGTAAAGGATGCGGCACTGACTGGGTAAAGGATACAGCACTGACTGGGTAAAGGATATAGCACTGACTGGGTAAAGGATACAGCACTGACTGGGTAAAGGATGCAGCACTGACTGGGTAAAGGATGCAGCACTGACTGGGTAAAGGATACAGCACTGACTGGGTAAAGGATACAGCACTGACTGGGTAAAGGATGCAGCACTGACTGGGTAAAGGATACAGCACTGACTGGGTAAAGGATGCGGCACTGACTGGGTAAAGGATACAGCACTGACTGGGTAAAGGATACAGCACTGACTGGGTAAAGGATACAGCACTGACTGGGTAAAGGATGCAGCACTGACTGGGTAAAGGATGCAGCACTGACTGGGTAAAGGGTGCGGCACTGACTGGGTAAAGGGTGCAGCACTGACTTGGTAAAGGATACAGCACTGACTGGGTAAAGGATACAGCACTGACTGGGTAAAGGATGCAGCACTGACTGGGTAAAGGATACAGCACTGACTGGGTAAAGGATACAGCACTGACTGGGTAAAGGATGCAGCACTGACTGGGTAAAGGGTGCGGCACTGACTGGGTAAAGGGTGCGGCACTGACTGGGTAAAGGGTGCAGCACTGACTGGGTAAAGGGTGCGGCACTGACTTGGTAAAGGGTGCGGCACTGACTGGGTAAAGGGTGCAGCACTGACTGGGTAAAGGGTGCGGCACTGACTTGGTAAAGGATACAGCACTGACTGGGTAAAGGATACAGCACTGACTGGGTAAAGGATACAGCACTGACTGGGTAAAGGATACAGCACTGACTGGGTAAAGGATACAGCACTGACTGGGTAAAGGATGCAGCACTGACTGGGTAAAGGGTGCGGCACTGACTGGGTAAAGGGTGCGGCACTGACTGGGTAAAGGGTGCAGCACTGACTGGGTAAAGGGTGCGGCACTGACTTGGTAAAGGGTGCGGCACTGACTGGGTAAAGGGTGCGGCACTGACTGGGTAAAGGGTGCGGCACTGACTTGGTAAAGGATACAGCACTGACAGGGTAAAGGGTGCAGCACTGACTGGGTAAAGGGTGCGGCACTGACTTGGTAAAGGGTGCGGCACTGACTGGGTAAAGGATGCGGCACTGACTGGGTAAAGGATACAGCACTGACTGGGTAAAGGGTGCGGCACTGACTGGGTAAAGGGTGCGGCACTGACTGGGTAAAGGGTGCGGCACTGACTGGGTAAAGGGTGCAGCACTGACTGGGTAAAGGATGCAGCACTGACTGGGTAAAGGGTGCAGCACTGACAGGGTAAAGGATACAGCACTGACTGGGTAAAGGATACAGCACTGACTGGGTAAAGGATGCGGCACTGACTGGGTAAAGGATACAGCACTGACTGGGTAAAGGATACAGCACTGACTGGGTAAAGGGTGCAGCACTGACAGGGTAAAGGGTGCAGCACTGACTGGGTAAAGGATGCAGCACTGACTTGGTAAAGGGTGCGGCACTGACTGGGTAAAGGATACAGCACTGACTGGGTAAAGGATACAGCACTGACTGGGTAAAGGGTGCAGCACTGACAGGGTAAAGGGTGCAGCACTGACTGGGTAAAGGGTGCGGCACTGACTGGGTAAAGGATACAGCACTGACTGGGTAAAGGGTGCGGCACTGACTGGGTAAAGGATACAGCACTGACTGGGTAAAGGGTGCGGCACTGACTGGGTAAAGGATACAGCACTGACTGGGTAAAGGGTGCGGCACTGACTGGGAAAATGATGCGGCACTGACTGGGTAAAGGGTGCAGCACTGACTGGGTAAAGGGTGCAGCACTGACTGGGTAAAGGATACAGCACTGACTGGGTAAAGGATGCAGCACTGACTGGGTAAAGGATGCAGCACTGACTGGGTAAAGGGTGCGGCACTGACTGGGTAAAGGGTGCAGCACTGACTGGGTAAAGGGTGCAGCACTGACTTGGTAAAGGATACAGCACTGACTGGGTAAAGGATACAGCACTGACTGGGTAAAGGATGCAGCACTGACTGGGTAAAGGATACAGCACTGACTGGGTAAAGGATACAGCACTGACTGGGTAAAGGATGCAGCACTGACTGGGTAAAGGGTGCGGCACTGACTGGGTAAAGGGTGCGGCACTGACTGGGTAAAGGGTGCAGCACTGACTGGGTAAAGGGTGCGGCACTGACTTGGTAAAGGGTGCGGCACTGACTGGGTAAAGGGTGCAGCACTGACTGGGTAAAGGGTGCGGCACTGACTTGGTAAAGGATACAGCACTGACTGGGTAAAGGATACAGCACTGACTGGGTAAAGGATACAGCACTGACTGGGTAAAGGATACAGCACTGACTGGGTAAAGGATACAGCACTGACTGGGTAAAGGATGCAGCACTGACTGGGTAAAGGGTGCGGCACTGACTGGGTAAAGGGTGCGGCACTGACTGGGTAAAGGGTGCAGCACTGACTGGGTAAAGGGTGCGGCACTGACTTGGTAAAGGGTGCGGCACTGACTGGGTAAAGGGTGCGGCACTGACTGGGTAAAGGGTGCGGCACTGACTTGGTAAAGGATACAGCACTGACAGGGTAAAGGGTGCAGCACTGACTGGGTAAAGGGTGCGGCACTGACTTGGTAAAGGGTGCGGCACTGACTGGGTAAAGGATGCGGCACTGACTGGGTAAAGGATACAGCACTGACTGGGTAAAGGGTGCGGCACTGACTGGGTAAAGGGTGCGGCACTGACTGGGTAAAGGGTGCGGCACTGACTGGGTAAAGGGTGCAGCACTGACTGGGTAAAGGATGCAGCACTGACTGGGTAAAGGGTGCAGCACTGACAGGGTAAAGGATACAGCACTGACTGGGTAAAGGATACAGCACTGACTGGGTAAAGGATGCGGCACTGACTGGGTAAAGGATACAGCACTGACTGGGTAAAGGATACAGCACTGACTGGGTAAAGGGTGCAGCACTGACAGGGTAAAGGGTGCAGCACTGACTGGGTAAAGGATGCAGCACTGACTTGGTAAAGGGTGCGGCACTGACTGGGTAAAGGATACAGCACTGACTGGGTAAAGGATACAGCACTGACTGGGTAAAGGGTGCAGCACTGACAGGGTAAAGGGTGCAGCACTGACTGGGTAAAGGGTGCGGCACTGACTGGGTAAAGGATACAGCACTGACTGGGTAAAGGGTGCGGCACTGACTGGGTAAAGGATACAGCACTGACTGGGTAAAGGGTGCGGCACTGACTGGGTAAAGGATACAGCACTGACTGGGTAAAGGGTGCGGCACTGACTGGGAAAATGATGCGGCACTGACTGGGTAAAGGGTGCAGCACTGACTGGGTAAAGGGTGCAGCACTGACTGGGTAAAGGATACAGCACTGACTGGGTAAAGGATGCAGCACTGACTGGGTAAAGGGTGCGGCACTGACTGGGTAAAGGGTGCAGCACTGACTGGGTAAAGGGTGCAGCACTGACTTGGTAAAGGATACAGCACTGACTGGGTAAAGGATACAGCACTGACTGGGTAAAGGATGCAGCACTGACTGGGTAAAGGATACAGCACTGACTGGGTAAAGGATACAGCACTGACTGGGTAAAGGATGCAGCACTGACTGGGTAAAGGGTGCGGCACTGACTGGGTAAAGGGTGCGGCACTGACTGGGTAAAGGGTGCAGCACTGACTGGGTAAAGGGTGCGGCACTGACTTGGTAAAGGGTGCGGCACTGACTGGGTAAAGGGTGCAGCACTGACTGGGTAAAGGGTGCGGCACTGACTTGGTAAAGGATACAGCACTGACTGGGTAAAGGATACAGCACTGACTGGGTAAAGGATACAGCACTGACTGGGTAAAGGATACAGCACTGACTGGGTAAAGGATACAGCACTGACTGGGTAAAGGATGCAGCACTGACTGGGTAAAGGGTGCGGCACTGACTGGGTAAAGGGTGCGGCACTGACTGGGTAAAGGGTGCAGCACTGACTGGGTAAAGGGTGCGGCACTGACTTGGTAAAGGGTGCGGCACTGACTGGGTAAAGGGTGCGGCACTGACTGGGTAAAGGGTGCGGCACTGACTTGGTAAAGGATACAGCACTGACAGGGTAAAGGGTGCAGCACTGACTGGGTAAAGGGTGCGGCACTGACTTGGTAAAGGGTGCGGCACTGACTGGGTAAAGGATGCGGCACTGACTGGGTAAAGGATACAGCACTGACTGGGTAAAGGGTGCGGCACTGACTGGGTAAAGGGTGCGGCACTGACTGGGTAAAGGGTGCGGCACTGACTGGGTAAAGGGTGCAGCACTGACTGGGTAAAGGATGCAGCACTGACTGGGTAAAGGGTGCAGCACTGACAGGGTAAAGGATACAGCACTGACTGGGTAAAGGATACAGCACTGACTGGGTAAAGGATGCGGCACTGACTGGGTAAAGGATACAGCACTGACTGGGTAAAGGATACAGCACTGACTGGGTAAAGGGTGCAGCACTGACAGGGTAAAGGGTGCAGCACTGACTGGGTAAAGGATGCAGCACTGACTTGGTAAAGGGTGCGGCACTGACTGGGTAAAGGATACAGCACTGACTGGGTAAAGGATACAGCACTGACTGGGTAAAGGGTGCAGCACTGACAGGGTAAAGGGTGCAGCACTGACTGGGTAAAGGGTGCGGCACTGACTGGGTAAAGGATACAGCACTGACTGGGTAAAGGGTGCGGCACTGACTGGGTAAAGGATACAGCACTGACTGGGTAAAGGGTGCGGCACTGACTGGGTAAAGGATACAGCACTGACTGGGTAAAGGGTGCGGCACTGACTGGGAAAATGATGCGGCACTGACTGGGTAAAGGGTGCAGCACTGACTGGGTAAAGGGTGCAGCACTGACTGGGTAAAGGATACAGCACTGACTGGGTAAAGGATGCGGCACTGACTGGGTAAAGGATACAGCACTGACTGGGTAAAGGATACAGCACTGACTGGGTAAAGGATGCAGCACTGACTGGGTAAAGGGTGCGGCACTGACTTGGTAAAGGATACAGCACTGACTGGGTAAAGGGTGCGGCACTGACTGGGTAAAGGGTGCAGCACTGACTGGGTAAAGGGTGCGGCACTGACTTGGTAAAGGATACAGCACTGACTGGGTAAAGGATACAGCACTGACTGGGTAAAGGATACAGCACTGACTGGGTAAAGGATGCAGCACTGACTGGGTAAAGGGTGCGGCACTGACTGGGTAAAGGGTGCAGCACTGACAGGGTAAAGGGTGCGGCACTGACTGGGTAAAGGGTGCAGCACTGACAGGGTAAAGGGTGCAGCACTGACTGGGTAAAGGGTGCGGCACTGACTGGGTAAAGGATACAGCACTGACTGGGTAAAGGATGCAGCACTGACTGGGAAAATGATGCGGCACTGACTGGGTAAAGGGTGCGGCACTGACTGGTAAAGGATACAGCACTGACTGGGTAAAGGATGCGGCACTGACTGGGTAAAGGGTGCGGCACTGACTTGGTAAAGGATACAGCACTGACTGGGTAAAGGATGCAGCACTGACTGGGTAAAGGGTGCGGCACTGACTGGGTAAAGGGTGCGGCACTGACTGAGTAAAGGGTGCAGCACTGACAGGGTAAAGGGTGCAGCACTGACTGGGTAAAGGGTGCGGCACTGACTGGGTAAAGGATACAGCACTGACTGGGTAAAGGATGCAGCACTGACTGGGTAAAGGATACAGCACTGACTGGGTAAAGGTTGCGGCACTGACTGAGTAAAGGGTGCAGCACTGACTGGGTAAAGGATGCAGCACTGACTGGGTAAAGGGTGCAGCACTGACTGGGTAAAGGGTGCAGCACTGACTGGATAAAGGATACAGCACTGACTGGGTAAAGGATACAGCACTGACTGAGGGTGTAGCACTGTGATGCACTATCAATTAAGCGACGACTAGTTAGTACGCATGAACAAATAGGCTTTTATTCACAAAAGACTTGGAGCACACCCATGCTGATGAACTGGTCCGGCGACTGTGGCAGGGGGGTTGGGAGCAGTCACCTTTATGCCAGGACCGGGGGGGGGGGGGGGGGGAGGAGTCTCAGGCAGGGCCGGCAGGGGCGTGTCCAGGCATGTCACACATACACACAGGCAATAAACCTAACAGTGGTTTACCACATTTACCCCCTGCTTTTAAAAAGAGTCTGGCGGGGGTGAGGTGGGTGGAACAATATTTACAGAATTACAATTTTACAAATTCAGTCTCTCTGGGGGCTTGATCTGCCGATGCGACCGCCGTAGTGCCGGTTGTCGTGTCGGTTCCGGTGGCCGCGGTGTTGGTCCAGGCTCCAGGCCGTAGCTGCTCGAGTCGTTTGTAGTCCCTTCCGGTTGTCGGGTGCGTGGTGGTGGTTCCTGGGGCTCAGGCGAGTTGTATACGGGGGTTGGGGGTGTGGGGTTGTGGGTCGTAGTGGTCCCTGGGGCACCTGCGGGTGCCAGGTCTCGAATAGAGACCGTGTCCTCCCGCCCATCGTGCTACGCCACATAGGCGTATTGGGGATTGGCGTGGAGGAGCTGGACGCTTTCGACCAAGGGGTCCGACTTATGGGTCCTCACGTGCTTCCGGAGCAGGACAGGGCCTGGGGATGTCAGCCACGTCGGTAGTGAAGTCCCTGAGGAGGACTTCCTGGGGAAAACAAACATCCTTTCGTGAGGGGTAGCATTGGTAGCTGTGCAAAGGAGTGATCTAATCGAGTGTAGTGCATCAGAGAGGACCTCTTGCCAGCGGGTGACTGGAAGACCTTTAGACCTCAGAGCTAGTAAAACGGCCTTCCAGACTGTCGCGTTCTCCCTCTCTACCTGTCCGTTCTCCCTGGAGTTGTAGCTGGTGGTCCTACTCGAGGCCATGCCTTTGGAGAGCAGGTACTGTCACAGCTCATCACTCATAAAGGAGGATCCCCGGTCGCTATGGATATAGCTAGGGAAACCGAACAGGGTGAAGAGGCTGTGCAGGGCCCTGACGACCGTGGTCAAGGTCATATCCGGGCAGGGAATAGCGAAAGGGAAATGTGAATATTCGTCAATGACATTGAGAAAGTATATGTTGCGGTCAGAAGAGGGGAGGGGGCCTTTGAACTCGACGCTTAGGCGCTCGAAAGGGCGGGTGGCCTTTATGAGAGGTGTGCTCTGTCTGGCTGATAGAAGTGCGGTTTGCACTCTGCGCAGACCTGGCAGTGTCTAGTTATAGACCTGACTTCCTCAATGGAGTAGGGCAGGTTACGGGCTTTAATGAAGTGAAAAAACCTGGTGACTCCCGGGTGGCAGAGGTCGTTGTGGAGAGTCTGCAATTGGTCTATTTGTGTGCTGGCACATATTCCCCGGGACAGGGCGACTGGGGGCTTGTTGAACTTCCCGGGCCGGTATAAGATGTCATAATTGTAGGTGGAAAGCTCGATTCTCCACCTCAATATTTTATCATTTTTGATCTTGCCCCGCTGCGTGTTGTTAAACATGAATGCAACTGACCATTGGTCCGTGAGTAGGGTGAATCGTTTACCAGCTAAGTAGTGGCGCCAGTGCTGTACAGCTTCCAATATGGCTTGGGCCTCCTTCTCGACAGAGGAGTGTCGAATTTCAGGGCCTTGGAGGGTTCGTGAGAAGAAGGCCACGGGTCTGCCCGCCTGGATAAGGGTGGCGGCTAGGGCGAAGTCAGACGCATCGCTCTCCACCTGGAACGGGATGGATTCGTCTACAGCGTGCATTGTGGCCTTCGCGATGTCTGCTTTGATGCGATCGAAGGCCAGGCGGGCCTCTGCCGTCAGGGGAAAAGAGGTGGATTTGATGAGCGGACAGGCTTTATCCGCATAACAGGGGACCCACTGGGCGTAATACGAGAAGAAGCCCAGGCATCTCCTCAGTGCTTTGAGGCTGGTGGGGAGGGGAAGTTCCAGGAGGGGACGCATGCGGACGGGATCGGGACCGATGACCCCGTTTTCCACAACACAACCAAGGATGGCGAGGTGGCGTGTGCGGAATACGCACTTCTCCTTATTATAGGTCAGATTTAGGAGAGTGGCGGTGTGGAGGAATTTGTGGAGGTTGGCGTCGTGGTCCTGCTGATCATGGCCGTAGATGGTGATGTTATCCAGGTACGGGAAGGTGGCCCGCAGCCTGTTCTGGTCTACCATTCGGTCCATCTCACGCTGGAAAACCGAGACCCCGTTGGTGACGCCGAAGGGGACCCTAAGGAAGTGATAGAGGCGGCCATCCGCCTCGAAGGCAGTATATTGGCAGTCTTCCGGGCGGATAGGGAGCTTGTGGTATGCAGATTTTAAGTCGATGGTGGAGAACACCCGATATTGCGCAATCTGATTAACCATGTCAGATATGCGGGGAAGGGGGTACGCGTCCAGCTGCGTGTAGCGGTTAATGGTCTGACTGTAGTGAATGAACATGCGATGTTTCTCCCCAGTCTTAACAACGACTACTTGGGCTCTCCAGGGGCTGGTACTGGCCTCGATGATCCACTCCCCTAGGAGCCGTTGTACTTCGGACCTGATAAAAGCCCCATCTCCAGCACTGTACCGTCTGCTCTTGGTGGCGATGGGCTTGCAATCGGGGGTGAGATTTTCAAACAGTGAGGGAAGGGCGACTTTAAGGGTCGAGAGGCTGCAGGTGGTGCGCGGTGGGCGATCTAAGAACTGGGGATTGCACACAGAGAGCGGGAGAAAAGGCCCATTATACTCCATGGTGACGCTCTTAAGGTGACACAGGAAATCTAGCCCCAGGAGTGCGGCAGCGCAGAGTTGTGGCAGCACGAGGAGCCTGAAGTTTTTGTACACTGTGCCCCGTACAGTCAGGGTCGTCACGCAGTACCTGAGGACCTCCACCGAGTGGGACTTTGAAGCCATGGAGATTGTTTGCTTCACTGGCAGTACTGAAAGGGCGAAGCGACTCACTGTGTTAGGGTGAATAAAGCTCTCCGTACTCCCACAGTCAAATAAACAGTTTGTAGTGTGACCGTTTACCTCGATGTCCATAATGGACCTGGCGAGTTGGTGAGGCCTGGATTGGTCCAGCGTAACCGAAGCCACCGTTGGATTTTGCGGCGCGGCTGAAGGCGTCCAGGATGGCGGCCCGCATGGTCCCCACGCGGCTGATGGCGTCCAAGATGGCGGCCCGCACGGCTCACACGTGGCTGAAGGCATCCAAGATGGCGGGTCGCATGCGGCGCTACTGAGCTTGGTGGTCGACTTTGCCTTGCATACCCTTGCGTAATGACCCTTCTTTCCACACCTGGAGCAGGTCGCATCATTCGCCGGGCAGCATTGTCGGGGGTGCTTCCCCAGGCCGCAGAAGTAGCACTTCGGGCCTCCAGAGACTGCCGCAGTGGTCGGGTCATTGTTGGGACGTGGCGTAGGCCTGCTGCCCTCCCGAGTACAGAGGTGGCGGCGACTGTGGCGTCCACGATGCGCTCCCATGGTCGGGGGTGTAGGCCTCGAGATTACGGAAGGCCACCTCTAACGAGTCGGCAAGCGCTACAGTCTATTGTAGATCCAGCCCACCCTGTTCCAGCAGTCGTTGTCGGATATAATTTGACCTGATACCCATGACATAGGCGTCTCTGATTAAGTCCTCTGTGTTTTGGGCGGCTGTTACGGCCTTGCAGTTGCAGGCCCTGCCAAGTGCTCGCAACGCACGCAGGAATTGGTCGCCCGATTCACCTGGCTGTTCTCTGCGAGTAGCCAGAAGATGTCTGGCATAGATCACATTAGTCTGTTTGTTGTACTGGCCATTTAAAAGTTCGATCGCATCCTCGTAAGTTACAGCGTCTCTGATCATCAAGAATACCTGATCATTTACCCGGGTGTGGAGCATGTGGAGCTGGTCGGCTTCAGTCCGGACGACGGAGGCGGTGAGGAAAGTTTCAAAACATTGCAGCCAGTGATCGAAGCTGTTAGAGGCTACTACAGCTTGAGGATCCAGATCTAATTTATCGGGTTTTAATCTCTGCTCCATCACAAACTTTTTGTGAATAAAATTGATGCACTATCAATGAAGCGACGACTAGTTAGTACGCAAGAACAAATAGGCTTTTATTCACAAAAGACTTGGAGCACACCCATGCTGATGAACTGGTCCGGCAACTGAGGCAGGGGGGTTGGGAGCAGTCACCTTTATACCAGGACCGGGGGGGGAGGAGTCTCAGGCAGGGCCGGCAGGGGCGTGTCCAGGCATGTCACACATACACACAGGCAAAAAACTTAACAGTGGTTTACCACACACTGACTGGGTAAAGGATGCAGCACTGACTGGGTAAAGGATGCAGCACTGACTGGGTTGTGGTGAACCATCGTTGGTTCCCACCAGGTAGTGCTGAGCCAGGGTCTGGCCAGTACTATGAGTCTGTATATCTGTTACTGTTGGGGTTAGGGTTGGGCTGTTCTACATGTTACTGTTGGGGTTAGGGTTGGGCTGTTCTACCTGTAATATAGTTCTTATGGTACATCCCAGTCGGGCTCCGCCTCCTGGGAGAGGTATAAAGGTCTCTGCTCTATCTGGGACCCCTCAGTCTGGGATTGTGTATTATATATGGTAGCTCTATTGTAGTAGTCAATAAAAGCCTTTATTTCCTCGAGCATCTGTAGCCTCGTGAGTTATATCGCGCAACATGGGTAAAGGATGCAGCACTGACTGGGTAAAGGATACAGCACTGACTGGGTAAAGGATACAGCACTGACTGGGTAAAGGATACAGCACTGACTGGGTAAAGGATACAGCACTGACTGGGTAAAGGGTGCGGCACTGACTGGGTAAAGGATGCAGCACTGACTGGGTAAAGGATACAGCACTGACTGGGTAAAGGATACAGCACTGACTGGGTAAAGGGTGCAGCACCGACTGGGTAAAGGATGCAGCAGGTGCACAAGCAGAAAGTTTTCTTCAGGCACTTTCACTGGAGCACAAGCCAGTTCTTGTCGCCACACGACTCTGATTACAGAGCAGCAGCATATACAAACATTAGTTTTTCCCAAACCACCCACAATTCATTTTAAATGCTGGATATGAGAACAATTTCCAGCAGTGACAGGAAAAGATGCCGTAGCATTTCATTCATAGCAAACTTTCCAGCCATTCTTGTCGGTGGGATCTGCCAGTCCTGCTGAAGGCGAACCCCACCCCCCCCGCAATGGATTCAATGGGAAATCCCACTGACAGCAGCGGGACCAGAATCTCACCACTGGCCAATGGCACACTACCTGCCGCCATGGCGAAACATAGAATCATAGAATCCTACAGTGCAAAGGAGGCCATTCAGCCCTTCAAGTCTGCACTAACCACAATCCCACCCAGGCCCTATTCCCATAACCCCACATATTTACCTTGCTAATCCGCCTGACACTCGGGTCAATTTAACGTGGCCGATGCACCGAACCCACACATCTTTGGACTGTGGGAGGAAACCAGAGCACCTGGAGAAAACCAGAGAATGTGCAAACTCCACACAGACAGTGACCCAAGCCGGGAATTGAACCCAGGTCCCTGGAGCTGTGAGGCAGCAGTGCTAATCACTGTGCCACCGTGCCATCCGTATGGTTGTGTGGTTAAAATTATCCCCAATACTTCAAAAATATTTCATTGACTGTGAAAGATGTCCCAAAGTGATGAAAGGTACTGTAGGCAGAGTGGTCACGTGATGACATGATGACATGGTTACTTAAGAGGTCATGTGATGGAAGCTTGGGAGTTCTTCAGAGAGTGGACAGAGTACAAGCATGTAGAGTAATGAATAAACTAATGTTTATTATCAGTCCCTGGTCGCCAGTCTTTGAGAACATTGTACTTCTGCATGATGTTTGGAGGCGGCAGTATGGAACCAGGACTTTGCCGCATACCCGATCGTATTCGATGAAAATATTGCGGACAATTGGACCAAGTTTGAAAAGGAGCGGTGTTTATATTATGGTGCTGGATTATCAGATAAATCAAAAAGGTACAAGAGGTCACCTTAAATCTAATGCACCCTGAGGTCATTGAGAAGTTTGAACCGTTTCTATTTTAAACGGAAGAGAAAGAGGACCTCAAATTAATTCTAATTAAGTTTGAGAAAATTTGCCTGCCAGTGGAAAACATAATGCTCAACAGGCAGAAGTTTAACCCTTCAAACCAAAGATCTGACGAATTGATACAATCATACGTGGCAAATTTGAAAATCTTAGCAAATAATGTGTAGTTGGCACACTTATCGATGAGTTAATCAGGAATCAAAGAGGATGTGGGATCCACAGTCGTCTTTGAGCAGCTGCTGCAAGATAAAGATTTACTGCAGCCGTTAGCATTGACTAAACAAACAGTTTCAAAAATAGCATCAAAGGAAACTGAAGTTTTCACAGTATAGGGCATGCCCTTCCCCAACTGTGGTGGCCATCTCTCTCAGAACAGAGCAGCATATTTGTAATATGGTAAACGCTCTAACAAATGTGGAAAGTGGAATCACTTCACAAAACACCGCAGATCAAAATCACAGCAGCTTTCTTTCGACAAGAGCCACATTGCAGATGATCAGTCCTCCAATGTTAGGAGCATCAGGAAGTTGACCAAACTGGAGCTCAGCCAGTGCAACCAAACTACTCAACCTCCAACAACACTCAACTGTGAGAATGTCAACCCATCACAGAAAAGGGCCAGATCTTCACCATGCTGAACATGTTTTGCAACTACGCAAAATTGAAGGTAAATTTAGACTCTGGAGCAAAGCGTAATGTATTGCCCAGCTGAATGCTATGGAAACTAGACACATAGGCAGCATCGGTCCCTAATATCCAGGTGGACCTTGTGGTCTATGGTGGACAAACCATCTACATAGTAGGTGCGGCCACTTCCCATTGCACACAGAACAGCTTCAAGTTCCACATAATCAACCGGGGCATAAGGCCACTGTTAGATCTTCGGGGCAACATCACACTGGAGACGTGATGGGCTATGCAGCAGCTGATACAGCTTAATCCGTGTTTCACTCTATGTAAATAGTTATGCATTGTTAGTCTGATTCAATCTGAATGTTATAAAATTGTTTCCACACAATTACTGTGCACACTGTTACATCTCAGCACTGCCAGTTGTCCCAACGTAACCAGGAAAGATGTAGATGAGTGGTCACATGATGACATGGTTACTTAAGAGGTTGTGTGACAGAAGCATGGGAGTTCTCCCCAGAGCGCAGGCAGTGTACAAGTAGGTAGGAGCTGCTGAGACTTAATGACTGTTTAATCAATGCGAATTAATGATTGTTGTTATAAGTCTTTGGTCACCCGCTGTTGGGAGCCTAATACTTCTACAGGTAGAATGGCAATATTTTTCTTTCTTTCACCTTGAATAGCCAGCCTTCTCCAGCATATGAAGGTGAATTTTGCTTGTATGAAATCTGGCTTCTCCTGCAAATAAAATTCCTCAAGCTTGATGCATCCTGCTGACCCGTCGTCTCTAACCCAGCTTGCACCGATTCAATTGTTCCAATTATCTGCTCCTGATTTCAGCCTCCATGCCGCTTCACTTACTTACCTCTGTGATCTTCCAGGAATCTCTATCCTCCAGCAAATTAATTGGCTTAATTGTTATTTTCGACATACTGTTGTAAAAGTGTAATCAGTGTATAAGCCTGTGGAGAAGTGTGAGCCAACATAAACATCAATTAACTAATCCTTTCTTGACTTACCAATTTTTTTTTCCCTCTTCCCTCTTCCCTTCTGATGGCATTGACTCCTCATTCAGATATTGTTTAGCCTACAAAGGCTGCACCTTGACAATGTGGTTAGTGTGGAGCAAACACATTGCACAGGTTTTGTGTAGTTCTGTGGTACAATGTCATTGTGGGCACTCTTGCTTTGTTTATCTGGTGGGTTTGCTGACATTTTTCTGATTTGTAGCCATGTTAAGACCACATTGATGTACAAGAATGCAATCTGCACAGATCATTTGGGTGAACAATGCCAAACACAATCTGGCACCTCCGTTGGAGACCCTTGGACACCATGACTCTGCTAGCTCTCATCTCCACATCCCTGATTGTCCATTGCTTTCTGCCATCAAAATCATCTTGCAGTTTATCTGCTACGGCCAGCCTTTAACCCTGCAACAACATCAGATGCTGCATTTTCCTCGTTTCAGATGAGAGGCATTATTCATACCAGTACCTTACACACCCAGCATTCTCCATGCGGCTGGGTTCAAAATTCACACTGTTCTGCTCCTGCTCCTGCTGGAAGCACTGAAGTGAATTCACCTCATTGTATTTGTGAGGCTTCCAAACTAAACAAGGCAGTGGCTTAGTGGTATTATTAATACCATTAATCCAGCAACTCAGCTAATGTTCTGGGGATCTGGGTTTGAATCCCACCACGGCAGATGGTGGAATTTGAATTCAATAAATAAAATCTGGAATTAAGGATCTATTGATGACCATGAAACCATTGCTGGTTGTCGGAAAAACCCATCTGGTTCGCTAATAGGGAAGGAAATCTGCCATCCTTACTTGGTCTGACCTATATGTGACTCCAGAGCCACAGCAATGTGGTTGACTCTCAACTACCTCCTGAACAAGGGCAACTAGGGATGGGCAATAAATGCTGGCTAGCCAGTGATGCCCATGTCCCACAAACGAATAAAAAAAGCACTATTAATTTAGCAGATAATTTGGACATTTAGGTTTTACATAAGCATATTGTTAGGGGAAATATTCTGCAAAAGAAATTTTAGAACCATAGAAAATTACAGCTCAGAAACAGGCCTTTTGGCCCTTCTTGTCTGTGCCGAACCATTTTATGCCTAGTCCCACTGACCTGCACTTGGACCATATCCCTCCACACCCCTCTCATCCATGAACCCGTCCAAGTTTTTCTTAAATGTTAAAAGTGACCCCGCATTTACCACTTTATCCGGCAGCTCATTCCACACTCCCACCACTCTCTGCGTGAAGAAGCCCCCCCTAATATTCCCTTTAAACTTTTCTCCTTTCACCCTTAACCCATGCCCTCTGGTTTTTTTCTCCCCTCGCCTCAGCAGAAAAAGCCTGCTTGCATTCACTCTATCTATACCCATCAAAATCTTATACACCTCTATAGAAATGTGAAAGAAATGTGAAAGAAAGGTAATTTATTTTAATCTCAACTTTATAAAAAAATTCTACAACATTAATAATAGAATGTACTAAAAGCTATGGCAAAAGTGGAAATTTAAAAAGTCTTCAAAACTCTAAGAAATCTATCATGCATGGATCTTCCTTTGGGTCCACTTCCAGGAGAAAGGAGAGGAACCTCACCCCCATCTATTTTAAGTAAATGGTAAATTATATTTAACTAAATGCTAAAATTCCTTTGAAGTATTTGCACCATCTGATCTAAAACCTAAGAATCACTCTCGGCACAAAGGTAGCACAAAGCTGGCTACCTGGGCCAGTGCCAGGTTTCTCAGTTCCCCGGTACATCCTTGTGCTCCTGCATCAGCAGCCTGAACGACCAGGAAATGAACCCTTTCATCTCTCAGACAGGTAAATGGTGGTTTGACTAACACAGTGGGAGGCTAAGAAGGCATGGTGGGCTCTCTTTAATACATCAGTGGTTTCCTGAAATTCAGCGATGTTAACGTGTCATGTAGAGTCAGAATTTTAAATTGTTGTTGGACAATTTTCAAAAGAGGATTGTATGCAAACTATATTAATTTCTGAACAGTTACCAGAACTCCCACCGTGAAGGTATCACCTGCTTAAAGGAAGATGGACAGCATTACATTTCCTGCTTCCCAGGCTCAGACACATCAAATTAATCTCCAGAATTAACAAATTATCCTGCGATGAAAGTTTAAACATACCAAAATCTTGTTCAGCAGCCAATCTACTCAATGCCTATGAATTAAACACACTGTGGGAGAGTGTTTCTGGTTTTTGTAGCCACACAAAAATTTTCCTTTCATTCTGGGGAAATAGACACAGGCTGGGATTTTAACTCCCTTCACCCAGCAAGTGGATTGGAGGGTTTTAAAAGTCAGAACTTCTTTTTTTAAGGCTCCGACTGTCACGTTTCACGCTCACCAGGTGAGGTTGTTCAAGTTTTTGATCTGAGGTAAGGCTTTTTATTCGTCAGGAGTGAAGGGGACCTTGCCAGGGGAAGATAGTGGAAAGGATGAGGCAAGGGTGGAGAGTCTGGTGCTCAGGTTCGCCATCAGGAGATTGGGTTGTTGTGGGAGGAGGCCTGTGTGGGATGGGAGGAGCTCTGAGTGTGGCCCATGGGAGATTTGTGCACTTTCATTGCTCAAGTGGACTTGTTCTAGGGATTAAAGCCATGTCAACAGAGCTGCTCATATTACTGCCTGCCTTCTTCCCACAATTCACTTTGTGGATTTGCATTGTGTCACATACACCCAATATATTTGCCACTTCAGTGGTGGAGAAGGGGATTCAACAGAGGAGGACCATGGTCACAAACAACACAGGCCACGAGGCCCACAATGGACACCAGCCTTAGGAGGAGGGAGGTCAGGAGGAAACCAAGCAGGGCAGTCTTCATTACTGAAGAGCATTGGGCACATCAGCACATGTTCAGAATGTACACCAACTCCGCCCAAGGTATCTGAGAAGCATTGCCAGAGATAGCTGAAGTTTTCGAGGGAGGTAGTTACTGACCTGCGCACAGTCCTACAACAATAACTGCAGCCCCACGGATTTGGAGGGAACTCCAAGCCGATCACCTTGAAGGCAATAGTGGCCATAAACACCTACACCAGTAGCTCATTTCAGGTTTCTATTGGAGACATACATGACATTTCTAAGGCTGCAAAACATAGATTCATACGGGTGGTGACAAGTGCCCTGCTCAGATGGGCAAATCATTCATGAGATTTTCAACAAAAGCTGATAGCCAGGCTACAAAAACATTTGACTTTGGGTACAGCACGCAGTTTCCACACGTACAGGGTGTAATCAACTGTACTCACGTGGCCATGCAGTGATTGGCTGCATTTATCATTTGGAAGTGGTTTTGCTCCCTTAACCTTCAAGTTATAGAATAGAACCCCACAGAGCAGAAAGAGGCCATTCAGCCCATCAAGTCTACGTTGACTCACTGACAGAGTAACTTACCCAGCCCCACCCCCACCCTATTCCCGTAACCCCACACGTTTCCCATGCCAATCTATCTAACCTACACATCTTGGGACACTAAGGGGCAATTTAGCACGGCCAATCCACCTAACCCGCACATCTTTGGACTGTGGGAGGAAACCGGAGCACCCAGAGGAAACCCACGCAGACACGGGAGAATGTGCAAACTCCACACAGACAGTAACCCAAGTCTGGAATCAAACCCGGGTCCCTGGCATGTGAGGCAGCTAACCACTCTGTTACCGTGCTGCCCTGTGTTGTCTGTGACCATCAAAAAAGAATTACGCAGGTGTTTGCTCATTTCCTGTCAGATGACAGATACATCTTAAAGAAGTCCCAGCTTTTTTTTAATTTATGAGATGTGGGCATCACTGGCTAGACCCGCATTTATTGCCCTTGAGAAGGTAGTGGTGAGCTGCCTTTTTGAACTGCTGCAGTCCCTGTGGTGTTGGTACAGCCACAGTGCTGTTCAGGAAGGAGTTCAGGATTTTGACCCAGTGATAGTGAAGTAATGGTGATATTTTTCCCATTCAGGATGGTGAGTGACTTGGAGGGGAACCTCCAGGTTGTGCTGTTTCCCTATATCTGCTGCTCTTGTCCTAATAGAGGATAGTGGTTATGGGTTTGGAAAGTGCTGCCTAGGAACCTTGGTAAGTTCCTGCTGTGCATCTTGTAGAGGGTACACACTGCTGCCACTATTTGTTGTGGTGGAAGGATTGAATGTTTGTGGAAGGGGTAGCAATTAAGCGAGCTGCTTTGTCCTAGATGGTGCCAAGCTTCTTGAGTGCTGTTGAAGCAGCACTCATCCAGGCAAGTGGACAGTATACCAACCTCACAACCTCATTTACAGTATTTTTGCCCATGAGTGATGCTCCTACCTGACCATCATTTCCTCACCTGCAAACCTTTGCCTGTTTGGATTATGCACCTACATCTGCCAGCCTCCACCTGCAGCTACTGCTGCTTTCTATTTCGCTACCACAGGAAGTAGTTGAGGCCAAAACATTGAAGATTTTCAAGAAGCAGTTAGATATAATCCTTGAGGTGAAAGGGATCAATGGAGATGGGGGGGAAGGTAGGATTAGGCAATTGAGCTGGATGATCAGCCATGATCATAATGCGTGGCGGAGCAGATTTGAAGGGCTGAAGGGCCTTTTCCTGCTCCTAATTCCTATGTTTCTATGATTACTACTTACACCCGCTGCTGCCTAGAAGAGCAGGAGGAGTGGGCAGTTTTCACATGGGATGAGAAGTGATGACTCTCCCCCCCACCTCCTCACCGACCCCCCAAGTTTGGCATTGACACCCAAGTCAATGGAGCTATCATGAGCCATCTCTCTGCTCCTTGCCCACATTTTCTAGGCCATGATTGTACAATCAGTTCATCATTTTTCACACTCATCAGTGACCTAGGCCAATCTACTTGACAAGTCATTTATAGGGAGGCCAGCAGATGCTGCATGTGAAACCATGTTGCATTGCCTTAGGAATACAAATCATACTACCATCCAATTAAGGCTGACCTTTACCACAACATCATATTGTTGCCTAAACAGGTGAGATGTCTCTCAGTCCCCTTCATTCAGCAACAAGTGTCAACCATGCAGCATGATAGTGTAATATATCCTCCAAAGAAGGATATTCCAACAAGTGTACATAATGCACACAATAGTCAAGTGAACAAAGTATGTTGTGATATTTATATGCATGGGCATACTATCCCAGTGTCTCAACATCCATGCCATTATTGTGCCTTTAATTCCTGTTCATTTTTCTTTGAAGACTGTTATACCTTGTTACAACTCCAACACCAGCTGATGAGGTGGCAGGTTGCTGAGAGCCATGCCACTCCACGTGGTTACACGTGGGACATGTGCCCGCTGCACATACTTAAAATTTGCATGATATAATGTGTTGTAGCTCCTGACACATGATCAGAAGTTTCGTCCACTTGCTGTATCAGGAGCAGCCCACTGTCTGCTGCCCTACACCAGAATGATGACTGAGCAGAAGAGGCCATGGTAAGTTTTGAAAACATGCTTCTTTTAGAACACCTTATCCACATTGTCACTAGAAGCAGGGATGCTTCACCCAGGCCCGACAAAGAAACCCTCGCCTCCCTGTCCCTATTTCCGGCACGGCCTTACCTCGATTTTTCTGGATCCTACCCCACACCCCCATCATGGGTGGCACAGTGGCACAGTGGTTAGCACTGCGGCCTCACAGCTCCAGAGACCCTGGTTCGATTCCCGGCTCAGATCACTGTCTGTGTGGAGTTTGCACTTTCTCCCCGTGTCCGTGTGGGCTCTCTCCAGGTGCTTCAGTTTCCTCCCATAGTCCGAAAGATGTGCTGGTTAGATGCATTGGCCATGCTAAATTCTCCCTCAGTGTACCCAAACAGGCGTCGGAGTTGGCGACTGGGGGATTTTCACAGTAACTTCTTTGCAGTGTTAATGTAAGCCTACTTGTGACATCAATAAACAAACTCTAAACTTTTCACACACCCCCATCACCGATACTGCCCTCCTCCCACTGACTACAGAGGATTTTTTCCATGTGGTCCCCTATTGCAGCCTCCTGTTGTCAATCACTCCCATCTGGTGGTAAGGTGAAGAATCTAACTGGCGGTTAGGTTAGACATTTATCTGAATGATGCCCTATCATTAAAATAGGCAAAGACTTTCATGTCACCAAACTCTCCAATGAACTGTCCCCTACTTGCATACCCATCGCTCTGGAGTATTTTTTTTGTGATATACAAACTGCCAGAATTGATACATACGCCTGATAAACAACACTCAAAATAAAACAGTTTGCATTATTTGGCGGTGCTGATCTAAGATCCATATCAACTACTGCTAGATGTGCTGCAGAAGATTTACTTTATTTCTTTGTTGGCTTTATTTCCCATATGACCAAGACTATATGGTACAGGGTTTGTGTCCATTTGGATGCAATGTTTGCGACTTTAAGTTCACACCTCACAAACAGTGATTTTGTGTCATTTGGATAGACTTACATTTTGACAGCCAGGACAAACTTGTTTTTTAAAATAGGCAGTAGCTGCCTTTATGTCTTTCCAGCTGCTGACTCTCTCCCAAAGTGCTGATCATAAATTGCTCCACATTCACTTGTCAGAGCACTTAACCATTATTTTTGGCACCTTGCCAATTTTCTCCCATCTCCTTCTAAAGCCATCGATTCCATTCTGGATTCCATAAGCACAAACGGGAGCTTTTCCAAGGGCTAATCTTATGTGAGTCTTGGCAGTGAGTGCTCACAGAATTTATTCAATCACCAAGGCCACCATTGACAAATGTGATCCTCTTGTCACCAATATACAGCTTGTGTACTCCTGGAAAAGAAAGTCATTAAGAGCAGCATCCCTGGATAGTGCATTCCATCCTGTCCCCAGGGTGTCAAAGTCAACTGTAGTAACCCTTGATCCTCTTCTCACCAAAATTAGCCAACTCAGCATAGATTGACAATCAAAGCTAGGATTTTCTTGCTTTGCATGGCTCAGCTATTCCCTGGTGGCAGAGTACTGGAGGACAGCTAATGTGGTATCAATATTCAAAAAGGGAAGTAGAGAAAAACTGGGTGGTTACAGGCCAGTGAGTCTAACAGCAGTGGAAGGGAAATTATTGGAAAAAATTCTGAGGGACAGAATTAATCTCCACTTAGGGAGGCAAGGATTAATCAAGGATAGTCAGCATGGCTTTGTCAGGGGAGATCAGGTCTAACAAGTTTGAGTGAATTTTTCAAAGCGATGACTCGGTGGTTAGATGAGGGCAATGCAGTTGATGTAGTCTATATGGATTTCAGTAAGGCTTTTGACAAGATCCTGCAGCGGAAACTGATCAAGAAAGTAAGAGCTCATGGGATCCAGGGTACTTAAACAAAATGGATCCAAAATTGGCTTAGTGGCAGGAATGATGTAAAGATGCCGGCGTTGGACTGGGGTAAACATAGTAAGAAGTCTCACAACACCAGGTTAAAGTCCAACAGGTTTATTTAGTAGCAAAATCCACCAGCTTTCGGAGTGCTGCTCCTTCTCTCCGAAAGCTAGTGGAGTTTGCTACCAAATAAACCTGTTGGACTTTAACCTGGTGTTGTGAGACTTCTTACTTAATGGCAGGAGGCAGAGGGTGGTGGTCAAATTGTTTCTGTGACAGGAAGCCTGTTTCCAGTGGTGTCCCACAGGACTTGGTGCTGGGTCCCTTGATGTTTGTAGTGCACATTATTTATCTACATGGAAATGTTGCGTGTCTGAACAGTAAGTTCGCAGATGACACAGAAATTGGTGGTGTGGTAACTAGCGAGGAGGAAAGCCTTAGATTACAGGATGATATAACTGGGCGGGTCAGATGGGCAGAATAGTGATAAATAGAATTTAACCCCGAAAAGTGTGAAATAATGCATTTTGGGAGGACCAACAAGGCAAGGAAATATACAATAAACTGTAGGACGCTAGGAAGCACAGAGAATCTGAGGGACCCTGGGTGCATGTCCAAAGATACCTGAATGCAGCAGGACAAGTAGAAAACGTGATTAAGAAGGCATATAGGCTACTTGCCTTTATTAGCTGAGGCATAGAATATAAGAGCAGGGAGGTTATGATGGAGCTGTATAAAACACTCATTAGGCCACAGGTAGAGTATTGTATGCAGTTCTGATCGACACACCATAGGAAGGATATGATTGCAATACAAAGGGTGCAAAGGAGATTCACCAGGATGTTGCCTGGGCTGGAGGGTTTTTGCCATGAAGAGAGGCTATCTAGGCTGGGGTTGTTTTCCTTAGAGCAGAGAAGGCTGAGGGGGGACCTCAATGAAGTGTACAGAATTATGAGAGACATAGAATAGGTAAGAAGAAGCTTTTCCCACTAGTTGAGGGATCAATAACCAGGGGAAATAGATTTAAGATGATGAACAGGAGAACAGGGGAGGGGATATAAGGAAAGCTTTTGTCACCGAGAGGGCGATAGGAATATGGAACTCACTGCCTGAAATGGTGGTAGAGTTGTGAACATTTACAACATTTAGGAAGCATTTAGATGAGCACTTTAAACACCATAGCAGACGAGGCTATGGACCAAGTGCTGGAAAATTCAGTCAAGTGGTAACTAGCGAGGAGGAACAGCAGAACTAACAGCAGTGGAAGGGAAAGTAGAATAGATTGGTGTTTGGTGGCCAGCGTAGACACGATGGGCCGAAGAGTCCCTTTGTATGCGGGAAAACTCTATTCATGGCTCTTTGAGATTGGGCCACCCGCCCTGCCAAGGTCTGTCCCTCCCCCACCACCCCCCTCATTCCTTCACCTCCCGTTGCTCCCTCTCCCCAAGCTCCCAGCCTTGCCATCATAACTTCTATCCTCTTTTCCCTATATCCTCTTTTCCCTATCCATTCCTGCCGCGAGATCCACCCCCCATGCCCCCCCACCCCCCCCCCACCCCCCCCCCCGCCTTCACCTCCATCCCATATTCTGGGGCTGGAAAATCCGTGTTTAGAAGCCAGGGACTGCTTCTCACAACTCCCAGTGAAACTGTTGGACGACAGATCTGCCAGCCAATCAGATTGCTCTAAAGTGCTATGGGCAGCCAGCATGCTCTGCCAAAAGGGCCATGCAGGAAACCCCACCACCCATCACATTCTGCCCCACACGTCAATTCATTCCCCCTTGACCACAGACAGCAGCAACTGCACACGTGCACCAGAGAATCTGGAAATCTTTCCTCTTGCTGACGTCCCCCCCTTCCCCACTCAAGGTTGCTGGAGTTTCAGACAGTCTTGCAGCCCAACAAATGGTGGCCCCTTTTAACTGGCTGCAGCCTTTTTATTTAAAGAGCTTCCACATCGCTGAATTACCCAGCAGCAATAAGCCAGTGGGGAATGAATGGTATTGCTGTACCTTGCCCAGCTGACGGCCAATCCTTGGCCTTGGGAGGAAGGTTAGCAGTGGTGTTGTGTGGGTAGATGCAAGTCCTGACCTCACACTCACCTGCTCGTGAGGAGAGAATCCAGCCTGTGATGTTTTATATTGCAGAAACTGAACCATCGATTTAGAATGTGAGAAACCTGTTTGGATGTGATGCACCATCAATCGAGCAAAGACTAGTTTGTATGCAAGAACAAATAGGCTTTTATTAGCAAAAGACTTGGAGCACACCCATGCCGATGAACTGGTCCAGACTGAGGCAGGGGGTTGGGGAGCAGTCGCCTTTATACCTGGACCAGGGGGGGGGGGAGGAGTCTCGGGTAGGGCCGGCAGGGATGTGTCCAGGCATGTCACATATACAGGTAATAAGCTAACAGTGGTTTACCACAGGATGCAAATACTTGGGAAAGAATTTTCCGGTCCTGTTGCAGTGGGGGCGGGGCTATAAAATGTGGGTAGCCATTGAAAACTTTATTGACTTCATCGGGACTGGAAAATTTCACCGATGGGAGGGACTATAAAATTCCATCCTTGGATAATTGACTGACCCCAAACTGTATTTTTGGTGAATATGACTTTCTGCCATTATTATTTTGGCACTGATAGAATGCTGCATATCATAGGATTCTGTCAGTGCAGAAGGAGGCTATTCAACCCATCGAGTCTGCACCAACTCAGCACCTTACCCAGGCCTTATCATCGTAATCCACGTATTTACCCCGCTAATCCCGCTAATTTACACATTTTTTGGAACACTAAGGGGCAATTTAGCAAGGGCAATCCACCTAAGCTGCACATCGTTGGACTGTGGGAGAAAACCAAAGCACCCAGAGGAAACCCATGCAGACACAGGGAGAACGCGCAGACTCCACACACCCGAGGCCAGAATTGAACCCGGGTCCCTGGTGCTGTGAGGCAACAGTGATTTAACCACTGTGCCACCATGCCACCCCAATCAAAATGAAGAATATGTAAGTCCGTTTTTAAGTTCACATTTTTATGAATAGTTGTTCTACATTAGTTGAAAGTGACTGGCCCTCCAATTTTGTACTTTGGAATCGGCATATTCATTTAACTTGGTTTCTATCTTCAGTTCAGGAGTTTTCTAGAATCCAGTTTTTTTGAATGAGATATGTAAAGACACCAGCAAAAAGTAACTGAATAATCAGCGAGTGAGTTGATCGCAGTGGTTTGCCTTCCTTACAGACCACCGGTTTCAGACACTCTCTATAAATCATACAGTTTCACATAAGTATTATATAACAGAAAACCATTTGAAGTATCAACTGGTAAATCACAAGTAGCTGTAAATGATTATCTCTGAGTGTTTTACTGTCCTTTTATTTATATCTGTTGCAGTCACACAGCTGTCAACTAAAATGTGGGGTCAGGCTGGTTTAAACAGCGTGGGAATCGGACTTTCTACAGTTAAGAGCAATATTTCTTTCAAGTACAGTGACCATATCAAATTTTAATATCCCCTTTCCGGATATTTAGGAATTTCCCATTCAAATATATGCGAGGATGAAAAAATTAATTATCCCCATTTAGATTGCACTAATAATGTAAATTTTACGACCATACCGTTCTCTCAGCCCCACATCTTAAGGCAGAATTTTGCATTCGAGGATTAAGTCCCATGGTGGGGGTGAGGAACTGGGAGAGTTTCCCATCCCAGCGGCCAGTTGGAATTTACGCATATCACATGATGCTGGACTCATTAATTATGCAGTCAGGGGTTCCCCAATGTTTTGTGAAGTGGAGCAGGCTAGATGGCTCGAACTACACCATCATATCCGGGTGCCATGTTTAAAAGACACCCAGACATCAACTGACCCACCGTTGAAGAAATATGACCCACTGACTGGGAGATCCTGAAGAAGCAAGATTCATCTCCTGGAAGATCCTGGAGACAGAAGGCCCATTTCTTGGAAGATCCTGAAGTTAGAAGATCCATGTTGGAGATGTATGTGGTGTTCCAGGGACCGGTTTCTGAAAGCCTCCATCTTTCCTTCCAATCTCCATGAGCTGCCCCTGGCCTTCTTCTATGCAAGTGCTGACACTAGCATGCTACGTTGGTCTAGACACATTCTGGTCAGCGTGAAAACCCACCGGTGGGATGATGATCGGGCTGGTTGGGCCTTCATCTGTATCCCATTAACGGGTTTCACCCTGGCTCTGGCAGGAATGGCAACACTCCATGATGGTAGGAACGCACATTCCCGCCATCATTTTATGCCAGTGGGAAGCCAACTTTCCAGTTCCTGCTGCATTGTTCCCTCAACCGCCACCACCCCCCCATCCCCCACCTCCCCAACCCGCCATTAAACCCGCCACAGAGAGGTCTGAAAAATGCCGCCCTTAGGGAGAAAGACTGAATTCTAATTATAATTCTCAAACTCTACCGCGCCATTCTCTCTCCCTGTGGCAACGTCTTTCTGATAATTATGCAAAGGTACATGAGCAAGACTTCTGCCAGGTTTAGCCTTTCCTGGTTTAGCTGTTCCTGAGTTGAGCCTTTTCTGGACATGGAGCCTGTGGTGGAGTGATAGTGACTACATGTTCCGAAGACCCTTGAAGTTCATGGTATCCAAGATGTGTTTCAATTAGGTTTACTTCATTTTTGTTTTGCAACAAGGGAATAGGTGTGAGGTTATAGTCCCTGACAAAATAAAAATATATTTGAAGACAGCTGTAGATGTATTTTCCTTTTTTTTTGACTGTTTTTGACCTGTGCTCAACATAATCTTCATTCCTCTTGGTCGCAAAATTGATGTGAGGCCATGAGTCCCATTCATTACACATTGAGTCTTATAGAGTCATATAGGTTTACAGCATGGAAACGGGCCCTTCGGCCCAACTTGTCCATGCCGCCCCTTTTTTTAACCCCTAAGCTAGTCCCAATTGCCCGTGTTTGACCCACATCCCTGTATACCAGTCTTGCCCATGTAACTGTCTAAACGCTTTCTAAAAGACAAAATTGTACCTGCCTCTACTACTACCTCTGGCAGCTTGTTCCAGACACTCACCACCCTCTGTGTGAAAACATTGCCCCTCTGGACACTTTTGTATCTCTCCCCTCTCACCTTAAACCTATGCCCTCTAGTTTTAGACTCCTCGACCTTTGGGAAAAGATATTGACTATCTAGCTGATCAATGAGGTGTAGTGTTCCTCAACCCAAACAAGACTGCAAGGCTCAGCTAAGTTGAAGCTTCATTTAAATGTAATAATCATTATACAACTATAATTCCTCAGGAACTGCATCCTCATCTTCCAGCTAGGCACGCTACAACCTTCCGGTCTCAACATCGAATTCAACAACTTCAGATGATTAGCTCTACCCCACCTCAACCCTTTTGTTTTCATTTCATTTCTTTTTTAATTGTTCTCCACCTTTTATTTCTTCATTGTCTTTCTTTATTTTTCTTCCCCTCCCCACTCTTTCCTCCTATTTTATCCCCTCTTTCCTTACCTTTTCTCCCCCTTTTTTCTCAATTTTACCTCTCTCCCACCCATCTCACCCCTCCTCCCACATCTCCATCTGTCACAATTTACCCACTGATTTCAGCTTCTCTGCCGTTTGGCCATTCACGCATTCTATTCTCTCTATGGGCTGCCATTTGCAGCCTTTCCCCTGGTTTCTGTGGCTATGACTCATCTTTCCTTCCCTCACCCTACAGTATAAATATTTCCAACTTTCGATGCCTTTTAACTTTGACAAAGGGTCATCTGGACTCGAAACGTCAGCTCTTTCTCTCCTCACAGAAGCTGCCAGCGCTGCTGAGATTTTTCAGCATTTTCTCTTTTGGTTTCACGATTCCTCACTGAGTTTCTGCCCCAATATGCAACTCACACAGGTTTCCTCTGCCTTCAGTAATCTGCCCAGCGAAAGCTGATGGCTTAAGAATGGCTTCCTTGACTCACTCTTAAGTGTCCTTTTGCCTCCCAGGAGTCCGAGTAACAGGGTAATGGATTGATCTAGGGATAATTGGCGCGATTCTCCCAAAAATGCTGAATTGGTGGGAGAACTGTTCTAAATCCCGATTGTTCTGTCAGTTCAGCTTCTCACCTCAATCTCTGCACTCTGTGCACTGCAGTGGTCCCAGTCGTGAATCTCATTAAAAACCTAGCGGGGCGGGGCCTATTTGCGCTCGAGTTTGACAGTTCTGGAATTCTGTGTATGCACAGTGGTCCCGATCCGTCAGACTCCCCGTCTGCTGGCCAACCTGATCGCTGGCCAGCCCGGGGCCCCCACAGCGATGCTCCTCCAGCCTCGCTCCCCCCCCCCCACCCCCCGCCCCCAACGGCCCAATTGCAGCCCCCACATCAATTCCTGGGCTAGCCCTGACGATGTCCCAGAGCGCCCTGATGTCCAGGCCCCACCCCCCAGCAGTGATGATCCCCCCACCCCCTCACACTGGCAGACCACCCCCCCCCCAACTGACCTCCCCCCCTGGGGTCAGACCCCCACCCCCCCAGAGGCAGACCCTACCCCCCAGCAAACCACCCCCTCAGCTTGCCCCAATCGCTGCCCTCCCTCCATTCCAGGCCAATCCTGTCTGCAGAGTGGCAGAGGGACCTCCCACCGCCACTGAATGCCCCTAGGCTCTGCCCAAAATAGGCCGCACCCGCTTGGCACTACCCAATGCCCAATGGGCAGTGCCAAGATGCCCCCTGGGCATGGGCACTTTGCCCCTTGGGCAGTACTGGGGCACAGGCTTGGCACTGCCAAGGTGCCCATGCCCCGCCGCCCGACCCCAGGGGGGCCCCAATTACCCCACCTTCATTCTGGCAGGGTTTCTGGTTAGTTCCCTGAATGTGGGGAGCTAGTCTGAACCCCGCCGGAATGAAGTACTCCTGGCGGGGTGGGAGATTCAATGGTCCCGATAATTAACCAATACACATATTTAAAACATATTAAAAACAGATTTAAATAACTTACCTGCCTTCCTGCCGGTTTCCAGTGTGGTCTGACCGGCGACTGTTCGGCAGCTCTGGGAGATGTGCGTGCGTTCTGCCGCGTGCGCAAATCCCTGTTCAAAGCCGGAGACGCGCAGCTCCCACTGCGACCCGACAGAATAGTTGCGGGCCGTAATGGGAGAATCACGGCCATTTTTTCTGTTTAAAAAGTTGTAGATCTGAGAGTCTGAGGGGGCGAAGCCTCAGTCAAGAAGCTCATAGCAAAGGAATAATGGGTGCAAAATTTAAAGGGGCAGTGCATAATTGAGTGGTCTCACAGGTCTGAGGAGCTGAGTGGAGAACACCTTGGAGGCTGTCTATAAGGAAAGCGTGAGGTAATGACAGCATGGGAATAATCCACCCAGTCTTCCTGTATCTGTGTGCATTAGCGGGGAGACATGATATTGATGAGCACCGTGTTGCACATCATGTTGCAGGCCGCCTAACAGCAGCAGCAACAACAGGAGGTATCACAAGGACAGGATGTCAGGGAGTAAAGGGAAGGCGATGGCCTAGTGGTATTATTGCTCGACGATTAATCCAGAAGCTCAGCTAATGTTCTGGGGCCCCAAGTTCGAATCCCGCCGCAGCAGGTGGAATTTGAATTCAATAAAAAATATCTGGAATTAAGAATGTACTGATGACGATGAAACCATTATCGATTGTTGGGAAAAAACCCATCTGGTTCACTAATGTCCTTTAGGGAAGGAAATCTGCCATCCTTATCTGGTCTGGCCTACATGTGACTCCAGAGCCACAGCAATGTAGTTGACTCTTAAATGCCATCAGGGATGGGCAATAAACGCTGGCCCAGCCAACGACGCCCGTGTCCTACCAATGAATAAAAAGGAGAAGGCGCCTCATGTCCCTAATGTATTCGAGAGTGTACAGGAGCAGGATGACCTACTTGCAGATATCAGCAATGTAGTGCCTGAGGAAACAACGCCACTCAAGGAAGACAGTCACACAACTCTGCTCCCTAATACCCGAATAGACCTGAGTCCATGGGGATAATGTGGGATCCCAATGCCAGGGGCCCTGAAAGTTATTGCAGCCCTGAATTCCAATGCCTCTGGTCACTTGCAGGGTTTCCTAAGTGGCATTTGGAAGATGTCCCCAGGAGCTACTCACTGCTGCATAAAGGAGGTGGCAAATGCACTATTCAAGAGGGTTGCAGGATACATCAGGTCGACGAGGGCAGCCAGGCAGAGAGGGCAATGTGATTCACTGCCATGATCAGGTATCCACATAGTCAGGGTGTAATACATTGCACCCATGTCACTATCAAGGCACCATCTGAACAGCCAGTAGCTTATATCAACAGGGAACACTTCTAGCAGTAGTCACAATGTCTATATGCCGCACTATTTGCAGATGTTGCACTTGCATACCAAGGACACAGATTAATGATTGCCCTCAGTGACAGGAGTCACCCTCTTCATACCTGACACCCATCAGAAACCCAAGTAGTAAGGCAGAAGAGAGGTACAAGGTATGGCACAAGAGCCATAACTGAACAGGCAATCAGCTTCCTGAAGATGTGTTTCTATTGCCTTTAGTGTTCTGGGGTTTCTCTGCAATATGACCCAGTGAAGGTTTCCCAGATCATCACTGTATGCTGTGTGCTTCACAACTTCACCATACAAAGCAGTGAGAACCTCAACCTCAAGGAAGAATAGGACGCACAAGCCTCAATTGATAAGGAGGATGGGGATATGGAGCTTGGTAATGAAGGGGAGACGGAGCATCTGCATGCTGTTGAAACCGAAGCCATGGAGTCAGACAAATGGGAGACAAGGGAGAACTTTAACCATGGCCAGTTCCAAATACCTCAATACCAATAAGGGTTACCCATTCACCATCCTTACTCTCTTGCCATGGATGGCACATTTCCTTGCAATAAAACCCTCACGTTATGCTTCCATTGTTATCACAGAGATGGAGTTCCTCAATGCACACATGCTGATGAATTTCCAAACCTCTCGAATGTCAGGAAGCCTTCAATAAAAAGAGAACACATCAGTGAACATCCTAAACCAGTTTAATGTGGCTCGGACAATCTTTTCATATTATTATGTAACTATCACTGCAACCCTAGTGTTTCTGTGTGACCTTTTTAAAATGCTTCTGGATGCTGCAGTGAAGTCCATCTCTAACATCTGTAGATGTGATGAGAGCAGGCTGTCATTCTTCTGCCTGAGCCCTTGGATGAACAAAACAGGCATCCTTCGGTGGTCTCAGGCCTTGAACATCCAGAGCAACTACAGGTCTCCAGCACCAGTGCAAGAGGCTCCTCTGTGGTCACTGCTGCTGGAGAAGTTTGGGTCACTGACAGAGGAACTGGGAAACATTGGGAGGAACCCTCAAGTGTGTAACAAGGGAGGAACTCTCAAATGTGTAACAAGGAGAGGAGCACTCAACTGTGTAATAAGGGGAGTGATGCACCATTGATTCACGCAAAGACTAGAGGTTGCGGAACAACAGGCTTTTATGAATGTGGTGAACCATTGTTGGTTCCCACCAGGTAGTGCTGAGCCATGGTCTGGCCAGTACTATGAGTCTGTATATATGTTACTGTTGGGGTTAGGGTTGGGCTGTTCTACCTGTCAATATAGTTGTTATGGTACACCCCAGTCTGCTCCGCCTCCTGGGAGAGGTATAAAGGTCACTGCTCTGCCTGGTGACCCTTTAGTCTGGGATCGTGTACTGTAGTATGGGCGGAGATTAGAAATAGGAGAGGAGAGGTCACCCTGTTGGGAGTCTTTTATAGACCTCCTAAAAGTTCTAGAGAGGTTGAGGAAAGGATTGCGGAGTCAATCCTGCTTAGGAGTGAAAGTAATAGGGCAATTGTTATGGGGGATTTTAACTTGACTAATATTGACTGGAATTGTTATAGCTCTAGCTCGTTAGAGGGGTCAGTTTTTGTTCAAAGCGTGCAGGAAGGTTTTTTGACTCAGTATGTAGACAGGCCAACTAGAGGTGAGGCTATATTGGATCTGGTGCTGGGAAATGAGCCAGACCAGGTGCTAGACTTGGAAGTTGGTGTGCATTTTGGTGATAGTGACCACAATTCGGTTACGTTCACCTTAGTGATGGAAAGGGATAGGCATGAACCTCGGGCCAATGGTTTTAGCTGGGGGAAGGGTAATTATGAGGCTATTAGGAGAGAATTAGGAAACATAGGTTGGACTAGGAGATTACAGGGACTGGGAACGTCCGACATGTGGAGTTTTTTCAAGGAGCAGCTACTGCGAGTCTGTGATAGGTATGTCCCTGTCAGGCAAGGAGGAATTGGTAGGGCTAGGGAACCGTGGTGCACCAAAAAAGTTTCTTTGTTGGTTAAAAAGAAAAAGGAGGCTTATGTTCGGATGAGACGTGAGCACTCGGGTAGTGCACTAGAAAGCTTTAGATTGGCTAAGAGGGAGTTGAAGAGCGAGCTTAGAAGGGCTAAAAGGGGACATGAGAAGACTTTGGCGGATAGGGTTAAAGAGAATCCTAAGGCGTTCTATAGGTATGTCAAGAACAGAAGGTTGGTTAGGGCAAGTTTAGGGCCAATTATAGATGGCAGAGGGAAGTTATGTGTGGAACCGGAGGAGATTGGTGAAGCATTGAACCAATATTTCTCTTCGGTGTTCACGCAAGGGGACATGAATATAGCTGAGGAGGACACTGGGTTGCAAGGGAGTAGAATAGACAGTATTACAGTTGATAAGGAGGATGTGCAGGATATTCTGGAGGGTCTGAAAATAGATAAATCCCCTGGTCCGGATGGGATTTATCCAAGGATTCTCTGGGAGGCAAGAGAAGTGATTGCAGAGCCTCTGGCTCTGATCTTCAGGTCGTCGTTGGCCTCTGGTATAGTACCAGAAGATTGGAGGTTAGCGAATGTTGTCCCATTGTTTAAGAAGGGGAACAGAGACTTCCCCGGGAATTATAGACCGGTGAGTCTCACTTCTGTTGTCGGCAAGATGTTGGAAAAAATTATAAGGGATAGGATTTATAGTTATTTGGAGAGTAATGAATTGATAGGTGATAGTCAGCATGGTTTTGTGGCAGGTAGGTCGTGCCTTACTAACCTTATTGAGTTTTTTGAGAAAGTGACCAAGGAGGTGGATGGGGGCAAGGCAGTGGACGTGGTATATATGGATTTTAGTAAGGCGTTTGATAAGGTTCACCATGGTAGGCTTCTGCAGAAAATGCAGATGTATGGGATTGGGGGTGATCTAGGAAATTGGATCAGGAATTGGCTAGCGGATAGGAAACAGAGGGTGGTGGTTGATAGTAAATATTCATCATGGAGTGCGGTTACAAGTGGTGTACCTCAGGGATCTGTTTTGGGGCCACTGCTGTTTGTAATATTTATTAATGATCTGGATGAGGGTATAGTTGGGTGGATTAGCAAATTTGCTGATGACACCAAAGTCGGTGGTGTGGTAGACAGTGAGGAAGGGTGTCGTAGTTTGCAGGAAGACTTAGACAGGTTGCAAAGTTGGGCCGAGAGGTGGCGGATGGAGTTTAATGCGGAGAAGTGTGAGGTAATTCACTTTGGTAGGAATAACAGATGTGTTGAGTATAGGGCTAACGGGAGGACTTTGAATAGTGTGGAGGAGCAGAGGGATCTAGGTGTATGTGTGCATAGATCCCTGAAAGTTGGGAATCAAGTAGATAAGGTTGTTAAGAAGGCATATGGTGTCTTGGCGTTTATTGGTAGGGGGATTGAATTTAGGAGTCGTAGCGTTATGTTGCAACTGTACACAACTCTGGTGCGGCCGCACTTGGAGTACTGTGTGCAGTTCTGGTCCCCACATTACAGGAAGGATGTGGAGGCTTTGGAGAGGGTGCAGAGGAGGTTTACCAGGATGTTGCCTGGTATGGAGGGGAGATCCTATGAGGAGAGGCTGAGGGATTTGGGATTGTTTTCGCTGGAAAGGCGGCGGCTAAGAGGGGATCTTATTGAAACATATAAGATGATTAGAGGTTTAGATAGGGTGGATAGTGATAGCCTTTTTCCTCTGATGGAGAAATCCAGCACGAGGGGGCATGGCTTTAAATTGAGGGGGGGTAGTTATAGAACCGATGTCAGGGGTAGGTTCTTTACCCAGAGGGTGGTGAGGGATTGGAATGCCCTGCCAGCATCAGTAGTAAATGCGCCTAGTTTGGGGGCGTTTAAGAGATCCGTAGATAGGTTCATGGATGAAAAGAAATTGGTTTAGGTTGGAGGGTCACAGTTTTTTTTTTTAACTGGTCGGTGCAACATCGTGGGCCGAAGGGCCTGTTCTGCGCTGTAATGTTCTATGTTCTATGTTCTATGTATATGGTAGCTCTGTTATTGTTGGCAATAAAAGCCTTTATTTCCTGAGTACATCCAGCCTCTCGTGTGTTATATCGCGCATCAATTTTATTGCCAACAAGTAAATTCTTTTTTTTTGAAAAAAAAAACGACAAAGAAAACATGGAGCAAATGCTTAAACCCGGACGGCTTACGTTAGACCCACGTGCGGCGGGCGCATCGAACACATTCGACCACTGGTTGAAGTGCTTCCAGGATTACCTCGACGCCTCCACAGCGGTCACCGACGACGCCGACAGACTCTGGGTCCTCCACGCGAGGGTAAGCGACGCTGCATACCTAGCGATCCGTGGGGCCACCGACTACAAAGGGGCCCTCAAGCTTCTCAAGAAGCGATACCTTCTAGCCACTCGATGGCGGCAGCCCGGCGAAACGACAGAACAGTACGCGTGCGAGCTTCAACAGCTAGCCAGAGCCTGCAACTGCAAGGCAGTGTCGGCAGACCAGTACATGAACGACCTTGCTCGAGAGGCATTCGTGGCGGGAATCGGCTCGTCGTACATCCACCTTCGGCTGTTGGAGCAAGGTAACCTCGATCTCACTAAATCCATAGAGTTAGCTGACGCTCTCGAAACGGCCTCCAAGAGTCTGGCGATGTACCCCGACGACCACGTGGAGACAGCGTGGCAGGGGCAGTCACAGACCCCACTTAATTCAGCGGGACCGAAAAATGGCGCGATTGCGTTCCCAGCCTCGGACCTGACGACGGCAGCAGCTCCAGGTGGCCCGCGGTGTTACTTCTGTGGGGGGGTGAAACACCCTCGGCAGCGATGTCCAGCTAAAGTGGTGTTGTGCTCCGCCTGCGGCAAGAAGGGGCACTATTCCAAGGTATGCCGGTCCAAACTTCCATCCAAGAACAGCAGTGCGGCGTGTGACTCCCCGGAGCCGGCCTCCTTGTCTTCTGCATCTTCAAGGTCTTCTGCCACGTGCGATTCCAGGACGTCGCCATTCCGAACGACGGAGTCGCAAGACACGTGCGACCTGCAGGGGCCGCAGGTTTTGGCGCCATCGGCCATGTGCGACCTATGGGGGCAGCCATTTTGGTCGGCACCGACCGCGAATGACCAGCAGGGGTCGTCATCAACCATCTCAGCTGCCTGCAGTTGCGCCCACGAACCAACGGTGGCGTCGATCATCCTGGACCAGGCCAAGCCTCACAGACTCGACAGGTCCATGATGGACATACAGGTAAACAAACGCCCGATTTATTGTTTGTTTGACAGCGGGAGCACGGAGAGCTTCATTCACCCAGACACCGTGAAGCGGTGTGGTCTCCAGATTCGGACTGTCAAGCAGACAATTTCGATGGCGTCAAGGTCCCGGTCTGTCACCGTGCTAGGGAGTTGCGTGGTCAATCTGACGGTGCAGGGCACGGTTTACGAGAACTTCAAGCTCCTTGTGTTAGCACGATCAGCAGGACCACGACGCCAACCTCCAAACATTCCTCCACACTGCAGCACTCCTTAACCTGACCTATAATAAGAAGAAGTGCGTATTCCGCACGCACCGCCTCACCATCCTTGGTTGTGTTGTGGAGAACGGGGTCATCGGCCCCGACCCCGACCACATACGTCCCCTCCTGGAACTTCCCCTCCCCACCACCCTCAAAGCGCTGAGGAGATGGCTAGGCTTCTTCTCATACTACGCCCAGTGGGTCCCCAATTATGTGGACAAAGCCCGTCCGCTCATCAAATCCACATCTTTTCCCCTAGCGGCGGATCAAAGCAGATATCGCGAAGGCCATGATGCACGCTGTAGACGAATCCACCCCATTCCAGGTGGAGAGCGATGCGTCTGATTTTGCCCTAGCCGCCACTCTTAACCAGGCGGGCAGACCCGTGGCCTTCTTCTCGCGCACCCTCCAGGGCCCTGAAATTCGACACACCTCTGTCGAAAAAGAGGCACAAGCCATCGTGGAGGCTGTGCGGCACTGGCGCCACTACTTAGCTGGCAAATGGTTCACCCTGCTCACGGACCAACGGTCCGTTGCCTTTATGTTCAGTAACGCGCAGCGGGGCAAAATCAAGAACGACAAGATTTTGAGGTGGAGGATCGCGCTCTCCACCTACAATTACGACATTTTATACCGGCCTGGGAAGCTCAATGAGCCCCCAGACGCCCTGTCCCAGGGGACCTGTGCCAGTGCGAACCTAGACCGATTGCAGACTCTCCACGATGACCTCTGCCACCCGGGGGTTACCAGGTTCTTCCATTTCATCAAGGCCCGGAACCTGCCCTATTCCATCGAGGAAGTCAGGTCTGTAACCAGGCACTGCCAAGACTGCGCGGAGTGCAAGCCGCACTTCTACCGACCAGACAGAGCGCACCTCATCAAAGCCACCCACCCTTTCAAACGCCTGAGCGTTGACTTCAAAGGCCCCCTCCCCTCCTCTAACCGCAACGTCTACTTCCTCAACGTCGTTGATGAATATTCGCGGTTCCCCTTTGCTATTCCCTGCCCGGATATGACCTCGGCCACGATCATCAGGACCCTGCACAGCCTCTTCACCCTGTTTGGTTTCCCCAGCTATATTCATAGCGACCGGGGGTCCTCTTTTATGAGTGACGAGCTGTGCCAGTACCTACTCTCCAAAGGCATAGCCTCGAGTAGGGCCACCAGCTGCAACCCATGGGGGAATGGACAGGTGGAGAGGGAGAATGCGACAGCCTGGAAGACCGTTTTATTAACTCTCCAGTCTAAGGGTCTTCCAGTCTCCCGCTGGCAAGAGGTCCTCCCTGATGCGCTACACTCAATTAGATCACAACTGTGCACGGCTACCAACGCCACCCCTCATGAACGAATGTTTGTTTTCCCCAGGAAGTCCTCCTCGGGGACCTCACTACCATCGTGGCTGACGTCCCCTGGCCCTGTCCTGCTCTGGAAGCACGTGCGGACCCATAAATCGGACCCCTTGGTCGAAATGGTCCGGCTCCTCCACGCCAAACCCCAATACGCCTATGTGGCGTATCACGACGGGCGGGAGGACACGGTCTCCATTCGCGATCTGGCCCCTGCAGGTACTACATCCCACGGCCCCTCACCCCCAGCTCCAAACATTGTCCATGATGCACCAGAGTCGCAGCACGCTCATTTAGCCCCCGTGTACAGCACGCCTGAGCCCCAGGAGCAGCATCCACACACCCGGCAGTCTGAAGGGGCTACAGACGGCACCACCGGTTATGGATTGGCATCTGACTCACCACCGCGGCCTCCTGAACCGGCGCCACGGCTGACACTGCGGCGGTCGCAGCGCCAGATCAAGCCCCCGGAGAGACTGAACTTGTAATTTGAATCAATAACTTGTGACTGTCGTTTCCATCACCTCGCCCCCGCCGAACTCTTTTTAAACAGGGGGTGAATGTGGTGAACCACTGTAACACTGTCTGTGTGTGGGATGTGCCTGGGCACACCCCTGCAGCCTTGGTCCGGGGCTCCGCCCTCCTCGGGGTATAAAGGTGGCTGCTCTCCGCCCCTTTGCCTCAGTTCGAGTTGGCCATCGGTTTGGGAGTGCTTCTGTTCTTGTTCATTGATGCGCGATATAACACACGAGAGGCGTGATGTACTCGGGAAATAAAGGCTTTTATTGCCAACAATAACAGAGCTACCATATACAGTATACGATCCCAGACTAAAGGGTCACCAGGCAGAGCAGTGACCTTTATACCTCTCCCAGGAGGCGGAGCTGACTGGGGTGTACCATAACAACTATATTAACAGGTAGAACAGCCCAACCCTAACCCCAACAGTAACATATATACAGACTCATAGTACTGGCCAGACCATGGCTCAGCACTACCTGGTGGGAACCAACAATGGTTCACCACATTCACCCCCTCCTTTGAAAACAAAGGCCGGCGGGGTACAAAACACAGAACAATTGTTCATTTGTCTATAAGTTCAAGCGGTCTGGGGGACCGCACCGTCGTTGTGACCTCCTCAACACCGGCGATGACACTGGTTCAGGCAATCGCAGTGACGTTCTCTCCAAGGCGGTGTCCAGCGACTCCCCCAGTGCCTCACGGGCCGGTAGACCCTGAGGTGGTGACAATCCGCTGAACTCGGGCACGCCTTGAAGTGGCGACCATCTCCTGGACTCAGGCAAGCTGTACACGGGAGTAAGAGGGTTAAGTGGTGGTCCCGATACTGCCCGCGCCGTGTCAGGAGCGGAAATAATTGTTGGGGGTTCCCTAACAGTACGTGTGGGAGCGACAGGGGTTTCCAAGTCCCCTGCTGGCGCCAGATCTCGAATCGAGACCGTGTCCTCTCGCCCGTCAGGATATGCCACGTAGGCATGCTGAGGGTTGGCGTGGAGGAGATGGACCTGTTCAACCAAAGGGTCGGACTTGCAGGTCCTAACATGTCGCCGCAGGAGGACAGGTCCTGAGCACGTCAACCAAGATGGTAATGAGGTCCCAGAGGAAGACTTCCTAGGGAATGAAAACATTCTCTCATGAGGAGTAGCGTTGGTTGCCATACACAGGAGTGAGCGTATGGAGTGGAGCGCATCAGGGAGTACCTCTTGCCAACGGGAGACTGGAAGACCTTTAGACCTCAACGCCAGTAAGACAGCCTTCCAGACTGTAGCATTCTCTCGTTCGACCTGTCCGTTACCCCTTGGGTTGTAGCTCGTGGTTCTACTAGAGGCAATCCCATATGAGAGCAGGTATTGCCTCAAGTCATCGCTCATGAACGACGAGCCCCTATCGCTGTGGATGTAACAGGGGTAACCGAACAGGGTGAAAAGATCACGAAATGCCTTGATAACCATGGCAGCGGTCATATCAGAACAGGGAATGACAAAAGGGAATCGTGAGTACTCATCAACCACATTGAGGAAGTACACGTTCCGATCTGTCGAGGGAAGGGGGCCCTTAAAGTCCACACTCAGTCTTTCGAAGAGACGAGTGGCCTTAACGAGTTGTGCCCTGTCAGGTCGGTAAAAGTGCAGTTTGCATTCCGCGCATACCCGACAGCTTCTGGTTATGGACCTGACATTCTCCACCGAGTAGGGTAGATTCCGGGCTTTTATGAAGTGGAAGAGCCGAGTGACCACCGGATGGCAGAGGTCATTGTGGAGAGCCTGCAATCGATTCTCCTGCATACTAGCGCATGTTCCATGTGACAAGGCATCCGCGGGCTCGTTGAGTTTCCCTGGACGATACATGATATCATAATTGTAGGTGGAGAGTTCGATTCTCCACCTCAAGATCTTATCATTCTTGATCTTACCCCGTAACGTGTTGTTGAACATGAATGCCACAGACCGCTGGTCCGTGAGCAGAGTGAACCGTTTGCCCGCCAAGTAATGGCGCCAATGCCGAACGGCCTCCACAATGGCCTGGGCCTCCTTTTCCACCGCCGAATGTCGAATTTCAGGGCCTTGGAGGGTGCGAGAGAAAAAGGCGACGGGCCTGCCCGCCTGGTTGAGTGTGGCGGCCACGGCGAAATCAGATGCATCACTCTCCACCTGGAAGGGGATGGACTCATCGATAGCGTGCATCGTGGCTTTCGCGATGTCGGCTTTTATTCTTGCAAAGGGTAAGCGAGCCTCTGTTGCTAGGGGAAAAGAGGTAGACTTGATGAGCGGACGGGCTTTGTCCGCGTAATTGGGAACCCACTGTGCGTAGTATGAGAAGAAGCCTAAGCATCTCCTCAGTGCTTTGACGCTAGTGGGCAGGGGAAGTTCGAGGAGAGGACGCATACGGTCTGGATCAGGGCCAAGGACCCCGTTTTCCACCACGTATCCGAGGATAGCTAGGGGGCGCGTGCGAAATACACACTTCTCCCTGTTGTAGGTCAGATTCAGGCAAGATGCAGTGCGTAAGAATCTAAGAAGGTTGGCATCGTGGTCCTACTGGTCATGGCCGCAGATGGTGACGTTATCCAGGTACGGGAAGGTGGCCCGCAGCCCGTTCTGGTCCACCATTCGGTCCATCTCACGCTGGAAAACCGAGGCCCAGTTGGTGACGCCGAAGGGGACCCAAAGGAAGTGGTAGAATCAGCCATCCGCTTCGAAGGCAGTGTATTGGCGGTCTTCCGGGCGGATAGGGAGCTGGTGGTATGCAGACTTCAAATCAATGGTGGAGAACACCCGATATTGCGCAATCTGATTGACCATGTCAGATATGCGGGGAAGGGGATACGCATCCAGCTGCGTGTATCGGTTGATGGTCTGACTGTAGTCAATGACCATGCGAAGTTTCTCCCCAGTCTTGACAACCACCACTTGGGCTCTCCAGGGACTGGTACTGGCCTCAATGATCCCCTCCCCCATGAGGCGTCGCACCTCGGACTTGATGTACCGTCTGTTTTTGGTGGCAATGGGCTTGCAGTCGGGGGTGAGGTGCTCAAAAAGCGAGGGAGGAGCGACTTTGAGGGTCGAGAGACCACAGGTGGTGCGCGGTGGCTGGTCTGTTAGCTGTGGGTTTTGGACGGAGATTGGGGGAAAAGGCCCATTATACACCATAGTGATGCTCTCGAGGTGGCACATGAAATCGAGCCCCAGTAGTACGGCAGCGCAGAGCTGTGGCAGCATGAGGAGCCTGCACTTCTCGTACACCGTGCCCCATACAGTCAGATTCGCTACACAGTACCCAAGGACATTCACTGACCGGGACGTCGAAGCCATAGAGATTGATTGCTGCATTGGCAGTACTGGCAGTGCGTAGCACCTCACCGTGTTAGGGTGGATGAAACTCTCCGTACTCCCACTGTCAAATAAGCAGTTAGTAGTGTGGCCGTTTACCTTGACGGCCATCATCGACCAGGCGAGCTGGTGAGGCCTGGACTGGTCCAACGTGACCGAGGCCACTGTCGGATTAGGCGATGCGGTGGACGGTTCCCAAAATGGCGGCTCCTGTGGGTCGCACGTGGCCACTGGCGTCCAAAATGGCGGCACCCGCGGATCGAACGTGGCCGATGGCGTCGACGACGGTCCCTCCCACGGATCGCACGCGGCGCTGCTGGGCCTGGGGGCCGATTTTGCCCTGCAAACCTTCAGGTAGTGACGCTTCTTACCACAGCCAGAGCAGATCGCGTCTTTCGCCAGGCAGGGTCGTCGTGGGTGCTTCTCCAGGCCACAGAAGTAGCGTCTCGGGCCTCCGGGGATTGCCGCAGTGGTCAGTTTGGCTTCGGGACGGGGTGTGGCGTAGGTTTGCGGCCCTCCCGGGTACAGCGATGGCTGCGGTCACGGTGTCCACGGTGTGCCCTCGTGGTCGGGGGTGTAGGCCTCGAGGTTCTGGAACGCTACCTCCAGCGAGCTGGCAAGTTCCACAGTTTTCTTCAGGTCCAGCCCACCTTGTTCCAGCAGGCGCTGCTGGATATAGGTCGACCTGATGCCCGCGACAAAGGCATCTCTGATCAGGTCGTTGGCATTTTGGGCGACTAAAATGGCCTTGCAGTTGCAGGCTCTGCCGAGTGCATGGAGTTCACACAGGAATTGCTCAGTCGATTCCCCGGGCTGCTGTCTGCGAGTGGCCAGCAGATGTCTGGCATAGACTTCATTCTGTTGCCGGTTGTATTGGCTCTTGAGGAGATCGATTGCCTCCTGGTAAGTCTCTGCATCTTGGATCAGCGCGAAGAAATGAGCGCTGACGCGGGCGTGGAGCACATGCAGTTTGTCGATGTCTGTTACGACAACGGAGGAGGCGATGAAGGTCTCAAAACAGTGCAGCCAGTGATCAAAAGAATTAGAGGCGCCAACTGCCTGCGGATCCAGATCCAATTTGTCAGGTTTCAGGAGTTGCTCCATTTCAAAAATTTTGTTAATAAAATTGATGCACCATTGATTCACGCAAAGACTAGAGGTTGTGGAACAACAGGCTTTTATTAACAAGAACAGAAGCACTCCCAAACCGATGGCCAACTCGAACTGAGGCAAAGGGGCGGAGAGCAGCCAACTTTATACCCCGAGGAGGGCGGAGCCCCGGACCAAGGCAGCAGGGGCGTGCCCAGGCACATCCCACACACAGACAGTGTTACAGTGGTTCACCACAGGGAGGAACCCTCAACTGTGTAACAAGGGGAGGAACACTCAAGTGTGTAACAAGGGGAGGAACCCTCAAGTGTGTAACAAGGGAGGAACACTCAAGTGTGTAATGAGGGGAGGAACACTCAAGTGTGTAACATTGGGAGGAACACTCAAGTGTGTAATGCTGCAGCTCCCCCAGCCTCTCAGTGCAAGAAAGCACCTGCCTCCTTCCCATTGACTAAGGTGCATCTGGAGAGGTATCCAAAGACACCATCAACCTCTCGCTGACCCGCTGCTACAGTGAAACTATAGTGCCAGTGATCACCTGTACGTTTACGTGAACACCACGCATTCACTGTGTGGTCTCCTTTGTCTACCTCTCCATAACAGTCATCATAGTCACTATAGAAGAATCAGTGCATTCATGGTTTTGAAGGACTCCTCCATTGCCCCTGAAGGTCCGCTCAAAGCCTCAGCTCTGTCACATTCTCCCCTGTTTGCCTCTGCAACTCAAGCAGATTGAGTGTGACCCTCATCAGAAGCCCTTTGTCACCCTTGGTAGCAGCATGGGCCTGACCTCCGACTCTCCTCCGATTATCAATGGCTTGGACTCTTTTTGTCATTTGTATCAGCATACCTGTAAGCTGCTCACCAGATTGTGACCCAGAATAGAATCCAAAATGTCTCCCCACTGAGGTGAGTGTATCTGCACTGGCACTAGGCACAGAAGCAAGATATGACGTTACAAGCTCAGAAACATTGAGACTGATTTTCTTAAAGAAAGTCTGTGGAGGGAACCCCTGATGCAGTGAACCTGAAAGGGAAACACAAATACTATTAGCTGAGTGAAGATTGCATGGTCTGTTTGCTGGTCTATGGGTGCGGCTCTCTGCCTTTGTAATCAGAATTGATGGAGAAGCACAAAACTTCTTCCCTCTCTATGCTCACCACTCCAAACTCAGCAACTGAAATGGGACAATTGCCCTTCTCCACTAAGTGCTCGAGTGCCTCAATCTTGTTGTAGTCAATGGACTCTTCCCTCAGTCTTCACCCTTTCCTTGTTGTCATCCCTTTTGTCCTGCAAGAATTAGGGGAGAGTTTGCGACATTTTAAGTGATGCTCTGGAGACCCTCTTGTCACTGTATTGTCCCCTGTTCCCTTGAAATGTCATAATGCCCATTTGTCTCTCCAAAACTCATGTTCTTAAGAAAGCTGAGTGATGCAGAGAGGAACAAGCACAATTCTATCTCTCACTCACCTCACTTACTCACCTCACTCGCTTGCTCACTTACTCACTCACTCACTTACTCGCTCATTCACTCACTCACTCATTCACTCACTCACTCACCCACTTACTCACTCACTCACTCACAAACTCACTCACTCACTCACAACACACACATGCATCCAATGCAAATGAGGAAACTGGTGAGGAGACACAACGTCCACATGAATGCCGATCTGAGCCCCTAACAATTTCAAAACTCTCCTGACCCAGTCCTCCTTTATTCCACATTTTACCCATCTGTCAATCCAACTCATCCTTGTGCTGTGCAGTAGATCATTCATCCTTTTCCTGCATTGGACCTAGTCCCTGGACTGCACCCCACGCTTCTCACCTCCATAGAGACCTACATCCAGGACTCCTATCTCAGCCAAGATGGCCTCTTGCCACTAGTGTTCTGTTTTAATAATGATACAAAGGCATCAAGTACTCATGCAGGATTGCATAAGTGTGTTATGGATTCATTTATTTGGCACATAAGAACATATAAACCAGGATAGAAAGCTTGAGGATGTCAGCAGCAGAGTTGTGTGTGCTATGTTCAGATCACAGGCTAATGTGAAACTGGGACTGGATCGTGTGACACATTTCCCTTCTAGTGATGCCATGCTGCCATCTCTTAAAGGCATATTACAACAGCCAAACGCAGTAAACAGGATGCAAGGTCAAACAATGAGCCCTCACTGAACGGTGAGGTGATCCTCTATCTTCAGGTGCCCCACTAATGCTGTGGAGGAAATTAAATGATGATGGTCAATTCTACTCACTGAGCCTCCTATGGGCTTTTCTGTTGGTTATGTAAATATCTAGCAATGAATAAAAGAACGCAGTTTGCAGAGAAAATCTAAAATAAGAGCCGCCATTCAGACAGGGCTGGTTTCTTTTTAAATGTGAGCATTGTCTTGGAGACCATCGGGTGATGTAGACCCTCCCATCATCAGACCAGACTCCTGCCACAGGATCCAACAGGAATCTCATGCCATCCTCACGAATTGTTCTTCCCCACTTCATTCATATGAGAAATATAGTAACCATCCATCAATCCTCTGGCATGGTGCCTTTTTCTAGCAAATTACTAAATGAGTTGCAATAATGTTTCTGTTATCTCTCCACTTGATTCTTTCAAAATATGTGGATGTAATCCATCTGAACCAGAGACGTCATCCTGTTTGAGTTTTAGTTTATTCAACACATTCCCTCTGTTATTTAAAATGCAGTTATCTCATTGCTTTTCTCATCATTCAATGTCATGTCTACTTGTTCCCTATCCCAGATGAACATTGAAGAAAATAATTACTGAATATTTCCGCCATCCCTCCCTATCGTTATTTGTGGTATTATCCTGTTAATCTCTTAATGGTCGTATTCCCAGTACAGCCCTCCTTTTTCACTGATGTACTTGAATGTAAACATTTGCCAGAATATAGAACTACCCCAAGGTACTGGGTCCATCAACTGTAAACTAACGGCTTTGTGAGTGCTGCACCCTAACTGCTGGGATGTACCACACCCGTAAAGAGTTCCAGTCCCAAAATGTGCAGTTGGTGTCCAACCATGATCAGCCCCCAGCATGCAGGTAAATTCCTGATATCCTGGCAGAAGTCATGATGCTTTCGTTCTGGACCAGTCCACTGTTCCCTTGGTATTTGAGCCACCAATTGTCAAATCAGAGGGTGGCTGCTGGGTGACAAGTTTAATGCCTGACTCATGACTCCACAGTGCAACCCAGCCACAGGTAGCCAGCATGTGTGTAATGAGAGCTATGCTGTCACGTGAGAGTTCACGGGGTAGACCAATTAGGCTGCTCACACAACGGTTCTGCTGCCTGGAGCATTCTGGAGGAATGCAGTGACCAGAATCTACGTCCGCCATTCATCATTGTTTGCTGTGTCCTGCATGACCTTGTCATCAGGAGGACACAGTCTTACTGCCAGGGGCATAGCAAGTACCCCAGGAGGATGAGGAAAAGGAGGAAAAGGAAGAGCAGGATCAAAAGGAAGGGAGGAAGGAAACCTACATATCCCTCTTTAGGCTGGGCTGTTTGTGATCGTCCCATGTCGCTATAGTTCCACTGACCAACCCAAAACCCCATTCTATCCCAGTCCCACATATCTTTCTTACTGAAGTCCCTGCATGCTCTTGGCCACAGTGCTGAAATAAAAGCCACCACTAAAAAAACATTCCAAACCAACTTTATCAAACAAACAAGCCAATGTTCCAAACAAAATAAGCCAATCACACTTGGGCATTCCCTGAGCACCTGTTTTTTGGCTTCCTTTGCCTGGCCTAATGTGCTGCACCTCTGCTTTCTATGCATGCTTCTACGTACTGCTCCTATGCATGCTACACGTGCTCCTATGTACTGCTCCTATGCATACTATGTGTGCTCCTATGTGCTGCTTCTATGCATGCTATATCTACCCCAGTGGCTGTAGATTGGTTGGTGGAACGCTTCTGACTTTCAGTGGGGAAGACTACAGGACACCCATGTGTAGCCCTGAGCCCTGCAAGCCTGGCTTCTGACTACAGCACTTCAGCATGATGGCAGATAGGGCTAGCTGACAAACAACAGCAAGGACCCTAAGAGAGTGGCAAGGACGGGAGGACAAATGCTGCTATCTTGAGAGAAGAGAGCAGGTTCATACTCTACAAAGTCACTGCCACTCACCTTGGGCAGCGCTGCACCAAATCTATCAATCTGTTGGAGCACAGATTGCTGAATCGCTGAGACACTTTCCTGAGCACCAGTATCAACATCCATAATGGTAAGCAACTCTGATCCTGCAGAATGTTAACCTGGACATGCACGGCAACAAGCAGGGGTCTCAGCACCACAGTTTGAGTTTCCACTGCAGCACTCAGTTGTTGGATAGCTTCTGCTTGTGCTGCAATGGAAACACAACTGCATCATTTCTCATGCAATTGACCACCAGTTCCAGGCTGGGAAAAAATGGGCTCCAAACTCTGTGCAAAGCCCTGTGCCAAGTTAGTGCTTAACTTCTCTCTGCTCCCTGGCAATAACACAGTCTTCCTAGCAGGCTTGCCAATGCTCTAACCATTTCATTGCACATACCCACCAGCCTTTATCTGAGACCCTGCAGCAAAACTCATCTGCATCTTTACCCTCTGGGTAGCTGATGCGCTTCTCAAACACGAGGCCAGATGCTCGGTAAATGAAAGGCTTTTATTTACTGTAATGAAGCTACCAGAACTTATATACACTATCCCAGACTGAAGGGGTTCCGGCCAGAGCAGGGACCTTTATACCTCTCCCAGGAGGCGGAGCCCGACTGGGATGTACCACAACACTACAGTACAAAGATGTAACAACCCCACCCTAACCCCAACAGCAACAAGTAGCACAACCCAACAGTAACATATGTACATCCTTGTAGTACTGGCCAGACCCTGGCTCAGTACTATCCAGTGGGAACCAACGATGATTCACCACAGTAGCCAGTTGGGACCTGTGCTACCCTCTTCTCTTGCCTCGTAGCTCATCATGGGGAGATGGTGGCATAGAGATAATATCATTCGACCAGTAATCCCGAGCCCCAGGCTAGTGCTCTGAAGATGTGGAAGTTAAAAAGTTCAGATTGAAGTTTCATAGTTTAATTGTTCAAGTTAAAGTTAAATTGTGCGGAAGTTAAAGTGTTCAAATTTAAAAATTCATGTCTTCTCTGTACAGTAGTGGAAAATGTTTATCAGCTTACTGACCTTCAAAAGCAGCCAGTCTCTGCTATTTCTTCACAAGTCCCCATCACATTTTCCTTTTTCGGCCTTCACCAGAGGGTGAACAAGACCAGATTCTTTTCATAACAAATACCAAAGGCAAGATATGGGGATATGCTATGCAAATGAAGGATTAGCACAAGGATTTGCTGTTTGTAATATATTTAAATGATTTGGAGGAAAATGTAACTGGTTTGATTAGTAAGTTTGCGGACGACACAAAGGTTGGTGGATTTGCAGATAGCGATGAGGACCATCAGAGGATACAGCAGGATATAGATCGGTTGGAGACTTGGGCAGAGAGATGGCAGATGGAGTTTAATCCGGACAAATGTAAGATAATGCATTTTGGAGGTCTAATACAGATAGAAAATATATAGTAAATGGTGAACCCTTAAGAGTATTGACAGGCAAAAGGATCTGGGTGTATGGGTACACAAGTCGCTGAAAGTGGCAACGCAGGTGGAGAAGGTAGTCAAGAAGGCATACGGCATGCTTGCCTTCATCGGCCAGGGCATTGAGTTTAAAAATTGGCAAGTCTTAGTTAGGCCGCACTTGTAATATAGTCTTCAATTCTGGCCGCCACACTACCAGAAGGATGTGGAGGCTTTGGAGAGGTTACAGAAAAGATTTACCAGAATTTTGCCTGGTATGGAGGGCATTAGCTATGAGGAGAGGCTGGAGAAACTTGGTTTGTTCTCACTGGAATGACGGAGGTTGAGGGGCGACCTGATAGAAGTCTACAAGATTATGAGAGGCGTGGACAGAGTGGATAGTCAGAAGCTTTTTCCCAGGGTGGAAGAGTCAATTACTAGGGGGCATAGGTTTAAGGTGTGAGGGACAAGGTTTAAAGGCGATGTGTGAGACAGATTTTTTACACAGAGGGTGGTGGGTGTCTAGAACTCGTTGCCAGGAGTGGTAGCAGAAGCAGATACACCAGTGACTTTTAAGGGGCATCTTGACAAATACATGAATAGGATGGAAATGGAGGGATATGGTCCCCGGAAGGATAGGGGGTTTTAGTTTAGTGTAACAGCATGGTCGGTGCAGGCTTGGAGGGTCGAAAGGCCTGTTCCTGTGCTGTAATTTTCTTTGTTCTTTGTAGCAAAAGTCAATTTTTATCGAATGAGAAAGGGCGAAAGGCTGAGATTTAATTGGCAAATATATATGTCAATGAAAGATGTGAAAAATCTCTTGTTCCTGATTTGCTGTAATTGACTATAACTGCTGAGCTCAGAACTGCTCCGGTCAATCCGATTTGGCCGTGGAGAGTTCTCCTTGTGCACAAGTAATTAAAGACCTTGCATTGGATGCATGATGTCCAGTGCTGGTTGTGTTAAAGTCGACTGAGTGCCTTTAGATTGCTGTTACTGGAGAGAACTCTAACAAAGACATGCTTCAAATGCCACAATGGCAGCTGGTGGAATTTAAATTCAATGAATAAATCTGGAATTGAGAGCTCGTCTCAGAAATGGTGACCATGAATCTATCTTCGATTGTCGTAAAAGCCTACCTGATTCACTAATATCCTTGAGGGAAGGAAATCTGTCATCCTTACCTGGTCTGGCCTACATGTGACTCCAAGCCCATAGCAATGTGGTTGACTCTCAGCTGCTCTCTGAAATAGTCTGGCAAGTCTCTCCATTGAAGGGTCAATAGGGATTGGCGACAAATGCCAACCCAGCCAGCGATGCTCAAATCCCATGAAAGAATAAAGAAAAAAAGGCAGAACCTGCCTCCATGCTGCCATCTAAAGATCGCACAATGCCAGTATCTGAACTTTTTAAAATCCATTCCTGAGGTGTGGATGTTGCTGGCTCAGCATTTATTGCCCATGCCTAGCAGCCCTTGAACCGAGTGGCTTGCTGGGCTATTTCAGAGGGCATTTAAGAGTCAACCACATTGATGTGGATTTGGAGTCACATGTAGGCCGGAACTTACCCGGATCCTTACCAGACCGGGTAAGGATGGCCGATTTCCTTCCCTAAAGGACATTTTTTTAAAACTGACAGTTGACAACGGTTTTAAGGTCATCATCAGTCTTTTAATTCCAGATTATTATTGAATTCAAATTTCACCATTTGCCATGGTGGGATTCAAACCCAGGTTCCCAGAGCATTAACCTAGATGGTTGTGAGTGTATGATTGATGGTATTTTTTCATGGACATCACAGTTTTTGCTCCTGACTACTGCCTGACCAGGTAACAGTTCTTGGGTATCTAAAAGGAGAAAGGCACAAGGGTAAGGTTGCAATGAGGTGGCAAGGGGGTTGGGGCAGCAACCAATGCCTTTTTACATCATCTGCAACTTATGAATCAAAAAGCATTGTGGGAAGAGGAGGAAGTGGGGTATGAGGAGGTGGATAAGGTAAGAACAATACGATCATCCTTATCTAAAAGGGGAAAGGCTGCCCGATCTTTTGTTAACGTTTAAAAGATGGAAGATGAAGTTTAAAAGATCCCAAGGGATCAGTCGAAAAGTCTGGGAACTTTATAAAGTCTGCTTTGCCCTGGTTGTTGTTATATAGCAACTGGTGCACTGTGAGACAATGTCCTCAGAATGCCTAACTTCAATATGAACGAGGTCATCATACAGCTATGCAGCAAATTCTGTTGATGTGAAATCAAAGATGCTTTTTATTGAAGCAAAGAATGTAATGCAGCTGATCTATAATTTAGAAAATAATCTAAAATTATTTGTCATTTTATAAGAGTCATGGGAAAAGTAAACTTTTAATCCTGGAAATGGCTAGATAAAAAATTGTTGTAAATTTTAGTTACTTTAGGAAACAATATACTTGAAAGGTAGTGCAGTCATCTATAAGGTCTGAAGTGCATGAATATAAAGATGACATGACAATATCCTTTAACACTAATATTCCTTTATGCTCCTGAAGTGTTTACTTGTGTTTCCTACTTACTTTTGTTCTACAGAATCACCTCGGGAACAGATAAAGAAAGAGCTCCCTCTTGACGGTATTCATTTTAAAAACCTTTTCTCCATTTAAAGTCAAAACAGAACTCAAAGGCGCCCTAGGGGAAAGCAAAAGGTAATTATAAGTGTATTAACTTGTGGAAGATTTGCTCCAGCCCTGAAGCTGTAAAATGTGTTAATCCTCTGTTTCAGGGGGGGAAGTAGTGTGTGTTATACACCTGCACCTCAGTCACTGAGTACTTGCTGTCTGTCTCCTCATAAAAATAATTTTTAAAGTTTTTGTTTACAAGATTTGACAAGTGTATAGTTGGAAAATGTTGCTATGATGCAGGTACTTTTACTATCTATCCGTGCAATAAACATCCTCTGAGATAACAAAGCTTCATTTAAAAAGTACAAGCCTCTAAACTTCAATGTTTGTGTAGTACAAATTAATACTTTCTGCTAAAGGATGTTTTACTTAAGCCTCTCTCGCTTTATTGCAAACCATCCATCAGATAAAGTTATAGTTGATGTACTGAAATAAGTTCTTCATGTCTTCATTTCAAGTATTTTTTGGAATGTTAAACATTTGAATAATTTATTTTGACTTTCAGCTCGCAAGTTTCTTTTAGTTGTTTCTAGCTGTGATTTCAGTTCTGACTAGAATAAAATCTGAATGTTTTCAATAATTAGTCTACACCTTTTAAAACTGGACTTTGCGTCAAGTCTATGATTTGACTGCACCCAGTACAGATCAACACTGGTATGCGAGGGGGTTTCACAACTCAGTGCACCGGAGAGTTAGATATAGATCAGATTCTCAAGTTATATGATGGTTTCATGTTAATTTGCAGCAGAAACCACTTTGCTTTAACACAAAAATATCATTATAACAGCACCACAAATCCATATCCCTTTGCCTTCATTTCTGATTTTTATCTTCATCTTGCCACTTAGGTTCCTGTTCTCAGATGGTCATCAATTTGCCACTAACCTTGACAGTTTCTTCCTTTCTTCACTTTCCCCCATTGGCCTCAATACTTGTACCTCACCATCATCCATCCGGGTTTGTCTCCTACTCTGTTTTCCCTTTCCTCTCTCACAAACACAAGAACACAAGAATATACAAAAATGGGAACAGGGATAGAACATGTGGCCTATCGAGCCTGCTCCGCTATTCAATGCAATCATGGCTGATCGTGGACTTCAACTCCATTTTGCTGCCCACTCCCCATATCTCTTCATTCCCCAAGATATCGAAAACCTATCTATCCCAGCCTTAAAAGAATTCAATAATGGAACATCCATAATCCTCTGGGGAAACTTCCAAAGATTCAGAACTCTTTGAGTAAGGTAATTTCTCTTCATCTCAGTCCTAAATGATTTACCCCTTATTGTGAAACTATGTCCTATGTTTTACACTCTCCAATCAATGGGAACAATCTCTCAGTGTCTACCCTATCAAACCCCTGCAGAATTTTGTCGGTCATCTCTCATTCTTCTAAACACCAGAGATAGTAAGTCCAATTTACTGAGTCTGTCATAGGACAACTCCACCATCCTCGGGGCCAATCTAGTGAACCTTCACTGTACTGCCTCCAATACAAGTATATCCTTTGTTAAATATGGAGACCAAAACTGCACACAGTATTCCAGATGTGGTCTCACCAAACCCCTTTTCAAAGGAGAAGATTTTTTTATTCCTGTACCTCATTCCCCTTGCAATAAAAGCGAGTATGCCATTTTCCTTCCTATTTGTTTGCTAACTTTCTGTACGGCACACCCAAATCTCTTTGAGCTTCAAAACCTACAAGTTTCACACCTTTTAAAAAATAATCTGCTTTCTAATCTTATGACCAAAGTGCATAACCTTACACATCCCTGCTTTATAATCCATCTGCCATCTTGTTGCCCATTCACCGAACCTGCCCATGGGGGGGATATTCTGGTCTCCCTGCAGTCTGTTTCTTAGATTTCACTGCCAGGTAAGCACTGCCAGAGTGGCACTGGTAAGGGACCAGGCCACAAGGGATGCCTGAAGCATGTGGGGCCTTAGGCAATCCTATTGCAGGGTCTCACCCACTTGAGTGGGTGACCTCCAATGCTGGTGATTGGGTGGAGGAGGGGTCCAAATGCCTCAGTGCCCAGGCTATCCTGGTGCCTGTGGGAGAGGGGTGGGGTGGTTTGGGGGTGTCCCCATGTCTGCAGGGGTGTCGTGATATCCAAGGGGGGTGGGGTGATATGAGGGGACCTTCAACTTTATTTTGATATTGGGGAACCCTTTAAAAGTGATGACCTGACCTCTGAGGAGCTGGTGTTGCCAGTGTCTTCAGGTCCCGCACACCTCTCTCCCGGCAGGAATCTCTCCAAGCTCCAAAAAGGTGTGTGTGAATTGCCATCTGGATCGTACCGATCCACTTACCAGAATTCTCACCGCTTTTTCTGCCGGAGATGACACTTAGAGGGGAATTTTCCCGTCCCGCCTGCCAAGGGAATCATAGTGGGTGGGGGGTGGACAATGCAAAGGATCGATGACCTTGGGTGGGATTTTACGGTTTTGGGGTGAGCACAGCCGGAAAATCTCGCCCTTAGTCATTTTTGGGAGAATTCTGCTGAATGTTGACTTGTTCTAATGATACTATGCTTCTCTAAGTGCATTGTTAAGACCTCCTTAATAATAAATCCAGTAGATTCACCCCTTCAATCTAGTCATTTTCAAGGACTGTGCAAAATTTCACACTTGTATCCCAGGGTCTATTCCACCATAAACTGATGGAATGAAAGGTTTCTCTTTCTGCTCTTGTTAATGCTCCCACAGTTTGCTTCTGAACGCACATGCACAGTACTAAATATTAATAATTTGGCACTAATTCACATCAAATTCAATTTTTCTTCGAGAGGCTAGTGGGATGGCAGGTATGGGAAATGAAATATAATATTACCTATGTAGGAAGTACTTTTTTGAAGCTGGGATTAAGGAACATGATTGGGTAAAGGTAAAAGGGAATTTACTGGGCATCGCAAGTGCTTGGTGATGACACTAGAGAATTAATTCACAGATCACGTATTGTCACACTCATTTGCATAGACCAATGGAAGAACTGCAACACTTTAGTGCCAATTCTTGGACCTTGCTCCCTGGTTGTTTCGGTTCAGTGAATTAACCCTCAGACGTCAACAGTAGAACGGTGTCCCATTCCTTAGCACTTCCTCTCAATGTTCTCAATACATTGAGTGAATGCTAAGGCAACATGACTTTCCTGGCATTGTCAGAACCACTGAATACAATATGCTCATATTGACATTAAGGATACTGAACAAGTTCGAATAAAATTTGCTTGCAGGAAGAAAGGACCATTGCAAGGCAAATAAAGATAGAAGTGGTGTCCCAGGGAAAGAATGCAATCATTGCAGGGTCGTATGGAGGAAGCATGGGAGAGATTTCAGAGCTGGCAGCAAGGGAAGGTTGCGATGAGGCATAAATGGGAAACATGCCTAAAGCTGGGATATCAGAGGTATGAAGCGGTAGTGTCACAATTGGAAAATAAAGTAGAATGTGAGAGATATAGAGCAGGAGATATATTGGCATGGAGAGAGAAATATTGAGATATGGAGAGGGCATGAAGATTTGAGAACAATGAGGGAGAAATCATTTGCTCAATCTAAAATAGCAGTGCCTGAAAAGGTAAAAGTCACCATAGTCCCAGATAACCATCCTTCGATGGGGAGAGCAGACTGGCAGTGATTTAACCTGAGGATCGCCACACCTCAGGCAAGGGGCAATGTTGAGAAGACCATGTTCATGAATAACCTCAGCCAGTACCGGAATTGAACCCATGCTGTTGGCATCACTCTGCATCACGAACCAGCTGTCCATCCAATTGAACTAAACTGACCCCCAAATACTACAGCATTCCCAAAATAGGTACAATGGCACACTTAAAAAGATGATGAAATGGAACTAATTATGCAGGTTTTCTATATTTAAATTTGAAGAAGCAGCAAAGAATATTCCTTTGAGGATCAGAATCAAACTAGATTTGAGCAATTCAAATCAGTTCTCAGTAAGTATGACTTCATAGTTACAGATGCCTTTGGAAATTAATGAAATCTGAATGAATGCATTGAATGAATCACAAATACCACCCAGAAGAAGTGAACAAACCCTTAGCAGAATGTGACTAATCACTTTATACCTAATGTCGTCCTCATCGTCTTTTTGGAAAGGTTGACCAGACACAGAAAGTAAATCAGACCACATTCAGATTAATCTCCTTTGCCCATACAACAACAATATTAATCTTAAATGAACTAAAATGAGCGAAGGTAATACCGCGGGCATGGCAGATTTCAAAGACAGCCCATTGTCTACCGCTCCATCAATTCTACAGCCAGCAGAACAAAAACCCTCAAACCGACTGTAAACTGATGACTGTGAGGTCAGCACAGATTATGGTGTCATAACCTCGGCGTATATTGTTGTCATTCCTCAGACTGGAGAGCTGTGGAGGGTTGCTGGAAGAAAAAAAAAGGCTGCATAGTGATCTGTGGTTCTATTTGACTAACCCTTGACTTCTTATACATTTTAAAAATTGCTCGCTGTATGTGATAATGAGAAGTACAGATGGCCGTCGGGGTGCTGTGTTTGAAGGCTTTGTGTGTTCCGTTCAGAGTTTTGACTGTAGTTCCCCAGAGGGGGGCAGCATATGGACAGCTCACACAGGTACTGTAAACGCCCCTTGCTGCAGAGTCATTTTTTATGAGGGGAGTATGTGAAATTATGTAACTGATACAACTCAAGCTTCTTGGAAGTCATTAGACTCAGATATCGTATGTACATTTCATCTTTTTACAGTGCTGTGAAATGAAGCACCTTTCTCTGCTTGTAGTAGTCACTGTCTGCCCTTAGCTGTCATCAGACTGTACAGAACTTAGATATATAACTGCCTCCTGAGATTTCGGTGTAATGCGTGATATTACTCGGTAATTCCCGATGAGTAGTACAAACAGGTGGGCAATAAAGTTTTCATGTCGAAAATATTCCTCTAATCTAGAATTGCACACAGTTGCTTTACAGCCATGTTCATTAAAAGTGTTGACAATTCCTACAATTTTGTCAAGGTCACTTCATGTTTATTTTCATTATAATCCGAGTGTTTTGATTTTCTTTCCTGTGATATATAGGATTTGATACACCATCTCACTGTATAACATTGAACAAACCTCCCATTGTGGCTGCAAGTGTATTTCTTGGCTAAGGAATGTGCTTGTGATACATCAGAGGGGCGAATCGTAAAGTCAATCAAATAGAAAAAGGATGAATCTTTACTAACTAGCCCAGTAAAATATTGTTGGTATTATATGTATTGTATTATATGTATTGTATTATATGTATTGTATATATATAATTAAGTTTAATTTCCAAAAGCAATTTAACTCAGCTAAAATTATCATTTCATAAGCATTTTTAAGCTGCAATAATCTTAAACTTTTTCCCTTATCATAAGATGGTGTTGCATTAAAGGATTGCGCCATAAGCATTGTTTCTGTATCTTTTCTGTCAATGGTTATCTGGAAAAGGCTGAGAATAGAGGTAAGGTAAAATAAATTTGCAAATATATACAAATATAATCTGAAAGACGTGCTGGTTAGGTGCATTGACCATGTTAAATTCTCCCTCAGTGTTACCCAAACAGGTGCCGGACGGTGGCGACTCGGGGATTTTCACAGTAACTTCATTGCAGTGTTGATGTAAGCCTGCTTGTGACACTAATAAATAAACTTTTTTAAAAAACCTCTTATATACCCTCTATAATAAAAAAGTGAAATTTACAGAAGTCTAGGGGCAGAGTACATCAAAGATTGGTACATGGCACAATAAGATGCAATACTGCAACAGAAAGAAACTGCTTAGTAAGGTAAAATAGGTCATGTCAATTCTTTCACATCGAGCACTTGAACTTCAATCTCGACCAGCCTTTTTCCAATCAGTTCAGAAGGGCTATTCTTGACTCAAAATGTTAACTGAGTTTCTCTCTCCACAGATACTGCCAGACCTGCTGGGTATTTCCAGAACTTTCTATTATTAGTTTTCTGTTTGCCTCCTCCTCTTAAGAGCAATCATGATGTTGCTGCCCAGTCTTAAATTGAAAATGCCTCCATATTTCTATGCCATTCCCAAGAAGGGAATATAGGAACTTGCTGTGATCTGAGATGTGGTGTAATTGAAAGGAGGAATTCACAGGTGACATAGAGCTATCAGTATGTGCTTAGTGTACTTTTATTCTATGATTTACATATTTTCTTACATAAATATGTCCATACAAACTAATTGTGCATGTGAGGCAAAGCAGCACCAAGGATAAATAAATGTGCCTTGTGTGTTCATAATATCCTAGTTATTCACCTCACAAAGCAAAATGAACTCAGTGAAACCCCAACCAGACCCTGAGGATAGCTTGAACACCAGTCACGCTTAAATAGAAGTTTGCACCTAAGCATTACCCACCATCACCATCATCCATAAATATACAAAATGGAACATATATAGGCAGGCAGCACGGTGGCACAGTGGTTAGCACTGCTGCTTCACAGCACCAGGAACCTGTGTGGAATCTGCACGTTCTCCCTGTGTCTGTGTGGGTTTCCTCCGGGTGCTCTGGTTTCCTCCCACAGTACAAAGATGTGCAGGCTGGTTGCATTAGCCATGCGAAATTTTCCCTTTGTGTACCCGAACAGGTGCCGGAGAACTAGGGGATTTTCACAGTAATTTCATTGCAGTGTGAATGTAAGCCGACTTGTGACTAATAAATAACTTAACATATGGTGATGACAAAGAAGTAAAAAGCGTGTAAATAAAAGTGGCATCAGCTTCCACTGCTTCTTCTCTCCCTTTCTTTATCCCACCAAGCCAAATATTCCCATTGTTAACCTTTGCCTTAAGACAACCCATACCTTTCTCTACTTTCTCTCCTATCTTCTCTCATACCCTTGTTCATGAGACACTCTCCTGCTCCCTTGATTCTATTTCCACTAAATTGTTAGTTCCCCTGAGGCCCCCACGTTAGCCGATATCGTTAACAGTTTCCTCTCCTCAGGAACTGCCACCTCCCCTTTAAACCTGCCATCATCACCCTGCACACCCCCACAAAAAACACCCCCAACTCCACTTCCTTATCTCCAAACACCTTGTCCTCTCCAAAGTCCCTGAAAGTCCTTCCAAAGTTTCTGCCCCTGCCACAGTACCGAAATAGCCATTATCAAAGTCAGAAATTATGGCCAGAATGATCCGGCCATTCACGCCGGTGGGATTTTCCCATCCCGCTGCAGTGAACAGAGATTTCCCTGGGCGTCAGATTCTCTGCCCTTGCTGCAGTGGGAGTGTGGCATGAACGGCCAGTAAGATTGCGCCCATTATCTTATGTGACTGTGATATTTCTGCAGTCTTTGACAAGGCAGCCGACACCAGACTACACTTAAACCTCTCCTCCATTCACCAGTTGGAATGGAACTTCATGACAACTCAATAATTATGCAAATGCACAAATCGTAATACAATTATTGGGTTTTATGGCCCATTCACCACCTCCCCGCCACTCCCCCCACCACCCCACCGCCATGCACCTGGCTCGCCAGCAGAGGCAGTACAAGGTGGGGCTTTGGTGTTGTTTATTACATGGCATGCTGGAGCCTGAAGGTCCAGGAAAGCACCACCAATCCCTCAGAAAAGAGGGGCTTCCTCCCTTCCACCACTCAAATCACGAGCCACCCTCACACATGACACAGGCATAAGGGTGACCCAACCCCCACTCAGACCCCCCCATGCAGGTCCCCTTTACCCTCACCCCCCCCCACCTCCCCTACCAGGGGAGCGTGGTGAAGTCAACCTCTTGCCCCCAGACTGAATCCCCCAAGCCAACACCCATGGCCCTTGAAGGACACTTTCTCTGCAGCCTGGCAGTAGCCAAGTCCAATAGCCATTTGCTGCTCTGAGAGGCCAAGGTGTCAGTACCAGGGTGCTAGGGTGCCAGGGGGTAGTGCACCGTTGGTACTGTCAAGGCGCAAGGCCTGAAGAGGCCCCTGAGTGGGGAGGGGGCTGTTTGAGGGGGGGAAGTAGGAGGGGGTATTTGGGTCGGGTCACCCTGCATGGTGTGGGGGAGCTCCCTGTTATTTGTGGGTGGGAGGAAGACGCCCTTCTTTGGTGAGGGGTTGCTGGTGTTCCCCTGGTCAGTTGGGAGGTGGTGGGGGGCACAATTTCAGGTTTTGGGGGGAGGAGGACTGTCTCTGAGTGCAGAGATTGGGGCACCCCAATATTGGAACAGTGGGACTGCCTGGCAGGTCCTCTGAGATTAGCTCATTCACGTCTTTCAGGTGGGTGAATCCCACCTGACAGACAATGCCAGCACCAATGGGAAACATTCCTATTTTCCCGCCAGCATGCCTGCAAACGGGAGAGTTCCATCCCTTTTGTTTCTCTTCCTGATGTATTGCAATATGCATCCCCCCCATTACCCCCCGGTTCCTCTCATTTCTGCTATACCTACCCAGTCAAACACGAACATCATCAGCTTTTGTCACTGCTGTGTGCTTCAAAATGTTGAATTCAATAATTTCAGATTTAATCTGGCGTAAAATATCAACTGTTCAATTTGATTGTGCAGATCTGGAATGTTAAAGGAATCGATGATTGTTGCCTTTTACCAAGAGAAATCATAATTCTCAGCTTTTTCAGCTCCTTTTTTGAAGAGGTATGAATGTTCAGATCAATGCTAAACATAAGAATTATCCACTTGTACTTCCTTTGGACGAGAAATTTCTTTTATTTGCGTACATTTTGCAAATTAAATGAACAGAAAATGCCTCTTTAAGATTAAATTTGGTTATCAGTGAAATCTGGATTATTTGCAGTAATGGGAAAATGGTGAAGGTTTCAGAAGTGGAAGAAATGTTGGCTACCAACTGATTTACTGAGAAATAACAATGGCCAGGATTCTCCGACCTTGTCTGCGGCTGGGATTCTCCAGTCCCGCCACAGTGAATGGAGAATTGGCTGAGCACGAAATTCTCTTTCCTTGCTGGCAGTGGTGACAGGGTGAACGAGATCGGAGAATGCTGGCCCATGTCCCACAATTGTTTCTAGTTGTTCCCTCTTACACATAGGTAAATATGGAAACAAGGTTTACCTGCTGAAAATTGTTCTTTGTGGCATTTCGCAATCATGTGATTTGTGCACACACGCAATTGACCTCTGCGCTTCACCCCTGAATTCTGATTGTGATTGGCAGGAACCCAAGGGCAAAAAGGAAAGGTCAGTGGTTTGACTCCATGAGCTGCACTTCCCTGAAACTGATCTTTATAACGGATAGCATTGGACAGGACAGTTTTTGAACAGGTAAATAACTACAGCATCAGCATCAAAAGGTTTTATCACCAATTAATAATGAGATGAGGAACTTGAAAAAGCGAGTCGACCATCATTACTTTTTTAAACAATCTTCTATTATAATTCACACTTACAGCCTTCCACCTGATCATTTTCTAAATTTATTTTAAGATATATTAAAGACATTTCAAATGAAACTAATATGTAAACATTACTGACCGAATGGTGTGGGTGTGATCTCTCTAGTTGTGACGTGGCCACATTTTAAAGAACAGTGGTTCATACTTTATTCTGGTTATTTATTTAAACTAAAAAAAAGTGGAAGCGAATTAATATGAGTAGATTGCGCAGATAGATGCAAGATTAAATTTAATGTGGAAAATTGTGAGGCAATGTCTTTTGGGAAGATCTAAAAGGAGAGAACATATATGCTAAATAATAGCACATTAAAAAAAACAGTTCAGGAAAGAAGAGATTTGGGAATTCAGATACACAAAAGTCTTTGAAAATGGAAGGATAATCTGTTAAAAAATATATTATAAATAGAGATATGGAGTACAAAGGCATAGGAAAAGCTAAACCCATACAAATCACCAGTTAGCTTATAAATGGGGTTGATATTGGCTTCAATAGTAGCTTTAATAGTTCAATAAGTGTAAAATGTGTGATAGCGAATCGGTTGTGCATTTACATCTCTCTCGACTGTTATTTCTACTGAAGTCAATGGAAATAACAATGAAGACCAGTAAAAAGGGCAGTGGATTCACAATTACCTGCTTTACACTAATCACGCAAATTCCAAATCTGTTTAAACTTTGAGTGTCTTGCTTTAGGAAGGATATGAAGATCATATGATGAAGATAATACCAGGAATAAGAGGATTTAATTATGAGGGCAAATTAGAGAAGCTGGAGATTTTTTTACTTCAGAACAAATTGTTTTAAGAGAGAACTGATAAAGATGTTAAAAATTGAGCTTTTACCGGAGGCTGAGAGGTTCAGAGGGGTTCAGTGAGGGAAGAGAATGTGGTTGAAGTACAATACAAGGAAATGATCATAGATTGCCTTATCGGCCGTAGTTTGATGGGAGCAACAAAACCATGTAAGATGGCAAGGTCAAGAGAGTCACCATGAATATGGCAGGAGAATTTATATGGAGGAAGAGATTTAATGATCAGTAGGAAGGAAAGTGAACTTAGAGGAGAGACTTTGAGAAGAGTTGAGGTGTAGGTTGAAATTATGAGGATGGAAAATCAGAGGTGCGATGGGCCAAATGGTCTCAGAGCTGTGAATTTCTCTGGTTGTAAAAAGACAAGAAGTTGAAAGCAGGAGCCATCTATTAATCAATTATTACAACTTCTCTGATTACAGTCCCATTGGAAAAGGGTGAAAGGTTTGTTATGGATTGTAAAGTCCTCATTCAGGTGGATCCTGTGAATTTGATGAGGTTTTCAGGGATGGACCATGGAATAAATGAGACACTCCTGAATTCACAGTAACTAGTATCATTGGTTATTAAAAAGAAAGACAACATTCCAAAATATTAATGTAGCTATTGTTTAAAAATAATATACACATAACATTGCCTAATAACACCAGAGCGCAAAGGATAATTCAGATCTGTTTTATAAAAGTACTACTTTATAATCAGAATAGCTTATTGGAAATATTTTTGAAGCATACAATATAGTTTTAGGACCAATATATCATCAAATTTCAATTAAAATTTGTTAGGACAAAGTGTATAAGTGAATAAATTGCTCCAAAATGTTACACTAGTGATCAAATGGATCAAATTATGTGAAATCTAACAGAATTTCAAACCAGTATTTATCTCGAAGATGAAGACAGCCATGTTAACTTGAAGAATTCTGAAATGGTTGGTTAAAGTCAATATTAAAGTCACATATGGGAACAACAAACTCAAAATAATACTTTAATAATTATCTCAAAAAGTATGTGTGGATATTGTCCGAGGTTGTGATGTTATAAATTATACATTAGATAGATTTTCTACAGCTAAGGACTATGAAATCTGACTCTGTTTCTTTCCAAAATATTCCAGTCCTGATTCATAGCAGTGATCCTTCCTGTTCTTTTCAATGCTTCATCCTCATTCACATTCTTGTTTCAAACATCTTTTATGTCCATTGCATCATCATCTGATAACTGTTTGCTTTCAAGTCTCTTATAATCCTGAAAATGTACTTAATATTTGGATTGCATATGCATTCTGTAAATTATGCTGGTACAAATGCAATAAGTAAGTCCGAATTGTTTAAATGACTCATCTTAAATCCTATAAAAATGTGGTAGTCTTAATCTCTATACAGGAATGATATGAATGACAGAACTCATATAGCTTTCATAGTAAATGCTGTGCATGTCTGGAGCTATTCATTCTACACAAAGAACTGTGTACTCTTTAGGTCACATAGTTGTTCAAGATAGGTAATGAAGAAAGATGGTAACCGATGAAAAATAAGGATGATTCCCTAAAGTTCTGCTCTAAGAACCTTCTATTATCGGCAGAACATGTACAGCATTGAATCAGACAGCTCCACTGAATCTTTCAAGGCACTGGTTGTAACGTTCACCATGTTTGTCAGACTTCAATCCAAATATGCATCAAGTTGGTCTCAGAAGGTTTGTTTACCAGGAGTAACAAGGTTGTCGTTTCCCCATAGAAATGAGACCACCTGCATGAGAGCACACAACACTTTCAGCAGGTAACAGGCATCTCTCTAAAGTACAGGGCTTCATTGATGGAACGTTTATAGTCGTCAGTAGGAGTGGTGCATCAATTGACAAATTATTCATGTATAAACTGCATTTGTGGCCCTATGTGATTACACTGTATCTCTATTGATAGCATCTCAGGCCTAATCACCACTAAGCATTTCTTCCTAACTGATGGCTCAGCTGTAGTCATCCCCATCTCCAGCTGGGTCATGAGTTGACTAAGGAACTGCTAGCTGACTGCTCCTGTCCACTAATTGCTTCTGCTGCAGTACTCAGATAGGGCTGGATGGGTTAGGCAGATAAGTGATCACCTTAAGAGGTTTATTGCTTCTTTCTGAATTGCTGCAGTTGCTGGGTGCTCTTTGCTGATGGCCAGGGCTCTGATCTGGACAGATCTTTAGCATGGAACATGAAAGGCAGTATCAAGGTGCTTTCATGCTGATCTCTCAAGGCCAGAAGTGAGAACCTTCTGGACATTGAGCCACAAGTCTCAACTGGGATGGACACAGTCCCAGCGAACAAAACTTTATCTATATGCATCCTCTATTCTCAGGAATGCTCCTTCATAAATGTTGGAAGAGCAACGCTACATGTTTCACACATACTGTACAGGAAACTCTAAAACTTCTCAAGAAACCTTATGAAGCACTTCTGCTAGTTAGTGACCACAGCTTATTTTCCTGTCCTAGTAAGGTCTGAGTTCATCAGTCCACATGTCCAACACTTTCTCTTGATTTTGCTCATCTGCTACCACTTCAATTCCCTTGTGTTCAAACCAGTGCGATGTATCACTGGTTCCCCACTGGTGTGCTTGAGGGCGGGGAACATGTAAAATAAAAAAGGAGGCCTGGCTGTGGCCTTCCCACCTATCCACAACCTGTCTCCTATATTATGGTGGGTGAGCAATGCGCCAGGCAGCTCACCGCCCTTAGGCCTATTGAGGCCTAAGTGAACAATTAACTGCTCCTTAAGGGCCTCATTCTGCCTCTGCTGTAATTTTTTTGTCCAATGGGGGAAGGTGCGCAGCCTGAGAGCTTTCACCGCACGGGCTTTGGTCGGGCATGAAGTGAGTGTACCTCCTTTAGGAGGTCCCCTGTGTTTCTTTTACAAATTACATAAAATCTGTGCCTTCTCATTCTCAACCCTCTTACGAGTAGGAACAGTGACTGTCCAAACCCCTCATGATTTTGAATACTTCTATCAAATCTCCTCTGAACCTTCTTTTCTCAAGGGAAATAATCCTAACTTCCCCAATTTATCTATCTACCTATTAAGTTCCTCATCCCTGGAACCATTCTCATGAATTTTTTTCTCCATCTTCTCTAACGCCTTCACATCCTTCCTAAAATGCGGCAGGTACCCAGAACTGGACCTCCTCCAAACAGCATACACTATTTCCGTCCCCCAGTAAACATTGAGGTCTATGGGTGGGATTTTACGGCCTTGCTTAAACGAGACTGAAAATTCCCACCCGAGGTCAACAGACAGTCCCGTTGTTCGCCCCTCGCCCGCTTCGATTCCATGGTGGACGCGGCAGTAGAATTCCGGCGTATATGTTTAAAGTAATATACTTATGTAATGCAATTTTGCAGATACTTTTGAGTTTCTCGTCATGAAAAATAATCCCTGAAAATCTCGTTCTTCGAAGATGTCAATTACAAGATAGTACTAAGGAAGGCAATCAGAAAAATTATGTCCAATAGTTACTTCACACCTTAAAGAGTGCAACTGTATACTTCACTGATGCAGTATTTTGCATTTGTTTAAAGCTTCTTTGCCTTGGGCACAAAGTTGGACAGAGCACAAAAATAGATGGTTTCTCAAAAAGATGTGTGACTAATCAGAATGTCTGCTGAAAATATAAGATCAAATCCTTTATAACACAAGTAGATATGATCTATGCATATTAAACATTAAAGTGTAATTTTTCAAAGCCAACAAGAAATTTGCACACACTATCAAATGTAAAAGAAATCACCTTCGGTTGATTAAGTATGTTATTATGGACTTCAAATACTATAGAAGGGCTTCAATTTGTGTAATTATAACCCAAATCCAGTTAAGCTGACAATAATTTATAAAATACATTACAGTCCCTAAAGCATGCATCACTACAGAGGGAATTGATGAACATGGCCTCTAGTGTTGTGGTTCTCATCCATATTCAATGCACTTCATTTGACCTTTAAAATGGACATAGATGTTCCCTGGGTGTTTTGATAAGAGGCGTAGAGTTCAGTATTTGACAAAGACATGCACACTCTTGTAAAGGTGCAGACACATTGTCCCAACATGACGTTTACTTAAGTGAGAATATCAATAGTGAAAATAAAGATTGTAAACAGAGCTGAATTTCAAATTGTAAGTTTATTTTTGTATTAATCAATTGGCGAAATACCCAGCTAATTTGTCTGTATAAATATGTATGGCTTACACATAAAATGTAAGTTTATTGTTTTAAGAATATTATTTATTTAAACTAATCAATCTTTGTGGGGTGCCCTGGAGGGGAGATTCTGACCACATATCTGCACCATTAATAAGATCACCAATTTCCACCACCATAGCAGTGCTGAATTCCAATGCTGCCTCAGCTCATCTGCTGATGAAACTCTCAGCCATGCCTTTGTTACCTCTAGGTTTGATTATCCAGACACACCATTGATCAGCGAGACATACCTTACCCTCCCAAATCATGAGTTTATTCAAAGCTGTGTTCCAACTCACAGCTACTTCCATTCACACCACCATTGTGTTTGCCAGCACACATTGGCTTCCACTGAAGCAACACCTCAATTTAAAAGTTTTCACCCTTGTTTTCAAATCTCCCCATGGCACTTTCCCCGCATTACCTCTGACTTCTCCTCAAGCCCCACAATCCTCCAAGAAATCTGCATTCTTCTAATTCTGGCCTCTTAAGCATCCCCAAATGTAGTCACTATTGATGGCCAGGCCTTCAGCTGCCAAAGCCCTAAGTTCTCCATTTCCCAAAACCTGTCTGGTTCTCTCCTACTTTTCTCCTTCAAGACACTTGTTAAAACCTTCTTAAGACCAGACTTGTGATCATCTGCCCTAATCACCTTGTGTGGCTCAGTATGAAATTTATGTGCTCTTGTGAAACACCTTGGGACATGTTATTGTGATAAAACTATATGAAAAGAAGTTACTGGTGCCGATGTGAGATCAGAACTGGTCTTCATCCCTAGGCTAAGAAAGTGAAAGAATTATCTAGAGTTACCACTTCTGATCAGTAAGCAGAGATCCTTATTAAAGTGCACAAATGTAGACATTAGTGGAGGACCCAACCAATCTTGGCCCTGATAGCTCCCACATGGTATCATCGGCTCCTGACACTCAAGCTAGGAGGAGACGCATTAATATGTACTGGAGCGCTGCCAGCACTGAGCAAATTGTTCTCTATGTGATTTATCATTCAATGCCTGTTATAGATAGAAAAATAATGCGAAAGAAGTAAAAGGGATTCATCAAGCAGAGGAACTTACAAAAACAATTGTGGTCATAATATTGAGAACTTTTAACTCTCCGGAGGTTGACGAGGTTTAAAACAAATGATGATACAGCAAATGATGAGTTTATGGAATGTGTCCAGTCAGTTGAAGATGTATTTTCTAAGTCAGTGCAGTACAATGTTCGATAAAGAAAGATGGAGCTAAAAACAGGAAATGCTGGAAAATCACAGCGGAATCTGTGGAGAGAGACAAGAGCCAATGTTACAAGCTGGAACTCTGATAAGGGGTCATCCTGACTCAAAACATTGGACGGGATTTTACGACCTTGCTCGGGCGAGCTTGTAAAATCCCGCCCGGGGCCAATGGAGAATTCCGTTCTGCAAGGCAGTAGAATTCCGGCTGTTGGCTCTATTTTCTCTCCACAGATGCTGTCAGAGCTGCTGAGATTTTCCAGCACTATCTGTTTTTGTTTCAGGTTCCAGTATCCGCAGTATTTTGCTTTCATCTGAAGAAAGATGGAGACCTGGTTCAAATAATCAACTGGAGCAAATAAGCATTTAGGATCAGTGATCATATCATCACAGGAGTGAAGATTGCAATAACACGGGTACAAGTAGTTGAAATGACCACTTTCTGGGGCACGATCATATTTTTGTGATTCTGTAATTTTTCAGGTGAAGACAGATTTTAAAAAGTTTGAAAAATACTTAAATACTTACATTTTAGTATTTTGCTACTGAAAGTTAAATACTAATGCTGCAACTTTTGTTTAGCAAAATGGAGTTCTGGATTGTTATCTAATATAATGAGAAGACATGAACCAAAATAATATTGAAGACCATTGAAAATTAAAAATGTTATTTATACTCAAAGCATCTCAAGCAAAATTATAAATGGTCTCCAAAAATTATACATTTAGTAAATTGGTGGTGGTTTAATATAATTCATCTTTAATTAATCTTGAAACAATGTGATTAATCCTTTCTTCAATGCTGTGACACTCAGGTATGAATTGTTGAATGTCAGAATTTAATGCTTCTATAATGGTATGGATTGTGCCCTCTGATAAGAACAAATGTGACATGTGCCATAATTCACCTCCACTACAAGAATCAATCAACTCATCTCTCATAATTGTAGTTTACCAAGAAATCAGCAGATTAAAATGTCTACCCTGGCCCCATGACATCTGAGATGGACGGTGACCCGTAGTTGCAATGATCTCTTGTTCCTAACACTACAACTTCAGGAAATGTTGTCTTTTTCCACTATTTTGCCTGTGGTGTGACACCTAACCTTTCTTAGCATTGCTGCTTGTGCATTTCCTTGTGTGAAAATTAGGAGGACATCAAGAGCCCGAAGAATGTTCCTTTCTGCTAAGTAGTAAGGACCAGATTAAATTGTTGAAGGGAAGCATGCAGAATCCAGGCCCTGTAATTAAGAGCTCTTCTATTTGGGCTTGATCCCCTGAGCCTGAAACCTTTCATTAAAGTATTATAGGTTCTAACTCTCAGTGTATCACCCCTGTCCTGAGCTATATGGCCAAACCCAGCCCCTCGGGCATGTTTGAAAAAAAAATCTTCCAATCTACCTAACCAGACCAAATCAAGTAGACCTGGTTTAGTGCAGTTCCGGTGGTGATGTAAACTAGCCTTGGGGATGCTGCAGAGCAGTGAAGCTTACAAAATAGAAACTAAACCAACAGTTTGATGAATTATCTAAACTGCCTCAGAGACTTAGAGAAAGTTCAATTAAAGTCCTGTATATTGTGACAGCCTTAGAAATGGAATGCCTTTTCATTTGTTGCCTCTAAATTCAATGGTTACGTTGAACTGAATTGTGATTTTAAATTAACAATATATAATATGTATAGGTCAGCATTTTTAAACACCCACACTCTTTTTTATTATTTACACTTAGGAAAGTCTGCAGCAGAACATCACTGACTGTGATAGTATATCTGATAATGCATTTCTTTCACTTTTCCTTTGTCAGAATTTTAATAAAAGGTGGCACGGTAGCACAGTGGTTAGCACTGCTGCCTCACAGTGCCAGGGACCCGGGATTGGGTCACTGTCTGTGCAGAGTCTGCACGTTCTCCCCGTGTCTGTGCGGGTTTCCTCCCGGGTACTTCCTCCCAGAGTCCAAAAGACGTGTTGGTTAGGTGCATTGGCCATGCTAAATTCTCCCTCAGTGTACCCGAACAGGCACCGGAGTGTGGTGACTAGGGGATTTTCTCAGTAACTTCATTGCAGTATTAATGCAAGCTTGTTTGTGACACTAATAAATATAAAAAACTAAAATGCAATACTTTAATGATGTAAAAACCTGTCATATTAAAATACGTCAAAAATGCACAAACTTAGTCAGTCATTCGTTCCTCTGCTGTGGTGTTTTCATTTGTAACAATCTTAATATCAAAATTCAAATCAGTCCACAGTATCATGTGAGAAATATTTCACAAGTGTATGCTGTAGTTAAAAGTATAATTTTTGATTAATATTATAACTTTAGACTTTAGACTTGTGGCCTGCTTACACTTTGAACACCTAAGAGTGTTTTCCTTTTCATAGCTGTTAAAGATGAATTTTAAAATCTATTTAAATATTTTGCCTCTGTTGGGCAAGCTAAATTTCCAATAGCGATGTGATTGGTAAAAGATTTTGGACTAAGATTGCTCTGCTCATTATATGATGCAGGCCCTGTTTGGGAGGTTTTTAGAATAGGGGCCAATCACTTCTGCAGGTGGGTGAGAGGCTGCTTATATGCTGTAAAAACAACAATTACAATTATATAATCCCTTCAATGTTACAAAATACCCCAAGGTGCTTCATAATCGGTGATGAGTTAAATAGAATGGAGTTTGGGTTAGGTGGCTTGAGGTCCTTTTGAAGAACCCTTTTAAAGGTGAGAAGTGAGATGGTAATGTGAACAAATTTGGGAAGGAGTTGTAAATTGTGGGGGTGAGATGAACAAAGTGACTGATAAATAGAGCTGGGGGAGAGTGGTCCTGGAGTAGGTCAGAATTGTAAAAGCAAAGGGTGCAAGCAACAATGGGCTAGAGTTGTTCGCAAATTAGGGAAGTGAATGGAATAGAAGGTCAGGATGAGGATTTTGACATCAATGTACTGAGGGAGGAAAGCCAACGCAGGTCAGTAAGGAGTGGAGTAATAGGTGACCAGTGTTTCACGGGAGATACGGTGGAATAGATGAAATTCTGAATGAGTTGCAATTTTTGTAGGATGAGGACGAAGAGACCAGTGAGAAGAACTGGAGCTGACAAAGGCATGGGTGAGAATTACAGCAGTAGTGGGCATGAAGCAATGTCTGCAATTGGAACATGGTGATGAACTGGGTGTGGGGTGAAGTCCAACTCATGGTCAAGTAGGACAGCAAAACTTCATACCCTTCTATATTAATGTGTTCTTAATAATATAATCATTCAAATCCTGTAAAAGCAAAACAAAATAAATTAAACTAAATGGAAATATATATCACAGCTTTAATGTAATAAATGTTACCCTATATGTGTCAGCTTGGCTAAATAGCACCCTTGTGATTATGGGTTTAAGTTCATGAACTGGTTTGACATTTACTAGTGCGATACTCGGGGTTCTATCATTAATGTACCATTGAAGTCTCACATATCTAGTTCTTTCTCAACTGTAGCATTCAGAGTATTTATTTATTTTTTCAATTGCTTTCTATTTCGCCATTTGAATTAGAATCCCTACAGTGCAGAAGGAGGTCATTTGGCCCATCAAGTCTACACCGACAACAATCCCTCCCAGGCCCGTACCCTGTAACCCCATGTATTTATCTTGCTAATCGCTCTAACACTAAGGGGCAATTTAACATGGCCAATCAACCCAACCCGCACATCTTTATAATGTGGAAGGAAACCAAAGCACCCGCAGGAAACCCACACAGATACGGGGAGAACATGCAAACTCCACACAGACATGACCCTAGGCTGGAATTGAACCCAGGTCCCTGGCGCTGTGAGGCAGCAGTGCTAACCACTGTACCACCGTGCTGTGGACATGTTGGAGTGACATAAGCCAAGAAGACACCTTGATAGGGATTGATTACTGTCAGTGAAATTGGTCTGTTCTGACATCAGTTACAGAGCAAGTTCAGCCTTTGAGTATTTGCTTTAGTTTAACAAATGCTGCACAGGGACTGGTGAAATGAAGATTGGATTATGGTATTGTACAGTCTCTGAAACTGGCCATTTGCTGTCATAATAATTCTAAGCAACAGATGTATTCCAGTTCTGGTCAGCTCAGCATTTCACTCCATAATTCACTGACTGATATGCAGGATACACGGCACTGAGTTTTCAAAATTATATTGAATTATATTTTATATGTTAGCTATCTGAGGTGGGTTGAGGGAAGTAGCCAATGCTATTTCCACACCTTCCTAACACAGCGGTAGACAGTACCTGGCTTATTCCACTAGTGTAAACAAATCTGCTGGGTTCTAAGTGAAATGTGCTGGACTTCATCTAACTTTGTTATCAGTGCAATGCGCAGTACATTTAAACAATGAACATAATAATTAACGGTATGTAATGACATAAAATCCAACAGTTTGTTAAAATGAACAGACTAGTGTTTGCCAACCTAACAGTCTCAAATTCATGGTAGGTGAGGAGCTGTATGCAAATATTGCATTAATTTTAATAAGGAACTATTTGAAACAAAATTATTTGTAGAATACGGTCATTTTGTTTCAATCAGATTTATGAAAGGACATTTCATATTTTCAACGTGTGTGTGTGTGTAAGTGGAAGTTTGTGTGTGAGGAGTGTGTTACTGTCATATGTCTGTGAAGGCGTGTATTATTGTGTGTGTGTGAATGTGTGTGTTGTGTGTGTTTGTGTGAGTGTGTGTATTGTGTGTGATTGTGTGTTTGTGTGTGTATGTGTATCGTGTGTGAGTGTGTTTGTGTATGTGTATTGTGTGTTAGAGTGTGTGTGTTTGTGTGAGTGTGTGTGTTGTGTGTGAGTGTGTGTGTATTGTGTGTTAGAGTGTGTGTGTTTGTGTGAGTGTGTGTTTGTATGAATTGTGTGTGAGAATGTGTTTGTGTGAGTATGTGCATTGTGTGAGTGTGTACGTTTCGGTGAGTAAGTGTATTGTGTGAGAGTATGTGTGTTTGTGTGTGTGTGTGCCGTATGCGAGAGTGTGTGTGTTTGTGTGAGTGTATGTATTGTATGTGAGAGTGTGTGTGTTTGTGTGAGTGTGTGTCATGTGCGCGAGAGTGTGTGTGTTTGTGTGTGTGTCGGGTGTTTGTGTGAGTGTGTGTGTCGTGTGTGAGTGTGTGTGTTATGTGAATGTATGTGTTGTGTGTGTGTTTGTGTGAGTGTGTTTGAGTGTGTGTGCCATGTGCAAGAGTATGTGTGTTTGTGTGAGTGTGTGTGTCATGTGTGAGAGTGTGTGTTTGTGTGAGTGTATGTATTGTATGTGAGAGTGTGTGTGTTTGTGTGTGTGTTTGAGTAAGTGTGTTTGTGTGTGTGCTGTGTGCGAGAGTGTGCATTTGTGTGATTGTGTGTGTCGTGTGTGAGAGTGTGTCATGTAAGTATTTGTGTTGTGTGTGTTTGTGTGAGTATATGTATTGTGTGTGAGAGTGTGTGCATTGTGTGTGTGAGTGTGTGTATTTGTGTGAGTGTATTTGTGTGTGTGTTTGTGTGAGTGTGTGTGTTTGTGTGAGTGTGTGCATTGTGTGTGTGTGTGTATTTGTGTGTGTGCGTGTGTTGTGTGTGAGTGTGTGTTTGTGTGAGTGTATGTATTTGTGTGTGTGTTTGTGAGTGTGTGTGTGTTTGTGTGAGTGTGTGCATTGTGTGTGAGTGTGTGCATTGTGTGTGAGTGTGTGCATTGTGTGTGAGTGTGTGTATGTGTGTGTGTGTTGTGTGTGAGTGCGTGTTGTGTGTGAGTGTGTGTTTGTGTGAGTGTATGTATTTGTGTGAGTGTGTGTGTTTGTGAGTGTGTGTGTTTGTGTGAGTGTGTGCATTGTGTGTGAGTGTGTGTATGTGTGTGTGTTGTGTGTGAGTGCGTGTGTTGTGTGTGAGTGTGTGTTTGTGTGAGTTTGTGTTATTCCTACTTTTTTCGACACACTGTTGTTCAGCTGTTCCCTCCTTCTTTCAAGAGGCCTCCTTCCATATTCAATCCTGCTTTGATTCCAAGTCCGAGCTCAATTCCATTGTCATGATTGGAAATTAATTCTGGTAATGTCCTCAGAGAGCTGAGAAGGATCCGAAGGGTAAAACTTTATATTGGATGCAAACTGCCGCAAACCACGTTGGATTTTCTTTGTAATTTCCTTCGCTGAGTCTAACCAGTTCTTTTGATTTCCAAAGTTCAGAAATGTCAAACCAAAGTAAGATTTTTCAGAAGATTGAGCTACTCACAGACTTTGTCAAAGAGAAGCTGTCCCTTTTCATGCTTTCTCAACTTCCACATGTATGTTCAGGGCCACACAGAAGAGTCACTTTATCCCTGTCCCTTTTTTTGTTAATTGGCCTTAGCTCCTCTGTCAGGTAGTACAACTCCACCTTCTGTTACGAAATGGTATGCTCAAAATTATTTCCAGAGCCTCCAATTGTGTATCTTTCTGTTGCAATGTAGTTTATTAATTCATTCATTTGTTCTGGATCTTCATTATCACTTTCTGCACATTCTGTGGCAAATTAGCAGATCGGCTTCTTTGGTGTCAGAATTTGTTGTAATTATGGTTTTAGTGATCATTGTGGCAGTTATGCTGTTGGGAAAACCATCGTAGTTCACTCGAACATCAGTTATGAACAGTACTGTTTCCCTGGGTATCCATGTCTATGCAATCTGTGTAGATTCATTATCACAGCAGTTCATTTGGAATGATGGTTCAGTTTCACCAAACAGTCTTACTTCACATAATTGTCCTTTTCTTCTGTCTGTGGTAGTAAAATACTTGTGCTCGTCAATCTCCATCTTGAGATCACATATGACCGCTGATTAATCTACATTTTTCATGTCCTAGATGATGAACCGCTGTCAATGGTCCTGCAGTTTATAATCAGTTTATTTCATCAACCCAAGAACAGGGTTCAAATCAGTCAACGTTTTTTTGCATCTGTCTCTGCACTTGCACAATTTCCTTATTCACATCATCTTCTAGAAACTGATTCTCTTTCTCTGCCTTCACCAGTTTTACATTGCACTCATCTGCTTCTGTTCATGTCTTCATTAACTGAGATTTGTAACTATCCTCCAGCCCTTTGTAATGTTTCATCTCGACTTTCAGCTGCTGCATTTCAGACTGAGCAAACATCAGCTTCTCCTTCTGAACCTGAGTGGATTAAGTCTATGCAGATGTTGCTTAATTGGAACAACATTTTCTACATCTATGTCATGTCCAATTACTTTAGTACCTCCCAGTTTGTTCCCACATGTAGCTCTATCTGATTGTAATAACTCTTTTAGGTCATTTTGGTTTTACTCCAGAAGATATCTCAGTAATTTAACCCAATTTTGGATTACTTCCCTTTGTCCAAACTAATTTCAGGAATGTCAAATTCAGAATCATCTAATTTGTTTCTTCACTCTGAACTGTAACAACTCGCACATCCTACTTCTGCTTTCCTTCCCTGTCAAAATACCATTCATTCTATCTAACATTCTGATCAAATAACTCATCTCACTCAATTTTCTTTTGATTTAATAAGGTCCACTAAGCATTGCTTTTAATGGGTCACCTACCAATGGCAATAGTATTAATACATTCTCCGCACTAACAACACTACAAGTTTTTGATCTCTTATCCACTTCTTTTTTCATGACATGCTGTGCCATCTTTAAATGCTGTCAAGCCAACTCACCACTCCTAGTTGATCTCTCCCTAAAGCTTGACACTTAGCCATAAAGCTTAACATACTCATGCCATTATGACATTTACGGGGCAATCTTACCATTTTGTCCCATCGGCCAATGGACAGGGCGAGCTAGAAAGATTGCAAGAGAGCCAAGAAATCGGGTTCGCACTTAATTTTGCACCTCTCACGATCTTACCAACACCAGATGTCTGGCGAGATCAGCCTCGTGCCCGAAAAGAGCATGAGGTTGATTATAATATTTAAATATATTTGACTTGACTTTGTGGCTTTGCGAGGAAAGGTTATCTCTGCGAGGAACACATATGGTCCCCATCAATGGGGACCAGATGTGATAGCCTCACTGATAGAACCGAAGGCCATTGAGGCCCCCCTCCCCCCAGGAGGTCAGGGGTGCCTTTGGGCAGTGCCAGGATGCAGGGTGGCACTGCCCAAAGGCATCCCCGACCTCACAAGGGGGCCTCAATGGCCTCCGTTTCTATCAGTGCCAGGTGCCCAGTGGGCAGTGCCAGGATGCAAGGTGGCACTGCCCACTGGGCACCTGGCACTGCCAGCCAGGCACACTGGCAGCGCCTACCTGGCACTGGGCAGTGCCAGGGGGTAGGGCCAGAGCAGAATTGGCCATTCAGGGGGGGGGGGGGGGAAACCACTGCTGCTTTGTAACAGTGATTGATGGGGCAAGGAGGCACTGCTGCCACTCTGCAACAGTGATAGGAGGGTTGGCGATCAGCCATGGAGTACCGTGGTAGCAGGGGTTTCAGCCATGATGGCAAGCTACAGCTAGGAGAAGCATCGACAGATTTCTGAAAATGCCCAATTGCGCCCTCTGCTGCTATCAGCCGGCCTTTGGACAATTTAGGCCCGTCCACTCCCCCTGCTGACAGAAAACAAGTTTGTCAAGATATTTTCCCTAAGTCAAGATTTTTAAGTCACCTCAAAAAGTGATGCTAATTTCTCCCATTTTCACACTCATTTGGTACTCTGAATTCTTTTGCTAAGATCGCCCCTTTTGAGGAAAATTCCACTCTATGGGGTGAATTTTCCCATTCCGCCCATTGCTGGAATCGGAGTGGGTGAGAGGTGCACCATTGAAAGGTCCGTTAACCTTGGGTGTGATTTTCCAATTTTGGGGCGAGTGTAGCCAGAAAATCCCACCCCATGTGTTTTTTGTGTGTTATTGTGTGTGTTTGTGAGTGTGTGCCATTGTGTGACAGAGTGTGTATGTCTGTGCCTGTTGTTGTGTGTTTGTATGTTATCATGTGAGAGTGTGTTTGTGAGTGTGGGCCCAATTTTACCATTTTCATTCTAAGTGCCGAATCTGGGCATAGTACAGATCCGACTTAGAAATCCGCTTTCAGGCGCCCCCATACGCTCTCAGACATCTCCAGTCCCATTCGCGCTGTGGGTGGGGCTTAGTGCTGCCGGAACGATCGGAGCTCTAAACTGCGCATGCGCAGTTAGAAAAAAATTGGAAAAAGCGCGCCCGTGTTGGATCGCTCCCGAGCCGTAGAAAGTGGAGAAAGCGGCCCAGGAGTGACAAGCGGGAGTGACGGTGTATCTCGGGGCGGGTGGAGGGGCCACAGATGGATCTCTGGTGGGGGGGGGCAGATGGATCTCTGGTGGGGGTGAGGGGGGCACAGGGGGGTCCGCTGCCACTCTGCGGGTGATCGGTGGGGGGGTGGGGGGCAGGGGTGGCGATCGGTCTGGGTAGTGGGGGGGGCTGTGGATAAGGGGGACAGTGATGTGTGTGTGTCATAATTTGTCCTCAATCTCTGAATGAGGCAGGACGCCCGGGGTTCGGGCACACATTTTCACTTCTGCACAATAAGAGGTAACCTACCGGCAATTTAAAAGCAGCAAAATAATGATTTAAATCGTTGATGATTCATCAACTCGTTTTATTTCATCGTTAACTTATCTGAAGAAAGAAGCTGGAAGGTTCCGATTTGTCTCTACTATATCATCCTTCAGCCCTGTTCCCATATGTGCCAGTGCTGCTAATGGATCTCCGCTGTGTTAACCCTAAAGCTATAGAGCATCAAACTGCAACCACTTTGGCAGTTTTTCACTTGGCCAAAGCATAATCCTTTCTTCAAAAATATATACAGTAAGAAGTATCACAACACCAGGTTAAAGTCCAACAGGTTTATTTGGTAGCACGAGCTTTCGGAATGCTGCTCCTTCATCAGGTGAGTGTGACACTCAAGTGTGACACTCAGATGTGACACTAACCTGATGAAGGGGCAACACTCCAAAAGCTCGTGCTACCAAATAAACCTGTTGGACTTTAACCTACTGTTGTGAGACTTCTCACTGTGCCTACCCCAATCCAACGCCGGCATCTCCACATCAAAAATATATAGGGATTGAAGCATTGTTTATGTCTGCAGAGAGTCTGCAGAGAGATTTGGATAGGCTAAGTGAGTGGGCAACGATCTGGCAGACGGAGTATAACGTTGGTAAGTGTGAGGTTATCCACTTTGGAAGGAATAATAGTAAAATGGACTATTATTTAAACGGTGAAAAATTACAACATACTACTGTGCAGAGGGACCTGGGGGTCCTTGTACATGAATCACAAAAACTCAGTTTGCAGGTGCAGCAGGTAATCAAGGCGGCAAATGGAATGTTGGCCTTTATCGCGAGAGGGATGGAGTATAAAAGCAGGGAGGTCATGCTGCAACTGTACAGGGTACTGGTGAGGCCGCACCTAGAGTACTGTGTACAATTTTGGTCCCCTTATTTAAGAAAGGATATATTAGCTTTGGAGGGGGTACAGAGAAGGTTCACCAGGTTGATTCCGGAGATGAGGGGGTTAGCTTATGAGGAGAGATTGAGTAGACCGGGCCTGTACTCATTGGAGTTTAGAAGGTTGAGGGGAGATCTTATAGAGACATATAAGGTAATGAAGGGGCTAGACAGGGTAGAAGCAGCGAGATTATTTCCACTTACAATGGAAACAAGAACTAGGGAGCATAGCCTCAAAATATGGGGGAATCTATTTAGAACAGAGTTGAGGAGGAACTTCTTCTCCCAGAGGGTAGTGAATCTTTGGAATTCTCTGCCCAATGAAGCAGTAGAGGCTACCTCGTTAAATGTGTTTAAGTCACAGATAGATAGATTTTTAACCATTAAGGGAATTAAGGGTTATGGGGAGCGGGCGGGTAAGTGGAACTGAACCAACTATCAGATCAGCCATGATCTTATTGAATGGCGGAGCAGGTTTGAGGGGCTAGATGGCCTACTCCAGCTCCTATTTCTTATGTTCTTATGTTCTTATTGTTTATAGGCTGGTCTGTATTTGTTTTAGGATCACACAGCCTGACACATCATTGCAATACAGTTACCGTAAAAGAGAATTTGCAAGGAAGTCACTCGGAGGGCGCACTGTGTTGTGTCAGAAGCGAACGTGCAATGTGTTCCCCAATTACAGGCATGGGACAGTAGCCTATTGGATGAATTGGTTGTTGATGGGGATTGGGTGCTGCCCTTGGTCCGGGTGTTTTGAGTGATATAATTCGCTTCCCAGATCCCAGGTCAGAGTTTTTAATCTTGGTTCTCAGGGACAGATTACCATTGCCACCAACATTCATTTTGAACTGAACTTTGCAGAGAGATTTCCAGGAAAATGAAACAAACCCTGGTTATCGTTCATTTCACCTTATTATGCAAAAATCTGTGTCAAAGTTTTCTGTGCAAGGATCTGTGTTCATATCCTCAGAGCGAACGTCCCTTCTAATTATACTGTCTGGCATGGAATCAACTGCATTTCATTAAAAAATGATCTCAATCTACCTAAAAATGTTAATCCAGTGTATACATTTGTCACAAATGAAAATTTTTGAAGAAAATCGACCTCCACAGGGTGATTGCAAACACCGAAACAATAGATTATTCTCTCACTACAGAAATACCAAACAGAGACACCGTAATAAACTCCTCCTACAGGCCACTCAGAGATACATAACATAACAAATCTCTCTCACCAATAAAACACAGAGACACCATAGGCAGTGTTTTACCACTTTTTGTCTAAGTGCCGGACGGGCATGGAACTGGGAGAGTTCCAGATCCGTTTTTTGGGCAGGTTTTCAACCGCCCCCCGCCCCCCCCCTCCCCCCCCCCCCCGCCCCCCCCGCCACACCATACGCACACTGGCTGCAAAATTTTGAATGAGTCCATTGCTGCAGAAGCCTGAGAACGGGGCTTAGCGCACCCGAAAGCCGATTGGAGTCTAAATGCACATGCACAGCAAAACGTTCCGCTGCCAGGTCCCTCCCATAAGACATAGGAGCAGAATTAGGTCACTTGGGCCATTGAGTCTGCTCCGCCATTCAATCATGGCTGATATTTTTCTCATCCCCATTCTCCTGCCTTTTCCCCATAACCCCTGATCCCCTTATTAAAAGAGAACCTGTCTATCCCTGTCTTAAAGACACTCAATGACCTGGCCTCCACAGCCTTCTGCGGCAAAGAGTTCCACTGATTCACCACTCTCTGGCTGAAGAAATTCCTCCTCATCTCTGTTTTAAAGGTTCGTTCCTTTGGTCTGAGGTTGTACCCTCTGGTTCTGGTTTTTCCTACTAGTGGAAACATCCTCTCCACGTCCACTCTATCCAGGCCTCACAGTATCCTGTAAGTTTCAATAAGATCCCCCCTCATCCTTCTAAACGCCACTGAGTACAGACCCAGAGTCCTCAACTGTTCCTCATACGACAAGGTCTTCATTCCAGGGATCATTCTTGCGAACCTCCTCTGGACCCTTTCCAAGGCCAGCACATCCTTCCTTAGACATGGGGCCCAAAACAGCTCACAATACTCTAAATGGGGTCTGACCAGAGCCTTATACAGCCTCAGAAGTACATCCCTGCTCTTGTATTCTAGCCCTCACAACATGAATGCTAACATTGTATTTGCCTTCCTAACTGCCGACTAAACCTGCACATTAACCTTAAGAGAATCTTGAACAAGGACTCCCAAGTCCCTTTGTGCTTCTCCCAGGCCAGATAATTCCTCCCCCTGGCCCTCACGGACACTGGACCCCCCCCAACATTACTGACCCCCTTATCGCCCCCGCTGCTCAGACTGATCATGGCCCCCCTCCCCCACCGATCACAAGCAGAGTGGCAGCAGCCCTCCCCCTTCCTCCGCCGATCACAGGCAGAGTGGCAGCGGCCCTCCCCCCGCCGATCACAGGCAGAATGTCAGCGACCCTCCCCCGCCGATCACAGGCAGAGTGGCAGTGAACCCCCCACCCCCCCTCCCCAAACCCACCTGCACATGGCCCCCATCTTCCCCTGGCTCCAATGGCTGTCACCTCCCTCTCTCTTTCCCCTGCCCCCAATCATTATAGAGGCACAGATCCCCCACCCTCCTCCAACAGCATACCTGTAAGTGCTCACTTGCCTTCCCCTCAACGCTAACAAGCAAACTGCATGTAACTTGCTGCGATGTTCTCCCAAACTGCTTGCAGCTGATCTGCCCCAACAAGGGGCAGCTCCATTAAAACCCCAAGGATGGACAGGCAGGCAGGCAGTGCAAAAAGAAGTGTTGCCGAAGAAGGCAGCCACCAGATTTCTGGAATCAGACCTGACCAGGTTGCTGGACACAGTGGAGGCAAGGTGTGGCGCCCTCTTCTCCCCAGCAGGACATCTTCCAAGGGGAAATGATGGGAAAGCAGCCTCGGAGGCAGTGGCCGACTCTGTAAGTGCCATGGCACTGGCCAAGACAGCCAGGAAGCACTGCTGAAAAAAAAGATCAATGACCTCATCCGGGCAGCAAGGGTGAGTGTTTAACCCCATCTAGAATCTTCCCCCAAATCACCCCCAGATCTCCCCATCCCCAGCACCCTGCATGCTTCCAGCTCCTGACCCCAAGTGCCCCACCCCCCGCAAAGAGTAGCACTGTGCTTGCCTCTTGGAGGGCCAAAGAGCTTGTTCCTGTGCTGTAATTTTCTTTGTTCTATGTTCAATGGAGAAATGTCAAGTAAGTTTCTTGCATCCCAGATTCCTCTCCCTCCCTTGCACTTCAACCTTGTGTCCTCTGTCGCAGGAAGGGACCCAGATGCTCCGGGGCCATCTGGCATCATGGCCCCCACTGCTGCCCCTGCCCATCCAGCCCCTGACAGCTCCATAGACTCCTCGAAGAAAGCGGATGAAGGGATCTCCAAGGATGGCACCTGTTTGGCGTCAGCTTCCACCCCACCATCCCAGAGACCCTCACATTAGTGGGTCAAGTGAGGCATCTGGGTCACTCTCTGGTGAGCACGACACATCTGCTGATGTACATTGGGTGGAGGAGGGAACGTCCGAGGCCTCTGGCACGTCTGCTGGAGGCGAGGATTCAGCTGGTCCCAGGCTACATGCTGGGTCTCTGAGATCACTTCTCCCTCAGCTGCTGGAGATGCAGCAACAGAGCCAGGGAGTGAAGGAGGGGCTGACAACCACACTGAACCGACTGCAGGGCTGTTGGGAGGAGTCCCAAAGCTTTCAGGCAGACCAGCTATTGCCTGTCTTGCACGGTTCCCAGGCTAACACTGCAAGGGTGGCGCCCGTGGTGGAAAGCCTGGGGCAGGGAATCCTCACCATGAGTGGCAGTCTCCAAGCAATGGCTAAGACACAGCAGGCCACAGTGGTGTCCCAGAGGGCCGTGGCTGAGTCATAGCAGGCCACAGCTGAGGACTCAACAGGCTTCTCAAGATTCAGCGAACCATGGCTGAGAGGCTCGAGAGTTTGCAGGAGACCCAGCGGGACTGCGCAGAGACACAGCGAGCTACAGCAGCAGCCCTTGAGAACATGGCCCAGTCGCAGAGGGTCATGGCTGAGGGGCTGCAGAGGGCACTTCCTGCTGCCACTGACAGGTGGCCCCTAACTCAGGTGGCCATCGCAGAGGGCTGGACCACCATGGCTAGAACGCAGGTGGTCCTCCAGAATTGGCAGGGCCAGGTGATGCTGGAGCTTCTGGTGCTCACTGCAGAAGCACCGCCATCCCATGGAGCGACCCAAAGGCCCACAGGAACTCCAAGGGAGGAGGAAGGGCTTGAGCCCAAGCCAGAGCCTTCCAGCCAGGAGGCTGCGGCTGTGACTACACCTTCTGACTCCCCCCTTCCTAATACCGGGCATCTCAGGGGCAGTGGGATGAAGAGGATGTCATGGATATATCCCAGACACCCGAAAGCCGGCCAGGGCCCTCAAGGTCCAGGCAATCCAGGGGACATCTGCCACGCGCATCACAGGCCATGGGGCGTGGTAGGCAGCTGGCCCCCTCCAACTCCAACGTACATTCGGGGGAGACACCAAGAGGTAGTGGTAGGCCACGTAAGGTTTAAAAGTTGTAGTAGCACTAAGATGGCACGGGTGAAGGGCAGCACTAGTTAGAAACATATTTAAGCACTTTACCATTTCCTGTTCACATGTTATTATGTTAGTAATTATCAATTAGACACTTTTATTGTCAGCAATAAATGTTTTTTCACCACCCACCTGTGACTAATTTGTCTCAGATTTTCCTCTAACAGGAATGCTCTTACCCTGGCGGTCGCCGGAGGGACTCTTCATGTTGATGTCAGTGGGGGAGGCCCCTCGACACTGTGTCACTGAGAAAATAAAGGCATGGCACCCCAGAACCCACGAGAGATTCCCTCCCCTCCCCCACCCTACCCATCCCGGGGCCCTGTATGGGGTTTACTGATCCCTTAGCCACTCCACAGGTGTGGGCCCAGGTACCAGTGTGCATACGGAGCTCAGGTAGGAGTCAGACTAGTTTGCACCAGGGCATCATCATAATGGTGTTCAGCGAGTCGTCAACACCCTCCTACCTGCCAAAGAAACTCGCTATCACAGCGTACCCAGGCCCACCACTCTGGTATTACAATGTTGCAGGAGATAGCAGGACTTTGGGGGTGGGGGGGAATGGAACCCACGTGCAGCAACACAGGCCCCTAGTGAGCAAAGTGCCTGATGATCAGGGCCTCCCATGCTGCCCTCGCATGCCTGATCCTTGCTACCAACCCTCCAGTGCCTGGGTGGTGTTATGTAGCGTTGCCCTTCTCCCCCTCCTGCTGGGCGGCCTCCTCTCCAGCGACACCCGGCTGGCCGGTCTCCACGTCCTCCTCCACCAGAAGGTCTCCTCACAGCCACAGGTTGTGCAGGGCACAGCACACCACCACAAAGCCGGACGATATCAGGGGGCTATATTGGAGGGCCCCCCCACAGTGGTCCAAGCACATGAACTGCATTTTGAGGAGCCCTATACACCACTCTACGACTGAATGGGTGGCAATGTGGGCCTCATTATATCAGTCTCCACCTCAGTCTCAGGCCTCCACACAGGCGTCATCAGCCAAGTCTGAAGCAGGTAACCCATGTCCCCCACGAACCATCCCTGCATCCTGGGCTCCTCCTCAAAGACCTCTGGGATATCTGCGCTCCTCAAGATGGAGCTGTCATGTATGCTGCCGGTGTGTTTGGCGCAGATGTGCATGATATTCATCTTATGGTCACACACCAATTGCACATTTAGAGAGTGGAAGCCCTTTCTATTCATGAATAATCGTGATTCTGAACCGGGGCCTTGAGGGCGATTTGGGTGCAGTCTATAGCCCCCTGCACATTTGGCATCCCCACGGTGGCCACGAATCCTGCAGCCCGGGCTTCCTGCAAGTCCTGGTCCAGGTCAAATTTAAGATACTGGCGAAATGGCACAGGTGTTGCACTGTCTCCTTCGGAGCCATCAGCAGCACATGATGTCTGCCAGTTGTTCAAAGGACACTCGCATGCAGAACTGCCGGGGTCTCGGTTCCCTCCTCCTCTCCCCCCATTACCCCCCCCCTCCCTCCCGGGCGAATGACGGCCATGTCCTGCCTCCAGTGGCCGTCTCCCTCTCCTCCGGCGAGTGGTAAGGCCTGGGCCTCTTCTGTCCACAATGCTTCCTCCTGCTGCTCCTCCTCAGCTCCAGCAGCAACCAAAAGAACAGCAAGGTCAATCGGTTGCATCGCAGAAACATATCGTCAATCTGAAGGGCGGGTGGAGGGGGGGTATTCGGAGAAGGGGAGAGACAGATGGAGAGGTTCAGGAATTCTGCTTGCCCCTCGCCCAGCCCATAATGCCCATCCCCCCCACAGACCCCCAGCAACACAGCCCCCCATCCTCCCCCAGCAACACAGACCCCTCATTCCCCCCAACAACCCCCCAGCAACACAACCCCCCATCCCCACCCCACAGACCCCTAGCAACACAGTCCCCCCATCCTACCCCCCAGTAACACACACCCAGAACCAATGCAGTAGTGACCACAGGCAGTGTTACTTGAAAAGACGTAAGGCTGCAGAACTGCCACTTCATGGAGTTTCCAGCAGCATCCCTATGATCCGACGTCAGTGCTGAGACCCACGTCCGTGATGAAAATCGGACATCGGACACCGTGATCAGCAACAGCCACCCACCACCCACCACCCCACCCCCACCCCCACCCCCCCCCCCCCCCAACACACTTGCAGACCCCTCCCAACTCAAAACGCAACATGGCCACTATGAAACAACCCCCTGTGAACACCACAGAGCCACCCAACTGTAGGCACTTACCTCCTCACTAGCTTTCACTGATGGAGCGCCAGAAGCCGACTTTCACAGAGGAGGTGTTTTCCAGACCGATCCAGCTGGGGCGAATGAGGTGGTAAAGGCAGGCAGGCTGATAAATTGGGGCGTGCAGCTTGCTAATTGCATTCAGATGAATGCAAAAATATTTAAATTGACGTCTTGCATGTTTTGGGTGGGCCCTGATTGCGTCGAATTTTTTCCCTTCGTCAAGGAGGAACTGGCAAGAAAACGGGCGTAGATCGCATTCATCGCTTCATGCCCCACTTTACAACTTTTTCGCGCCCGAAAATGAGGGCAACTTGGTGGTAAAACTCTGCCCCATTACAAATCACTCCAAGAAAGTACAGCGACACCATGACAAATCTCTGTCCAAAAAAGTACAGAGACACCATAACAAATCGCCCCAGAAAAGTACAGAGGCACTGTAACAAATCTCCCCAAAAAAGTAGAGACAATATAACAAATCTCCACAAAAATGTGCAGAAACACCATAACAAATCTCTCCAAAAGCGTACACCGATACCATAACAAATCCCCAAAATATAGAGACACCAGAACAAATCCCCCCAAAAAGTACAGAAACGCCAGAAGAAATCTCTCCCCAAAAAGTACAGAGACACCATAACAGATCTCTGTCCAAAAAAATACAGACACCATAACAACTCTCTCCCAAAAAAGTACAGACGCCATAACAAATCCCCCCAAGAAAATACAGAGACACCATAATAAATCTCTCCCCAAAAAAGTACGGAGGCATCGTAACAAATCTCCCCAAAATATAGAGATACCAGAAAAAATCCCCCCCCCAAAAAAAGTAGAGACACCCCCATAACAAATCTCCGCAGGAAAGTACAGCCACCATAACAAATCTCTGTAAAAAAAAGTACAGCCAGCATAACAAACCTCTGTCCTAAAAGTACACAGACACCATAACAAATCTCTCCAAAAAGGTACAGCCACCATAACAAATCCCTGTCCAAAAAAGTACACAGACACCATAACAAATTTCCCAAAAAAGGACAGATATCATGACAATTCTCTCCAAAAAAGTATAGCCAACATAACAAATCTCTGACCAAAAAACTACAGACACCACAATAAATCTCTGTCCAAAAAAGTATAGAGATACTATAACAAATCTCTCCAAAAAAGCACAGCCACCATAATAAATCTCTGTCCAAAAAAGTACAGGGACAAGAACAATTCTCTGTCTAAAAAAAGTACACAGACACCATAACAAATCTCTGTAAAAAAATAAAAGTACAGAGACACCATAACAAATCTCTGTCCAAAAAAGTACAGAGACAGCAGAACACATCTCTCCAAAAAGGTACGGAGATACGATAACAAATATTTCCAAGAAGGTACAGAGACACCATAACAAAACTCTCTAGCAAAGTACAGACACCATAACAAATCTCCCCAATAAAGTACGGACACCATAACAAATCTCTGCCCAAAAATTACAGACACCATAACAAATCTCCCCAGAAAAGTACTGCCAACATTAAAAAATTTTGACAAAAAAGTAGACACCATAACGAAGCTCTGTCCAAAAAGGTACAGAGACACTATAACAAATACTCCCCCTCCCGCAAAAAAAAAGTACAGACACACAATAACAAATCTCTGTCCAAAAATTGCAGACATCATAACAAATCTCCCCAGAAAAGTATCGAGACACCACAACAAATCTCCCCAAAAAAGTGCAGGGACACCACAACAAATCTCTCCAGAAAAGTATAGACACCATAACAAATCTCCTTAATAAAGTACAGCCACCATAACAAATCTCTCCAACAAAGTTACAGCCAACATAACAAAATTTTGACAAAAATTGCAAACACCATAACGAATCTCTGTCCAAAAAGGTACAGAGACACCATAACAAATCTCTCCAAAAAAGTACAGCCAACGTAACAAATCTCTGTCCAAAAAAGTACACAGACACCATAACAAATCCCCCCCCCCCCCACTCAAAAAAGAACACCGACACAATAACAAATCACTGTCCCAAAAAACACAGAGACACCATGACAAATCCCCCCAACAAAGTACGGAGATACGATAACAAATATTTCCAAGAAGGTACAGAGACACCATAACAATACTCTCCAACAAAGTAGAGACACCATAACAAAACTCTCTAGCAAAGTAGAGACACCATAACAAATCTCTGTCCAATAAAGTACAGCCACCATAACAATTCTCTCTAACAAAGTACAACCAACATAAAATTGTGACAAAAAAGTACAGACACCATAACAAATCTCTGTCCAAAAATTACAGCCATCATAACAAATCTCCCTAAAAAAGTACAGAGACACCATAATAAATCTCTTCCCAAAAGAGTACAGAGATACCGTAACAAATATCTGTCCAAACAATGCAGAGACATCATAACAAATCTCCCCAAAAAAGTATTGAGACACCATAACAAGTCCCCCCCAAAAAATGAAGTGACACTATAACAATTCTCCAAAAAAATACAAAGACACCATAATAAATCTCTCCCCCAAATAGTACAGAGACACCATAATAAATCTCTTCCCAAAAGAGTACAGAGATACCATAACAAATCCCTCCCCAAAAAAGTACGGAGACATCATAACAAATCTCCCCAAAAATTAGAGACACCATGACAAATCTCCCAAAAAAGTATAGACACACCATGACAAATCTCCCAAAAAAGTACAGACACACCATGACAAATCTCCCAAAAAAGGACAGACACACCATGACAAATCTCCCAAAAAAGTACAGACACACCATGACAAATCTCCCCAAAAATTGACAGAGACACCATAACAAATCTCTCCAACAAAGTACAGCCAACATAAATCTCTGTCCAAAAAATTACAGAGACACCATAACAAATCTCCCCAAAAACGTACAGAGACACCATAACAAATCTTCCCAAGAAAGTACGGCCAACATAACAAATCTCTCCAAAAAAGTACAGACACCATAACAAACCTCTGTCCAAAAAGTACAGAGACACCATAACAAATTTCCCAAAAAAGGACAGATACCATGACAATTCTCTCCAAAAATGTATAGCCAACATAACAAATCTCTCCAAAAAAGCACAGCCACCATAATAAGTTTCTGTCCAAAAAGTAGAGACACCATAACAAATCTACCCAAGAAAGTACAGCGACCATAACAAATCTCTCCATAAAAGTACAGCCAACATAAATCTCTCCAAGAAAGTACTCAGACACCATAACAAATCTCTGTCCAAAAAAGTACAGAGACACCATAACAAATCGCCCCAGAAAAATACAGAGACACCATAACAACTCTCCCCAAAAAAGTACAGACACCATAACAAATTGCCCCAGAAAGGTACAGTGACATCATGACAAATCTCCACAAAAAAGTACAGAGAACCCATAATGAATCTCTCCCCAAAAAGGTGCAGAAACACCATAATAAATCTCTTCCCAAAAAAGCACAGAGGCACGATAAGAAATCTCTCCCCACGTGATACAGAGACACCATAACAAATCTCCCCAAAAAGGTAGAGATACCACAACAAACCCATGTCCAAAAAGGTACAGACACTATAACAAACCTCCCCCCAAAAATACAGAGACATCATAACAAATCTCTGTCCAAAAAAATACCAAGGCAGCATAAAAAATCTCCCCAAGAAAGTACAGCTACCAAATCTTTGTCCAAAAAAGTAGACACCATAACAAATCTCCCAAAAAAGTACAGACACACCATGACAAATCTCCCCAAGAATTTACAGAGACACCACAACAAATCTCCCCAGAAAAGGACAGCCAACCTAACAAATCTCTGTCCAAAAAAGTACAGAGATACTCTAACAAAGCTCTCCAAAAAAGGACAGACACAATAACAAATCTCTCTCCAAAAAGTAGACACCATAACAAAGCCCCCCCCCAAAAAAAAGTACAGACACACCATAACAAATCTCTGTCCAAAAAAGTACAGAGTTACGATAACAAATCTCCCCAACAAAGTAGAGACACCATAACAAATCCCCCCAAACTGTACAGAGACGCCATAACAAATCGCCCCAGAAAAGTACAGACACACCATGACAAATCTCCCCAAATATTTACAGACGCACCATAACAAATCTCCAGAAAAAGGTACAGAGATACCAGAGCAAATCTGTGTCCAAAAAAGTACAAATGCCATCACAAATTTCTGTCCAAAAAGGCACTAGAGACACCATAACAAATCTCCCCCCAAAATAGTACAGACACCTTAACAAATTTCCCAAAAAATTTTAGACACACCATAACAAATCTCCCCAAAAAATTACAAAGACACCATAACAAATCTCCCCAAAAAGGTACAGACACCATAAGAAATCTCTCTTCAATAGAGACACTCTAACAACTCTCCCCGAACAAGTAGAGGCACCATAACAAATCACCCCTCCCTCCCCAAAAAAAGTACGGAGACACTCCAACAAATCTTTCCTTAAACAAGTATAGCGACATCATAATGAATCTCTCCAAAAAAGTGCAGAGACACCATAACAAATTTCTCGCCCCAGCCTCACAGCATAATGGCAGAAAGTGATTCTGTGGGACAGCGGGTTGCAAAAAATGTTTTTAACTTGATCTATGTTTTCATTTTTTCCCTCCTAACGGGTATTTTTAGTTGTGAGGTTGTTTATCTATTCTCATGTCTGTCATTTTTGCATTTGTTTGACGTCGTTATTGTTAAAGCCAATGTAAATATAATTTGTACTGTTCTAATTTTAAAGGTAACAATTAAACTGCATTCCAAAATTAATTCAAAAATTTCAATGCAGTAAAAACATTGCAACTATTGAGCCTGTCACGATAATCGCCCGATAATTCGTTTTTAATCGTGAGCTATATAAATAAATTTAACACAAGCCTGCTAGTATATAAGGTATGTTCGAATACTAGTACCAGTCTATTCCCTAATCTGTGAAGACACTTGCGGTGAATAAGGTGTTTTGCTTGATTAATCTTTTGTTTGGGTGCTTGATTTTTAATTGCTCGGAAACGCAGCCTGTGTAAGCAAACAAAAATAAAGATTGTCCACTTAATTGGGAGACATGACAAGTTCAGAAACGAACCCAAATAATCCAATCTATCGAAGAAGACACGGGAACCAAGAGCGATGGTGAACTTTCGAAGCGGATTTTGGAGCTTTCGCTGCGCACTCTTATGCAAAGTGAGAAGGCATAAGATACTCCAGTCTCACCTTCTGCTGTCCAGTGAGCAACAGACAGGTGAGTCCATTGAGTCTGTGAGTGGAAGAGGTCAGTACAATTCAAAGGACGAAACGCCACAAGAAATCACAGAGAACCCCTGCTTATCTGTTTTGAAACTTCATGTTTGCAAAAGTAATTGCCGCATTTTCATATTTTGAAGCGTTTGGAAAAGTTTGCTGCATTAGATTAAATAAAATGAATCTGACTTTCAGCGCGTAAAAATGTACTGAGAGTTTCGCAGTGCCTTTGAACAACTCGCCGAGAAAGACAGTCCACTAAACACGAGTCAACACTTACTCCACACACCTCCCATCGTCTTATATAGATGGTGGACAATGTTTCCAGTGAAGATTTGTTTCAGTAAAAGTTGATTTCACAGTGGAGCTTATGGAATCTATCCATGCATTGAGGCAATGCCAGGTACCATGCCTTGATGAGTGTTGTTAATGTCCCAGTAACGTTAGTTTTATTGCGCGCGGTATTTAAAAAGGGAAAACTTCACTGATCCTGGGGAAAGAAAGCATGTAATTAAAGCAGTGCCCGGCAGGGGACCGGATTAAATTTGAAAACGTTTTCAAATTTGAATGAAGGGAAAGTCTATTACTAAAACGCTATCCGAACAAAACGACACGTTCGTTTTAAAAACACACAATTAATACCCTGCCAAAATTGCGGGCTGTATAGGGATTACAGAACTGCACTTTGAAGTGGCCGGGGCCCTAAACGCTTAAAATTCCTTCTATAAATGTCTGGACTTCACCCGCCTTATTTAAATCGCTCCTGAAAAGCGGGTTGGCCATACTTTGGGATAGTTGTCTTCATTTCTCCCTTGTGTAGAAGGGTGTCTGATTGTGTTTGAAAATGTTCCTCTGAGAGGCCTTGAAATGTTTTACTAGATTAAGGCGCTATATAAATGCAAGATGTTAAGGGAATTAAGCGGGATTGGAGTCTATTGAATATATCTCCGGTCCCTCTCGGTGTCATTATGTGATGATGGAATAGATGACATCTATCACTTTCTGCTTTTCAGAACAAAAAATGTCAAACATCCGAAACATTCCTCCAACCTTCTGTGCCGGCACTTGTAAAGAATCTTATAGGATTCGGAAATGCATTTTCAGCAGTAAATATTCCATTACAATGACGGGCTCTTCATTTCAATTTCGCTTTCACAATAAGGTTTCTCTGTCGACTGCAAAGCAAGAGTGAAGATTACAAAGAGACAAGTCTTGTGTGATTATTTCCACATATGCTTTACTGTGACACAGCTGTGATCCCCTGACTCTAGGTCAGAAGCTCCCAGTTCCCACTGGAGCGCTTGAAGGCCACGGAAGGTGCGTTCAGAAGACGGCGAGCGAGGTTGGCTGCCAGGGGTAAGAGATGATGTGGAGATGCCGGCGTTGGACTGGGGTAAACACAGTAAGAAGTTTAACAACACCAGGTTAAAGTCCAACAGGTTTATTTGGTAGCAAAAGCCACACAAGCTTTCGAGGCTCTGAGCCCCTTCTTCAGGTTTTGTTTTGTTTCTTAAAGACTGGATTAGTTGTAAGTATTCGCATTCCAACCATTATTCATGTAAATTGAGTCTGTGTCTTATAAGTTCTGTTTGTGAACAGAATTCCCACTCACCTGAAGAAGGGGCTCAGAGCCTCGAAAGCTTGTGTGGCTTTTGCTACCAAATAAACCTGTTGGACTTTAACCTGGTGTTGTTAAACTTCTTACGGGGTAAGAGACTCAGTGGTCAGCCATGCTCGACTCGCAGCGGCGCTTCTCAAGCTAAAACCTCTGGTGTCAGGCAAGCGAGCCGTTCCAGAAAAAACACAGCCATGTGTTCTGTCTGCCTGGTGTATCGGGCGGGAAGTTAGTAATAACTCCTTTAATTCGCAGGAAAAAGTTAAAGGATCAGGAAACACTCAGGCAGAGAGAAAGATGCACCTGATGTTACTTTAACACCTGAACTAAAACAGTCATAAAATGGTTAAACACTAATAAGAACTAGTAACACTCTTCCCCGCTGTCATCAGACTTTTGAATGGACCTACCTCGCATTAAGTTGATCTTTCCCTACACCGTAGCTATGACTGTAACACTACATTCTGCACCCTCTCCTTTCCTTCTCTATGAACGGTATACTTTGGCTGTATAGCGCGCAAGAAACAATACTTTTCACTATATACTAATACTTGTGACAATAATAAATCAAATCAAATCAAATTCTCTAATATTGGCCCAAACTGGCCTCCCAACCTTTGACCCGTCTTTCGTTTAAAATATGAATTTAGACCCGAATTCTCGTTTGGTTTACTTGAAAGTACAGGAAGTGGCCGTTTCATTTCAGCAGTGTCGGTTCACCCACAATTTAGGAGCTGAAGGAAATCCGAGACTACTCCGTGTTTTGGAACAAGTCCTCGCCACGAAAGATTCGGTTTCAGTTCTGTTTATTTGCTTCGCCTAAAGTAAACACACACACACACAGTTTCCGGGTAATTTCTCTCCATCCATAGCCTCCATTCTCCAACCCAAACGCCGAGCTCAACCCAGTATTATTCTGTACCTGCTGGAAATTAATCCGTGCAACGAATTACAACATATTCCAAATATGGAAACCATCACTAAATCATGCGTGACAACAGTTCGGAATGTAGGAATGCTAATGGTAATATACAGTCTGTGCAAAATGAATGAATGTTGTAGCCGTGGCTCACGCTAATAAGTCAGCGAGCGACCAGTTTGGTTTTCTATTTACAGGAACTAAAACAGCAACACGTGCAAAGATATCATTCGGCAGGGAAGCCAGCATTGCCACCTTGCAGCCCTTGCTCTATCTGCCTTTAATCCACTTTGAATAGGCATAGTATCGCCTCTTCTGGAGCCCCCTTTCTGTCCCGTTCAAACATCAAGGGTTCAGGGGTGGAGGGAGGAGCAGTAGCATCGCACAAATTTCCTCCCTCTGCGTTGTGAACTCAGAATAACAAGTTCCTTCGCATTCAATAAGGAAAGAACTGAGATTAACCTTCTTACGCAAAACTAGATATCATTGTACAGTCCTTTGAAATATTTGATGTTAAATCACAATGATTAAAATAGTAATAGTGTACACCAACTGTATTCATGCGAATTCTGAATGCTTAATACTTATGGAACAAACTAGTTCATTGTATGTGCTGAAGATTACAAGTCGACGGGTTACGAACTTTTGCTCCTTAGTTTTAATATGGAAATAAGTAGCATGGTATAAATTCTATATTAACTGTAAAATTATAATTGAAATAAAATCCACAATATGGGAGGTGTTGGAATAGCCTAACTATTCAATTGTTAGGCGAACGTACCGTTCGCAATTCGAATTACACCTACATGAAGTACAATCAGATAAATCCCAGGTTTAAACGCACAGTTAAGTGGCGATATGTTCGCCATTATATGTGATAAATGTACATTTGGAAACAAGACAACTTCTCCAACCCCTCATTTTCAACTCTAGCTCTGAGCGTGTGCTACACATTTAAACAAAATAACTTCGGGAGGCTTTGTTTAGTTAGAGTGAACTTTTTAATTAGAAAAGGGGGAGAATAAAGGAAAGGCAAGTTTAAGTACAGAAACTGCAACTGATAGCATCTCAAAATAACTACAGCATGACGGCGCAGAATTACAACGCGAAAAAAAACACTGCTAAACCAGCCGTTTGGTGAATCCCATTCAAGCAATGAACCCGAGGTCTGATAGATACATCCTAAAATACAAATTCAGAAAGGTCCGAATATCAACTTGACAAAAACTGCTGACTTCTCCGTATACAACGCAGTGTTCGACAATCGATCAGTCCAAAACTGCGATAAGCAGAAATATACTTCATCCATCTACCAAATTAATTTACTCATCGGTTACTTAGTGCATCATTTCCCAGCTACAGATTTCAAACAATATTTCGTTTGACACTCCAAACGTTTGTCCTTGTTTTATAATGTTCCTCGTGTAAACAAATGATTTGTGCCGAAACGCTGCCAACTGACAGGAAAGGCAATTGGACTTCTCCATGGCATTAATAATAAGGGCACTTCGATAGGAAAACAAGTCAATTATACCAAAAAAAACTACACTAAAAAATATTACTCACATCGTTACTCTATAAAAAGGGGGCATATTTCTGTTCTAAGTTTGGTATTCTTTATATTGATGGTTAAACTTCTGGGCCGTCTCTGCTGTGAATGAGGTTATTGACGCTGAAGTTGTTGCACAGGGAGCCACTCAGTCCACTCTGTTGGCCTGAAACTGGAGACTGGTAGTAGTTCAACCGATTGTGGAAGTCGCCTGTGTTATGCATTGAGCTGTGCGAAGGTGAGTAAGAGTTAAGTCCGGGGAGAGTCTGTCTACCTTGCGATAAATCGCCCAGCAGTCCCCCAGAGGAAATGGGCCGGTGCATCCCATTGCTGCTGTTGACCATGGAGCTCATGTTCGACACAAAGTTGCTGTAGCAGGAGTTGGATTGCATGGTGGGTGAAGGCGAGGCTTTGGGATCACTTGCGGGCCCCGGGACGTTCTCCAGTTCGGGAGAAGCAGCAGCCCCCAGGATGCCGGCCGGGTCTGCAGCTTTAATACTGCCCTCCTCGGTCTTGTCACTCAGAGGGAGTCCACTGGAGCCCGGAGTGTCCGACCGGCGCTTTCTTTTCCTCCTGAAATTCCCATTGTCAAACATTTTCTCGCAGTTGGGATCGAGGGTCCAGTAATTCCCTTTACCTGGAGGAATAAATACACCGAGTCAATCAGTCAAATGGAAGGACTTCATGCATAACCAACTCAACATAATGCTTTAAAAATAACACCCCCCCCCCCAAATCAACATCTTAGCTTAATGCTTAAAAAAAACATTTCCGTTCAGCTGAGTATAGAATCACAGAATTGAATTTGAAACAAATTGCGGTTATTTTGTTGAATGATCAAGTTCATTCTAGCAAAGTTGCAACTGATTCAACTTCCCCCACCCCATTACACAGGCACCTGCAACTCGGGAAGGACATTGAGGCCCAACGCAATGACATGTTTTTGTGACAAGTAACTCGCCCACACTTTATGAAAGCAAGCTTTGCAAAGGTGTCCCGGTTCCAATTCCGATCCAACTCGGGGGTGAGCTGAACTTTCAACTTCAGCCAAGCAACTGCCGGCGAGAGAAAACAAGCGGCTTATTATCAGCCCGAGTCATTAAGGACAGGGGTTTAGAATTGTTTCAGGGGGAAAGCAATCAGAAGGGGAATGGGGAGGAGGGTCAGAAAGGGGCAGAGTTGTACCCAGAGTCTGTAGCAGGGATTGGATTGCTCGGTGAGTGGCTGTACAGAGTCTGTACACAAAAGACATTTAGTTCTAGCCCCATTTCCTCTCTCTTTTATCAGGAGGTTATTTTTCTAATTGACTGATTTGCGAATTGGATATAACACAATAAACTGCCCAGAGGTAGAGAAAATCAAACTGTACCTGGATCGTCCTCGTCCCTGGGGACTTTCTTGAAGCAGTCATTGAGGGAGAGGTTGTGGCGGATGGAGTTCTGCCAACCCGCCTTACTCTTCTTGTAAAAGGGAAAGTTCTCAGCCACGTACTGGTAGATCTGACTGAGGGTCAGCTTCTTGTCCGACGCGTTCTGGATGGCCATGGCGATCAGCGCAGAGTACGAGTAAGGAGGGCGAACCATCTTAAAGAGTTCCTGCTGGCTGGGAAGGGACAGCCAGCCCAGCTCCGTGCCCCCGTAGCCCGAGGGAGGCGGCAGGAACTGCCGCTGGCCCGTCCCGTAGCCGGACGGGATGTAAGCCGCCCCATTGCTCCCGGGGAGGTAAGGAGAGGAGCTCATGGTCGCTCCGTTGAGCCAGAGGTAAGGGTTGGCGCTCGGGCTGGTGTAGTCAGGCAGCCCGTAGCTGGGCGGGTGGGGAGAGGGTCTCTGAGGGTGGTGGTGGTGGTGGTGGAGGTTTTGCGGATACACGCTGAAGTTGTCGCAGTACACCGCCATGTCCAGGATCTCCTGCGCGTTGGGGTGTTGGAGAGGGGAAGGTTGAGGATTAGGAACCGGCTGCTGTCCAAAGGCATTCATAATCCGCTGGGGCCAGGCTGGCTGGGGGGCTTTAAAGAGCAGAGGGGCGAGCTCTGATACCAAACTGTGCTCTCTCAGAGCCGGAGCCAAGTGCGGCATTTAAATAATGACTCGGTGCATCGCCTGCAGTCTCAGCCAGAACAGGTAGATCCATCTGGCTGCACCTCCCCCCCCCCCCCCCCCCACACACACACACACACACACACCCACGCTACCAACAGCAGCAACCCACCCCAGCATCCACACAGGAGTGGGGCACAATTCTCAAAAGTCCCACCAACTCACAATGTGGGACACGAGACATTCTGCACACTTAATTTACATTTCAATCCTGAATGTGTTGCAACTTTCCACAACATGTTTGACATCGTTCTCAAACAGTTAACACAAAATCGATGTTTGTCTTCCCCCGGCGGTTAAAAATTCAGAAAGGTTTACAGTGCACCCCCCCCCCCAACTTAATCTAAAACAAAATAATTGTACTTACCAATAATGCCAGACATGTGAACTGTTTGGGATTAGAGATCGCAGTCCTTTCGCCTCCTGCATTCTGTCCTTGGTCCCTTTAAAAAAACAGACTGAAATGTGGCAAATTAGTTTGCTTTGTTTAAATAATTAAATAGGAGAAATCTTTCTGAAATTACCACCAACAGGACTGTGTATGTGCAAACTCAACCCGAGCCTGGGTGACTTGGAAGCAATTTTTTTTTGTTGCAGAAATAAACAGCCAGAGATTGATCAGTACACTTAGCAACTCGGGGATCAGGACGAAGAAAAGTTATTTTGCATTACTTGAGGCGAAACATGTATATCTGCTCTCGATGTTTACCAGCAAACACTTCAGCTTATGCACTCTGTGTATTGGTTAGGTGGGGAAATCTTCAGGATGTTGTGACATGTAATACTTAAGCCTAGTGCCATCTCCCAAAATATTTCGTTGTACACAAAGTTATAAGTGTATTCGTTCATGATTTATTTTTCCGTGGTTTGGAGTATGTGAATTGTTTTCTGTGTTCCAGGACAGATTTTATTTTCTGTGTTCCAGGACAGATCACAATGGGGCTTGGAGGTTGTCCTTTCCTGCCCCCTCTTGGTAGTTCAGGCACTAGGCAGGATCACCAGCACTGCACCATAGCCTCCCACTGTCACCCTGTTTTGAGGCTTGACACACAACCTGGTGTTGTGAGACTTCTTATTGAGCCTTGAGAACAGCCTTGTGAGCCAGGTGGCAGGTAGAGCTGTGCAAGGTAGAATGAGAGGGTGAGAGACAAGGAGATCTGTGGGGGATGGGGAGAGCTCTGAGAGGCGGGGAGATCTGCGAGGGTGGGCTGGGGGAGCAGTTAGAGAAGGGGGTATCTGGGGGTAGTGGGGGAATGGGGAGAACTGTGAGAGGAGGGGGAGATCTGTGGGGGAGGGGGCGAGCTGTAAAAGGAGGGATTATTTACACTGCAAGGCTTTCAAATAAGAAGCATTTACCTTTTCATTGGCTTTTTTGGAGCAGGAATCAGGCTTCAAAGACCAGTGAGTTGGGCCATACCCACCATTAACAAAAGCAAGAATATTAAGGGACCATGTAGCTGTTAACTTTCAGTCCAAATTCCATGGCAGCCATAATCATAGAGTCACAGAGTTTTACAGCACAGAAAAAGGCCCTTCAGCCCATCATCCCCACGCCGGCAATTTTCAATTAGGAACATTGAACAAATTGTTAGAGAATGATCCTCTCTTCAAATAATGCAAAGAAAGCATTTGCATTTATATAGTAATTTTCACATCCTTAAGATGTTGCCAAGTGCCTCACAGCCAGTTAGTTAATTTTGATGTATTCTCATGGTTGACTATCTATAAAGGCAAACACAGCAGCCAATTTATACACAGTCAGCTCACACAAACTGACGAATGGCCAGTTACCGTAATCTATTTTTGCTGGTGTTGGTTAAAGGAGAAATGATAGTCAGGTCATTGAAAACGCTTCCTACTCCTCTTTGAATAATTGAATAATAAAAAGGCAAATAAGGCCTAGCTTTGACATCTGAAAGACGGCAACTTTGTCAATCCATTGGAAGCAGTTTAGAGAAGGTTCACTCAGCTGATTTCTGGAATGAAGGGGTTATCTCATGAGGAAAGGTTGAGTAGCTTGTGCCTATACTCATTGGAGTTTAGAAAAATGAGAGATGATCTTATTGAAACACATAAGATCACTGGAGTTTAGAAGAGTGAGAGGGGGTCTCATAGAAACTTATAAAGTTCTAACAGGGTTAGACAGGGGAGATTCAGAAAGAATGTTCCCAATGGTGGGGGAGTCCAGAACTAGGGGGTCATAGTTTGAGGATAAGGGGTAAACCTTTTGGAACTGAAGTGAGGAGACATTTCTTCACCCAGAGGGCAGTGAATGTGTGGAATTCACTACCACCAAATGTAGTTGAGGCCAAACTGTTGTCGGATTTCAAGAATAAATTAGATATTACTCTTGGGGCTAAAGGGATCAAGGGATATGGGAGGAAGGGGGTATCAGGATATTGAATTAGCTGATCAGCCACGATCAAGATGAATGGTGAAGCAGGCTCAAAGGGCCGAATGGCCTACTTCTGCTTCTAGTTTCGATGTTTGTATTCTGAGGGGGCTTAGATGCTGAGAGGATGTTTCCCGTCATGGGGAATCTAGAACAGGGGGTATAGTTTCGAATAAGGTATCTCTGGTTTAGAACAGAGATAAGGAGCAATCTCTTCTTCCAGAGGGCTATTCATCTTTGAAATTCTCTACATCTGAGCAGTGGAGGCTGGGTCAGTGAATATATCCAAGGCTGAATTGGACAGATTTGTGATCTATATGGTAGTTAAGTGTTACGGAAGGCAGGCAGGAAAGTGGAGTTGAGGCCACAACATCAAAAATAATCCTATTGAATGGCAGAGCAGGCTCAATGGGCCAAATGAGCAACTTCTGCCTCCTTTTGTTTATCTTATATTAATGCCGCAGTCCTTCAGTACTGCACTAGAATGTTAGTTAGTTTATGTCCTGGATTAGGGCTTGACTCAGAATCAAGAGTTCTATTAGTGGATATATATTTGCTATTTGAAGAGGGGGAGGGAGATTAGCCAGAGCTCTTGATTTCTGGCCAGTGACCTTTGTCAAAAAGCAAAAGTATGTGGAGATTGAGTGAGGTTTGGTTTGTTATCCATCCCTAATTTCCCTCAAGAAGTTGATTTTGAGCTGCCTTCTTGAGCCTTGCAATGAAAATACTCTCACAGTGCTGTTAGGGAGGGAGTTCCAGAATTTTGACTAAGCAGTAATAAAAGAACAGCAGCACATTTCCAAGTCAGGCTGGTGAGTGGCCTGGAGGGTAACATGAAGGTAGTGGTCTTCCCAGCAAGTGCTGCCCTCGTCTCTCTAAACAGTGGAGGTTACAGGTTTGGAAGGTGCTGTCAAAGAAATCCTGGTGAGTTCCTGAACTGCCTTTTGCAGGTGGTGCAGGCACAGTGGTTAGCACGGCTGCCTCACAGCGCCAGGGAGCTGGGTTCGATTCCCGGCTTGGGTCACTGTCTGTGTGGAGTTTGCATGTTCTCCCCGTGTCTGCGTGGATTTCCTCCGGGTGGTCTGGTTTCCTCCCACAGTCCAAAGACGTGCTGGTTAGGTGAATTGGCCATGCTAAATTCTCCCTCAGTGTACCCGAAGTGTGGCAACTAGGGGATATTCACAGTAACTTCATTGCAATGTGAATGTAAGCCTACTTGTGACTAAAAATAAACATACTTTACTGTGTGCCCGTGGAGGAGGAAGTATATGTTGAAAGTGGTGCATGGTGGCAATTTGCCATTTTCTGCATGGTATGAAGCTTCTTGAGAGTTGTTGGAGCTGCACTCATCCAAGTAATTGGACAGTATTCCATCACATTCTTGACTTGTGCCTTTGTAGATCAGAGAGACTTTGAGGATATAGGAGATGAGTCACCTATCACAGAATTCTGAGACTCTGACCTGCTGTTGTCGCCATAGTATTAATGTGGCTGGACCATTTAAGTTTCTGGTCAGTGGTAATCCCAGGATATTGATGGTGGGGGATTTAACGATGGTAATGTTGTTGAACATCAAGGAAGATGGTTGGATTCTCTCTTGATAGAAGTGGCTAATCGCCTGATACCTGTGTGGTGCAAATGTTACTTGCCACTTATCAACCCAAGTGTGAATCTTCTCTAGTCTTGCTGCATAAGGACATGGACATGGGAGAAAGGCAGGGAACTATAGGCCAGTTAGTTTAATATCTATTATTGGCAAGATGTTTAAGTCAATAATCAACGAGAAAATAGCTAATTATTTAGGGAAGGTGAATATAATCAAACCTAGCCAACATGGTTTTATGAAAGGTAAATCATGTTTGACAAATTTGCTTGAATTCTTTGAGGATGTAACAGGGAGGATAGATAGAGGCGGAACTGTAGATGTAGTGCATTTAGATTTCCAAAAGGCATATGACAAAGTGCCACATAAGAGGCTGGTGCATGAAGTAAAAGCCCATGGAATTGGAGGAGTACTGTGGAACAGACCGGGGAAGGACGGGAACCTAATTTGAATGCATCAGCATATGGGCGGCACGGTAGCACAGTGGTTAGCACTGCTGCTTCACAGCTCCAGGGACCTGGGTTCGCATCCCGGCTCGGGTCGCTGTCTGTGTGGAGTTCTCCCTGTGTCTGCGTGGGTTTCCTCCGGGTGCTCCAGTTTCCTCCCACAGTCCAAAGATGTGCGGGCTAGGTTGATTGGCCATTCTAAATTGCCCCTTAGTGTCCCGGGATGCATAGGTTAGAGGGCTTAGTGGGTAAATATGTAGGGATACGTGGATAGGGCCTGGGTGGGATTGTGGTTGGTGCAGACTTGATGGGCCGAATGGCCTCTTTCTGCACTGTAGGATTCTATGATTCTATAACATTAACAAGCACTCATGCTGGATATTGAGGCCGCACTGAATATTCAGCTGGCACCAGTGTGACGTCATGTTGGTGCCATTTACAACAGCTCTACATAAGCATGAAGCTGGCGCTGTCACCTCCGAGGGGAATATTAGAAGTGAGTGCTCAGGTGGTCATTTCTTCTTGGGCAGTCCAACACGCAAGGGGCACCAGGAAGAATGCTGGGGACACAAAGAAGTGCAGCTCAGGCCCGGGGGTGAGGGTCGCTATCACCATCCAGGGGGAAGGGTGGAGCGGGGCTTTGCGGGGGGGGATGTGGGTGGGTAGCTCAGAAGCCTTACCTTCCCCTCATATCGGGTCACCCCTTGCTCCAAGGGGATGTGCTGGCTGCCAAGCAGGCATCGCTTCCTGGTTCCTCCATGCTGGGTTAGTGTTCAAACAGTAGCTGAATGGGTTCCCTTCCTTATTGGAGTTACAAACTGAATGGAAGGCAACCACAATAGAGGGGCAGTATGAGGTGTGACTATGAGGTCCTGCAATCCTGCTTTCTGAGAGGCCAGGCTACAAAGGAAATGTGGGGGTATCAGTGATGGGATGCTACCCTGCCTCATGAGGCATAAAGACCGTCTCACTTGGGGGAGGGCGACTGCAGTGAAACCTAAAACCCTCACTCTGTCAATGGTGTGAGGCCAGAGGGGATTATTGGACAGGAAGTTTAAATCCACTTCTCTGTGAAGTCTGACTGTCAGGTACAGCAGTGAGAGTGCATTGATTACTCTCATGCAAGGCTGCTTAACTGCACAGCATTGAAGACCCCAAAGAATGAGGCTGTCCTCTAGGGAATTGCTTCAAAAGCTAATTGTATATCACTCAGGATTCAGCTGTGTCTCACCAAGATGAATGTTGTTGGCAGAGGGACTAACTGACAATTCTTTGAGGATTCCAATATGCCAGTTTAATATCCAGAGCTAGATCTAGTTATACGGTCTAGGGAACAAGGTTCCCTTTGGAAAACCAGGCCCCAAGAATGTAGATGCAACTTTCAATTCAAGCTTTAGCAGTTCACACTGTGGCGAACCCCCTGGCAAGGTAGGATGGTGATATCTGGCACCACTCCCCTCTGTATCATGTCCAGCACCATTTTTGAGGTGCCCCATCAGGATGCAGACCTTGTTGTCATGCATTTTCTCTGATGCACTTTAGTGCTATGCAAGGTTGGGACTTATATTCTTTGGCGTGGGTGGGGAATGTGTGGGTCAGATGCCATGAGACAATGGAAGCTCAACGCTATTCACCCTGCTGGAGTACAGAGGAAGCTATGTCGGGATTGGCTGTAGTGACAAAGGGGGTAGTGTGAGGGAGAACAGAAATTCACACAGGTAATGGGAAGAACTGGAGTGGAAGTCACAGACACATGGAGCGATGAGGGTCAGGGCTCTGTGATGACTCCTCAGTGCTCACTGTGATGTTCTCAATCTCTCAGTGCATGATTCAGGACAATCATGGAGCCTGTTGAGTTGGCCTTTCTACTGATCGGGATTGACCAGCTGCAGAGACAATGATGTGTTGCTGCACATGGCCAGGACCAGCGGCCTGTAGCTGCTTAGGGAGCAGGACCTCGCGTGGAGGAACAATGTCGGAGACAGTGGCAGCCAAGAATCTTCCAGGTCGATGTTCCTACATTCAGTTGTCCTAGCTGCAGTGCCGGGGAAGACTGCGACTGTCCCAGGGGACAATGGGCCATCTCTGACATATACTGCACCACATGGAACTGGAAGACACTCAATGCCTGTGGTCCTTAAACCTATAACCACTCTGAACTTTTATGCAAGCAGTTCATTCCAGGGCAGCACAAGGGACTTCTGTGGAATCTCCCAGTCTGCCACCTACAAATGTACATTCGTTAATTATCTATCACCATTCACGACTGGATATAGCAGGGCTATTGGTTTGTTGGTTATGGAATCGATTAGCTCTGTCTGCAGCATGCTGCTTCTGCAGTTCAATTTGCATATAGTCCTGTCTTGTAGCTTCACCACATTGGCACCTGGGTTTGAGGCGCTGCTCCTTACATAATAAAAGCAAATTACTGCAGGAATCTGAAACCAAAAGAGAAAATGCTGGAAAATCTCAGCAGGTCTGGCAGCATCTGCAAGGAGAGAAAAGAGCTGATGCTTCGAGTCCAGATGACCCTTTGACAAAGCTTTGACAAAGGATCATCTGGACTCGAAGCATCAGCTCTTTTCTCCTTACAGATGCTGCCAGACTTGCTGAGATTTTCCAGCATTTTCTCTTTTGGCTGCTCCTTACATGTTGTCCAATACTCGTCTTTGAACTGGACTTGTCCCATCTCTTGATAGTGTAACGTTAGTGTATCTTTAAGAATTTTTTTAAAAATCATGTCCTCTGCAGATTGCAAGCAGTTTTTTTTCATTGTAGCACCTGATGCCTGCTTCGAAGTCCTTTTATTGCTGCTTCAATGGTTTAAATGGAGGTTTGGTTACTTTTACTCTGGGCTTCATGCAGTGTCTGGAATTTTACGACGTTTTGAATTGTTAAGGGGAAGATTGGTTGACAAGTCAAAGTCAGATGGTTCCTCCACAGAGGAATAAGAACATAAGAACATAAGAACTAGGAGCAGGAGTAGACAATCTGGCCCCTTGAGCCTGCTCCGCCATTCAATAAGATCATGGCTGATCTTTTTGTGGGCTCAGCTCCACTTACCCGCCCGCTCACCATAACCCTTCATTCCTTTACTGTTCAAAAATTTATCTATCCTTGCCTTAAAACAATTCAATGAGGTAGCCTCAACTGCTTCACTGGGCAGGGAATTCCACAGATTCACAACCCTTTGTGTGAAGAAGTTCCTCCTCAACTCAGTCCTAAATCTGCTTCCCCTTATTTTGAGGCTATGCCCCCTAGTTCTAGTTTCACGCGCCAGTGGAAACAACTTCCCTGCTTCTATCTTATCTATTCCCTTCGTAATCTTCTATGTTTCTATAAGATCTCCCCTCATTCCTCTGAATTCCAATGAGTATAGCCCCAGTCTAGTCAGTCTCTCCTCATAAGCCAACCCTCTTAACTCCGGAATCAATCTAGTGAATCTCCTCTCGAGATTCCACAATCTCTCTCCAGTGCCAGTATATTCTTTCTCAAGTAAGGAGACCAAAACTGTACACAGTACTCCAGGTGTGACCTCATCAGCACCTTATACAGCTACAACATAATCTCGCTGTTTTTAAACTCCATCCCTCTAGCAATGAAGAACAAAATTCCATTTGCCTTCTTAATTACCTGCTGCACCTCAAACCAACTCCTTGTGATTCTTGCACAAGGACACCCAGGTCCCTCTGCACAGCAGCATGCTGCAATTTTTTACCATTTAAATAATAGTCCATTTTGCTGTTATTCCTACCAAAATGGATGACCTCACATTTACCAACATTGTACTCCATCTGCCAGATCCTCGCCCACTCACTTAGACTATCTATATCCCTTTGCAGACTTTCAGCGTCCTCTGCATACTTTGCTCTTCCACCCATCTTAATGTCATCTGTGAATTTTGACACACTACACTTGGTCCCCAACTCCAAATCATCTATGTAAATCGTAAACAATTGCGGTCCCAACACTGATCCCTGAGGCACACCACTAGACACTGCTCGCCAACTAGAAAAACACCCATTTACCCCCACTCTTTGCTTTCTGTTAGTTAACCAATCCTCTATCCATGCTCATACATTACCCGTAAGGCTGTGCACCTTTATCTTATGTAACAGTCTTTGGTGCGGCATCTTGTCAAATGCCTTCTGGAAATCCAGATACATCCACAGGTTCCCCATTGTTCACTGCACATGTAATGTTCTCAAAGGATTCCACCAAATTAGTCAAACATGACCTGTCCTTCATGAACCCATACTGCATCTTACCAATGGGACAATTTATATCCAGATGTCTCGCTAAAAGTGATTCCAAGGATTCACTTTCAGTTTTGGTTCAGAGTCAGAGGCTGTTCTAGTTTTCTAGCGGCAGACAGGTTCTCTTTCTCCCTGGTATTGTAAATTCTGCTGGCTAGCTGGAAGCAGGTCTTCTTGCCTTCCTGGAGTGAAAATTCTGCTGTTGGTGGTTTGTTAGCTAGTAACTAGAGTGTCTGTCTTTCTCCCTGGTGTTTTGGGAAGCTGTTCTGGCTTCAAGCTTGCCTATGAGTGTGTCAAGACAGCTGCAGAATCCAACCAAAGGACTAAATTCCAGCATCACATGAGCATTCGTATTTTCTGTGCTAAACCTGTGGCAAGCATATGTTTTAAGGAGATTTGTTTGGTTGGAACATTTCATGCAGTTAAGGTTTCTACAATATCATGGTTGTTTTTTACTTGTTAGTAATTGGTAAACGCTTTTGCTATATGTTAACTGTATTCTGAAATAAACTTTGTTTGATAAAAACTCTCTAATGGGTCATTTGAATCATACCTGAAGTGAAACATCTCCTCCTTACCCTAGCCAAATTCAAATTGCAAAACTTATGATCCAGGTGGATTTCATAAAACACTTTAGAGTTTCTGACCTTGAATTATAACAATAGTAATGGTAGAGTGGGGGATATACTGGGCCATGAGGTTACAATATCTCATGAATGCCCAGGTTTGAGCTGCCAGATCCGTTCTGAACCATTTAACATGGTGGTATTGCAACACGACATGGTGGAGGGGGGTCCTCAGAGCAAAGACAGGAGTTCATCTCCACAAGGACTGTGCTGTGGTCACAATTGTCAATACTGTCATGGATAGGTGCATCTGATAGAGGTAGATTGGTGAGGTCGATATCAAGTAGGTTTTTCTCTTGTTTGGTTGTCATATTCCCTGCTGCCAGCCCAGTCTGGAAGTTATGTCTTCTAAGGACTTGACCAGCTCAGTCAGCAGTGGTATAACACTTGGTGGTGGACATTAGAGGCCTCCCAGGTAGGCATTCTGTGCTCTTGCTACAGTCAGTGCTTCTCCCACGTGATGTTCTGAGTGCTGACTCATCACGGTAGCACAGTGGTTAGCACTGCTGCTTCACAGCTCCAGGGACCTGGGTTCGATTCCCGGCTTGGGTCACTGTCTGTGTGGAGTTTGCACATTCTCCTCGTGTCTGTGTGGGTTTCCTCCGGGTGCTCTGGTTTCCTCCCACAGTCCAAAGATGTGCGGGTTAGGTTGATTGGCTATGCTAAAAAATTGCCCTTGGTGTCCTGAGATGCGTAGGTTAGAGGGATTAGTGGATAAATATGTAGGGATATGGGGGTAGGGCCTGGGTGGGATTGTGGTCGGTGCAGACCCGATGGGCCGAATGGCCTCTTTCTGTACTGTAGGGATTCTATGATTCTTTGAGCTCAGGGAGGAAGTAGATGGTAACCAGCAGAAGCTGTCCTTGCCCATTGTTGACCTCAAACCATGAGATTTCATGGGGTCTAGAGTCCATTTTGAGAATGGACAGGGCCACTCCATCCTGAATGTAAATCATGATTTACATTGGGTCTGTCCCAGCTGCCATGGCACAAAACAAATGCAATTTGGTAATGAAATTTCTTGGACAGAGGATGAAAGCTATAATTTTGTGAGATTGTCCGATTGTGACTTGAATTTATGTCTTTGGATCATTAGACCAAGCCTCGAGGTTGCTAATCCAGTAACATACCCACTATACCATCATACCCATAACCACTATACCCTTAACCACTATAATCGCAATAACAGCTATAACCACCATTGCCCTAACCACTATGCTGCCACATCTATCGATTTAAAACTGTAGAAACTAATATTCCATTTGTGATGAAAATTCAAAGATTGGGAATAGCAATCATATTGCAGCATCAGCTTAAATGTGTGCTTTGCTAGCTTTATTTTTCATGGAAATCTATCCCCAGTGATGTTTTCTTCTAAGTTTCTCCCATAAATGCATATTAATTCAACAAGTTTGGTAAGCTTTTATCTATATTCCTCTTTTTATTTTCTTTCTGCATCAACATTAATCTATTTTTTTACTTGAAGCGGTGAAGGAGAATTTGGAAGGAACTCTCCGGGTTTTTTTTCAGTGTTGGCTCACACGAGGACAGTGGCATGCAGCCCGCTGGCTACATTGCTGGATTCTCTCCCCCCGACCATATTTTCCAACACTGAGGGAAACAATTGCTGGTGGCGGGTCCCACGTCATCACACTGACGGCGTGAGCTGTCTCACCAGCAGAAAGGGGCACCCCGATGTAACAGAACTAAAACTAAAATCAACATCCCCACCCACAGGCGCAGGGACCACCACCTCCCCCCCTCCCCCATGAACACAGAGAACCCCCTGGCCTCTGATATTCGGGTAAGCATTCTCCAAGGCGGCCTTCACGACACATGACGGCGCAGAGTCGCTGAGCAGAAACTGATAGACAAGTTCCGCACACATGAGGACGGCCTCAACAGGGATATTGGGTTCATGTCACACTATTTGTAATCCCCACAGCTTGCCTGGACCTGCAGAGTTTCACTGGCTGTCCTGTCTGGAGACAATACACATCTTTTTAGCCTGTCTTGATGCCCTCTCCACTCACATTGCTTGTATCTTAAAGACTTAATTAGCTGTAAGAATTTGCATTTAAAACCATTATTCATGTAAATTGAGTCTGTGTCTTTATATGCCCTGTTTGTGAAAAGAATTCCCACTCACCTGAAGAGGGGGCTTGGAGCTCCGAAAGCTTGTGTGGCTTTTGCTACCAAATAAACCTGTTGGACTTTAACCTGGTGTTGTTAAACTTCTTACTGTGTTTACCCCAGTCCAACGCCGGCATCTCCACATCATAACCCCCCATGAACACAGAGAAGCCTCCCCATGAACACAGAGAAGCCCCCCATGAACACAGAGAACCCCCCCATGAACACAGAGAACCCCTCCCATGAACACAGAGAACCCCCCCCATGAACACAGAGAACCCCCCCCATGAACACGGAGAACCCCCCTCCATGAACATAGAGAACCCCCCCCATGAACACAGAGAACCCCTCCATGAACATAGAGAACCCCCCCATGAACACAGTGAACCCCCCCCATGAACACGGAGAACCCCCCCCAAGAACATAGAGAACGCCCCCATGAACATAGAGAACCCCCCCCCCATGAACACAGAGAACCCCCCCCATGAACATAGAGAACCCTCACCCCATGAACACAGAGAACGCCCCCCCCATGAACACAGAGAACCCCCCTCATGAACACAGAGAACCTCCGCCCCAGGAACACAGGGAACCCCCCATGAACACAGAGAACCCCCCCCCCCCATGAACACAGAGAGCCCCCGCCCCAGGAACACAGGGAACCCCCCCCATGAACACAGAGAACCCCCCATGAACATAGAGAACCCCCCATGAACACAGAGAACCCCCCCATGAACACAGAGAACCCCCCCATGAACACAGAGAACCCCCCCATGAACACAGAGAGCCCCCCCATGAACACAGAGAGCCCCCCCCATGAACACAGAGAACCCCCCCCATGAACACAGAGCACCTCCCCCATGAGCACAGAGAACCCCCCCATGAACACAGAGAACCCCCCCCATGAACACGGAGAACCCCCCGCCATGAACACAGAGAACCCCCCGTCCATGAACACAGAGAACCCCCCCCCTCCATGAACGCAGAGAACCCACCATGAACACAGAGAACCTCCCCCATGAACACACAGAACCCCTCCTCCACCGATACAGGGAACCATCCATGGACCTCCCCAGAGGAAGCCCCCTCTTAGTATTGCTCTCTGGCATGGCCCCCTGGTACTGTTCCCAAGTGCTAAGGGGCAGTGCGTGGGGCAGTGCCAGGATACATCCCGGGCATGTCCCTCTCCCCCCGGGGATTGTACATACCAGTGCGCCCCCAGCGGATTCTCTTCACCTGGTTCGCATTTCTCCAGACCTGTTGTAAACCTCACCGATGTGGCATCACATTGATGAGGGGTGGGATCCGAATATGAGAGAGACAGTGGGAGAAGCCCACTAATGTCACTGATAAGTATTTAAATGGGGTTCCCATCACCGCATGGCAGTAAACCTATTACATCACTGGTGGGGGGAGGGGCGGGGACAATCGCGTTACAAGATCTCGCCAGTGCGAATCTCGTTTTTGGCCCCTCACGTGACTTTGCACCCCAGCCACCATTTTGCCCACAGCAAATAGGGCACAAAATTCCAGCTGCTGTTTTTAACATGCTGAAGTAATTAATTTTTACCTGACATTTTTAACATTCTAATTCTGAAATTTTTCAGTTTTACAATGAGCATTTTGTCTCATCGCTGATAGAACGAACAATTATGGTGCAATCAGCACAAGTTATTTATTGAAATTATTAATCTGTAGTATCAGTGAAAATAAAAACTTTCACAAAAATAAATAATTGAACAGAAAGTGCCAACTGAGTATTATCAATTCTTTTTTGCCTTTAATGAAATGTGAAAGGTCTCATTACCTACTCACGCTCATAGAAATAAATAATACAGCACCTCATCACATTCTTCAGACATTTCCATGTGTTCTACAACCAATCAATTACAATTTTCAAGTGCATTTAATGTTGGGGTGGCTTTTGAAGGCAGGGAGAGATCAAGCAAACGGGAGTATTTCTGTGTGTGTATACTGCTGATGAGCGTGATGGCAGGGAGCACGCATATGCAGATAAACAAAGAGTTTAAATGGTGGTATATGCCCAGAGCAAATTGCAGCAGTAGGTCAGAGTGAAGACATACACTTGTAAACAAGGGTGAGGACCTTGAAATCATTGCATTAGAGGATATGGAGCTAATGAATCATCACAAGGACAGGATCACAGTGAGTGAGCTCAGTAAAATATAGGATGTGGGCAGTAATGTTCTGGATGAGTTGATGATTGTGTAGAGTGAAGCTTATGGAGGAGTTCTGTTTGATGTATGGGTTGAAGTTGGGTGATATTATCATAGAATCCTTACAGTGCAAAGGAGGCCCATTGAATCTGTACCAAACACAATCCCACCCAGGCCCTATTCCTGTCACCCCACTTTTTTACTCTGCTAATTTCCCTGACACTACAGGGCAATTTAGCTTGGCCAATCCACCTAACCCGCACATCTTTGGACTGTGGGAGGAAACCGGAGCACCCGGAGAAACCCACTTAGACATGGGGAGAATGTGCAAACTCCACACAGACAGCCACCCAAGGCTGGAATTGAGCCCGGGTCCCTGACACTGTGAGGCAACAGTGCTAACCACCATGCCACCCCTATTGCATATTGCAAAAGTGAAAATTGGTCTTTAGATGTGTGGTTTGAAACTCAGTCAAATAACATAGCAAAGTTGCACACTGAGATGAAGATAGGCAGGGATAGGGAATCAAAAGCAAATCTATGAAGCTTCTGGCAAGAACAGAACAGGATGTCTTCGGTGGTGTTGCTGTTGTTTAATTGGAGGAAGTTCTGACTCATCTGCACCTGATGAATGGCAGGCAGTCAGACAGCACAATAGCAGTTATGAAGCCAAGTTTGATAGCAAAGAGGCGAAGCTGACTATCATCTGTGTATATATGGAAGCTCAACCAGTGTTTCCAAAACATTGACTTCAAAAGACATCATGTATATGAGGAATAGGATGACGCAAGATGTCAGAGCTAAACAAGCTGCCACTGGAGGAGAAGCTATTGCAAGAGATATGTTAGTTACACTGGGGTAGTTAGGAAAAACGAGGGTGGCCCGGTGGCACAGTGGTTAGTACTGCTGCCTCACATCGCCAGGAATCCGGGTTCAATTCCAGCCTTGAGTGACTGTTTGTTCAGAGTCTGCATGTTCTCCCCGTGTCAGCGTGGGTTTCCTTCGGGTGCTCCGGTTTCCTCTCACAGTCCTAAGATGTGTGTGTTAGGTGGATTGACCATGCTAAATTGCTCCTTTGTGTCCCAAGATGTGTAGGTGAAGGAAATTAGCAGAGTAAACATGTGAAGTTATGGGCGGGGGATGGGCCTGGGAAAGAAACTCTGTCGGCGAGTCGGTGCAGACTCGATGGGCCAAGTGGCCTCCTTCTGCACTGGAAGGATTCTATGATTCTATGATGGTGGTAGATCACAGAAAATAAGTTAAATAGGAGGTGGAGTGATTAACCAAGAATAAAACTACATTAGCTTTTTACCTCAGTCGAAAATGACCCCAATTAACTGTGATCACAGACATTAGTCTGGGCCCAGAGCAGGGAGATTAGCAGGGTAAATATGTGGTGTTACGGGGATAGGCCTGGGTGGGATTGTGGTCGGTGCAGGATCCATGGGCCGAATGGTCTTCTTCTGCAATGTATGGATTCTATGATTCTATTCTATGTGCTGTAACCAGTCTCTGATTTAACAATTTCCACCTTCATTTTGTGAATGTGTTGTTCAGTATGTTGTAATATTCCTGAAGCTGATGCAGACTTCAGAACATCAACACATTAAAAGTTTAACAAGATCAGAGACAGACAAATCTCCATGTGGTATAACTAAAACTTGCTGTACACCTCATGGTATTATCTCAGATAATACATCGTTAATAAAGTAGCTGTAGGAAAATCGATATGTTAAAATAATTCACCAGACTCGCGTGGGGAGAGGGGGGGTTTGGTTGGTCAGTCAGTGGGGGTTAGCCAGGGGATGGTGAGTGCTCAGGGGGTCGATTGTGGGGGGGGGGGGGGGGGGGGGGGGGAGTTGGGGGCAGTCAGTAATGGGGTAGGGATCAGGTCGTCAGTAGAAAGGTTTGGTCAGAGGTGGAGTTGGTTAGAGGGGTTGTGGGTGGAGGAATCAGTTGACTGGGAGATGGGGGTCAGGTGACCACTAGAAGTCATTAAGGTTATCAATGTGGTGGGAGTGGAGGGGGGAGCAGGAGGCAGGAATGGGGTCGGTGAAGGCGGGTCGAGTGGCTGACGTGGGTAGGCAGTGGGGTGGAGTGGTTGGGGGTTCAAGTGGTCAGTGGGCTGATGAGGGTGGGTGATCAGTGGGGGGGTGGAAGTGGGGAGGTCAGTTGAAGAGGTGAGTCAGATGGAAAGTTGGTCGGGAAGGGTTGGTCAGAGGCTTGGGTAGTTAGTGGGGGGGGCAGTTGGTTGGTTGGTGGCGGTTCGGTTGAGGGAAGTCAGTAGCAGGGGTTTGGATGGCTAGTCGGGGTCAAGTGATCAATGGGAGCTGGGGGTTGGGTGGTTAGGGGGAGTGATCAGTGGGGGCTGAGGTCAGGTGGTCGGGGAAAGCGGCCAGTGGATGTGGGGGTGGTCAGTGGGAGTCAGGTGGTTGGAGAGTGGAACAGCCCCATGGGCGATTTGGGGGGTGAACCCGAACACTGTTCCCTGAGACCCCTGTCTCCAGACATACCAGTACCCCTCAGCATAGCTGGTCTGTCAGTCGTCCCACCACTCCAAGCTAGTGCTGATGATCTGCAGAACTGTTCTCTTTTTTTAATTGATTTGTAGGACATGGGTGTCACTGGCTGCCCAGCAATTATTGCCCATCCCTAGTTTCCCAAGGGCAGCTGAGAGTCAACCACATTGCTGTGGCTCTAGAGTCACATGTAGACCAGACCAGGTTAGGAAGGCAGATTTCCTTCCCTAAAGGACACTAGTGAACCAGATGGGTTTTCTGACAATCAGCAATGGTTTATGGTCATCAGTAGATTCTTAAATCCAGATATTTTTACTGAATTCAAATTCCATCATCTGCAGTGGTGGGATTCGAACCCAGGGTCCCTAGAACATTACCTAAGTTTCTGGATTAATAGTCTAGTGATAATACCACTAGGCCATCATCTCCACTATGAGGGTGGAACTTCCTACCAAGAGAGGGACAGAATTGCCATATAGCAATTAGAATTGCTCCCAGTATTAAATTACTCAGGGGCAGCCATTGGAGTCAGTGGAGGTCTCCCCCAACCCCTGACCATGTAGCTGGGGGTATGGGAGACAGCATCCCATAAAGTACAGCCCTATGCTTCCCACATCGGTGAATCATATTTGACTTGAACAAAATAATGTCTAATTGCTCGATCGCATTCTCTTTCGATTGGCCAAAGTTTATCTTTGCAGTTTTCTCTTTAAAGAACCTGGTTAACCACCTATGTCTCTACCTTTATTCTTTGTCTCCATCTGTTCAAAACAACAAAGGTACCAGAAACGTCTCAACACAATAGGTGTAAGTTACTTTTTCATTTCCAGGTCAGGTTAGTAAGTTGTTCTTTAATTACAGTTTTCAGGGGAACAGCTGCAAATCTTAACAGAAGAGCAAAATACAGCACTGCTGAACATCTTAAATAAAAGCAAAAATGCTGGGAGTACTCAGCAGGTCAGGCAGCATCTGTGGAGAGAGAAACAGCAACATTTTAGGTCAATAACATTTCCATAAGACCATAAGATATAGGAGCAGAATTAAACCATTCAGCCCATCGAGTCTGCTCTGCCATTCAATCATGGCTGATATGTTTCTCAACTCCATTCTCCCACCTTTTCCCCGTAACCTTTAATCCCCTTACCAATCAAGAACCTATCTATCTCTATCTTAAATACGTTCAATGAACTGGCTTCCACAGCCTTCTGTGGCAATGAATTCTATAGATTCACCACCCTCTGGCTGAAGAAATTCCTCCTTTACTCTGAGGCTGTGCCCTCGGGTCCTAGTCTCTCCCACTAATGGAACTACTAATGGAAACATCTTCCCCACATCCACTCTATTCAGGCCTTTCAGTATTTTATAAGTTTCAATGAGATCCCCCCTCATCCTTCTAAATTCCATCGAGTACAGACTCAGAGTCCTCAAACGCTCCTCATATGTCAAGCCATTCATTCCCGGGGTCAATCTTGTGAATCACCTCTGGACCCTTCCAAGGCTAGCACACCCTTCCTTAGGGATGGGGCCCAAAATTGCTCACAACATTCCAAATGGTCTGACCAGAGCCTTATAAAGCCTCAGCAGTATACTCTAAGTTAAGTTCTTGATTGAAATGAGTAGCTTTTTAAAATTACGTTTCTAAAAATGTCAGAAATATTCTATTGCTGGAATGAGATATGGAACATGTTAAATTGGGAAATTATTTATAAAATTCTCATATTAGATTATTAACATAATAGATTAGTAATTTTAAATGCCATATTTGGTTCCCCATCTGAAAATATTGACACTGTTTGCATTTAAGCACTGAAAAGCAATCACTTAGCCATCATTTAACATAATTTACTTTCAAAAGCAATCAATTAATAATCATTTCACATTGCAAGTCACATAATTGATATCATTGTCATCAGTTGTCCCAACTGGAGTGTTCAAACTTTTGTGATGAACAACTTCACTTACCTTAAGCATTCGGACATCTAAAACATTCATAGTTTATTTTCTATATTTATTCTATTTCCATATTCTATTTCTATATTTCTGAATCCTAAAAGCTTCAAAATCCTAAAATTTAGCTATCTTTAGAAAATGCAGACTCTGTTGCAACATGTACTTTTTGACAAGTAGCCTTATTTTTTTTATGACCAGTGCAGCACTCCTCTTCCCCTACCACACCCTCCCCACCACTGCCCCACAGAGAAATTTTCTTCCACCCACCCAAATCCCCCAAATTGCAGCAGTTTTGTTCACCCATATCCCCCTCCTTTTTTCCTCTCCCTTCCCTCTCTCTCTCCCTCCACCCACCTCCCTTCCCCCTCTATTCCCTCCCTCCTCTTCCACACACTCTCCTTCCCTTTCTCTCCTTTCCCCTTTCCCTCTCTCCCCCACCTCTCCCCCTCATCCCTCCCTCGCTCCTCTTCTCTCCCTTTCCCCCTTCCCTCTCTCCCCTCTCCTCCCTCCCAATCATCCACACCCGCCCCTTACTCTCCCTTCTCCCCTTTTCTCCCTCTCCCTTCCTTCTTCCTTCACATCTCTCCCACTCCCACTCCTCTCCCACTCCTACGCCTCTCCCCCTTGAGTTCAGGGGAGAGGGAGTTTAGACCCTGAGACGGAGGGGAGGGTGGTAAATTTAGACTCTTTGGGCGGGATTTCCCGGCCGCACTCACCCCAAAACTGGAAAATCCCACCTGAGATCAATGGACCTTTGCATGGTCCACCCCCGCCCACTGCGATTTCCGTGGTGGATGGGAAGGGAAAACTCCCCCCTGAGTCTGGGAAGCAGGATGGAAAGTATAGACCCTAGTGAGTTAAAACTGATGGGGATCTCAAGTATGTACTGAATAGTGGATATTTTGGACTAAGTGTGAAAACTAAATAAATTCAGATATTAAGTAATTAATTTCCTTGTATTTTTCAATGCAGGTTTCTGAGTGCATTTGCTGACTTTGAATATATTTGATAGCTTTGAGCATGCTCGATGCCTTTGAATACTTTATGCCATTTGATCACATTTGATATCAAAGATGAAAAAAATGCGACTGACTCCAAAACACATTCCAAATTAGGACATTTGGACCGGGATTCTCCCAGCCCACTGTGCTGCTCGAGTAGCGCAGCGGGCTGTGAGACATCAGTGGGGACCTTTAGCGGGAGTCGCAATTGGCTGGACACCGATTGCGACTCTCCGAGGCCCTTCTGGCGTGGAGCTGATTACCATATGGAAATAGCAATTTCCATACGATTAGCAGGCCCGGGACGGTATTTTCCAGGCCCGCTTGCATCTCTCCTCCGCCGGGAGAGGTTCCCACCAGGGGGGTTTACAACAGCTCCCCACTAATGGGGAACAGGCATCCTCTGCCGCTGGTGGGGACAGAGGCCACTGAGGCTCCCCTGGGAGGTCGAGGGCAAGGAGGGTGCCCCTTGGGTAGTGCCAGGCTCTGCCCTCTCCCTACTGACAGATCAGCAAATGCGCAGTGGCCCACTGAGCACTGCTGGTGGCCTCTCGTGTGGGATTAGGCCCCACCCCCCACTTTCCAGTGAGAATCACTCTGAGGCACTCTATTGCACAGAGTGTCAGAGATTCGTTCAGGTAAGTACGCCCAATAAACAGGTGGGAAATGCTCCCGTCTTCCTGCCCATTGGTTTTTTTTCGGGAGAATCCCGACCTTGATGTTAAATTGTTGCTGATTGTTTTTGAGTGCATTTGAAAGTAAAAATTATGACAAAATGTTTGTGTAATGTATCATATATGTCAAAAGCTGAAATTCGGTATTTGTATGGAAATTGATTAAGTTGCACGCAAAAATCGTCATAGCTAAAGGCATGATTTAAAAAATGACAAATATGAAACAGTGACCAGAATTTTACCCTTCTGCCCACCACAGGAATCGGAGCGGGCGAGACGCGGACCATGGAAAGGTCGTTGACCTCGAGCGGGATTTTCTGGTTTCGGGGCGAGCGAGGCTGCAAAATCCCACCCAGTAACTCTAAACTTCAAATTTAGTAGGAAAAACAAGACGATATTATTAAACACATTCACTGTAGATAGAATAATGTGTTTAGACACTGTCTCCTGGTGTCTGGTTTAGAAGCTGGTCCAGATTCCTCTCTCTGATGTCTGTGAGGGGTTTAACAGAAGCAAACTCTGAGACATTTTCAATCTGGTCCTTTGTGACTGGAAGTGATACATTAGCACTAAATTGGGAATCAGCAAGGAAACCACAAAGATTTGTTTTGTGGGTGGCGTGGTGGCACAGTGGTTAGCACTGCTGCCTCACAGAGCCAGGGACCTGGGTTCGATTCCCAGCTTGGGTCACTGTCTGTGTGAAGTTTGCACGTTCTCCTGTGTGGGTTTCCTCCGGGTGCTCCGGTTTCCTCCCACAGTCTGAAAGATGCGCTGGTTAGGTGCATTGAACTGAACAGGCGCCAGAGTGCGGCGACTAGGGGATTTTCACAGTAACTTCATTGCAGTGTTAATGTAAACCTACTTGTGACTAATAAATAAACTTTAACTTTAAGATGCCTGCCACTGATTGTGTAGAAAGAATTGCACTTCAGTGCAATTGTTGGATCCTTAGACAGATTAAAACAATTTGTTGTAGAGTTTTATTCTGTATGTAACTATAGTGCACAGTATCTGACTGTAAGTACATGATTGGATTGGCATCCATCTTCCCCCTCGTGCTTCTAAGAAGCACATTTCAATGTCTTTCTACTTTAAAGGCACAATTTAAAGGCCAGTTTATTGTTGTTGATGATGCTGGCACTGGGTCCCAGAAATGGAAAAACCTTCATGCACTGGCATCTCTGAGGTGAACAAAACATGAAATTTTGTAAAACTCCAGAAGATTTTAACTTTCATGAGATATTGACAATGAACCCAATTACAGGGGTAATTTAAGTAAGGGGTGATTCCTCCACCTTAACTGCATTTCTATAATGTATTGGTTTCACTGAGTATATGAAATACTTTTCTTCTGTGCACAATACTCCTTATGGTCACACATCCTGTCCCTAAGCTCAGTAAAATGCAGCAGAATATCTGAAAGCTAATGCTGTAAAGCAACATTAATAACAACTGCAATAACAGATATTGGCAGAATGACAAGAAATCAAATTCTTTCAGGTGAAAATTTGATTTTTGAAATAACATTTGCAGTTGACCAGAGGGATGGAGCAAATATGCAGACTGGAAAAGACCTTGTGATCCACCTGGCTACTATTAAGTTCAAAAATATTACACTCTAATTTTTAAAGCTCTCAATCAGTTCTTTCATATGTTGTGACCAAGTTCAGAGGGGTGAATAAATTCTCCTCTTTTCCACCCCTGAAGATGGCTGTAAAAGAGTTTGATGGGATTTTTTAAGTGGTGATTTCATCATAGAATCCCTACAGTGAAGAAGGAAGCCATTTGGCCCATCGAGTTTACACCGACTCTCTGACAGAGAATCCCACCGAGAGCCTAACCCCACATATTTACCCCACTAATTCCCCTAACCTATGCATCTTGGGACACTAAGGGGCAATTTAGCATGGCCAATTCACCTAACCTGCACATCTTTGGACTGTGGGAGGAAACCGGAGAACCCGGAGGAAACCCACGCAGACACGGGGATAACATGCAAACTCCACACAGACAGTGACCCAAGGCTGGAATTGAATCCAGGTCTCTGAGCGCTGTGAGTCAGCAGTGCTCACCACTGTGTCGCCGTGCCGCCGCATTGACATTTAAAGTGTTAAACCATTAAATCTGAAAAGTCTGCAGCTATTCTGCTAACATATAGCTGCAAACTGCACCCCATCATACATGTCCCTACCCAACCCCATCCTCCTATCCGGCTTTGGACACAGATCCTCCCTTCTCCATTTCATACTGATTTTTCAATTCAGTATGTACTTAATGATATGCAAATCAATGTGAATAAATAAGCCAGCCAGATCTATTGAATTAGCAAGTAAGGAGTTAGTTTTATTGCAAAATAACTCACTCAGGTAACAGTATAAGACTTATTAAAGAGTTAAGTCCAGAATTCCAAGGCATAAACATGAAAAGCAGAACATGTTACAGGCTGAAGGATGTGGAATTGATAATCATAAAATCATAGAATCTCTTCAGTGCAGAAGGAGGCCATTCAGCCCATTGAGTCTGCACCAACCACAATCCCACCCAGGCCCTATCTTCTTAACCCATGTATTTACCCTTTTAATCCCCTGACGCTAAGGGGCAATTTAGCATAGCCAATCTACCTAACCCGCACATCTTTGGGCTGTGGGAGGAAACCGGAGCACCCAGAGGAAACCCACGCAGACACGGGGAGAATGTGCAAACTCCACACAGACAGTGACCCGAGGCCGGAGTTGAACCGGGTCCCTGGCGCTGTGAGGCAGCAGTGCTGCCCCAATGCCACCGTGCCGGATAAGAGTTAAAGTCTGAAAGAAAAAAGGAAATCTATGTCCCAAAGTTCATTTCATGGATTTGAAATTCTAGTGGGGTGACGGCTGAAGTACGCAGGTATTTGCTGGAGTTTCTTTTAAACGGTAATCCTTTTAGTCCAACATGGATGATATGATACTTGAAGTTCCTGTCGATTGAAATTCTCTATCTCTGTGATGTATACCAGAAGTAATAGAGATAGACCAAACTTGAGCGTAGCAGGGAGAGAGAGATGATGTTCACAGTGCTTCCTCTGGATGTTACTTTCTGCAGATTCTTCTTCTGCTGCAACCAACAGACAAGCTTATAGTCATAACTTTTCACACTGTGTTTGGACCATCTGACTATTTTATTGGCTTTCAGCACACAGTAGAGGGCAATCTATATCAACAAAATAGCTTCAATCTCATTGTCAAATCTACCAAGATGCCATCAAACAAATATGGGGTCCGTAGCACCCTCTTGCATAATAGGCTTCATAAGTCCTCCTTTGTTCCTAGTGGTTATTAGAGTCTAGATGTCCAGCAGCCTGTTGTCCTTGAGTTTTTCAGAGAGCTCTGAAAATGACAAGTGTGACGTCCTTCAGGCAAACGGCCTGGTCATGTCCCCCAGTAATCTGCTTTCAGAGGCTGCTGGGAAGTCAGCCAATTTGTATGGCAGGTGACTTCTGCAGCCATTTTAAAATACAGTGTGATCTTACTGGCCGTTCATGCCACGGTCCCGCTGCTGCAAGGTCGGAGAATTTGCCGCCCAGCCAAATCGCTGTCCACTGCAGTGAGGTGGGAAAGTCCAGCCAACGTGAACAGTGGTGACATTGCAGTCAGTGTCTTTGCAGTTCTAACTATTTCTCTTCCTTTTCAAAAACAATCCAAGGCATTATACCAGCCGATGAAACTAACGGTTGATAGTCCACATTGCACATGACACATCATCATGACACACAAAAAAGAAAATCCAGCTCCATCTTGAATTAGTTAACACTGTTTATCAACATGATCTTCCTGGGCAGTGTGTTCAACATATTTTCCACTATCTGTGTGAAGTAATTAAATTTAATCTTTGTGCAACTCGGGTACGTTTCTGCATGAGGCAATTTTCCCACCCACTCCCTCTGGTTAAAGTTGTGAATATATCAAAAAGAATTGAGTACACTTCAACTGTACTCCATGGAATCCTTAAAATCTTGATGCTATCTTGACTGACCCTTTAGACAGAAGCCCACTTCATAGAAATCATGGAAACCCTACAGTACAGAAAGAGGCCATTTGGCCCATCGAGTCTGCACCGATCACAAACCCACCCAGGCCCTACCCCCATATCCCCATACTTGTTCTCTGACTAGTCTCTGATTGAATCACCCAGTGAATTTCAGCCCTTCAGCTATCCCCATGCCCTTTAAATATGCAGATGATGGAATTTTCCCCAAAAAACAACTGCTCTTCATTAGAACTCAAGAATGGATTTTCATCCCACAATTATTCCTATTGTCTTTCCTGGGTTCCTGCAGCGTTTCCATCAAAGATACAGCAGATAAGCAGGAAAATCCCCAGTGTAAATTCTCACCCTTCATGCCCAACAACTTTTCTTGTCTCCAGTGAAATCTCAATTTCTCTAGTTTCTCAAGAGAGTTTGGTGACTCACTCTCTGTTATGAATGTACCTACTCTCCTCTGTCCAAATGTCTCCACTGCGCCTACAATGTACATGTTATTCCGGGCATGGAAGAACAACTGTTCAATAGCAGCTCACTTACTTCCTGGCATTTTATATTGCTCTAGTTCCAGAATTTAGATGCCTATACTAAGTCCAGGTGAGATGTAGAAAGATTCCATGGTACTATTCAAAGAACACAAGCAGTTCATCCCAGGTCCTGGCCAATATGCAGAACGATCTAAAATAAGCAAGGACGGCATGGTGGCAGAGTGGTTAGCACCGCTGCTTACAGCACCAGAGACCCGGGTTCAATTCCCAACTCGGATCACTGTCTGTGTGGAGTTTTCACATTCTCCTCGTGTCTGCGTGGGTTTCCTCCAAATGCTCCGGTTTCCTCCCACAGTCCAAAGATGTGCGGGTTAGATGGATTGGCCATGCTAAATTGTCCCTTAGTGTCAGGGGGACTAGCTAGGGTAAATACCTGGGATTAAGGGGATAGGGCCTGGGTGCAGACTCGATGGGCCGAATGGCATCCTTCTGCACTGTAAGATTCTATGATTCTATGAAACAACATACAATATGAAGCGGGATGTTGGAATCTGAAACAAGAACAGAGGAAGCTGGAAAAGCTCAGAAGGGCTGCCACCATCGATTAGAGGAGAACAGAGTTAATGTTTTGAGTCAGGGAACCTTGGCCAGAACACTGACCATCGAACGAATACCAGTGTCATCCACCCACAAAGAAAAGATCACGACTAACTGCAACCAATCATCATCAAACCATCCAGACCAACCAGCCCTGGGACATCATCCATCAATAGGAGAAGAGAATGAAGCCACGCCTACATTCCAATATGAACTCCAAGCCACTGCCAAGAGCAAGAACTCCCAAAGAGTGGCAGAGTGGTTAGCACTGCTGCCTCACAGCACCAGGGCTCCGGGTTCAATTCCAGCCTTGGGTGACTGTGTGGAATTTGCATTTTCTCCCTGTGTCTGTGTGGATTTCCTCCAGGTGCTCCAGTTTCTTTCCACTGTCCAAAGATGTGCAGGTTAGGTGGATTTGCTATGCTAAGTTGCCCTTTAGTGTCCCAAGAAATATAGGTTAGGAGGAATAGTGGGGTAAATATGTGGGGTTACGGGGTAAGCCTGGGTAAGAGTTGATGTAGACTCAATGAACCAAAAGGCCTCCTTCCTGCATTGTGGGGATTCTATGATTCTAATTTCCTGAACAAAGGAGAAGCAAAAGGGATGTAAGATCTTCAAACTGCCTGAATCTCTGATATCAAGGACTGGAGATGGGGTAGTAAGAACATTGTTAATGCATGATGTTAATGTTTATAATCAAATAGCATAGAGTTATAATAGTTTGTTGTTGGATTATTAAACTTGGTACACGAGACTTATATTAATGTAAGACTTGAAGCAAACTGGAAGTAAACTAATGTCAGTCTCTATCCAGGAGATAGAGACTTGGGGGAAGGTGTAGTAGAAGCATCTGGTATCTAAAGGGTTAACATGAGATTGAGTCCAATACCCCCCAACACAATGATGTAAGAAGCCACGTGAGCTAGAGCCAGGGCCAGTTTGAAGATGTGCAGCAATGTGTAAGGACCTGGTATGGAATCCTCTCCTTATAGTGTAAATATGTAGGTTCATTATTTTCAGTTAAGGTATAGACCAAATGGTCATGTGGGAACGTGATGAAGCGGCTACGAAAGAGGTCACATGGCGTGTGTGTGGGAGTGACACGTGGGCAGAACACATGTGTTGTATATCATTGTTGAGTTCAGGAATAAACTACCTTTGTTGGAAGTCCCTGATGTCGGTGATTTAAGGAACCCCCAATATTCAACAAAAGGCTTCCTTGTAACTTATACAAAACTGCTTCATGGGGTCCAAGTAACATCCTTCAAGGGCAGTGACAACAGAATATATCATGGTACCAGCAGTAGGATTCATCACATCCCTTAACAAAAACAAATTAATGTGTCATTTATTTTAGCTACTATTGGTGACAATTTGATATGTGAAAACTGGCTATCTCTACCAAACACTTCAAAATGAATTCATTTTAGGTGGAGTATTATGCAGATATAGAATGGTGCTGTATAAATACAAGTTATTTTTCTCTTGTATGCAATCATAAAGACATTTTGACTGATTACTGAAAAACAACATTAATATGAGATTTAACTGCATATGGGTGGCAAGGTGGCACAGTGGTTAGCACTGCTGCCTCACAGCTCCAGGGATCTGGATTCGATTCCCAGCTTGAGTCACTGTCTGTGTAGAGTTTGCACGTTCTCCCCGTGTCTGCATGGGTTTCCTCCAGGTGCTCCAGTTTCCTCCCACAGTTCAAAGATGTGCGGGTTAGTTGCATTGGCCATGCTAAGTTGCCCCTTAGTGTCCTAGGATGCATAGGTTAGAGGGATTAGTGGGGTAAATATGTGGGATTACAGGAATAGGGCCTGGGTGGGATTGTTGTCAGTGCAGACTCGATGGGCCAAATGGCCTTCTTCTGCACTGTAGGGATTCTATGATTTCTCTATGAAGATTCAGGCCAGAACTTACCGGCCATTCGGATCGGTGGGATCTTCTGGTCACGCAATAGCGCCCCCCCCTCCGCCCCCACCGCCCCCCCCCCCCCTCCCCCCTGCCCGCCGCAGGTTTCACGGCGCCGAGGGGCAAATTCACTTGGAAACCCCCTTGACGATAGCAGGACCAGAAGATCCCATTGCTGGCCAATGGCTGGCCGCCCCCCGCCACGGCGAAACATGCGGCAGGTTGGGTGGTAAATCTTGCCTTTTTTAGTCTGTGCTTTTCCTAATCCCACTTCTGGCTGATTTTGCAAACATGAGAATAAACTCCTTTTTTAAGAAGAAATTTTTGAAGTGTTCAAATAAACTGCACATTATTCCCTGAAAAGGGAACGCCATCAACGGCATGTCTGCTATGAGCCAAGGAGTTATTGTCTTCCTCTGTTGATACTAATTACTTCTGTGTTGACAAAATAACATTTTTTCTTACTAGGCTGGAGCGAACGAGTTAGGGAAAATTTCATGAAGTGATTATGCTGCCCTCAAGTGGTTGAAATTTGATATTATTTCTAGAAATGGTGATCTGATTGGAACTTACAAATGATGTACTTTCTAATTTCAATGGTTAATACTTTCCTCAAGTCATTTATGGAATAAAAGATCATTCTACAGTGTGAGTGTTATTCATCAGATCAAAGCACTGAAAACATTTATCCAGGTTCAGACCAGTTTTTTTTTGTTTCTGTTATTTTATTCTAAGTGTAGAATAACTAATAGAATTGTAGGTGAGGTGTGTCATAATCCTTACACAATACCCAAATTGTAACAACCTGGGACAGAGCTTGAATATTGCTCAGACATGCTGTTGAAATTTTTTGGCTTCACTCACTCATCAGGACAAATGTAAGAATGCAAAATTTCAAAATCGGTACCCCTTTTCTCCTGCAGTGTAAATTGTTGCGGTCATTTCTAGTCTTAACATTCTTGCGTTCATCCAGATGAATCCACAGCGTAGAGCTTCGGTAACTTGTCTCCCTTTTCAGCTAAAACACAGAGATGAGAAAAAAACGTGTAATTTATGCTGCACTGCTAAAGAATCACCTTCTCTATAATGACGGGACCCTCAGCAAACAAACCAAATTAGAGAATGATTTATACTGTCCATTTAGAATTTGTTAGTTGCCAGGGCCTTTGTTTCTCCTCTACGTAGTAATTTACTGTTGTATCTCTGCTGTTAATTACACCTGTAGTGCTATGAATGCATTCCAAATTTGATTTCACAATTTTGTTTTACTGACCTGAGTGTTATTGCTTCCAGAAACTCTGAAGTTTTCATTTTGAGCATTCCCGATCGAGACGCAGTGCCAGAAGTGGTTGGGGCTGGGACTGAGTGACTGCACAAAGAAGAAACCAGACTTGCCCACTGATATAGGAAAAATGTATGTTTGGGGTTAAACATTTTCAGTTTGAAGCATACAGTTTAGTGACAATCTATAAACTAACGATGGCATTCTTTGAGTTCACCAAAGCATGTTTTCAATGTGTGAATGCTTCAATAATGGCCTTCTATGATACCTGGATGATAAAGATTTGCAGTTAAAGGAAAGTACTTTGTTTTTGGAACGTAAGTGCATTTGAAATAAATATTCATTGAAAATCACCTGTCGAGTGTTGCTGTTGAAGAATTGAGAATTTCAGCTTGTACTATTACATCTACACCACCAGAGGACAGCGTCCCTTCTATTCCCTGAGATATGCTGCAAGATGAAGTTTAAAGGTAGAATGGGACCTACCCACACAATCATTTCCAAAGCTGTTTGCTCAGCTGCTGGCATTCAGAGCTAGTCCAGAAGACCCCCCGGCGATCACAGAATAATCAAAGTGGAAAATGCCATAAAAAGACAAAGTTGTTTGATAAGTTAAGGTTGCAGGTAAACTCTCCAGTTAATAAATTTTCATCATTCCGGCGGTAAGGCTGAATTGGTCCCATGTCAATAAAATGCAAACACTGCCAATGTTTTCCTTTCTTTTCCTATTCACTGGTACTTTATTTCCAATCAAGATAGTAAATAAAAGCATCTCGCCTGTAATAATTGCAGTTAACTTGACAGGCTATCCAGAGAAAAGCACTATTGAACCCAATTGAAATGTGATTAACTCTGGTGCTGTGTAGTATTGAATCTCCTTCCTGCATCCTTTACAGCAGAATGTTTCAGACCCTAACAACTAGCTGTGTTAAAATACCCCCATCCCCTCTCTGACTCTTCCACTAATTGGCCATGATTCTCCCATCCAAATAGAGCAGCGGGCCGGCAGAATCGTGCGTCGGCCAATTTGCGGGGTTCCCACAAGCGTTGGTGCCACTGTTGCATCACCCAGGGCCGGATTTCCAGCAGCGTCTGCGCAGCACCCGAAATCAGCTGGGAGGCAGGGTCAGCATTTAAATATTATGTAGCATACTATTTAAATGTTATTAGCGGGCCCGGGATTGAATTCTCCAGGCCCGCTAGCATCTCCCACCCCGCCAGAGTGTTTCACTCCAGTGGGGTTTAGACTAGCTCTCCATTATCAGGGAACTAACAGCCCGACCCCGCTAGAGTGAAGGGGGGGGGCAATCAGGGGACCACAAGGGGTTGGGCAGTGGGAGGATGGTGGTGCCTCCTGAGCATGGGCACCCTAGCAGTGCCCAATGGACAAAGTGCCCATACCCATGGGTACCTTGGCACATCCTATCAGGCGTGGGACACTGCCAAGGGGGTGGGGCATATGGGCAGGACCTAGGAGCGATCGATGAGGGTGGAGGGTCCCGCTGCCACTGGGATCAATGGGGGCAGGAGGGCGGACAATGATCGGGGCAGGCTGGGGGAGGGGGGGTGGTCCTGCTGTGGGAGGAGGTGTCTGCACTGCGGGGTTGGGAGTTTGGCATTGCAGGGGTAGGGGGCTGGAGATCGAGGCGATTCGGGACCGGGGGGTGGGGGGGCCGAGGCTAGCCCGGGAATGGCCGGGGGAGCCACGATCGGGCCATGGGAGTGTTGGGGAGGGCAGCACTGTGGGAGTCCAGGGCTGGCCTGCGATCGAGCTGGCCAGTAAACGGGAGGCAGACAGTTTGGGGCCACTGCGCATGACAAGAGCAGCAGATACCTGGGAGCACCACCACCTGTCGATTCTTCTCCAAACTACTCACCATCCTGACTTGGAAATATGTCGCTGTTCCTTTACAGTCATTGGGTCAAAATCCTGGAACTCCCTCCTTAACAGCGGTGTGGGGGTACCTACAACACGTGGATTGCAGTGGTTTAAGAAGGCAGTTCACCACCACCTTCTCAAGGGCAACTAGGGATGGACAATAAATGCTGGTCTACCCAGCAATGCTTGCATCTGTAAAAATGAAGAAAGAAAAGAAAACTCTCTCCAAGGTCTTGATATCCTTTCTGGGGTATGGTATCCAGAATTGGACACAATACTCTAGCTGACGCCTGACCAATGATTAATAAAAGTTTAGCATAATTTTCCTGCTTTTCTATCCCATGTTCCTGTTTACCAAGTCAAGGATCTTAAACACTTGTATGACCAAGAATGGTACAATTATTTTTAAAAGCTTTAGAAACCAGTCACTTCCTATTGCCAGGATTCTCTGGCCTCCCCGTGTCGATTTTTTTGGTGGTGGGAGACAGTGAACGGTTCACCGGGGGTGGGAAGATGTTGCTAAAATCCTAACTCACGTATCGATCACCTGGAGGCTGGATATCAGCGATCATCTTTTTGACTGCTTCTGTCCTCCATATGTGATAAGTGATCCAGAGTGTTGGGTCTGCATTCTCACCTTTGGCCATTATCACAACATTCCTGTCTTGCCAAGATCCATTGGTTTCATTTGGCCTTAAGAATTGACTTAAAGATTCTAAATCTGCATCTTCAAACTGCCATATAGGATCACCGTCCATACCTCTACAAACGCCGTAACTCTGTCTATGCACTTCTGCCCCTCTAACACCAGTCTAGTCCTTGCTCCTGCTGCTCCATCAGTAGCCATTCATTCATTTTTTGACTATCTTTGGCAATTATTTGGTTTGCACTTGGCTTTGTCTGTGACTCTCTGCCACGTGTTTAATTTTATTTGTTCTACCACTATTCTTAGCACCAATGGATTTCTCAATGAGGTGGTTGGAAGAAGGGGGGAACCAACAAAACGCTGCTAAACAGGGTCTGACAATGCAAGAGATGTCCTCACACATTGGACACACACTCATATGTATGCTTCCCTTTAGCATGTGATCAGTGTGCGCGAAAGCCCCTCTCCCTTCCAAAAACACCCTGACACAGCAGCCATAACAGCATCACTTAGACATGTACATGTCTTATTAATTTTAATGTTGAATGCTCCCTTAGAGACACATTCCAATCTCAGTGTGTCACATTTTTAGTGGTTCTGCATAAAAGCAGACATGCCAGGGTGATCAATAGGAAGCATATCTTAATTGTCCATACCTGCCAGGATGCAGGCTTCGGCCTGCCTACGAGACAACGGCCACATCAAACATTTTTCAGGGGCATCAGATAGCCAGATAATTTCCTTCAAGCAACAAGTCGCCATGCAACAGTGAAAAATAATCATTTCAAAGCCATTTGCTGTGCTGAGACTCTTCCCACAAGGTGCTTAACTGTTTGTGGTATCAGGATTTAGCTGTATTTTCTCATTTTTCACCTATTAAAAAGATAAACACTGCACAAGCTGCAAATCTGAAACCAGAAGTAGAAAATGTTAGGAACACTCAGCAAATCAATTAGTATATTTGGCAAGAACAAAGAAGATAATGTTACGACAAAAATGTTTACTTACCTGTTGTATATCTTCAACCTTTCAACTAGCCAACTGAGACAGTTCTGTGTTAAATTATTTATACCAGGCAACTATACCAATTCCTGGTTTAACAGCACCAATACTTAAGTGTGCTGAATCTGAATAGAACCAGATGACATCAACTTTCTAATCCCCACTGTGTTGCACTTTGTTAATTTTTGAACATTTCACACCCTGGATTGAAAATTTCTGCAAGATAATTTGGTGAAGGGTGTGAGATCATTGGTATTACATCATCCCTGTACATTCACACCTTCCACATGTCACTTGCAGTTAAAGTGTAAAGTACATGAGGATTGCCCAATTGCAGAGTGTCAATTGGCATTACCTGGACCAGGAATACTTTGAAATAGACAAATGAGGTATTAGCTGTAATACAGCTGGGAAAGATCATTCAAATAAGGAAAACATACCCGAGGAGAACCAACAAGGAACCCTGAGTATTATTAATGTATCCAAAGTAAGTTGTCAACTGCTTATTGTAACATAAACGAACATGTTTATTATACAGCACACATACTCACTTTAAAAAGTACAAATCCTAATCCAATCATGTTGTCATGTATTGCTGAAGCTCAATTTTTAAAATTGGCAAAACACCAATTTGTCTGTTCTCATTCTTTTACATAATTTGGCCATTCATTTTTGCTGTAGCCTGGGCATCTGTAACTGTTAGCAACTGTAGCAGTAGGCATTGTGTTCTTTCTTCTCTGGCTTTCATCAAGCTTCCATCAAGTCCATGTCTCAATGTTATCCACCAATTCAACTTTCTTCTTCCTCTTCTGTTTTCACCTTCAGTTTCTCCTATAACTATTACCAGGATAAGTCTGTCGGATCTTCATTTCCAATATCTGTACTTGGCTATTTTCCTCTCTCCAGCTGTATTCGGCAACCCTTTTGATTCCTGAACTTCTACTCTTGATTGAACACACTCATTTGTTTTTCTGTCCATCCAGCAACCTCTGCCACTACCCACATTTCAAAAATGTTACAGCCACAGTGAAGAGAGTGGAAATTATGCCTACTGGCAGTGGAACTAATAAGACTGTAAGACATAGGAGCAGATGTAGGCCATTCAGCACATTGAGTCTGCTCCACCATTCAGTGAGATCGTGACTGATTTGATATGATAATCCTCAACTCCACTTCCTGCCTTATCCCCATAACCCTTGATTCACTCATTGATTAAAAATCTGTCTATCTCAGCCTTGAATATACTTAATGACCCAATCTCTACAACCCTCTGTGGTAAAGAATTCCACAGACACCTTCCAAGAGAAGAAATTTCTCCTCATCCCCTCTTTATTAGCAACCCCCGTACTCTGAAATTATGCCCTCTGGTCTTAGACTCTCCCACAAGAGGAAACAACCTCTCAGCATCTACCCTATCAAGCCCCCTGAGAATCCTATATGTCTCAATAATGTCTCATTATTCTAAACTCTAATGAGCACAGGCTTAACCTGTTCAACTTCTCCTTATCAGAATATCCCACCATACACAGGATCAGCCTAATGTACCTTCTCTGGGTTGCCTCCAATGCCAGTATATCTTTCCTTAGAAAAGGGGACCAAAACTGTTCACAGTATTCCAGGTGTGGTCTAACTAGTGCCTTGTATAGTTTTAACAAGACTTCCCTATACTTATACTCCATTCCCTTTGAAATAAAGACCAACATTCCATTTGCCTTCCCTATTCCCTGCGGAACTTGCATGTTAGCTTGTTGTCATTGATGCACAAGGACTTCCAAATCCCTCTGTGCTGCAGCTTTCTGCAGTCTTTCTCTGGTTAAATAATATTCAGCTCCTTTATGCTTCCTTCCAAAATGCATAACTTCACATTTTCCTACATTATATTCCCTCTGCCAAGATTTTGCCCACTCACCTAACCTGTGTATATCTCTCTGTAAACTCTTTGGACTGGATTCTCCGACCTTGCCCACAACTGGGATTCTCCAGTCCTGCTATGGTGAATGGAGATTTGGCTGAGCGCCAAATTCTCAGTTCTTGCTGACAGCAGGGGCAGGGCGTGATCAGCTGGAGAATTCCATCCTTTGTGTCTTCCTCACCACATGCCTTCCCACCTTTTTTTGTGACACCTGCAAATTTGGCAACAGTACATTCACTTCCCTTGTCCAAGTCATTAACATATATTGTAAATATTTGCGGTCCCAGCACTGATCGCTGTTGCACTCCACCATGACAGGTTGCCATCCTGAAAATTCCCCTTGTCCCACTTTAACCTGGTGTTGTTAAACTTCTTATTCTATTAGTTAGCCAGTCCTATGTCCATGATAATATACTATCACCAACACTATGGGTTCTTATTAAGTAGCCCTTTTGTGGCATACCTTATCAAATAATTCCTGGAAATCCAAGTATATTACATCTACTGGTTCTCTTTTACCTATCCTGCTCGTTACACCTCAAAGTATTGTAATAATTTTGTCAGGCATGATTTTCCCTTCATGAAGCCATGCTGACTCTGCTTGATATTATATATTTCTAAATGCTCTGCTATTACATTATTCAGAATGGACTAACATTTCCCCAATGACAGATGTTAGGCTATTTGCCGATAGTTACCCACTTTTTTGCCTCCCTTTTTGAAGAAGGGTATTGCATTCAGTTTTCCAGTCCTCGGGGACATTTCCAGAATTTAAGAATTCTTGGAAGATTACTACCAATGCATCCTACTTTGTTTAATATCGTAATATGCTACCCATCAGATCTAGGATACATATTGGCCTTTAGCCCCATTAGTTTCCCTGGTACTTTTTCTCAGTGATAGTTATTGTATTTATTTCCTCCCCTACCCTCTCCCCCCCTCCCTCCCTCCCTGCCCCCCTCACCCCACCACCACCGGCCTTTTGCCCTATGATTATTTAGTATTTTTGAAATGCTATTAATGTCTTCTACCATGAAGACTGATGCAAAGTATTTATTTAACTCTCTTGTCATCTTCAGATTCCCCACTATTATTTCCCCAGTCTCATTCTCTAAGGGGCTTTTGTTCACTTTGGCCTCTCTCTTCCGTTTTATATATTTAAAGAAGCTCTTATTGTCTGTTTTTGTATAACTTGCTAGCTTATCTTCTTTTCTTTGGTCATCTTTTGCTGGTTTTTAAAACTTTTCACAACGTCTTGTTGCATTGTATGTTTTTTTCTTTCTGTTTAATGCTGTCCTTAACTTCCTCAGTTACCATGGTTGATTTATCCCCTTCCTAGAAACCTTCTTCCTCAAGATATATCTTTGTTGTGAGTCATGAATTATTTTCATAAATGTCTGCCATTGCTGCTCAACCATCTTTTCTACTGAACTCATTTCCCAGTCCACTCCAAGCAACTTTGTCCTCATTCCTTTGTAGTTACCCTTATTTAAGTTTAGCACAGTTGTTTCTGACCCAAGTTTCTCACTCTCAAACTGAATGCTAAATTCTACCACGTTACGGTTACTGTTTCCCAGGGGATCTAGGGATCTAATCTCATTAGTTGCCTAATTGTCTAACATAATTCTTGTCTGAATATGCTGAAGTTGCAGAACTTCACTCTTATCTGTTGGTTGTGGTACTACCTAACTCAAACCATAGTCTTCTGCATTTAGTGTTTAATATGCAGGTGCCCTACATTGTAACTTCATTAGGTCAATGTCTCATTCTATGGTGTGCCATGTGTTACTCTGAGCATTTGAATCAAGATTGGTATCTAGAATTTATGGTAAATGATGAATCGCAGGTGTGGTATATATATTATATGATATTGTATATTTTGATGGTATATAATTCTGCTGCTGCTAATGGCCCACAGTACCTAATGGATACCCTAGTTTTGTCTATTAAATCAGTCCAATTTGGCACAATGGTAGAGCTACACTATACAAAGGAAGGTCGCAAGATCTGTGAAATAGTTACTTCTACCAATGTAGATAGATGTGTCTGCCACAAGGAGTCTGGCAAGAATCACTGAAGTTATTATTTCAGTGCTAAAACTATTACTATTTTAAATGTGTCCTCTATTTATCAATTCGCTGACCGGTAGAACTATCATTTTTCATGAATAATTACGATAGGGAAGCAAGAAATGAATGTAACCTTTGCATGCTTCAAAAAATCAGTTCACCTTTTCACATTCATTTCACGGTAGACATAGATTTCATTAAAATGATAAATATTTCCAATTTTTAAGACACTTAACTTGTTTATTCCAATAAGAATGGCCACAAATGCTATTCCCTTCATAGCTTACTGCTCCCCACTAATTATAGCCTGTCTGTTTTTAATGGAAGTCTTTGAAGAAATAAAAAGGAACTTATCAAGCTGACATGACTATACCTCAGGTAATGGTGGTGCATGTGAGAATAATGCATTTGTGTTGATATATGTATGAGAGAACGAACAGCCCTTGATGAAATGAACAAGATTCACACCATCTCCATACAGTACAATGGGTTTTGGTTTTATAACACATTAATGATTGTGCTCTGGTAACACGCTGTTTTGTGAGTAGTGTCCTGTTTATTATTATGGTCTCCTCTGATATTGGACATTAGTCAGCTAACTTCATTAAAAGGTTTGAGCAATTTGCTGCAGAAGAATTCAATTATTCTGACACTATTTTTTTGTTTCAATCTACGGTCAAGTAACGTGAAACCTGGTCCTACAAATACTCAAATGAAGAATATCTGAAAAATATGGTGGGGGGGAGTTTTCCCATCCTGCCCACCACGGGAATCGTAGCGGGCAGGGGGGGCGGATCATGCAAAGGTCCGTTGACCTCAGGTGGGATTTTCCAGTTTTGGGGCAAAGGCGGCTGGAAAATCCCATCCATAGACAATTCATGATAGTCATAAATAATAAAAGATGTAAGGTGTTAATCATATATTAATTGTCTTTGGTTATATACAGGTGGTGGCACAATGGGTAGCATCTTGCCTCTGGGTCAGAAGATCTGGGTTCAAGCCCTACCCCAGGACTTGATGGCTAAGAGAGGTGCGTTCATAATGTGGACTTGCAGGCTGAGTGTGTCAACCCGCAAGTCCTTCCAACTATACCAATGACAGGCAGTAAGAGGGGGAGAGGCTCCTGGTCAGCCATGTTTGATTCAGAGTAGCACCCCTATAGCTATAAGCCTCTGGTGACGGACTAGCGACCTGGTCTGGGAATTACTAGCTATGGAAACAGACAAAAGTTTGCCTTAGTGCACCATTAGGTTCGGGAAAAGAATTGGAATATGTAGATGGTAGGCATTAATTGGAGCTTTACTTCATAGAATCCTATGTGCAGAAGGAGGCCATTCGGCCCATCGAGTCTGCACCAACCACAATCCCACCCAGTCCCTATCCCCATAACCCCATGCATTTACTCCAGCTAGTCCCCCTGACACCTTCGGGCAGTTTAACATGGCCAATCAACCCAACCAGCACACCTTTGAACTGTGGGAGAAAACCCCGGAGCACCCGAAGGAAACCCATGCAGACACGGGGAGAATGTGCAAACTCCGCACAGATAGTGACCCAAGCCGAGAATTGAACCCGGGTCCCTGGCACTGTGAGGCAGCAGTGCTAACCACTGTGCCACCATGCTGCCCACTTAGCGCATATAAAGCCAACATTGAAGGTGTGGTGTGGTTGAGTTAGGAAGCGTATGTTTATAATGTTTAACTCTTTAAATAAACGTAAGACTGATTAAAGATTGGCTCAGTATCAAAGTTCATCACAAAATAGCCTCTTTGAAATAATGGATACTCACAAATCACAGACTCCAGCCAGCCTTCAATGTTACATGCCTTATTTACTTAATATATTTTACACTTAAAACAAGGGGCAAGAGCCACTGTAAACGTTTTAACAAGCAATGTTATCTGTGCCTAATTACAATGGGCTGATTTCAGTTACATTTCCCCGAGGAGCATTTCTTCACTGGCCACAATCACTAATGGTGCTCATGTTGTGCTCAAAATTGTTCTGAAATGTGCTTTTTGTCCTCATATTTCTGCTTAAACTTATTTACCTATCACTGGATATAAAATCTGCCGTGAACTGGGTGCAATTTGACAGTGCTTTAAAACATAATTTGGAAAAAACACAAAAGGTTGTCTTAAAAATGCTTTGTTGAAGTATCTAAGAGTTGTAACTTGGTAAAGTTAAAATAATACAGCTGAATCTGGGTATATTGCAAAAGATAAAGGCCTTTTGGCTAAGATCAAGTGTAGTATCGACATGCTGTACTTGGTTGAAGTCATTAGGTTACATTTTAGCTTCATTTGAAGCAATTTTTAAAAGCGGCATCTCGGCCTTTTGGCTAAGATGCAAATGAGATCAAGCCTTGGAGGAGGTGCAATGCCTACTCCAATCAGCTTGGGTCATGTAGATCAAACCCAAGACAGGAGGTGAGAGCCCTGTCTTGTCAGCTTGGATCGGGAATGTCTCACTTGTTGAGACTCTGAATTGGACTTGATTAGATTGAATTGGATCTTAAAAAAAGGCTGAAATTTTCCGATGATGCCGCCAGCGTGATCCATGGGAAAACCCATTGACAGCGGCGGGACTGGAAGCACCCGCTGCCAGCCTGTGGCAGGTCACCTCCACCACTGCAAAACACACCATGGGGGGAGGGAACCCAGCCCAAAAATTTTAAATAACAATGTCAATTCATAGCCTGTGAGTAACCCAGTTCTAAATGATTCAAAGTGATTGAAAAAATATACTAAACTATTTTCTAGTTAGCTTGGGCGCAATATTCAGTTCCTTGGTAAATTCTTAATAAATGGATTCAAAATTTTTGACAACTTAGCTATTAGGTTCTTGCACCCAAATGACACAATTTAACCTTTGGAGCCTCCGAGAAAACTTAGAAACAACACAATTGGAAGAAGCACCCAGATTAAAGTTTATTTATTAGTGTCACAAGTTGGCTTACGTTAGCACTCAATGAAGTTACTATGAAAATCCCCTCTGGCGCCTGTTCGGGTACACTGAAGGAGAATTTAGCATGGCCAATGCACATAACCAACACATCTTTCAGACTGTAGGAGGAAACCAGAGCATCCGGAGGAAACCCACGCAGACATGGGGAGAATGCACCGCACAGACAGTGACCCAAGCTAGGATCAAACCCAGGACCTTGGCACTGTGAGGCAGCAGTGCTAACCATTGTGTCACCATGATTAATGTGGCCTAGGGGGCTTGGCAGTTTTGAGAACAGATCCTTTTGTAAAACTGGTGCAAAAATAATCACAAATTTGCAAGTTGTATTGGTTGCAATTTGCACTTAAAATTGCATGGCCTTTAGCCCCAGTTATGCCTGTATTGGGTAAATGACATCAAAAAGAACAATACAAAGAACAGAAATGTTTGGTTCCCATGTCTCATGGTCATGAAATGTAAGGCATATGTTTAAAGTCAGGTTCAGGAATAGTTTAAAAAATGGTTCCTAAACCCATGTGTGATGACTGGACCCCAAATGAGTACTTTCAATACAAAATTATCAACTAATGACTCTCTAGGTAAAGGTTAGCTAAAACTGTATCCAGCACAATCATCATTTGGCATATACAGACACCAGAAAAAAAAGTTAGCCGCTGCCATTCTCTTTCTGTTCATACTTCACAGTTTCCACTGTTGGGTATAAATAGAAATCCCCCTATGGGGCTCCAATAAGGGCTTACCACAGCACTGCCCCTGGCATTGCACCTTGGCACAGGTTGACACTACCAGGTTGGCACTTTGCCAACCTGACAGTGCAACATGTGCCAAGGGGCAATACCAGAGTGCCCCTGTCCCCTGGGGGCTATACTTTACACCCCCAGAGGGATCCCCTAGACTGAATCTCATTTTTGAAAAGCTGTTGTAACCTCGCTGACGTGACATCATATCGGCGAGATTTGAATATTTAGTGAGGGGGATCGTGGTGCGGGTGGGGGGGGAGGTTGGATAATGATATTCAAATGTTTTGAAATCCATTAAAATGACATTCTCACCCTTTGTGGGCGTGAACCTCGTGGCGTCACCGAGAAGGGGTAGGAAAAATCAGGAAACACAATCTCTCTGATGGGAATCGCATTTCTTGATTCTCTCCAGATTTTCCACCCACATCGCCATTCTCTCTGGCTGAAAATCAACCAATGGTTTTCATTTGAGACTTGGAAAACGTTTGAGAAAATACTTTCACATCATAATGATGTGGAGATGCCGGCGTTGGACTGGGGTGGGCACAGTAAGAAGGCTCACAACAGCAGGTTAAAGTCCAATAGGTTTATTTGGTAGACGAGTTTTCAGAGCGCTGCTCCTTCCTTAGCAACTTCATCAGCGCTCACCTGAGGAAGGAGCAGCGCTCCGAAAGCTCATGGTACCAAATAGACCTGTTGGACTTTAACCTGGTGTTGTGAGACTTCTTACTGTGCTCACATCATAATATTCATGGTTAGGTAATAAAGGTACAAGATTCAAAATAATAGAACATAGAACAGTACAGCACAGAACAGGCCCTTCGGCCCACGATGTTGTGCCGAGCTTTATCCGAAACCAAGATCAAGCTATCCCACTCCCTATCATCCTGGTGTGCTCCATGTGCCTATCCAATAACCGCTTAAATGTTCCTAAAGTGTCTGACTCCACTATCACTGCAGGCAGTCCATTCCACACCCCAACCACTCTCTGCGTAACGAACCTACCTCTGATATCCTTCCTGTATCTCCCACCACGAACCCTATAGTTATGCCCCCTTGTAATAGCTCCATCCACCCGAGGAAATAGTCTTTGAACGTTCACTCTATCTATCCCCTTCATCATTTTATAAACCTCTATTAAGTCTCCCCTCAGCCTCCTCCGCTCCAGAGAGAACAGCCCTAGCTCCCTCAACCTTTCCTCATAAGACCTACCCACCAAACCAGGCAGCATCCTGGTAAATCTCCTCTGCACTCTTTCCAGCGCTTCCACATCCTTCTTATAGTGAGGTGACCAGAACTGCACACAATATTCCAAATGTGGTCTCACCAAGGTCCTGTACAGTTGCAGCATAACCCCATGGCTCTTAAACTCCAACCCCCTGTTAATAAAAGCTAACACACTATAGGCCTTCTTCACAGCTCTATCCACTTGAGTGGCAACCTTTAGAGATCTGTGGATATGAACCCCAAGATCTCTCTGTTCCTCCACAGTCTTCAGAACCCTACCTTTGACCCTGTAATCCACATTTAAATTAGTCCTACCAAAATGAATCACCTCACATTTATCAGGGTTAACCTCCATTTGCCATTTTTCAGCCCAGCTTTGCATCCTATCTATGTCTCTTTGCAGCCTACAACAGCCCTCCACCTCATCCACTACTCCACCAATCTTGGTGTCATCAGCAAATTTACTGATCCACCCTTCAGCCCCCTCCTCTAAGTCATTAATAAAAATCACAAAGAGCAGAGGACCAAGCACTGATCCCTGCGGCACTCCGCTAGCAACCTGCCTCCAATCCGAAAATTTTCCATCGACCACCACCCTCTGTCTTCGATCAGACAGCCAGTTACTTATCCAATCGGCCAACTTTCCCTCTATCCCACACCTCCTCAGTTTCATCATAAGCCGTCCATGGGGGACCTTATCAAACGCCTTACTAAAATCCATGTATATGACATCAACTGCCCTACCTTCATCAACACACTTAGTTACCTCCTCAAAAAATTCTATCAAATTTGTGAGGCACGACTTGCCCTTCACGAATCCGTGCTGACTATCCCGGATTAATCCGCATCTTTCTAAATGGTCGTAAATCCCATCTCTAAGGACTTTTCCATCAATTTACCAACCACCGAAGTAAGACTAACCGGTCTATAATTACCAGGGTCATTCCTATTCCCTTTCTTAAACAGAGGAACAACATTCGCCATTCTCCAGTCTTCTGGCACCATCCCCGTGGACAGCAAGGACCCAAAGATCAAAGCCAAAGGCTCTGCAATCTCATCCCTTGCCTCCCAAAGAATCCTAGGCTACATTTCATCAGGCCCAGGGGACTTATCGACCTTCAGTTTATTCAAAACTGCCAGGACATCCTCCCTCCAAACATCTATTTCCTCCAGCCTATTAGCCTGTAACACCTTCTCTTCCTCAAAAACATGGCCCCTCTCCTTGGTGAACACTGAAGAAAAGTATTCATTCATCACCTCGCCTATCTCTACTGACTCCATACACAAGTTCCCACTACTGTCCTTGACCGGCCCTAACCTCACCCTGGTCATTCTTTTATTCCTCACATAAGAGTAAAAAGCCTTGGGGTTTTCCTTGATCCGACCCGCCAAGGACTTCTCGTGTCCCCCTCCTAGCTCTCCGAAGCCCCTTTTTCAGCTCATTCCTTGCTATCTTGTAACCCTCAATCGAGCCATCTGAGCCTTGTTTCCTCATCCCTACATAAGCTTCCCTCTTCCTTTTCACAAGACATTCCACCTCTTTCGTGAACCATGGTTCCCTCACTCGGCCATTTCCTCCCTGCCTGACAGGGACATACCTATCAAGGGCATCCAGTATTTGTTCCTTGAAAAAGTTCCACTTTTCATTAGTTCCTTTCCCTGACAGTTTCTGTTCCCATCTTATGCCCCCTAATTCTTGCCTAATCACATCATAATTACCTCTCCCCCAATTGTAAACCTTGCCCTGCCGTACGGCCCTATCCCTCTCCATTGCAATAACAAAAGACACTGAATTGTGGTCACTATCTCCAAAGTGCTCTCCCACAACCAAATCTAACACTTGGCCCGGTTCATTTCCCAGTACCAAATCCAATGTGGCCTCACCTCTTGTCGGCCTATCCACATATTGTGTCAGGAAACCCTCCTGCACACACTGCACAAAAACTGCCCCATCCGAACTATTTGACCTACAAAGGCTCCAATCAATATTTGGAAAGTTAAAGTCCCCCATGACAACTGCCCTGTGACCCCCACACATATCCATAATCTGCTTAGCAATTTCTTCCTCCACATCTCTATTACTATTTGGGGGCCTGTAGTAAACTCCTAACAACGTGACCGCTCCTTTCCTATTTCTAACCTCAGCCCATATTACCTCAGTGTGCAGATCCCCCTCGAAGTGCCTTTCCGCAGCCGTTAAACTATCCTTGATTAACAATGCCACTCCTCTACCTCTTTTACCAGCTTCCCTACACTTAGTGAAACATCTATACCCCGGAACGTCCAACAACCATTCCTGTCCTTGTTCTACCCATGTCTCCGTAATGGCCACAACATCGTAGTCCCAAGTACCAATCCACACCCCAAGTTCATCTACCTTGTTCCGGATGCTCCTTGCATTGAAGTAGACACACTTCAACCCATCTTCCTGTCTACCGGTACCCACCCTTGACCCTGATACCTTCCCCAATACCTCACCACCCTCACTGACTTCTGGAGTACAACTCCTTTTCCCACTCCCCTGACAAATTAGTTTAAACCCCCCTGAAGAGCCGTAACAAATTTCCCTCCTAGGATATTGGTGCCCCTCTGGTTCAGGTGCACCCCATCCTGTTTGTACAGGTCCCACCTTCCCCAGAGTGTGTTCCAATTATCCACGTATCTGAAACCCTCCCTCCTACACCATCCCTGCAACCACATGTTTAACTGCACTCTCTCCCTGTTCCTCAACTCGCTATCACGTGGCACCAGCAACATACCAGAGATGACCACATGTTTCGTCTTAGCTCTCAGCTTCCAGCCCAGCTCCAGAAATTCCAGAAATATCATCGATTAATTTTCCTTTATATCATGATGTGGTTTTTCTGTATGCAGCATAGTTGAAATTAATTTTTATCTGGCTAATAAAGCATAATATGTTGAAAGGAAGACAGATACATGCGGTCACTGCACTGCACTAAAGCTGACTTTAAAATACAGCCTGAACATCAACAGAATATTTATGCATACCCACTAAATGGCAGTGTTTACAGTATTCTTTCTCATCATGGCACAGACGAATTGGCTACTGATGCAATTGTTTTTAACAGTCACCTTCTCCCCACAGCCTCAGTCCTATACAGGAGGACACTGAATAAAAAACAAGGAAGTGCTGTTGAGTTTGTACAAATTATCGGAGAGTCCACGGTTTAACATTGCCTACAATTCTCTGCACCACAGTAAAAGTGGGTACGGATCAGGTACAGCAAGACTTCACTAGAATGATAGGTCATAGATAGGAAGAAAGGTTTGGAATATCAGGGAGAGCGTCAGAAGTCCCACACTCTTCATGTTTAGACAGCTGGCTACAGAACGGTCTTCTATACAGTCGGTATGTTTGAAACTGACTTTTGTAACCAAGGGTGGGGAGGAGTTGAGCAATATGCTTCCCCGTAAAATTCAACCCTATGTCCCTCCTAATCCAGCCTTTTGTGCATCCCCAATTTCCTTTTCCCAATTACTGACATCCATGCTCTCAACTATCTGGGATTTAAACTCGGGAATTCCCTCTCTCATTTCTCTGCCTCTCTACCTCTTCCATAAGATGCACCTTAAAAACCTTGACTAGGCCTGATGTCAATCTATGTGACTCAGTCCAAGTTTATCTGATAACATTCCCATGAGGTGCCTTGGAACATTTTACTGTATTAAAGGCTCATCAGTGATGGGAATCATGGATGGTATGAATGAAAAAGCCTGTATCCTACCAATGGAAAATTTGTTTGGAATTATGTTCTCCTGACTTTGAGTTAATGGCAGGTTGAGTTCCTGTTGAGCTACATTGGGAACCACATTTGCATTCAATTGCATCTTATGAATGCTCATTCCAACCCTTGGAATTACATATCCCCTCCAAATAAAATCCTCCCCTCCCGGCAGATAATTCAAATAGTCAGTTTTATTACTGTAAATAAGTGGTCTGGACTTGGCGAACTTCAGTTTATCCCTGACTTGGGGGTCAGTAGGCCTTGCCTTCACCTTACTTTAAGACCATAACTGTGAAATAACAGTAACACAAGCTGCACACGAGAGGCAGGGCCAGAGGGAAAGGCTCTTGGTAGGACTTGGGGGCACAAAATAGGGAAGGGGTGAGATGGAGCCAGTACTAGAAGGGGAACATGAGAGGGGAGGGGTGGGACAGATACCGGAGTAGGGGTGGTCAAGGTACAGTGTGGAATAGTGAAAGATTGTCTGGGGGCAAGAGTTAAAGGTCTATCCATGGAAGAGTCAGAGACTGTCCTGGGGTTGAGGCCACATTATCGGGGGAGGGGGGGGCATATTTCAGAGTGGCTGTCCTGGGGCTGTACTCGCGGTTGTTAGAGAGCTCTGCATTGCACATATCTTGGGCAGGGGAAGGTCACTCTGGCCTGTAACAGTTATGTACAGAATGGTGCACAGGGCATGGTCAGGCACCTCAGACACTTAGTCCTGGGCTTCGAGCCATACCATTGTGAGGCAGCGGGCACAGCAATGCTCAGGGAAGGCAACCAGCTCCTGTATGTCAGTAGCTGAAAAGTCATGGGGGGATATTGAATGGTCTCATTGGCCGGAGAAAGGATCCTGAAATGTAAGTGTAAATGTGACATTAAGAATGGGAGGATGAGGTTGACATAAGGCATGGGGATATCAAGGTTGAAGGGTTCGGGGGGAGAACAGGAACATCGACTTGAACAATGATGGACCCAAAGGTGACAGGGGAAGGCTGGATAAGTGTCAGGAGCATAGAATCATAGAATCCTACGGTGCAGAAGGAGGCCATTCGGACCATCGAGACTGCACCAATGACAATCCCACCCAGGCACTATCCCCATAACCCCATGCATTTACCTTAGCTAGTCCCCCTGACACTAAGGGGCAATTAAGCATGGCCAATCCACCTAACCCGCCCATCTTTGGACTGCGGGAGGAAACTGGAGCACCCGGAGGAAACCTATGCAGACCCAGGAGAATGTGCAAACTCGACACAGACAGTGACCCAACCCGGGAATCGAACCTGGATCCCTGGCGCTGTGAGGCAGCAATGCTAACCACTGTGCCACCCCTGAGCAATGGAAATGAGGTGACGGTGACAATGGAGGTGGTTGAGAGGAACTTGGTGGATGATAAGGGGAAATTGGAAGCTCGTCCCACTTACTACATTAAGAACACCATTTTCACAATCACCAAAGAATGATGCAATTTGAAAAACAAACTTGAGAAAAATCAACAGGGGAGAGGTATCAGGGCATGTCGGGGGAATTAAAAAAAAACAATGTTTGGTCGATTGAAGGGACATTCTATAACTGCTGCTGAAGCTATGGCTCAGCTGAGTGCTGGACTCGAGGGTCTAATGCACAATGAATGAGCTTTATGCGTGGTATGCATTCAGGCGAGAATCCTTAAGCTTTGGTGCCGTGGTGCATTTGGCCTGAATTGGTATCTGAGCGTCAAACAATAAAGGGGCATGGCTACTGTACAAAAGCAAAATGGACCTTACAAACCTCAATATTCCCACCATGCTTACAGTCATGACATACATACAAGGAATGAGTATCAATAGTTAGTTTCTAGGTGACAAGAGGGCAACTAACAATAACCTGCCTGAGGCTTACAGCATATTGGTCTACTGAGGCTAATTAGCGTTTTAGTTTTTAACACGCAGTCACATTTGAGGGACTAAGCCACCTGTCATCCTCCAGGATGTAATGATCCTGCAGATAGCATCTCAGTCTCTACATGGATGCCATGTAGAGACTGAGGGCAGGTCAAGGGCTACAGACTGGATTCCTGCCTTGGACACAGAAAGAGATCATTAAAAGGGAACTATCATTGACTGCTCAATTGTATCCTCTCACAGATACATGGAGGAGTGGAGAATGTAGACAATGCTGCCTTGTTGATAGTTATGATTAGAATGAGGGGAAGATGGATCTGTCACTGATTAGTAATGTCATTATTAAACTTCATTAGCACCTCCTTAAGCAACTCCATAATACAGTTCTTTCAACCAGGGCATCAACAAGTAATGAGTCTGGCAATTTCAATGGCTGGAAAGCAAATGACGCATTCATGTCAGTAAGATACCAGCTCAGCAAAGTGGCCAGAACAGTAAAACAATCATCAGTGGTTACCGCTTTACCATCCCAGGAGGGAGCAGCATCCGGACAGCATCATCTCTCTAATTGCCAGATCTCATCAATGAATAATGCAGAGGCATCATCTTGCTACTGACCTCCAATAGCCCTTCGTACATCAGAATGCAGTCATGTATAACCTAATGAACCTAAAGCTCTGAGGTTTGTTTGTATGGTGCACAAAGAGAGTGCCTCACCATGTCAATGGTTTGATGAATACCAAACACTCAGGAACCTGCAATCATCGGGAGCCTGACTAGCTTCAGCAAGGAGAAACCTGGCCCAGTCAGTATTGACACTGCAGTCAATATCAACTTCTTCCCTTCATAGACCTTGCTGAAGACTTAGGAGATGTGAAAGGCATCACTTTCAAAACATGAAGGGCATTGCCCAGCTCTCAAAGACCAATCCATAGCCTAAGTATGGGCGGCACAGTGGCATAGTGGTTAGCACTGCTGCCTCACAGCGCCAGGGACCTGGATTCAATTCCAGTCTTTGGGACTGTCTGTGTAGGTGACTGTCTCTTAGAGCCAATTCCAGAGGCTGATCAGACTCAGACTCAGCAAGGGCTTGGTCTCCAGCAGTCTTCCAAGTTTCAGAAAACTCCGTTGTCACTGCGTCCACGATCTGTGGACTTATGTCAGTGAGGGTGATCACCAGGTGATGAACCTGCACCTACTCTAGAACTAGGAACCACTGAAATGTGTGCATTTCTGCAAGTGGAGGGTGGGTAAACGGTTCTTCGATGGTCAGTCTGCTCCCTCAGCTGAATTGATCGGGGACTGGGGCTGAATGGTCAGAAGGAGAACACCTTTCACCTTTTCTTGCTGGTAGCTGGAACAGAGAGAAGCGAGAATTAGTGATTAACTAGGCAGACATTATAGATGACCCACAATCATCATCCTCATGTTGTCGATGTAACTGGATGAATCCTCACTGGCTTGTTGGGGGAGATCGATTTTGTCTTCCACCCTGGAATGATCCCTATCCTCTCCAGCCAGCTCTGCAGCCTGTTCCTTCAATGGTGGAGTATCCTCAACTCTTAAGTCTCCATTCCTGTCTTCACTCTCTCCCTTTTTTGAATGGATATTTTATCCTGCATAAAGACAGATGGATTGACTGTGAACACTATGGATGAAAGAGCAGTTCAGAAGCATGCACACTTGCTGTATGTGCTGATTCCTCCCCAGCGAGGGATTAAGATGCTATGTGTGCAGGAACTTACATGAGATGGGGCTGGCAGGCATTCAGTGCTGACGTCCCATCTGCCGATAATGCGTGACATCCCTGTGGACTCTATCCCTTAGACTGCTTGATGCCCTTATGAGAGTGAGAGATTGGTAAATCTCACTTACCCTGGCAGATTAGAGCACATCATTCATCCTAATTCTGCACTGGAATGTGGGCTTTGTTTTGCTTCTCCTGGGTGCTAACCTCCCCAGCAACCTGCTCCCAGACTGGCCTGTCAGGAGGGACTACCTCCTGCTCCCATCCTGAAGAAAGAGGGCCTCCTGCCTTTCCTGGATAGCCTGGGGGAGAATCCCCCAGACCGGATTTGCTGAAACGTGATGCGATGGTTTGCTCTTCTCGGTGCCAAGGATTACCTGTCCGATAGGACACCGGGGCTACAGTGCACGAAAGTCTGTCCTCATACCATTTAATTATGGCACAATGGTAACAATGGGTCGGGTGAATCCTTACCTACCCCACCACGAGATTCTCCGAGCACCTTGTTGATGCACAACTGATGAGCTGAAAAGCGGATGTTCAGCTAACCTGCCGCTCAGCGGGAATTACTAGGCAGTGCCTGGTTGGCTGTGATAGGTCGGCAGTGCCAGGGCTGGCCCTCTGGGCAGCCCGATGAGGGTGCTCCCCTTAGTGTGGTGAGGAGGGTGGGGGGGGGGGGGGGGATTGGTAGGGATGATGCCTGTGAGGGGAAGGGAGGAATGCCTCAATACTTTCTTGGTGGTGGGTAGGTGGGGGCGAAAGGGAAGACTGCCCCCACTACTTGCGTGGTGGAGGTATAGTCACCCCAATGTTTGTCGAAGGGTCCTCCGTGTCCGTGGGGGAGTTTGTTTGCAGCACAGATCAAGGTGCCCTTTAAAGATGGCGCCCCGATCTGTGTGGAGCCGGCTTAGTTGGCTCTATCAGGCCCCGCCCTGTCAGAGTGACAGTACAAACCACACCCCCAGATCCTCTGTGCACTGAGTACCAGAAAATCTGGTCTGAAAACTCGGCCGTGCATAGGAGAGATGCACACCAGTTTTCAGTCAGAGCCTGACACTCCGACAAATTTTGGTAAAATTCTGCAAGCTGACTTTTCTATCCACCACTGCACTTAGTCTCCAGAATAAAAATTTCCGCCCGCTGTGTAAATGCAAGTTGTTTTTTGTTAAAAAAAAGAAATTACAAAAAGATATGTAAAAAGTTAGTTTAGAGTGTGTATATATTATATATACATCCTGTTCAAGGACATTTGCAGTCATGAGGAGACAAATTATCTCCTTATGTGATGAAAGCCCTGTGATTCTTTGAAAAAAAACCAAATGAAATAGTGGAGAGAATGATGGAGAGAGAGAGAGAGAAATAGGCGGCAATGCAGGATGGGAAACAAAGATACCATGAAGGAAAAAACCTAACATGAAGGAGAGTGACAGACGTGGAGGAAGAGAGAAAAAAGCAGAGGAGAAGAGGAGAGAGTGTCAGAAGTGAAAGGGGGAAATAGCCTGGACGAAGAAATTCTGTCATAATTCTGTCTGAAAGTGACTTAATTAGACACAGCTCATTCATTAGCTCAAGAAGTCTTGTGGCACAGTGGGTAGCGTCCCTGCCTCTGAACCAGAAGCTTTGGGTTCAAGTCCCACCCCAGGATTTGATGGCCAAGGAAGGTTCATAATACAGTCAATAGGTCGAGTATCAACCTGTAAAATCTTTCCAACACGCCAGTGACAGTAGTATGAATGGGAGAGACTCCTGGTCAACCATACTTGATATGGAGTGGCACCCCTCAAGATAGAAGCCTCTGGCGACAAGCTAGCTACCTCTTCCAGGAAAATACCTCACTATGAGAACAGATGAAAGTCTGCCTTGTGAACCACCAGGTGTGGGAAGAAAAACAACAACAACACTCATTAGTTGCATCACAAAGATCCAGATCCAGACGTTGTTCTAAAAGGTTGCACTCTCTCATCCTCTCTGCCTCCTTAACATGAGTGTACCTACACCACTTGGACTGCAGGGATTCAAAAATGCACCTTCTTGAGGGCAATAACTGCTGGCCTAGCCAAGAATTGTTGAAGACATTCTTTGAGACTTGTTGGGACCGAATTATCTCCGAGGGTCTTTGCTGGGCCATTGAATAAATTCAAGCCTGAGTTAGATAGATTTTACATCAGTTAGGGAGTCAAGGGTTTTTAAAAAAAAATTATTTCTTTTTTGAAGTTATAAAGCCAATGCCATATCAAATCAGCCAACAATCTTTTGACGGTGGAGCATGCTCAAAAGGTCATAAGGGTATACTCTTGCTCTTCTACCTTATGTTCCAATGAACTCCTGTGGCTGTTTAGCTAGGCCTGGCATGGTTCTGATGGGAAAGCTCAGAAGAAAGTTAATTGCTCATTATACCAAGCTCTGACCAGGACTGAGATTGTGCAGTAGACCCTGTATGACTTAGAGCCTCTACATGCTGCTTATCAGGTAAGAATCAGGTAATGACCATGTAGAATCCCTACCCTAGAAATTCCCAATTTTACACAGGGGGCTCAGACTGGGATGAGAGGAAGTGAAAAGCAATCTCGATACTGAAAATAGTGTGAGACAAAGGGGGGGTTGAAATTTCAGAAATATTTGCATTGCCGCCCCACTCCAGAGTTTCCAGTGGCATTCGTCAGGTGGGTAAACCAGATGCACCTATCTTGGCATGGGTATTTGCCAACCCTTTGTAAATGAAATTCCCCCCCACTGACCATTCGTACTCCAGCAGAGTCAATGCTGGTGGGTGCACGAGAGAATGATCACGATGTCAATGTCCTGATTGTATTGAGTACATATTAGGCCTGTTTTCTTTGATATGATTTGATTTGATTTATTATTGTCACATGTATTAACATGAAAAGTATTGTTTCTTGCACGCTATACAGACAAAGCATACCATTCATAGAGAAGGAAACGAGAGAGTGCAGAATGTCATGTTACATTCATAGCTAGGATGAAGAGAAAGATCAACTTAATTCAAGGTAAATCCATTCAAAAGTCTGACAGCAGCAGGGAAGAAGCTGTTCTTGAGTTGGTTGGTACGTGACCTCAGACTTTTGTATCGTTTTCCCGACGGAAGAAGGTGGAAGAGAGAATGTCCGGGATGCGTGGGGCCCTTGATTATGCTGGCTGCTTTGCCGAGGCAGCGGGAAGTGTAGACAGAGTCAATGGATGGGAGACTGGAGGCTTGTGCCTGGTTCAGGATCTACGCAGCAGCAGAATATTTCTGCTCTTTTTTGCACTATCATTTGCTATAATACAGTCTTTTATGTCAATTTTATCAGCTTGATGACAATGTTTTGCACATAACACATCTTTATTGACAAAAATGTTTCATTCTTGTAAGATGTGCCACATTTATGCCATTAAAGTAGTAAATTGTGCTGATCACTGCTCGGCCATCAGCAAATCAAAATAATTGACTACACTTAGAATCATAGAATCCCTACCATGCAGAAGAGGCCATTTGGCCCATCAAGTCTGCACTGACTCTCTAACAGAGTATTTTACCCAGGCCCTCTCTCCCACTCTCTCCCTGGAATCCCACACATTTACCATGGCTAATCTGTTTTTATTTGTTCATGGGAAGTGGGCGTCGCTGGCTGGGCCAGCATTTAATACCCATCCCTGAGGGCATTTGAGAGTCAACCACAATGGCAAATAACAAGGAACATTGGGACACAGGAGGAGAGGGCAGTGCTGCAAAGCAGTTATAGTTCCTTCACAATTGATGGTAATTAAGTCTGCTGGTCACCCCAATTCTTAACGTGGAATTTCTCTCTCATCGTGATATCGAAATTCACAGTGATAGTTTCTAAGTTAAGAATCATGTGGCTTCAAAATAATTTGGTTTATGTTAGAGATTGAATTGTTATTGAACAAAATACCGCTTGTGAATCAATATATATCTTTATATTTAAAAAAACATGATTATTAACAGAGTATTCAGTGTGTCCCCCAATCTTCTGAATAAAATATGGATGTATATGATAAAGGCAAGTTCCAAGCCATTTAAAATCAATCGCTAAAATTTAAATGGACCAAACTCATTAATGAAATGGCAATCATTTTGATGAATCACATAGGCTTGTTCAATTTATAATTGGACTTCCACAAAAAATGCTTTGCACGTTCTAGCCTTGTATTAAAGTTCAAGGATTTTTTGATACATTGTAGAAAATAAGATGTCTGTGCTACTTATTTATGGGCTTGTAAAAGTACACTGCAGCAGGGAGCCTGAAGTAATGGAATCTATTACGTGCCAGGATTTTGCCATTGTAACGACAGTGTCAGCGTTCGCTCTCATCCCTCCACTGAAACCAACAGCAAACTCTGGAGTCAGCACATGTGCAGCATTCAGTGTTGTCAATGATTCTGCACTTTCCCATGAACTGTGCTGCTGAAGTCCCAGCAGGCTGCAATCAAATAGAAATCACCGAATTGACAAGAACTTGCCCCTTCACACCATTCATCACATTGTAAAAATCCACACCTTTTGAATGAGTTGCAACTGGGTTTTTAATGGCATGTTATATTTACAATTATTGCTGCCCATTCCCACTGTCATAGAGAAATGAATTTCATGATTTTGGAATGTCATTTTTCTTCTATTAAGGTTATAAACACATTTTTAAAATAATATATATTTAAAAATGTTTGTTCATGATATTTCAGCTTAATCTTCGGGCAGAATTTTCCATCCCTTCCTGCTGGTGGGATCTTCTGGTCGTTCTGAAGTCAATGGAGATTTAAAGTCATCAACGCATCCATCACAGGAAAACCCGCTGTGACAGAGCCTGAAGGCTTCGGCGTTACTGTACGTCCCAATCATTTATTGCACTCTCTGTAAAAATTTAACTTCAAAATTGCCCACAACTCAGTTCTGGCACTGCTGCGCTGGACTTCCTCCCACTGAGGGGCAGAAGTCCTAAGTTCACCTACTGCTGGCAGTGCATTCGGCTGTGGTGCGGCCTTGTTTAACGACAGTTCCCTCGAAACCAACATTTCATCTGGGGGTGGGTGAGTAGTAATCCCCCCACCCCCTGTAAAATTCAGCCCACTGCATTTAACATCTCTAATCTTCGGCTGCATTTACAATAAAACTCGACCATAGTGCAGAGTGGATTTGCTTCTCACCAGTAAAAATACAATGTCAGGATCCAGCCCAACATTTAAATAAAGGAGGGCAAAATTTCCTAAAGAAGCAGCACGTTTTAATCCGCTCTGCTTCATATTCAGGTTGGGTGCTGAATGTGGATTTGCAATCACAGGGCGGAATTTACCCATCCCACCTGCCTCGGGAATTGTAGCGGGTGGGACACGGACTATGCAAAGGTCCATTGACCTCGGGCGGGATTTTCCGACTTTGGGGCGAGCGTGGCTGGAAAATCCTGTCCATAATCTCTTAGCATTAGTGCAGTATCTTGCAAAGGCAGGTGACCACAAAATTGGTCAAGGAATGAATGATTTATTAAGGTAAGTAACTATATACAAAGAGTGATAGAAAGGCTACCCATATCCCAGACTTCTAACTGCCGAGGAAAACCTGCACTCAGCTCCAGGATTTGTGTGCTCCAGCCCGATTGGCCAAACAGGTATCATGACCCTCTAAGAGCTTGCCCCTTAAAGGGGCACGCTACCACATCCCTCCTCTTTTAAGTTCCCGATGAACACATTTCAATAACAATAGAACTATTTGCAAAATTATACAACAGATGGACCGAGAAAGTTTAGAGCAAGAACAATTTCCTGTGGTACCACCTTGAAGTTGTTTAACCTGTATGTTTCAGAATTTTTTTGAGGGTTATTTTCAATGCTGTGCACTGGAGGATTCTCATTTGCTGGCCCCCGGTAGGCTCTGCTTAATCTTGCATTTGCTCTTAATGTGTCCCCTCATATGGCATGCATAGCATGTAGATTCCCTGAATTTACATCTCTCCTGGGGGTGATCTCTCCCACACTGGTAGCATTCTCCATAGCTCCTTGTCTGAGAACCAAATTCCCTATATCTCTGCAACCTCTTTTGCACTGAGCCTCTTTATTCATTACTTCCAGTGCCCTTCTCCATGGCGCCTCAACTGCCAATGGCTTCCCGCCAAACATGGTGGACTTTGCCTGCTTGCATGCTCTGCAATTCCATCACACCGCCACATCCCCCCCCCCGCACCGCACCCCCCCCCCTTTGAGAGTTTACCCCTTAAAGAGGCACACTACCACAATTAGTGTGAAATTACATTGCATTATACAGCACCCACTGTTTCAGTGTAAATGTAGCCTCATTTGTAGACAACTGAAGTTAGTCATAAATATTTGAAAGCAACTGTCCTTTAACTGTTAATTTGATGGATCCTATGGAGTAATTTTCACTTTTTCTGCATGCGCAATAATCTGATGGATCAGATAATCCACGCGTTATAGAACCAGCAGGATTTTCACTTCCCTTGACTGCAAGCGTAGGCAATCTGCCCCATCACCTTAGCGCCTGAAGGAGGACGTCAGTTGGATCAGTTTACTGGCAAGAAGACAAAGGACTCGGTGTAGGATGATTTCTCGAACAAAACGGTTTATTCAAGCTTGCAAGCAGGGGAGAAGCACTCAAGGCTGCTCTCAAGGTACTTCTCAAGGGACACGAGTTTGTGAACTACATTTATATGTTTACAAAAGTTGTATACTCATCCTCCCAACTGCTTATGTAACCAGCCTCCTTTGTTCCGACCATTGTCCAGGCTGACCCTTTACATGATTCTCTGTTCTTGCGACTGCATTACTCCCACATTGTTCTTTTTAGTATCTTTTCCTGATTATGAGGTAGAATTATCACATCTGACCACTGGTCTTTCCCCCAATGCAATTATGTCTCCTAACACAATTAGAAGTCACGTCTCACCCTTAAGTCTTTTACGTCCTTTAACAGCACCCAAGTCTTGAAGGTGAAAATCACCCTGTTTCTTGAGAGTAAAGACCACGGGCCCCATTTTACCATTGCGTTGCGCCCGAAAACGTGGTAAAGTCGGTGTGAAGCCATTCATGTGATCCGCGTCCGCGCAGATGGCCACTTTACCGAAACCCAGGAATGGCCGCGATCCGCTTCACGCCCAAAACGGGCACAACGGTGATTTAGATGTATTTGCATGTATTTCAATTGAATTAATGAACTGCTGCCCAACTTTATCAGCGTTTCCCCCTTTACCGCCACATTCGCCGATCCGGAATTGCACCGAAATGAACCTGCTGAATAAAAGTCTTAATCAGGCGCTCCAGCTGCTGAAGAGGCGAGTTCAGAGCTTCCAATGGCTCTCTGACTCAGATCGGTCGGGGGTGTGGAGGGGGAGGCGGGGGGGTGGGGGGTTCAGATCATTCTCTGGTTGGGGGGGAAGGGGAGTGAGGCCAGATCATTCTCTGGGGGGTGGGGAGGGGAGTGAGGCCAGGAAGGAGGCCCGATCGTTATCTGGTGGGGAGAGGGGGGGGGGGGAGAGCCAATCGTTATCTGATTGTGGTGTGGGGGGAAGGGCTGATCGTTGTCTGGTGGGGAGGGAGGAGGGGGCGGGTCAGATGTTCCTCTGGGGGGGCGGTGAGTGAGGCCAGATCATTCTCGGGTGGGGTGGGGGGTGTGAGGCCAGATCGTTCTCTGGGGATGGGGATGGGGGAAGAGAGGCCAGATCATTCTCTGGGGGGGGGCGGTGGGGTGGTGGAGGGGAGGCGGGAGGTGGGTAAGATGTATCTCTGGTGGGGGGGAGGTCCGATTGCTCACTGGTGGGGGGGGGCAGATGGATCTCTAGTGGGGGTAGGGGGGGCAGGAGGTTCCGTTGCCACTCTGCGGGCAATCGGTGGAGGGGGGAAGGGGGCAGGAGGTCGCGATCGGTCTGGGTAGCGGGGAGGGCGGGGTGGGTGGATAAGGGGGATAGTGATGTCTGTGGGGGCCATCGCTCCCGCATTTTGCTCCCGGGCTGCTTTATCCGCTTTCTGCGGCCCTGGGAGCAATCTGACACAGGCGAGCTTTTTCAAATTCTTTTCTAACTGCGCATGCACAGTTCAGAGCTCTGATCATTTCGGGCGCGCTAAGCCCCACCCACAGCACGAATTGGACCCACAATTTTCTTTTCAGGCTGAGTGCGTATGGGGGCACCTGAAAGCAGGTTTCCAAGTCGGATCTGAATTACGCCCAGATTCAGCACTTGGAATGAAAATGGTAAAATCAGGCCCCACGCGTACCTTGGGAAAGGTGATTCTGAAACCATCAGTTCTCACTTTACAGTTTAAAGGGGTTTGTGGTTTTTATGAAAAGGGACATTGGCATATGTTGTTTTCTTATTTGAAATATTTGAGGGTTTTATTTCAGTTGCTAGAACAAGTTTCTCGAAGATAATGTACACTGAAGTGGCAATATAAAAGTACTTCAATCATCCATGTCGACAGAGGAACAGCATGCATTTGTGTCTTGCAGATCTGCTCTCTAATGTTCACTGGGAACAAAAATATTGATCTTAAATTTCTACCCTGGGGGTCACAAAATAGCTTTAAAAATATGCATGCTCTCCCTTAACTTTAGGACAGATAAAATGTTTACAAAATGCAGGCAGAACTCGCAAGAGACTTGTTGATATTTCTAAATAACTTGAGGTCTGAGACTTGTGATTTATGTATTAATACATCAATTGCAAACATTCTGTGCAAATAACAGGACAAATGCTGCCTCCCCCGAGGACCCCACCACCATAGATGTCAGTCCTCAAACAATTCAATTCTCTTCATTTGATGTCAAGAAACAGAGGATAGCACTGGATACTGCAAAGACAATGGGATCTGACAACATCCCAGCTACAGTACTGAAGATTTGTACTGCAGAGTTGGCCTTAGCCAAGCTGTTCCTATGCATCTACTAGACAATGTGGCACAGTGGTTAGCACTGCTGCCTCACAGCGCCAGGGACCTCGGTTCAATTCCAGTCTCGGGTGACAGTCTGTGTGGAGCTTGCACTTTCTCCCCGTGTCTGTGTGGGTTTCCTCCGGATGCTCCAGTTTACTCCTACATTCCAGAGATGCGTGGATTAGGTTGATTGGCCATTATAAATTGCCCGTGTCGGGGGAATTAGCAGGATAAATTATGTGAGGTTACGAGGATAGAGCTTGGGTGGGCTTGTTGTCAGTGCAGACTCCATGGGCTGAATGGCCTTTATCTGCACTGTAGGGATTCTATGATTCCATGATTCTATTGCTGCTGAATATAACAACCATTAACTTCCTGGGGGTTACAATTGAACACTGACTGAGCCAGCCTTATAGATACAATGGCTACAAAAGCAGGTTAGAGAGTAGCAATTCTGCGGTGAGTTAACTCACCTCCTGACTTCTCAGAGTCTGCCCACAATTTACAAGTCCCAAGTGAGGAAGGAATAACATGTGCCTGCATGAATGCAGCACCACCCACACTCAAGAAGCTCGACACCCATCCAAGACAGCAGCCTATTTGAATGGCACCCCATCAACCATCTAAAATGTTCATTCCCTCCAGTGGCAGCTGGTGTAATATTGTGTCTCACTGCTGCAGAGGTGTCTCAGTGAGGAGACCCTGAGACTTTCGTATTTAAACATGAACTGATTACTGCTAGTCCTTAACTACTCATAGATCCAATGGTATGGCCATGACAGAGATGTTCCATGCAAGCAGATTACTTACTTAGAGTATTGTATCTAGACTGTTCACTCAGAGTCTCTTAACATATGATAGGCCAGGCTTGTCCAACACATGGCCCGCAGGCCACTACCTGACCCATCAGACCTCTCCATTGGCCCGCGGACCCCCTGCTCAAAATGTCAGTAAGTGAATTGGAAGAACTACTCCTCCAATCACAGGTTGTTTCTCTGTCAGGCTTGCCGTTGCTAGGATCACAAGTGAGCCAATCAGCAGCAGATATGGGAGAGAACTAGTTTTTGATTGGAAGAGCAACTTTCTTCTGCCTGAGGCTTGTAGGTATGGCTGGACAGGGAGTCTGCTGGGGAGGGAGGTAGGTTCCCAGGGTAGGGGGAAGTGTCAAAGTGGCTGCAGGGTGTTGGGGGGTGCTGTATGTGTGCAAGTGAGGATGTGAGCAAGTCTAATTCATCCTCACCTCCACATACCAACACACTCACACCAATTTACATAGTGGTGTGGGTGCAGGTGAGTGAATAAGTACCCCAAGACTGAGAGTGAGCTGGAAAAACACAAGTTTCCTTATCACAAAACATCACCATTTCTTTATCATAAAATTCCATATGAACCTCTCATACTCTAATGGTCACCTTTATTAATTCTATCATTTTAAATTATCAAGTAATTATCAAGTTGTTTCTTTTCTTCATACCTCAACATTTTACTGAAATTCACATTTATTGTTGCACTAAACCTTATCTTTTTGAAATCTGCTCATTGGCTCCTTGTGTGAGTGAGAAAAGAAATGAAATGTAGCCCCTTGCATGGAAAGGTAACACAAGCCTGATATACATCATATCGTGGTGTGGAGATGCCGGCGTTGGACTGGGGTGAACACAGTAAGAAGTTTAACAACACCAGGTTAAAGCTTGTGTGGCTTTTGCTACCAAATAAACCTGTTGGACTTTAACCTGGTGTTGTTAAACTTCTTACTGTATACATCATATCATCAGTGGCGTTATTCTCCAGCCCCACGTTAACCCTTGCTGTGCTGAGCCACTTTACATTACAATGGCAGGCAGGCATTATCACAACGTCCCCTTTCTTCTCCAGAAATCTTTCCTCACTTTTACAGATTGTTACAATTGTTACAAAACTGTAGGAGGCTATTAAATTGAATTTTTTTTTGCACAAGTGAAATCAAACTGCCATGTATTTTGTCAACCATGCTTGGGCAGCAACTGAGAGAAAGAAAAGAATAGGGAACAGGGTGTTCATTGCAAATGATACAATTAGTAGTCAGATTGCTCTGTGCCCAGGAAGCAGTTTAGACACAGATGAGGTGTTGAAGAAGCAGCAGCAAGAGAGAGAGAGGCAGCCATCCCCAAGAACCAGTTTAGCCAGAGATTTGAAGCTTAAGGCAGCAGAAAAGCAGGGGAGAGGGACAGCCATCTTAGGGAAACAGCTCAGCTAGAGATGAAATGCTGAAGGCAAAAGCCAATTTTGTGCAAAAGATCGTTTCCTATGCTGAACCAAAGACTATTCCCAAGTCCTGGTCACTTAAGCTGTATGGTGTGGTATCACTGTCAAGATTTGACCAATAGGTTTATGCTTGTTGTTTGGGAAATGGGGGTCTCAGCAGGCTTTAGAATTATGGGGAAAAATCATTTGGGTTTTCAGTCTTTGAGGGACTAAGTGCTTACTGTTAATTTGTCGATATAAGATTGTTCTTGTTTGTTTTATTATCTTTCTTCTACTTTAATAAATACTTGTTATTTGTCATTTAATGAAAGAGAGGCCTGAGTTCTCCCGGTTTCTGTAAATGTTTCTCGCTAATATCCAAAAAATAATACACCACAGGAAACCAGTGTTTCAGGCTGGAACACTCTTGCACCTAACATCTGCGGCGGTTTTGCGACACAATACAGTTTTTACTTGCTATCCCCGCTCCCCATCTCAAGTCTCTGGCTTTATGAATTCAGATCGTCTTAAGGCTTGAAAGTTCTTCCACATCATCGTCTGTCATATTTGGAGGAATGGTAGCAGTATATCTGTGATCTGTGCTGGATAGCTCCAACTAATTAGCTTATTGCACTCCTTTGAGTTGCGTTTCTCTTTGTTAGCAACTCTCCTACTTTCTCTAGACACAGTGGGTTTGTCCAATCCTTTCCAAGGAGAACATACACTTTGCTGATTTCTAGTGTGGTCTGAATTTTCTCTTTCTGTGGTGATGCCATGTTCTTGCTGAATGTTTATGGTTTGAAAACGGAACCTGCATTTCCATTGTTTCACAATTTCAGCCAAACGTTTCCTTGCTGTTTTACTTTCAAATCGTCTTGCATGCTTATGAATCTTTTCATCCAGCTCAATGGTTTTCAATGTGCCTGAGACATCCAGTGCTTTTCCTTCTGCTAGTTCCTTGTGCTTCAGTGTTGGGTTTACATTTTCCAATCTCATTTCTGTCTCCTTTTTCTCTGTCTGTAACAGAACCTTGTCCTTGTCCTTGTTTTTGGTTTCACTGTTGTCCAGGTCTGTCTCCGGCCAAGTCATAAGTTGTTTCAGTTCTGTAATTGTGCAACTCATAGCTTCATTATCCGCTTATAGTTCTTCAACTTTTCCCTTCAGTGCCTCCTATTTTCCATTCAACTGCTTCTCCGGCTCTTCCGTCTGCTTCTTGTAGCCGCTATCTTCCTCCTGGAATATGGAACATTGCTGAATCTACTCTGTCAGTTGATTTGTCAGCTTGTTCAGAGTGATGTGAAACTATTGGTCCTTCCCTTTGTGATTTTCCAGAAGAATAAACTTTGTCCTGAGAGATTCTTGGAGCGTGTGAAGAGCTTTCAACATGTTTCCCTTTCTGTACAAAGCTTGCTTGCTTTGCGGCACGGTGGCACAGTGGTTAGCATTGCTGCCTCACAGTGCCAGGGACCTGAGTTCAATTCCCGGCTTGGGTCACTGTCTGTGCGGAGTTTGCACGTTCTCCCCGTGTCTGTGTGGGTTTCCTCCTACAGTCCGAAAGACTGGTTAGGTGGATTGGCCATGCTAAATTCTTCCTCAGTGTACCCGGACAGGCGCCAGCGTGTGGCAACTAGGGGATTTTCACAGTAACTTCATTGCAGTGTTAATGTAAGCCAACTAATAAATAAACTTAAACTTTAAACTTCATCTTGAACTTTCCTGTGATTCAGTCGAGTCACCACAAGTGTCTTCTGTTGTGCTTCCATTTTGCTCTTTAAGACAGTCTTCATTTCTTCATGGTCACGCATTCATTTGCATTTGATCTTGAAGAACAATCAACTGTTCGTTCAACAGTTTATTCTCTCAATGCCCTCTCTCTGGTGTCTTTTGTTGTGTTTGCGGTTTACTGGGAGTGTGCTAAACTACTCCTGTGTCTGGTGTAGCCATTTCCTCATCACAAATATGTCTGGCTTTTCTAATTTTCTGTCCGTGGGCGCTTGTTTTATTTTCATGTATTTATCACTTTAAATATGTTCTCACTTTAAGACTGAGTGTCGTCACCATTCTTTGACACAGGCTGTAGTTGCTAGGATACAATTGGCCTCCCACATCTTTTTTGATGTCTTGTTGCTGGGCAAATGTTTGCAGGTCTAGTGTTTCGCAACCAATGTATCAGTAAAAGTAAGGAGGCCGCAATCTAACAGCCCCGTTAGCCGCAGGCGCAAATCCCGTAATGGCTGCTAAATCTCACAAGCAGCCAAAAAGAGGGTAGAAACATAGAAAATAGAAGCAGGAGTAGGCCATTCGGCCCTCAGTTTGAGATCTCCCAGCTCCCACCGGTGACACCTTTTTTAGGCATGAACCTGATTTGCATAAATTTTAATATATTGTCATGTGACTACCGGGCTTGATGCTGTGGTGTCTGACCATGACATATCCTCCCCAATGGCAAAAGTGAAAACCGGTCATGGTGACCATGCTAGGGGTGCACATTAAGGTATAGCCCCAGTTGGTGTTGGAAGTGGCCAGGCAGTGCCCCTGGCATTGCTCTCTGGCACTGCAAACCTGGCAGTACCAAGGTGGAAGTGCTAAAGGTGGGCCCTCTGGGGAGCCGCATGGGGGGGGTTCCTCTTATTTGTGGGGTGGGGAGGAGGGATACTTTTTAAGCGGGGGGTTGTGCCTGCATTGGTGTTTGGGGGACATGGTGCTTGTTGGGGGAGGTGTTGTGTCTGCGTTGGAATGGGGTTGGACTGATGCCTATGAAGGGAGGTGGGGACGAAACCTGTGAAAGGGTATGGTGGCAGTGCCAGTGATGGAGAGAGGCTGCCCCGAAGCCTGTGAGAGCGGGGAGGGGGGAGGAGTGACCCGAAGCTGGTGGGGAAGGGGCAGTCGGCTCACCCCGATGCTTGCGTGGTGGGGGGTGTGGTGACTTCAGACAGGCTAATGAGGTTGGCTTGCTAGAGTATGAGCTACTTGATGGGTCCTAATTGATGGCTAAATCAGGGAGCCTCATGCTCCCTATTTAAAGCAGGTGAGTCAGTCTCCCAAGCTGCATTCTGCAGGGAGCAACTGGAGAACTGGTTGCGTACAGATGTATAGTGTAAATAAAGTAACTTGGTGACGGGACTTTCGCCTCCATGGAGTTATTACAGGGGGGAATGCCCCAATCTTTGTATTGTGGGAGGATGGTGCCCCAAGTTTTGCATGGAGGATGGTATTCCCTTTCTGCGTGTAGGGGTTGGGGGCTGTTCCCCTTGTCCGCTTGGGTGTCCCAATCTCCGCGGGGTGTCCTGATCTCCATTGGTTTGGGGAGCGGGGGGGGTGGGTGGGTGTTGATCTCTATGGAGGGGAAGGTGGGGCCTTAAATTTAACTTTTTTAAAGGGCTCCCTGATCTCAGAATCCCGGTTTTGCCAGCATGTTCAGCCTCTGCCTCGCCAACTGTCTGAGTGATCCTCGCCAGCACTTTGAAATTGTACAGCGTGCTGTTAAATCAGGGAAGGGACAAAGCCAATGCATTTCACACAGCTTTTCCTGCCTGATCCAACACTCTGTGCAATTTTGGGAAAACTGCACCGAGAGCGTTCCAGCTCTTTGTACTGCACTAGGCTTGGAACAAGGTTATGCCCCTGCTTTAACTTGGAACAAAATGTGCTTTCCTCGTTTTATACCACTTCCCTTCAGTTTAGAGTGCTTTTCAAAACTAAGATTTCAACATTTCTGAAATGTTTGGAAGGCCTGTATTCAAAGTTTGTTCTAACTCTGAAGGAGTTCTTTTTAACTGTGCTCTTACAGCTTCTATATTCAACTTTGCCTGCCATTTATTCTGCAGGTTTTCCTTTGCTCTATTTGTCTGTTTTTGTTTGCATTTTTTTTACTGAAGCCATTTACTGAGTCTGTGGGACTGTTACCTATTCTACAATGTAAGCTTCTTTTTTGTAATTTTTTTGCTCACCATTTCATGAACTAAGTCTCTAATGTTCTTGCAATTTTCTGTCATCAGCTTTCTTCAACTTTTTTGTTCAAGTTTTCTTCTCAGGTGCACATCTTTCTAGTCCGGCTTCAGTCTTTCATACTTTGGGATCCCGTTCTGGGTCGATGTATTTAGCTGCCACCTTTCATATCACCACGGATCAACATGTTGGATTATGGTACTATCTCTGATGTGATATCTTTTAGGAGATCCCACCACTGCCAACCATCTTGTAATATTGCGCCTCACTGCCACAGAGGTGTCTCAATGAGGAGATCCATAGACTTTCATGTTTAAACATGAATCTTTACAACCAGTCTTTATGTATGGTCCAAGGTATGGTCATGCATGGAGATGTCCCAAGCACGCAGGCTACTTACTTACAGACTGTTGCTTCTAAACCATTTTCTCAGAGTCACTTAACATGTGACATTATACATCATACTATGGGCGGTGTTATTCCCCAGACCCATGTTAACTGTGCTCTCCTGAACATCTTTACATTACAGTAGCAAGCAGGCAATGTTACAACAATAACAGTGAGCACCATTTACAAGATAACTGCAGCAACTCACTGATGCTCTTTCAACAGCATCTTGTAAATCCGCAATCTCTGTCACTTAAAAGGAAGTAGGCAGGAGAAGCATGGGAACACCACCAATTGCAAGTTTCCCTTCTTGTCACTCACCAGCCTGACTTGGAACTATATTACCATCTTTTACTGTTGCTTGGTCAAAACCCTGGAACTCTGTCCTTAACGGCATTGTGGATGTACCAACATCACATGGATACAGTGGTTTCAGAACACTGCTCACCTTCACCTTCTCAAGAGCAATTAAGGATGGACAATAACTGCTGGCCTTCATAGAATTCCTACAGCACAGAAGAGGCCATTCAACCCATAGCATCTGCACCAACTCTCTGACAGAGTATCTTACCTAGGCTCACTCCTCCCCGCCCTATCCCCATAGCCTCAAACATTTCCGATGGCTAATCCATCTAATCTACACATCTTGGGACACCAAGGGGCAATTGAGCATTGCCAATCCACCTAACCTGCACATCTTTGGAGTGTGGGAGGAAACTGGAGCACCCGGTTGAAACCCACGCAGACATGGGGAGAACATGCAAACTCCACACAGACAGTCACTCAAGGCTGGAATTGGGTCCCTGACGCTGTGAGGCAGCAGTGCTATCCAATGTGCCACCGTGCAGCCAGTGATCTTTATATCCTAAGAGCAAATTTTTAAACATACATCTTCCGCTAACAATCATAACCAAATTACTAATGGAAATGTTCAATTAGAAGACAGTAGGATCGGTGCATGATCTTAGTGGGTTAAAACCCGCCTATTCTAACTGACCATTTCTCAAGATTCCACCAAGCAATTAGGGTTAAAATTATCCCTATAGCTTCTGCTATTGTTGTAACTTTTGATTTTTCTTCCAGTGTCTGAATCTAATGGACTCAGTTAGTCTTGAAGAGAACAAAGGTGTAAAGGCATTGAAGCAATGGAGATGATACATTCATCTCAACTCCCGATAGTAATTTTTCCCTCAGTCAAGTTATTTATATGCAGCATACATATAATTGTCATTAAGACAAAAATAAATACATATATTGATAAAATCACTGTGCTGTTTGTCCCCTGGAGAAATACATTGATATTTACAGAGGAATGCACTGGGACATTGGGTTAATTGGCAAGTCAAGTAATTTCTAATTTCAACCATAGACAGTTCAATAAATGCTATAACAGAACAACTTCAGCCTATGTGTTATGCATCAGAATTCAGAACAACCGAAGACTTTCAATTCTTCCGACATGCATTAAGTAACTGCAAGTTTTTTTAAGATTTTCGATAAATGAATCAAGGGCTTACCTACGGGGTGAATGGTTTTGCTTTCCCATCAGCATTTCAAATGGAAAGATAAATTTAATGATTGACTAGTCTAATCTTTTTAACGTTTCCCCCTTTATCAGGAGGTGAATCTTAGGTGAAACTATCCACACATTGCACATATCCTCATGCCCTATCAAAATCACTCTAATCTTACTACAAAGCCTTAAAAGTCGCACATTTGCCAAGGACAAGATAAATCATTCAATCCAATGCCGCATTCTTGAAAAAAGTAGGATAAGAAGCCTAAACTCTTTTATATTCAAAATTTAAAAACACTGCTTTCTAATTGTTTGAATGGTGTTGGGGTTTTGCAAGCAATTGGTGAGCTCTGATGCTGAATAATGCAGCACCTACTCTGTCTCAGTGACCTATGTTTTTATATGCTGTAGTGGGTTCTCCAGTCTCACAAGCAGTAATCTTCTGTACCATACATTCCATTACAAATCTCATCTGGTGACTATTGACACTGTATAATTTTCAATCCCATAATGGAATTGACTATGCAGTTGTTATTTCTTGAAGGGTAAAGTGAATAAGAGGGACACATATACAGTTTATATAGATTTTCTTACTAAATATGAGTTTAAAACAAACAGAAAAAAATGCATTAACCTGCTCTGAGTTGTATTTATCACGACTCACAGCTGAAACATTTTTGCTGTATCTATTGCAATGCACTGAATGTTCCATTGTGTTTTCACATGCAGACTGTAAAGCATCAAGTGAAACAAATATATTAAGCTACATTCATATTGCAGTCTTGTAGACTGAATAATTCAAGAAGAGTTGCTTATTTTTTTCTGATTCTTTTTCTATCATCTTATTAGCTGAAAAAATGACTGTTAACTCTTGAACCTTTATAACTTGTTTTGGTTAAACACACAACCATTTATCTTATGCATGCCTGAGAATGGAATGAGATATGATAATGTTGCAAACGTGAGCAACATCTTTTCCTTAAGCATTGTTTTTTTTTATTTAAAAAATATACTTTATTCACAAAAAAAAACTCTCCAATAAATCATTGCAAAATGACAGATCCAAAAGTCATAAACAGTGCAAAAAAGCATAATTTTTACAGTACAATACAGTGCTTATTTACAAAACATTACATTTCGTTACATTTCATTTCTTAAAACTATATTCTTTTCCTTAAGCATTGTGGTTAAGATTCAGGTTGCAAATAACTTCCATACTGAATGTTCTTGATATTGCAATGAGCATTCATATTCAATTGCCTGTACCTTCCTGGTAAATATTAACAGAGAGGCATCGAAACAAAATGAAGCAATCAAAATACAGCATGGGAAAGCTTTTCCAAATTAATTAACAATTAATTAGCAGCAAAATGAGTGTATTAAGGCTAAGTTAGAAAACAAAGATGTTTTCCACAATTCATACCAAGCTCAGTATTTAAATTGATCACACGTTGTTTGGCTTAATATTGGATTATAGCTAATTAGTAATTCAATTACAAAAAAACTGTATGTAATAGAGGAATTGCTGTCCCAGTGTGGCTCCCACCTCAGGGAGTTCTGAGCGCAGCAGAGACAAACAACAATAATCAATAAAATGCAGGAATCATTTAAACACATGTTGGTTAATTTAAAGTCAGTTTGAAAAGGAACAATTCAATTAGATTCTTAACCCTCTAGTGTTGACATGATGACCTTTCTACTTTTAGAATATGGTCTTATATTTTAAAAAAACCCGAACCCCCCAGTGTCAGATAGGCAAAAAAAGCATGGATTATTTTTTTAGAAATTTAAACAATAAAGCAGATGGTTTGAGGGAAATGCAAAAGTTTGTTCACCCAGACATCTGCGATGGACTGATGTGAGTCTCTGGGATTCTCAGATACTTAAGTGTCATCAGACAAGGAAATGACTAGAAAAATAATCTGTCTATTGAGCTGTAGCGGTTTTGATAGGTTCACTACTTCTCTGCTCCAGCTCCAGGGCAAGATGTAAAAGCAACGGGATTGACAACTCACAACCTCAGGGAAGCAGGTGAAACAACTTACAAAGCACTTTACTGAACCAGCCAGGGCCCAACATGTGCTAAGAAGAACTTCATGCACAATGGGAGGCGTCCACACTGGGGCAGGTAGTGCTTCAGACAGAATGTAACTCTATATTCTCTGTGTCATTATTATTGATGAAACAGGAGCTGAGACTGAGGGCTTTTTAACACTTTGCATAGTTCTGAGCACTCAACCATTCCGTGTCCTCGCCATCAGACTCCTAGATGGGAGACTGCGTTTTTTCCTGTCACATCTTTTGCTGTGAAGATTTTGTTTTCAGCTATAAATCACCTACAGTTTGGAGAATAACAGCACCCTTTAGGGTTATGTCCAGACTAATCCATAATTCCTTCAAATTTTTTTTTCTCTAAAACAAAGGCCATGATTTTAGGCCTCAATTTGCCAGGGCTTCGGGGCTGTTTTCGTCAAACCATGCTTTTAAACGAGGGTTAATCAGATTTTTATCTGGTGCCAAATACCAGTGAGTGCAGAGGAGAGGCAAAAAAAAACCTTCAGCTAGAGATTAAAAAAAACCTGAGTTTGCATTTGGCTGTTCGAAGGCCTCAAGCAGTCGTGCTCATAACCTCCCACATAGACTTGCAGCCTAGTATTAATACTTTCATCACCTAGTTTTAGAGTTCATTAAGAGTCTCAGAGTTTCCATCTACGAGGAAATAGAAGTCATGTAGCATCACCTATCAAACTTCTGACACAGTTCCATTACTGAAAATATATCTGGTACTTACCAACTCCCCCAGGAGACCAGCCTACCGTAATGATGGTTCTAACATCATGCACTGTTCATTTCACAAATGCAGAGATCTAACATCTGAGACAGTTGAAGTTCATTTGGTGCCCCTTGAGGAGCAGTTACAAATCAGTCTCCATCTGACATACTTTGTTTCAAACATTTCCCTGTTCAACATTTGACCAGGCAAGTTTCATTTGCACTGAATAATTGGTTTAGCAGAAGTCAGCAATAATTTTTGCTAAATATTTGTCCCTGCTAACTATGGGACTTTAATTGTCATATTCTCTGATGTTGTGAAACAGTACGGATAAAAATTGTGGAATTAAAGTTTATTCATTAGTCACAAGTTGGCTTGCATTAACACTGTAATTAAGTTACTGTGAAAAACCCTTAGTTGCCACACTCCGCCATCTGTTCGGGTACATTGATGTAGAACTTAGCATGGCCAATCCACCTAACCCACACATCTTTCAGACTGTGGGAGGAAACCGGAGCACCCGGAGGAAACCCACACAGACACGGGGAAAATGTACAAACTCCACACAGACAGTGACCCAAGCTGGGAATTGAACCTGGCGCTGTGAGGCAGCAGTGCTAACCACTGTGCCAATGTGCTGTCCCAAGGTGTCTCTGAATAATTCATTCACATCTTGTGCTGCTTGAATTATTCCTGTTTCAGCCAAAATGTATTAGAAAGTTCAAAAGGTCATAAAGAAATATTTTCTTGGCTTGATGCATAACCTTGTTGAGATCACCAAAGAACAAATTAAAAGCAACATGTTGACATAAGTTTGGCCATCTTTATCCAAACCACCAGCCTTGTCTGCCGCTGTTTTGGTTGTGTCAGCGTCACAGGCTAATATCCATATGCCGCCGATATTTATATGGGCACTGCCGGCTAAACCAGGCATGATGTGCCAAAATGGTAGCTCTGGTAATGAAAACTTATAACTGGAAATAATCTAAAGATGAGTCTTGAAGATTTCAAGTGATGGGGCTGTGATATTTCCTCTGGCAGCTTGTTATATTGTGGGCTTGTCCTTGGGAAAGTAGATTATTGATCAACTGTCTTGGAAATAAATGGTCTTTGTGGTTTGTGTGGATAGTGCTGCCTTGTGTTTTGTCATTGCCGGAGGGCACCAGATACTTGTGCCTGTCAATTCCCACCAGTCCATTCCCTATTTTCTAAAACATTTTTTCTCCTTCTGTGTGTAGTGATTCCCATTCCAAATCTTTGATCAAGGATGTGACATTAGCATTTCAAATATTGATTCATGCATAAATGTGCACCTTTGGATCACTACAATCTTATTTATATCTTTCATTGTATACAGATCCCACATACAAATTACATATTCCAGAATTGGTTGACCAAATGATTGGTACACTATAATTCTGATATTTTTGTTGCAATACCGAAGATCCCTCCTCATAAATCCAAGAACTCTCTTTGCTTTGGATATTATCTGCTGAATGCGGAATCCCCACTGAAGATTGTTTCTAAGATGAACCCCCAGGTATTGTTGTGTATCTACCTGTTGGAAAATTTGATTACAGAGCTTAAAGTTATCTGTTGGCAGATCTTTTTTTGTGGCAATGTACATCACATTGCATTTGCTTGGCATTAAATGCCACTTCGCATTGCTCCTGCCACTTCTGCAATTATCAAAGATCATCTTGCAATGAATTAATATAATCGTGAATTTTCCCTGATGCATAGTCCAAAGATGTGCGGGTTAGGTTGATTGGCCAGGTTAAAAATTGCCCCTTAGAGTCCTGGGATGCGTAGGTTAGAGGGATTAGCGGGTAAATTAGCGGGTAAAAATAAAAGGGATTAGCGGGTAGGGCCTGGGTGGGATTGTGGTCGGTGCAGACTCTATGGGCCGAATGGCCTCCTTCTGCACTGTAGGGTTTCTATGATTCATAATCCACATAGTCATCTACAAACAGTCACACACTGTTTTTCAACTTGCTGGGAAGGTCGTTTCTGTATGTCAAAAAGAATTAAGGTCTCAAGTAAAGGTTGATTGGCCATGGTAAATTGCCCCATAGTGTCAGGGGGATTAGCAGGGTAAATATGTGGGGTCAAGTTGATAGAGCCTAGGTGGGGTTGTGGTCAATGCAGACTCAATGGGCTGAATGGCCTCCTTCTGCACTGTAGGGATTCTATGATGGTTAGAACATGGTAGATGGAACATATGTTAATAAGTGTGGAGATATCCACTTTGTTAGAAAAAGCAAAGGCAGAGTATTACTTAAATGGGGAAATCTTAGGAAATGTTGATTCCAAAGGGATCTGGATGTCCTTGTTCATGAGTCACTAAGTCCAATTCTACATTGTCCTTCATCACAAGGGGATTTGATTGCAGAAGTAAAGATGCCTTGCTGCATGTGTATGGAGCCTTGGTGAGACCGTACCTGGATTATTGTGTACAGCTTTGGTCTCTTTATCTAAGTAAGGATATACTTAATGGAGGGAGTGCAGCAGAGATTAATCTTTGGGGTGACGTGATTGTTTTATGAGGATAGATTGAGAAAACTGGACTTTTATTTTGAAGAATGAGAGGTGATCTCATTGAAACTTACAACATTTTTAAAGGGTGTGACAGAGCCAGCATGAATAAGATGTTTCCTCTGGCTGGTGGGTCTAGCACAGTCTCTGAATGGGGGGCATGCCATTTAGTACTGAGACAAGGAGGAATTTCTTCACTCAGAGGGTGGTGAATCTTTGGAATTCTCTACCCCAGAGGGCTACCGAAGCTCAATCATTGAGCATGTTCAAGACAGAAATCGAAAGATTTCTGGATACAAATGATATTTAAGCATACGGGGATAGTGCAGGCAAGTGGTGCTGAAGTTGATAATCAACCATGATCAAATAGAATGGCAGAGCAGGCTCGATGGGCTGAATGCCCACTCCTGTTCCTATGTTCCTGTGTTCCTTTATGTTTTTTGGGAGAGGACATCTTTAGGAGAGGATGAAATTTCCATCACACACCAACCTGGGTTTCAGCTGCACTGAATGCAAAAGCTGTCTGCTGTTATTTTCCACTGGTTATCAATCAATACCAGAATATTTAATCTGCCATTAGTTGACCTCCTGTTCCCAGATCTTCAATAGTGTCCCTGGGCGGAAGTTAATCATAGAATCATAGAATTCCTACAGTGCAGAAAGAGGCCATTTGGCGCATCGAGTCTACACTAACTCTCCGACACAGCATCTTACCCAGTCCCACCCTCCACCCTATCCCATAACCCCACGCATTTACCCCGCTAATCCCCCTAACCTACTCACCTTGGGTTATGGTTTTCACTGCCCCCGAATTGGACGTGAGGGAACAGCCCGCCTCTTCCCCCAAAAAGCAAACCCAACAGGGTTTCCTTTTGAGGCTTCTCACTTGATGACGTCCCCCCGCTTGCCACTGGTTGAATACCCGCAGCAATGGAATTAATTGCCCACCTAAGGGGCTCAATTAGCTGCAGGGCAGGACAGTCATCCACAAGCTTTCCCGCCACTGACCTAATCAGGACAGAGGCAGGAAGACAGCAGAGTCCCTCACCCAGCACCCTCCTGCTAATTAAATGCCCCTCTGCCTCCAAATCTCCCTGGGGGAGGGCATTAAATTTCACTCCACAGTTAAATTTTTTAGTGAAGACTTTTCATCCTCTCAATTGTTGTTTGATGGTTCAGAGTGTGAGTGTGTGAGATTGAACTGAGGCATTTGTAATCATTTCTTTTACCTACAGCTGACTGTGTAGCTTACTCTTCTTCCTTGGAGACTCATTATTTCGAGTGGCTTGCTTGATTATTTATTTCAGTGATATTGGAATTGGCTATACCAGTCAGGTACTCAGACTGACCTGTGGAACATTAACCGTAACAAGCCACATCATTAACCTAACTGTTAGTGGGGCGGGGGGGCTGTAAAACCTAACATGTCAGTGGAACCAGCTTCACAGTGCTTGGGCACCATTTTGCTAAGGCACTCCAATCTGCCAGTGAACAAGGAGATCTCTTCCCACCCACCACAGACAACAGACCTCCCCACTTCATCGGAGGCATGTGCTTCCCCCCACACCGACACGGGTCACCGGCATCGGGGCATCAGGGCCCTCCCGATGGGTATCTCTGGCTGACTCCCGACATGCCACCCCCATCATGACTCCCGACATTCTCCCCCCCACCATCATGACTCCCTGCACGATTCAGCCCTGCATGCACACCCCTAAGTAGCCCCTCTGAACAGCCCCCCCTCCTGATGCCATTCAGGCCCCACCGTTGGCACTGCCGGGGTGTCTGGTGGGCACTGCCGGGTGGGCACTGCCTGGCCATGCCGGGGACTTCAAAGGCCTCCGAGCCCCCCCCCCCCCCCCCCCCCCCGGTGTGACCAGCTTGCCATGCCCGCGCTAGTGCAGACCAGTTGTGATTCACGCCAACATAATGGCTCACCGGAGGGGTTTGAAGCATCCAGGAACGGGGGAGGCAGCTGTGCCAAGCTCGCTAATGACTGTGAAATTCTGTCAATCTCACTCCCAGAAGCAGTTGGTGCCATTCAAAAAATTCCAGGAAGATAGCAAACTGTTTCATGCCAGATGCAAATTGGAATTTTTGCCTTGCACACTTTTCCCAGCTCGCCTTGCTGATCGATGGGCATGGTGAGGTGCCATGATGAGGTGGTCAGATCGCGGCCCTTTTCAGCTCTTTGCTTGTACTCTTGCACTCTGGAACCACTGGAGACCGCAACACCTGTTGGTATTTCATCTATCTCGTTTTCACTCTTCTCATATTCTCATTGTGTTCATACATCTCTTAGTTCTTTGATTTTGCTCATTATTCCTCCACTTGTTTCCTACTAACTTCACTTCTGCCATTCTGTCATCTCCCATTCTCCACCTAAGCACACTCATTTCATTTTTATTTCTCTTGCTCAATGTGTGTTTTTTTCCTTTTCCCTGATCCTATTCCTTCTAGACTACTGTTGATGAGAAATACCTGAGGAAGAGTCTTGCGTATGAAATGTCAACAGACTAACTTCTGCCCCTCTATAGGTACTACCTGAACCTGCTTCAGTGACTCCCTTCTAACCCAAAATGCTACGCAGTTGGCTGAAGTATTTGGAAGGTTTGATTTTGAATCCCTCTGAAGGATGGCTTCACAGGTGGAAGACTCATCATAACTCAGGGCTCCATCATGTGAGAAAAAATAAACTCACATTTCACAGGTGCAGAGCATTGGTTAGAAAATACATTGGCCAGAACTCTACCACTTCACCCGCCACGGAGCTGGAGTGGGCAAGGATCTGACAATGTTATTCTCCATTGACCTCGGGTGGGAATTTCCGATCTTGCTTGAGCGAGACTATAAAATCCTGCCCATTGCCTGGGCTATTTAGAAAACTGAGCCATAAAATCTGATGATGCTAAAACCAGGGATTGCATGAAGAACACTCGGCCATTGCTTTCAATGCACACAAACCTCATGTTACCTATTCATTTACATGATGAAGTATCTAACCAAAGCTAAGCACGCTGTTAAGTGACTGAGAGCCTGATTAAGGGGTTTAAAGCATGAGAGACTCGTACAAGTTAAAGTCAGCTTATGTCTCTTAAAGGGGAAGTGTATTTTGATTGGAACCTGGACAGGAAGACATTGCCAAACAGGGAAAGGCACAAGAAAATATTTACATTTATAAAGAAAGACTTGCGCCTATTGTAGTGCCTTTCTTGACCATGGAATGTACCAAAGCATTTCACAATCAGTGAAGCATTTCAAAAGTGTAGTCACTATTGTAAAGTAGGAAATAAGTAGCCAGTTCGCACACAACTAACTCCAACAAACAGCAAGGCAATAATTGTCTGATTATCTGTTTCTTGTGATGTTGATTGAGGGCAAACCTTTATATCAGCTTGGGAGTGAGACAGGGCCTCGACTTAATATAAGTGAAAGACAACACCTCTGACAGTGCAGCACCGAAGTCCTGGACACAGTAAGAAGTCTCACAACACCAAGTTAAAGTCCAACAGGTTTATTTGGTATCACAAGCTTGCGGAGCACTGCTCCTTCATCAGGTGAGTGGAGAGTTGGGTTCGCAATCAGGACATATATAGACAAAGACTCAATTGCAAGATAATGGTTGGAATGCGAGTCTTTACAGGTACAGACAGTGTGAGTGGAAAAAAGGATAATCACAGGTTAAAGAGGTGCGAATTGTCTCAAGCCAGGACAGTAAGTAGGATTTTGCAAGCCCAGGCCAAATGGTGGGGGTTATACATAGTGTGACATGAACCCAAGATCCCAATTGAGGCTGTCCTCACGCGTGGGGAACTTGGCTATCAGTTTCTGCTTCTGGAATAAGACTTAAAGGCAGGAAGCAACTGAGCCTCACAACAGGCAGACTGCATACTCGAGGGCTCTCAAGATGCAGCTCTGGAGATGGTCAGAAGAGAGGGGACCAGGTTGCCCTCGATGAAGACACTGTGGAGGTGGGACCAGATTGCCACCAGGGGTCATCTCAACCTGAAGACCTTCCGCAGTGCTGGAAGAAGTTCAATGACTTCAGATGAATGGTCAAGATCAGTAAATACAACTATAAATGCTATATCCCACCACTGCATCACCTGTCTCATACACTGCCCTATTCACCACACCCCTCCATACCCACCTAACAATAATCTCTATCAAGCATGACTCATACTTCATGTTCATTGTTTCACTTCACCCTCACACATTTAGCTCTACTGCAAGCCTCATGCTCACATCTCACGGCTTGCATGCACTACAGGCTAATCAACAATCACAGAAACATCACCCCAACACATTCAATGGCACACTTCACTCTCTCTTGTCAGATAAGATAATGGAGGCAGCAGCAACAAACTGGCAGGGGGCAGGTAAGACTACATGTTCTCATCCCAATGAAAGAGACAATGCTCACTGTCACTGAAGCAGCCATAACTAAAGTAATGGCTAGCAGTGAAGCTGAAAACATTGAAGATGATGGTGTGCTCATACCTAATCCACTTTCTCACATGCCCCATCCACCCACACTCTCTTCTGATTTACAAGTTGCATTTACCCACAACCCTACTCTGGTCTGGTCAGAACGGTGGCACACAGATTAGCACTGCTGCCTCACAGCGTCAGGGACCCAGGTTCGATTCCCGGCTCGGGTCACTGTCTGTGCAGAGTCTGCACATTCTCTCGAGTCTGCGTGGGTTTCCTTCGGGTGCTCTGGTTCCCTCCCACAGTCCAAAGATGTGCAGGTTATGTTGAATTGACCCTTAGTGTCAGGGGATTAGCAGGGTAAATACATAGGGTTATGGAGATGGAGCCGGGGTGGGATTGTTGTCGGTGCAGGCTCCATGGGCTGAATGGCCTCCTTCTGCACTGTAGGGATTCTATGGTCCCTTTCTCCTTTCAGAATTATCCCCTGAATGGCAGTGGTGGAAGAGCAAAAGGCGAAAAAGAAACTATTGATGAAGAGTCAACATCCCTCATTCTCCCACTCACAGCCATCCGATACTGACATGTGTGTACTTTAAAGGTTAGCTAAAAGGCAGGATCTGCACTTGGTGACACAATCGAGTAGCCTACAACCTGCAGGGGGAAAGGTTAGCCTCGGTGCCAACTCGTCAGAGAGTGAGGTTGCAGACAAATTCTCCTGCAGCAAGCTCAGCTGAGGACTTCAAGTGCAGCGCACATAACTGGGAGAAAATAGTCTGAGCAGAACCCCTGAAGTGAAAGCAAGACATTCACCATGTGCCACACCACTGCCTGGAGACTTCAGCAACCTCAACCAGCAGTACACATCTCCAAACACTTCCATTCAGTAGAAATCAATCAGCAACGTGCTGAAAATGGTTGTTGATCCCTTTAAATAGCTCTGATGGTGGTGGGTGAGGGGGGAGGGGGAAGGTGCAGGGTGCTTACTGTTGCTGAATGCGTGTTCAGCTGTGTGAGGTTAAGAGAGAGTGTTGATTGAAGCATTCAAATTGAAAATGCATCAGCACTGTATGAACTGCCTACTCTGTATTCTTCTGCTGCACACATTAAACACCCAAACTAACGACCTATCCAAAATGCTGTCCAATGCAGCCTGCACCAGAAATCCGCAGGCACCATTTTGGATCCAAAATGGCACCTAGCCCCACAATTACAGGCATATTACAACCCAACTTTGCAGCCCTGGAGTTTTCTATAAATATGTGACACACTCGCATTTAAACGTTAAGGTCTGTTTGTCCAAAATCAAAAAAGAGTTTCCATTGTGGCTTACTGCAAAATGCAGTGAAAAATGCGTTTTACTAATTGGCAAATCACAAACCTCTCGCTATTGTAGAGGAGTAAATGAGCCTGTTGTGATTTATCACATAATACAATCACCTGAACATCTTTCTGCTTATGGAATCATAAACTGAGGGGCTGCAAATTCTTTTCTGTTCGGGACTGTTTTTCTGGTCTCTCCCGTGTCTGTGATTTAAGGAATGTCATCATTTATTCCTCTTTCCCCACACGAGTTGCCTAAATCAGCTTTTGAACTTGGCCAAAAGCTGCTGTACCAAGTAGCATGTTAGATTTGAGAGAAGTGTTGTTGAAGAACTGAATTTTAACACCTCAGCAATGTGTGAAAAAGCCTTTATTAGATGCTGAGTGTCTGTTGAAACACGCACAAGTCTCAGCCTGTCAACAAAGAATGCTGTGTTGTTCCAAGAAAGCTGGATTTTCAATGGGTGGGGTGGAAATCAGAGAATTGTTCCTGCACAGAAGGAGGCCATTTGGCCCATTTGTATGCGCCAACTCTCCAAATGAGCATGGTGAATTAGTGCCATTCCCCTGCCTTTTCCCTGTAACCCTGCACATTATTCCTACTCTAGTAATCATTTAATGCCCTCTTTAATGCTTTGATTGAACCTGCCTCCACCACACTTCCAAGCAGTGCATTCCAGACCCAAACAACTTGTTGAGTGTAAAAGCTTTTTTCTCACATCACATTTGTTCCTTTTGCAAATCACTTTAAATCTGTAATCTCTAATTCTTGATCCTTTGATGAGGGGGAACAGTTTCTCCCTCTCTGTCCAGCCCCTTCATAATTTTGAACACCTCGATCAAATCTCATTTGCGCTTCTTCTCTCCAAGGAGAACAGTCCCAACCTTTTCAATCTATCCTCATAACTGAAGTTTCTCATCCCTTGGACTATTCTTGTAAACCTCTTCTCCACTCTGTCCAATGCGGTCACATCCTTCCCATAGTGTGCATACAATATTCCAACTGAGATCTAACTAGTGTCTTGTATAAGTTTAACATAACCTCCTTGTACTCTATGTCCCTACTGATAAAGTGCAGAATTCTAGATGCTTTAACTGCTTTCTCCACCTGTACTACCACCTTCAATGATCTGTGCACACATACACCCAGGTCCCTCTGCTGCTGCATCCCTTTAAAATTGTATCCCTTAATTTATGTTGTCTCTCCATGTTCTTTCCACCAAAGTGCATCACCTCACACTTCTCAGCATCAAACTTAATCTGCCACCTAACTGCCCACTCCACCAACTTGTCTATTGTCCCTTTGAAGTGCTACACTATCCTCTTCACAGTTTACAATACTTCCCAAGTTTTGCATCATCCACAGACTTTGAAATTGTCCCTTGCACACCAAGATCTAGATCACAGGAATCACTGTTGGAATAATATCATCGGGTGGGATGTCAGTGAAATAATTATAGAATCCCTACAGTGCAGAAGGAGGCCATTCATGTCTACCCTGACCCTCCGATGAACTTACCATCCAGCCCTATCCCCCTTCCCTATTCCCACAACCCAGCACATCCACCATAGCTAATTCACTTAACATAACATTGGGGGCAATTTACCATGGCCAATCAACCTAACCCGCACATCTTTGGACATTGGACTATGGGAGGAAACCAGAGCACCCGGAGGAAACCCACGCAGATGCAGGGAGAACGTGCAAACTCCACACAGTCATTCGGGACCAGAATCGAACCCGGGTCCCTGGCGCTGTGAGGCAGCAGTGCTAACCACTGTGTCCCCGTGCCACCCATCGGTTGTGTCACCTTGGTGCTGATGACACCACCCTCCCCCGTCCCGTAGCCAAAGGTATGGCCATGGTGACATTGTTTAAACTGCAGCCACAAATGTTAATAGGAGACACTTTACATACATTCACACAATACAGGTGAATGTACTTAAAAGTGCAAAACTTGACAATATTTCTCCTGAACCAGAGTTTGTAATTATGATACAAATCTTTCAGACTCAGCGTATCTTAGTGCAATGTGCAGTTGCAAAGGGAGTTCGAATTCCTTCGAGTGGTTGTTGTGAATGTTGACTCATCAGATCTGCCCGAGCTCTCCTTATAGAATGAATTTGGATGCTGCTAACTCTTTGCCCCTCTGTGTCTTTTTGGAGCAGCCCATTACTGGTTGGATTTTTTTCCTTCTGCTGGCTCGAAGTGCTTATTGTGAATAATTACCTGACCACCATGCCAGTACCCCTCTGCATTGTCGTTGTGGGTTCCACATGGTGCTGCTCTATTCCACGGTACTTACAACTGTACAAAATACCATTTTAGCAGGTAATTAATAATCAGTAACCAAGGAAGTAAATGATACATAATGATCAAATCATAACTCACCCCTCTGCTTTTCCTTACCAACAACCAAACAAATAATTACATATGCATACCTGGTATAATGATGAGATCTCATGCCCCATGACCGTGTCTATTACTCTTTTTTTATTTAGTAATCAAAAAATGCATTCAGCCACATCTGGATTCCCAGTTAACTACTTGTGACTAATGGTGAACGTATTTTCTAAAACTGGTGTAACACTGCTGTGTGCTTCTCTGTGCTCTCTCAGGAATCTCACCATCTCCTGTGGTGTGGAGAGAATGTTAATGCTTACAGCACATTGTTCTGACACATGCTGAAAAGAATATTTTGGAACAGATTCTATGAAATGATGGTTCCCTGTGTACTTTAGCAAAGGTCTCCTTTTTGCCGATGGATTTCAGCCAATAAATCTGAAAAGAAATGCAATTTGATATCCATTGTAAATCACGCTCTCTTTAGTTCGAACTGCGTTCCTGATTTTATCCATGGTTGATGTTAAAGGGGTTTTACAAAAATCTGTCAACTTCATCTACTTTAGATAAGATTCATCTATGAGCCCGTTCAATCGCCAGGGCACATTGCTCTTCTGATTGCTAGCTAGATCTAAGTGGTCAATTTTAACTTGGTGAAAATGAAGTGGAAGTTGGAGGGGTTGTGAATATGCCCGTTAAGATGGAGCAGGCTCCCTTACTGCCCAAATCTAGTATTTTAAATTTAAGGTGTAAAGAGTATCCTACCAATGGGGGAATTGTTTAAATATGCAGATTGTGTAATGATGCAGTAATTTGGGCATGATCTATTATTTTAGTAAAGTCTGGTCGAGTGAGGCAATGCTTCCAGCATGGTGTTTCTTGATGTTTCTTGTTGTCTAAAAGGGAATAAAAAGTGCACCCCCACCTCACTTCCCACAAGGAAACTCTGGGCCTCCTCTGCCCTAAGCTTCCTTACCTGATGATAAATCCCCTCCGAGAATATTTATGCGACCATTCCTGGGTCCCTTACTGCCCAATGTATTGTTTCAGTCATAAGGTCAGCAAGTGACATAGAAACACAAAAATAGGAGCAGGAGTAAGCCATTTGCCCCCTCGGGCCTGCTCTGCCATCCAGTATGATCATAGCTGATCATCCAACTCAATAGCCATTGCACCTTCCCCCCATATCATTTGACCTTGTCCACCCCAAGAGCTGTATCTAACTCCTTTAAAACATACAATGTTTTGGCCTCAGCTCCTTTCTGTGGTAGCAAATTCCATATGCTTACCGCTCTCTGGGGAAAGATGTTTCTCCTCATCTCTGTCCTAAATGGTCTACCCTGTATCTTCAGACTATGGCCCCTTGTTCTGAACTCCCTGCAAAATCAGGAACATCCTTCCTGCATCTACCCTGTTTAATCCTGTTAGAATTTTGCAGATTTCTATGAGATCCTCCACATTCTTCTGAATTCCAGCAAATATTATCCTAACTGTCTCAATGGGTGGGATTTTCTGGTCGCACTCACCCCAAGACCGGAAAATCCCACCTGAGGTCAATAGACCTTTGCATGGTCCTATCCCACCCACTACAATTCCCATTGTGGGCAGGACAGGAAATTTCCACCCAATCTCTCCTCACATGTCAGTCCTGCCATCCCAGGAATCAGTCTGGTAAACCTTTACTGCACTCCCTTCAGAACAAGAACATCCTTCCTCAGATAAGGAGACCAAAGCTGCACACAACATTCCAGGTGTGGCCCCACCAAGGCACAATACAATTGCAGCAAGACATTCCTGCTCCTGTACTATGAAGGCCAACATACCATTTAACCTCTATACCACATGCTGCATCTGCATGCTTACCTTCAGCAACTGGTGTACTAGGACACCCAGGTCTCGTTTCACATTCTGAATAGTTAGGTTAGAATTCTCCTTTCTCACACACCCTGCTACCTCTGCCATCAAGAACGAAGAATTTCGCAGCCAGCCAGATCTCATACGCTCAGAGCAGCGGGACTGGACAACCCCAGCCGTGGGTGGAAGTTGGAAAATTCCGGCCTTAAAAAAATTCAACAGCTGGGTGAGTATCTCCGTGTGAGTAAACATACCTAGGTGTGCAAAGCTTCATCCTGCCAGAGGATTCGGAGTTCCAACTGGGCAGTATAAATGACATGCTGCTTGGCTGCGATCATACATGCCACCCACCATCAGCCTTTTTAAGTTGACAATATTTCGACCCGTCCGTCAGCAGGTCAACAATTTACAATATGAAGCAGATTTTCTCCCCCACGGCAAAGGAGGTTATCAGGATCAACCATTAAATTGGTTGTGTGATTGCACTGAACCATTCGAAGCAATGAATCACCTATTTCTGTATGTTGAAGCAGAAATGTTTCCAGATGGGCTGATGGTTTCTGAGAGTTGCAATTACCGCTTTGTCTATTCATAGAGTGTTCCAAAGCTTTTCAAAACTTGATCGTCTTCAAAGGAACTTTCTGGAGCATGTCAATCATTTGTCTCACATGAAGATTTTTTTTTGCAAGACTTGACAAAAGGAGAGGCCTGGAAGAGGAGTAGAACACTGATCATTCAGCACGTCGGAGCCAGAACAGGGAAAGAAATCATGAAGTCATATCACAGGACAATAGATCACGTGGGGTGAGTATAATGGTAAGCTTTTAATTGAATTTAAATTAATCAACTATAAAAGTAAGACTAGATCAATTAACTGGTAGAAGGAATCTGTACCCTTTTGATAATTTATTATATCATTTTAATCAGTGTTCAATTAATTAATCAGATCCAGGAGATAAAGTTGAAATTAAATAGCAAGTTGCAGTCGCACTAAAGGGTTCTGAATTTTTCAATAAATTAAAATCTGATGTATATAGTTAGTGAGAGTTAAGTAAAAACATTTAAGTTAACTGCATTAAAATAACATGATGTCCACACAAGGGAAGCAGCTGATTGAGTAGCTAGTGAATGCATTTATTGTATCTTAAGTTTATTTATCTTAATTTAGTTAATAGCCTAATAAATAGAGGCACAGTAGGGCACCTCAGACCCGTGGAGTGCACATCTTCCTCCAAGTGGGAGCTCCAGGATGCTTTTGACTGAAAATGATTACAAATGCTTCACCCATGACTGTTACACCCACATGATGGGCTCACCATCATTGAAGATGGGATGTTCATGGAGCCTCCACTATCATTATGCACCATCACTTACAACTAGATGTGGCAGGATTGCACAGCCTTGATCTGAATCATTGATTGTGGAATTGCGTAAATTCATCTATAACTTCATCTATAATGCAGCACTGTTTTGTAGCTTCTCCATGTTGGCACCTTATCGTCTGGTAATCTTGGTGCTGCTATTGGCACACTCTCCGACACTCTTCACTGAAGCAGGATTGGGCGCCTCGCTTTATGGTAATGGGTGCAGTGAGTAATATGCCACACCATGAGGTGATTGAATGTGATGGAATACAACTCCCCCACTACTGAGGGCCTACAGTGCCTCCTGAATCCAAATCTGAGTTGCTAGATCTGTTCTTATCCTTTCACATTTGCCACAATGGTAGTGCCACATAACATGAGGGAGATTGTCCTCAGTGTGAATATGGAACTTCATCTCCATAACAATTGTGTGGTGGCCAATCCTACCAATACATTCATGGGCAGATGCACTGGCAATAGTGAGATTGGCAAGGAGGAAGCCAGATAGGTTTTTATCTTGTGTTGGTTCCGTCACCACATGCTACAAGTTTGGTGAAAGTATACATCTCCCACAACTGATCCTTGGAAGACTGCAAAATAGATGCAATACATGATTTAATTTCTAGGCCTTTTCTTTTGTCCCTGCAATTTAGCTGCTTGAGGGGAAAATACTTTTCAAAATACATAATCAAAGATGAATCTTAGTTTAAGTATTGTGTTTATGTAATGAACTAATCTTGCACTGAAGATAAATAAATTAAAATAAATCTAGTCAGAAAATGAAATAAAATAACATAAAATGTTATTTTATTTGATTTTCTGACAAATGTAAAGATCTCCAGGTTTTTAAAAATTGTATATGCTTATGAACATGCAAATTAGGAGTAGATGTAGGCCACTCAGTCTCTCGAGCCTACTCTCCCATTCAATAAGATCATGGTTGACCTGATTGAAACCTCAACTCCACATCCCTACATACCCACGATAACCTTTCACCCCCTTGCTTATGAGGAATCTATCTGGCTCTGTCTTAAAAACATCCAAAGATTCTGCTTCCATAATCTTTTCAGGAAGAGAATTCCAAAGATTCACAACTCCCTGAGAGAAAACATTTCTCCTCATCTTTGTCTTAGATGGGTGACCCCTTATTTTTAAACAGTAACCTCCTAGATCTAGATTCTCCCGCAAGAGGAAACATCCTTTCCACATCCATCCTGTCAAGACCCCTCAGGATCTTATATCTTTCAATCAAGTCACCTCTTACACTTCTAAACTCCAGCAGATAAACACCTAACCTGTCCAACCTTTCCTCAATCCTCAAAGACAATCCTGGTATTAGTCTGGTAAAGCTTCTCTGAACTGTTTCAAATGCATTTACATCCCTCCTTAAATAAGGAGACCAATACTGTACACAATATTCCAGATATGGTCGACTGAAACATGGGGCAGCACGGTGATACAGTGGATAGCACTGCTGCCTCACAGCGCCAGGGACCCGGGTTCGATTTCCGACTTGGGTCACTATCTCTGTGGAGTTTGCATGTTCTCCCCGTGTCTGCGTGGGTTTCCTCTGGGTGCTCCAGTTTCCTCACACAGTCTGAAAGACGTGCTGGTTATGTGCATTGGCCATGTTAAATTCTCTCTCAGTGTGCCCGAACAGGCCCTGGAGTGTGGCGACTAGGGGATTTTCACAGTGACTTCATTGCAGCGTTAATGTAAGCCTACTTGTGACACGAATAGATAAACTTTAACCTCTCTACTTTTATATTCAATTCCTCTCACAATGAATAACATTCTATTAACTTTCCTAATTACTTTCTGTACCTGCATACTAACATTTTGCGATCCATGCACTGGGACCCTCAGATCCCTCTGCACCTCAGAACATGAGTCAGACTCAGAAGGTTATTTACAACAGTAACATCAATGTCATTTTCAACAGAAAGGCATTAGACTGCTTTGCCAAAAAGATAATTGATGTCGGCAACAGATTAGTTCCTGGAAGGTTTTGATGAGATGAATAATTATTTTTGCACAGACTAACAAGCACCACTATCTGTCTGTAGTCAGCATGATGCCTCGGATTTTATTCAGAACTGAGCATACATTATCGCTTTTAAAAGATCAGGAGATAATTAAATTTGCCCTATCTGGATTGGAGGCATAATAGGAAGAAAAAATAAAAGAAAATCAAGATGATAAGATGTCTGAAATAAGTTAATTGAAAGAGGAAAGAACAAAAAGAGAAAAAATAACGTGATTATTATTCTTTTATTATTATTATCCCTGTTCAGGAATATGTGATTTAAGGCCCAGTTACCAACTTGCTCTCCACTTTTGAATTGTCTAATTCCCCAACGTCTTTTTGGAAGATCAGCTGACTAAACTGACGGTAGTCCAGTGAGACTATTGTCCTCTCACCACCACCCTGTTAATGTTTAAGAATGGAGAAGGATGAAACCCTGAGCAAGTCACCGGTTGATGTACCAATTTCTTCCTGCATTGACATCTGTTCTGATCTTTGAGCAGGCCTACAATCCCGGTGTGGAGAACTTCCATTGGAAATGAGGAAGTGATGTGTGCCAGCATTTCATGATTTTTTTTTGGTACACGCTGCTAAACATGACACCGGCAGGAAAGATCCAAGTTCATCCTTCAGACTTGTCAGATGTAGTGGAATCAAAAGAAAAATATTTCGGACAAGAAGTATCTTTCATCTTCCCGATCGTTTCTGAAAATCCCATTTGTGTGAATAAAAACTGTTAGACTGTGGGGAAGTACAGTCTCAACAATCTCAGGTTTTAATAATGAGATATATAGAGCGGATTTTACCATGCAACCCGCTGCAAAGATGGCCCGCTTTTGGCTGGCGGCAGGATCTTCTGGTCCTGCCATTGCCAACGGGGTTTCCCACTGAGTGCGCCCCTTGCTGCCGGAAAACCCATGGTGGGGTTGTGCTGTCAGCAGGAAGATCCAGCCAGTGTGAATGGCTGGAAAATTCCGGCCATAATTACATCAATTCGGTGAATTCCTGTTATTTAATCTTTATAGGAATGAAATAAATGTTATCGGTGCTGGCAGATAATCTCATGGCTGGATTATTTTAACAAGAAGATCCTTCATTGTTTAGTTCTATTACGTATTGGCTGAGTTCCTTCCTATGCAATCTCCTCCAGCCTCACGATCCACTGAAAAATCTTTGTTATAAGAACATAAGAACATAAGAAATAGGAGCAGGAGTAGGCCATCTAGCCCCTCGAGCCTGCCCCGCCATTCAACAAGATCATGGCTGATCTGAAGTGGATCAGTTCCACTTACCCGCCTGATCCCTATAACCCCTAATTCCCTTACCGATCAGAAGTCCATCTATCCGTGATTTAAACATATTCAACGAGGTAGCCTCCACCACTTCAGTGGGCAGAGAATTCCAGAGATTCACCACCCTCTGAGAGAAGAAGTTCCTCCTCAACTCTGTGCCCTCTAGTTCTAGCAAATTCCTCAAATTCTGGACGTTTGAGCTACCTAATTTTAATCACTCCACCCTTGGTGATCACACCTTCAGCTGCCTTTGGCCCTAAACTCTGGGACTCCCTCCCGACATCTCTCCCCCACTCTGCCTTGCCTTCCTCCTTTCAGACACAACCCTAACATTGACAAAGCTATTGGTCACCTGGTGTTGCATGGTGTTACATGTTTCATAGGCCAGAATTGTACCACCTTGCCCGCTCTGAAATCAGGGTGGACGAGGCTCACAGAACAGAATTCTCTGTTGGCCTCGGCGGGATGTTACGAGTCTCGACCGAGCGAGGTCGTAAACTCCCACCCATAGTGTGCCAATGAAGCGCATTGGGACATTTCATTATGTTAAAGGCATTCCATAATTATATATGCAGCACGACTAACAGCTTAAACAGGCATGTTCTCAATAGTTCAGTGATTTCTAATTGATTGAATTCAGTGAGGGACTCCCGCAGGGGAACCCCAGGAGGAAGCATAGAATCAGTGGGTTTCTGTGTTTAACTGCGCATGTACAAACATCAGAAGTTGCTGTCAGTTTCAGCGGAGTAATGACAGCGGACACTGACAGTTGTCATTATTACCACAAAACCTGGAGCACAATCTCTGCAATGGGCCATGCAAACTGCTCAGATCAAAGAAAATTGCACAATTTGAAGATGAGTTCAATGATAAAAGAAGGAAATTGGTGGTTGTTAAAATATGTGGAAAATTTTGCACGTGCAATTGAACAATAGAAGTGCAAATTACATAATCATTTGAAACAGAGGAATATGATTTAGGGTCAGTAGAATATCCGTAGTCTGTAAAACCAATACCTCTCAATCCCTTAAGTAGCAAGTTAAGTCCCTCTTAAATTTTGTTATTTTGTCTATATACACTCCCTCTCTTGGTAGTTCATTTGACACATTCACCACCCTCTGCTTTAAGCCCAGTAGTTAAATCTAAACCATATCCTATGGTTTTAGCATTTGTGGCAATCTCAAACAGACTATCGGGGTTCAGTTTCTCTCTTCCCTGAAAAAAATCTTGAATACTTGTATAATAACTTTTCAAAGCTTCTTTTCTCGAAAGCAAATTCTTCAACCACTCCTCATAGTTTATGCCCTTTAAACTAGATTTTAGCTTGGTTGTTTTATTTCTGTACTGTTTCAATGTCTAGATATCCTTGCAATAGTATTGTGACCAGATTGGCATGGAATTGGTACTCAGAATGTGGCTGTACCGATGCCTTGGACAGATTAATTTATATGTCCTGTGATTTATATTGTCATTTGATTATACTGTGTATCCTACGATGACAAGGTCTGTGGCCCATACCTGCTGTAGCTGAGTGGATAGTAAGCAATATTTGTTCCTGTGACAGCATTTCAAAGGACAATGCTGCCATAGAATGTCAGAAGGTTTATATCTCATTACCCTCTGTGGGTCCAGTAAGCAGGACCAAATGGCACCTTTGTAAGCTTTAATAGGGTAGTTCAAATTAAATATAAATTGATTTAACTTGTGTGCATTATTCAGTTCCAGATCAGCCCCCTAAAATGCTGAAGTTCAGGCAATACTCAACGATAAGGCAGGACTCTAGAATAGCAAATAATATCAAAGTCTACTTTAAAAGGAAAAACCGTGTGCTTAGCAAAATACTCAACAGACTTTTGAAACTTCAATCCAGTTAGAAGTGTAAATTGACCTCAAGTTCCCTCTCTCTGATAGCAATTTCCCTGAAATCATAGAATCATAGACTGCTTACAGTGCAGAAGGAGGCCATTTGGCCCATCGAGCCTGTACTGACAACAACCCACGCAGGCCCTATTCCTGTAACCCCACGTATTTACCCTGCTAATCCACCGACACTAAGGGGCAATTTACCATGGCCAATCAACCTAACCCGTATATCTTTGGACTATGGGAGGAAACCAGAGCATCTGGAGGAAACCCTCTCCCAGGGAACACTTGGTACCTCTTATGAATAAAGTACCTCTCTCTCATGACTAACAGTAAAGATGATCTCAAAACCTCAATTGTTAACTCTTGAATTAGCTTTACCTCATCTTAAATTGGTCTTTTGGGCAGTGGGTAGCTTCCCTGCCTCTGAGCCGGACGTTTTTGGTTCAAGTCCCACCCCAGGACTCGATGGCCCAGGAACGTGCATTCATAACGTGGCCAAACAGGTTGAATATCTTTCCAGAATGCCAATGGCAGGTGGTAAGAGCAGGAGAGACTCTTGAAACTATTCTTGATGTGGAGTAGCACCCCACAAGATATAAAGATCTGGTGATATGTTAGCGACCTGTTCCAGGAACAAACTTGCTGTGGGAATAGATGAACCCAGTAAGAAGTCTCACAACACCAGGTTAAAGTCCAACAGGTTTATTTGGTAGCAAATACCATAAGCTTTTGGAGCGCTGCTCCTTCGTCAGATGGAGTGGAAATGTGCTCTCAAACAGTGCAAACAGACACAAAATCAAGTTGCAGAATACTGATTAGAATGTGAATCCTACAGCCAGCCAGGTCTTCATCTCCACATCAGGAATAGATGAAGAAATCTGCCTTGTGCACCACTCGGTGTGGGAAGTGAAGCAATTACAACAATAATTTGTTATTACTGGGTTAATTTAATTGAATTTAACCATTTGAGTACATTGCCCTGCTGGACAGAACAAGGAGACTATTCATGAGGTTTCCCTTATCTGAATTTGTACAAACCCCTATTCATTGACATGCATTTGACAGACATTGATCAGAGACTTTTAAAATCAAACAGCCTTCAAAGGAGCTGGGAGATTGTAGCCAGCTGCTTGCTCAGCCGAGAGCTGCTGGAGTTCTTTCTGGTTGATATTAAATCACAATCTGAGGGTCTCTCAGTTCCCAAAAGAAAAAATAGATTTCAAAATGGCCACTCAAGTCATGTGATTTTCTTTTTCCATGGTGATTTCAAAATGATGTTTATCCATTCTCTGAGACTGGCTTTGGTTTCAGGACTGATAATGTCCCAGCCATTAGTATTTCTTCAGAGTTGCTATCAATATGGGTGGCATGGTAGCACAGTGGTTAGCACTGCTGCCTCACAGCGCCAGGGACCCAGGTTCAATTCCCAGCTTGGGTCACTGTTTGTTTGGAGTTTGCACGTTCTCCCCGTGTCTGTGTGAGTTTCCTCCGGGTGCTCTGGTTTCCTCCATCATTCTGAAAGATGTGCTGGTTAGGTGCATTGACCCTAACAGGCAATGGACTGTGGCAACTAGGGGAATTTCACAGTAACTTAATTGCAGTATTAATTGCCTTACTTGTGACTAATAAATTAACTTTAACAATAGGAACCCATTGCCTCGGCAGACCCTCTGACTCAGCTAGAGGGGTAAACTGAACAAGACGCAAATGATGTCCATTCCCCCTTTTGAAATGGACTTGGACAGCCCCCAGTGTGAGGTGGATCTGTTAACTCTGCAGGAAGAACAAGTTTTGATCTGTGAGTCCCCTGGTTTTGTGATTATGGTGTCCTTACAATTGGGTGTGAGATTCCATGATGATGAGTGGAGGATTCTATTGTTCTTGTAACTTCTGTTGGTAGCTTCCAGAACAAAGGGTCCTGTGGTTCAGCAGAAGTTCAGTTTTAAAAATAGCAAAAAGCAATACGTTTTGATTCATACAGTTTAGGATTTATTTTCATGTCTTATTGACTTAACAGTAGTATAGGAATCTGGCATAGAAAAGGTTAATGTGGGACTAGGTACAATGCCACACACAGTGCGATGTAAAGGAACATACAACCTGAGTCTCAGGGACAGTCTTGGACTGGAGAGAGATGTGTGTAAAGGCAAGCATGGAGAGAGCTCCTAGCTTAGATGTTATACTATATACATGTATATCGTTACAAGTAATTAAGAACACTTACTGTTAAACTATACGAGACTCCGAACCACTTCATGAGACCGACAAAACTACACACAGCATCTTACAACAAAATCCTCATGATAGACAGAGGTACATTGGGATAACCTAATCCTTCTTTGATGTTGTCTCATTAGCCCACCCTTCTGTTCTCCTCCTTGGACCCCTAACTTGCCAATTCAAACAGAGATTTTCAAATCCTAAAAGCAACAAAAAACTAAACAAAATTAATTACATTTAATATAGATTAGAGCTGTAATTTCTCATTGTGCAGGAAAGAAAGACATCAGTGGATTTCCAAACGAAATAGTGGCTGACTCTTGTGATATCATGGATGTATTTATTATGGGTCTTTGTGGCATAAAAGTTGAATGCGGTGGTGACCTTCATGGCTGTTGGTCAGGTATGGCAGATGGTTAACTGTCTTTGCAAGTTTTCATGGGCCAGATGGCATAATGAATCACAGCTAACATGTACAGAACTGTTTAGTTCTATCTGGACAGCTGACTCTGTGTAGTACTCCTGGTCTTTTAATCGTTCACCTCCCATGTTGTCGATTTCTACTTATCCCTCCTCCTCTTATGCAATATATAAAATTGCCAACTTTACTCCTTCATACTATTTACCTTTCTATTGCCGCAATGATAATTCAAATACTTTTTCATTAAACTCAATGGTCTAGATTTCCAGCCTAACCCAGTGTGAGCAAATTTGCAATGGATCTGGGGATTCCTGGCTGGAAAATTACTTTTTGTTTGTTCTTAGGACACAGGTGTCACCAGTAAAGCCAGAATTTATTTCTCATGAAAGGGTAAAGTTGAGCATTTTGTTCTTGAACTGCTGAAAGTGTTCATCATAATATTACCATCGCCTTACACCCAGATCCGGAACCCAGGTCTGATAGGAGACGCTATCACAATTAAACACAAATGAGGAAACTATATCAATGACTATTTCCCGAAATTTGTCTCATTTGAACAACTGTTTGCAACCTGTTGGCTTTGAGTGTTTTAACATTAAAAATACAGTATCAACTTTGAAAATAGAAAAGCTCTTTGTTACTATGTCGCGCGCAATGCCTACTATGTCTGTACAGCATGCAAGAAACAGTACTTTTTCCTGTATCCAAATACATGTGACAATAATAAATCAAATAATAAATAAGTTTATATTTGTATTGGGGGCGGTACAGTGAAGATTCACTAGATTGGTCCCTGGAATGAGGGGTTGTCCAGTGATGAGAGGCTAAGTAAATTGGGCATATATTCTCTGGAGTTTGGAAGAATGAGAAGAGATCTCATTGAAACCTACTAAATTCTGATGGGGCTTGATAGGATGGAGGCTAAAGATTGTTTCTGCAGGGTGGGGAGTCTAAAATATGGAGCCACAGTCTCAGGATGAAGGGACAATCATTTAGGACTGAGATGAGGAGAAATTACTTCATTCAAAGTGTTGTGAATCTTTGGAATTCTCCCCAAAGGGTTGTAGATTCTCCTTCATTAAATGCATTTAAGACTGGGATAGACAAATATTTGGTCTCAGGGAATTAAGAGAAAGGGTGAGAAAATGAAGTTAAAACTCATGATCAGCCATGATTGTATTGAATGGTGGAGCCAGCTCAATGGGCCAAGTGGTCGACTGCTGCTCCTGTTTCTTGTGTTCTTGTCTGTGACTCCAACATGTGAATGCCACATGCACTGAATTAACTCGTGATGCATTTATTGTAAGGAAGCCACACATTGCCCGCATGCTTGGGAAAGTTATCAGCCTGATGGTTGGTTAATTGGGGATAAGGAGTGCTTCCTGCTGCGTTGAGGGGGGAATCATATGGCAGGGCGGGGTGAGGTGGAGGGGCTCAGTAATGAGATTAAAATGTATGTGGAAGCATTAAAATGAGGTTTCCGCCCTCTGTGGGTGTTAATCCGATGACTTCACTGGCAAGGGGCATGGAAAACTGGAAACCACAATCTCACCGGCAAGAATCGTGTTTCCTGATTCTCGCTGATGGCCAACGCGGGCTGAAAATCGCCCCAGTATATTTATCAATGAGATAAATTTAAATAAGTATTGCAGATTTTGTTTTGGGATTGACAGCAGAGCCGGGAGATCAATGAATACATTATTAGAGCTGTTTATTTATTTTTACCAATCAATTTCAATTTTAACACACAGAAAATGATTATTCGTGACCAAAGGAAATATGAGTTATGTTTGTAAGTATTGATTAATGCATTAACTCTTGGAAAAATATAGCTTCCAAAAAAATACTAATACTACCACTTATTTTAACATTTAAAGCAAGATTATCCCTGCGGAATTCCGGACCCTGCCATCTGGTTTAATTTGAGTTCAGAAACCTGCACTGTGTAGGGAACAGTCATCAGCTGTAATTTTGCCCCAATTAGCCAATTAAGAATGATGGGTAGGCTCTCTTAGCCAGAGGGCCAATAGGAGGTGACACCCTCTCTCCAACTTCAATATATAAAATAAAAAGAACAGCAGTCTGGCTATTATTGTTGGGTAAGGAGGCAATACCCTTCCAAAGGGTCATCTTGGACTAAAGCGAAGCCAGGCAGTAAAGTTAAGGTCAACCTCCAACAAGAGGCCTTAGTAGGCCTTTAATCATTTGAACCAACTATGTATCGCTTGTAGGCGAATAGCCTTGTACACCACCCCTTCCCATCCTGCCTCTGGGAAAGCTACCCAGGATGAAGCTGGAGAATGATGCTGTTTGTTAGCACAGACCAAATTCGGGTGCAAAAGACAACTTCTCGGTGTTTTGTCTTGTTTCCCATCCTTTAAGCTCCGATGAGATGATTCCCCATTGGCTGCAACTTGGGAGGTGACAAGCTGCTGATCTGTCATTGAGGATGCTGGAGGACTCCTGAGGAATTTTCTCCAGCAGAATTTCCATGTAGAAGATTTTTTAATTTACTGTCGATCGTAGTTGACCTTTTGACTCAATAAGATAAATTCATTTGACCCTGGCTGCTAATAAGAGCATGCATGTTAGGCCAATGCCATTTTACACGAGGTGAGAGCATAGTGGTATTGTCACTAATCCAGAGGTCCAGGGTAATGTTCTGGAGATTGGAGATAACTGGGTTCAAATCCCACTGTGGCAGATGGTGGAGTTTGAATTCAGTAAAACAAATCTGGGATTAAAAGTCTAATGATGACCATGAGACCATTGTTGATTGTCATAAAAACCCATTTGGTTCACTAATGTCCTTTAGGGAAAGAAATTTGCCATCCTTTCCCAGTCTGGCCTACATATGATCACAATGTGGTTGACTCTTAAATGCCCTCTGAAATGGCCTGGCAAGCCACGCAGTTCAAGGGCAATTAGGGATGGACAATAAATGCTGGCCCAGCCAGAAGTGCCCATATCACATGAACAAATAAAAAAAGCGATTCTCTAATGCACAGCACCTGCACCCACATAGCGTTACTGGTCAATATGCTAGTTCGCTGGCTCTATCCCACCCCTGGGGCCATTTTCCTGGAGACAGAATTAAAGGTAGCAGGGCTGCCCGTGTGCAAACAGGAAGACAATGGCCACTTAAAACGACTGAAGGAAGTCGATGGTGATGTTCCAGTTGGCTTCTAAGTTTCCACAGGGGGATGAGGGGGAGTACAACTAGAGGTGTCTTCCTGTTAGCAGGCCAAGGGGGGGGGGGGGGGGGGGTGCGAGTTCTCCAGGCAAACGTAGAGCCCCCCGGGTCTGGTTGCAGCATCAGCCCCTGTCTTCCAATGGAAAGATTCCCCCACAACGGCCCAGCTGCAAAGGCCATGGCATCCTGTTTCTGCTTTCAAACTGAAGACCTCCTATTGACCCTCCAGCTTGAAAAGCACTGTCTTATGCTGATCCCACCGTTTGGTCAGTAGTTGGTCAAATTGGAGTGAAGCACAATTGAGTAAGTGTTTCCCAAATGGTGCCGGCTTTTGACTTCCATTTGCCCCAATGGTGGGGCTCCAAAGCCAGAAGGAAAATCCTGCTCCACATGTTCCAAATAGCAGTCAATAGTGATATCTTATAGAAGACCTTTTGAATATCCAAACCTATTACATGTGCAGTTCCCTTATCTACTCTTTCTGTTACTTTCTTCAAAGGATGCAATAAGTTATTCACTTTGGAAGCAAAAACAAGAAGGCAGATTACTACCTGAATGGCTGTAAATTGGGAGAAGGGAGTGTGCAGCAGGACCTGGGTGTCCTCGTGCATCAATCGCCGAAGGTAAGCAGCAGGCGATAAAGAAGGCAAATGATATGTTGGCCTTCATTGTGAGATGAGCAGGGATGTGTTCTTGCAATTATATACAGCCTTGGTGAGACCACACCAAGAATATTGTGTGCAGTTTTGGTCTTCTTTTCTGAGAAAGGATGTTCTCGCTCTCGAGGGTGTGCAGTGAATGTTTACCAGGCTGATTCCAGGGATGGCGAAACTGATGTATGAGGAGAGATTGACCAGGTTAGGATTGTTTTCGCTGGAGTTCAGGCGAATGAGGGGGTGGGGGGGGATCTCATAGAGACTTTTAAAATTCTAATGGGACTTGACAGGGAGATGCAGCAAGGATGTTCCCGATGGTGAGTGTGTCCAGAACCAGGGGTCACAGTCTGAAGATACAGGATAGACCATCTAGGACGGAGATGAGGAGACATTTCTTCACCCAAAGAGTGGTGAGCCTGTAGAATTCATTACCACAGGAAGTAGTTGATGCCAAAAGGGGCAGCTAGATATAGTACTTGGGGCAAATGGGATCAAAGGTTATGGCCAGAAAGCAGGATTAGGCTATTGAGTTGGACGATCAGCCATGATTGTGATGAATGGCAGAGCAGGATCGAAGAGCCAAATGGCCTCCTCCTGCTCCTATCTTCTATGTTTCTATGGAAGTTCAGTTTAGAATGACCTTTCAGTTTGAAATTCTAGCTGGCTACTTTTTAATATGATTTGCAGTTTCCAGATAATTTTCTATTATATATTTGAGTAAGCATTTCCATTATCTCCCTTACCACTGACATTAAGCTAATTAGTCCCTGAACTTGCTATCTCTACAGTGGGATCATTGAATTTCATCTTGCATTAAATGGAGTAATAGATTACTAACTAATTGAAGTCAACTCATTTCTAACATGGAAAAGCTTCTGTTTCCTTTTGTGTGAAAATTCAAGTGCTATTCTTATGATTATTAATAAGAAATGATAATAATATTCCCTGGCAGCGTGGAAATACTGAAAGAAATTCCAAAACTGCATCTGAAAGGTTGTAGTAATAGATGTGTCATTTTTCCATTTATCAGATTTATTAACAATGGGAGCCATACATAAGTCTATTATAATAAAGAATGTATTTTACAATAGCGTTTTTATGGCACTTCCTTATTAATGAGGCACCCATGAATACAGTATATAAGATTTATACCAAAAGATTGTTGTGTTTATATATAATTGTGGTGTGTTGCAGTGATATATTCTATTGCATATTCCTTACCATTGACCAAATACAGTAACTGTTTCCTTATTGATTGTTTTATGCATCGGAAAAAAGATTTATTAGGATGAATGTTACCGCACAGTGTTTTCCAATGTCATAAATTCCTATGAATAGGCGAACTGAGACTAGGAGGTAAAATCATTCATTGAAAGGCTTGTATTTACATATCAGATCTTACTGGGGAATCTCAAAGTGATCCACACGGTGAATTACTTTGAAATGCAATAAATAAGGCATGGTCTGATTGAGCTAGGTGACCTGGTTTGCCAATGTACATTCTATGTAAGTAGGTAAGTGTAGCTACCATTTTTCATACAGCAAGATCCCACAGAACAGCAATGAGATTACCTAGTAATTGTGTCGAGCCTCCAAAAGAGAAGCAAAAAGTGGTTCCCACCAATTCCCCAACTTGGGAACCTGTCTCGGGGGCAGGGAATTCAGATGGTGTTCGTAAAGCAGAAGTGGAAATGAATAGGGTTGGGAAGCATTTTCTGATCAGGGCCAGTGTGATCTCCTGGACTCGTTTCGATCGCCTCAGGGGGTCGGAGAGGAATTTCCCAGATTTTTTTTCCCCATATTGGCCCTGGGGTTTTCACTCTGGGTTTTCGCCTCTCCCTGGAGATCACATGGTCTGGAATGGGGGGGTGGGGGTGAGTTAATAGGTTGTGATGAACAAAGCATCGTAGCTGTGAGGGACAGCTCGGTGGATAGGATATTAGGATGTAGATAGGCTGGAAAATTGGGCGGGGATCCTGGATTCAGGATTCAATCCTGGACCGGGGAGCGGCGCGGGCTTGGGGGGCCGAAGGGCCTGTTCCTCTGCTGTATTGTTCTTTGTTCTTTGTTCTTTGATGGGTGGGGCTCCATTGCACATACTGAGGGTGGTTTTCCTACCTTGCCATGCCTGGCACGGATCGTGTCGATCCCAGTAAATAGCGTGCAGGCCTAAAAAATAGGCTTAGTGCCCAGCGCCAAATCATTCCAGTCCCTTTCTACTGGCAAAGCCGGATCGTGCCCAAAAAGGGCGCAAGGTCAGTTAGCATATTTAAAATAGCAGTTCAACACCGGATTCTCACAGCTCCTGGGACCTTCCAACCTTCGACCTAGAGACAACGGTGAGAGTCACTACTGGTCTCATCTAGTGCAATGGAGGCCATGGCCCAACAATGCCCTTTGGACAGTGCCCACCTGGTAGTTCCCACCAGGCACCCTGGCAGTGCCAATTGGGCACTGCCAGTGTGGCAGAGGCTGTGCCATGGGGGTGGCGACTGAGTAGAGGTGGGGTATGAGTGGGGGCTATGACAGGGGGGTGTCAATGATGTGGAGGCTATGACAGGGAGGCTATAATGGGGGGTGGTCTAAGTTGGGGAGGCCAAGACAGATAGGCTATGATGGGGGGACAATGACAGGAAAGCTATGATGGAGAGCTGGAGGGGTCATAATGGGGGCATGTCAGAAGTCATGGTGCGGGGACATGTCAGGTGTCATGATGGGGGGCATATCAAGAATGAACCAGGGGGACCCATTGGGAGTGCCCCAATGCCGGCAACCCATGTTGGGGAGTGGTGGGGAACATGCCACCAGTGGGGGGGTGGGTGGTGGAGGATCATCCCATGTCCATGGTGGAAGGGAAGGGATTTCTCAGTGCACTGTGAGATCAGGGCAACCTTGCAAATGGCATCCGTGTACTTTGCAGCTGGGCTCACCGGTATGTTTAGCCCCAACCCCCCACCCCAGTACTGGCATGCAAATCACCACTGTCCAAAAAAGTTACCGAATGTGGAAGAAATGCAATCTTGAGCCCACCTGACAGACCACCACGGATTGCTCCAATATTCTCGGCATTATGTCACTTTGCCCCTTGTTCTAGGTGGTGTTGGGCTTAGCCAGGACTCATTAAACATAGTTATGGGACTGTTAATGTTCACCTGAACCACTGGCTGACAATGGGAAACCCCCTCAGTACGGCAATGGTCATTAATTATGTGCTCAAAACCTGGACAGATACTTGAACCCACAACCTTCTTATTCAGAGGCAAGACTATTATCAGCTGAGCCGATGCAACATTCACTCCAACAGTTCTGGAAGTATTTATATCACGAATAGATTGGTGCTTGCATTTAGCATCGCACTTTTCTTTTTTATGCGTGTAGCAGAAAAGTTTATTAACTAGTAGCTTATAATGATTAGTAGGAGAAAAGTTCACTTCCAGATAATATATTCTGGACACTTAGTAGTTGAATGGCTAATGTGAAAAACGATTAACCCGCATTTACGATCTCTATTTCTCAGAGAATATTCCCTTGCTAAGGTCACTGTTCTTTTGCAGTCGTGTCAAATTTATCATTGTCATGCCACTCCATCATGTGTCTCATTCAATGGGTTTCATACTAATTGGAAATATATCTGCCTTCGTCTGAAGAAAATGGTTCAGAACACATTTTTCTTTTATGACACTGCCTATAGGAAAGTGTGTTTGTTTCATCTGAATTTCCGCAGAACAAAATAACATGGAAACGATCCAATCTTCTTCTTTCTTTAAAATGGGAACAATCACATTTCACCTCTTGCAGAAGCTATGATCACTTTATATGAAAAATAAATCAGAATGCAATTCCTTTGCCCTGGAAAATATCAGTTTTCTAAGTGTAATAATGTTCTAAACATAAAACCAGTGACAAATATTGATGACTGAATAATAAAATACATGGTATACTCACCATTTCAGAAAGATATACCAGAACATAGTACTACACTGAGCTGCTGAAATAATAATGATGAATGAAGTACTTACCATTAGTCATCACTAAGTAGATCTTTAGAAACTGAATCACGGTAATTCATTACACCCAAATTCCTTATGCATTTAAAATGCCAAGGAGTGGCCAGGCACTGACTAAAATGGACCTTAATGCATTAATGTAACAATTTAGTACTATCTTTAGCATCACTTAACAGCACCATGTCTGGAAGTAACCAAACATAAGTGTGGAGGAAAGTGAATGTAATGTGGGGCTGAGAGAGTGAGAAAATGATGAAAGTGCACATTACATGAAACAGCCTGAATTGTGCTACCACAAAAATCCATTTATAAAACAATGATGCAGAACCCAGTTACAATATGAACATAACTAGTTGAAATATGAAGGCCTATTGCTACTTTCGTTATAGCTGTATGTGTTATATCTTAAATTGCCATAAATACTCGTAAAGTTGAAATTTTGAGGCCAACTTTTTTGGCCAAAGGTCAGGGGTTCAATTTGACATAGGTAATCATAGAATCATAGAAACCCTACAGTGCAGAAAGAGGCCATTTGGCCCATCGAGTCTGCACCGACCACAATCCCACCCAAGGCCCTACCCCCATATCCCTACACATTTACCCGCTAATCCCTCTAACCTACGCATTTCAGGACACTAAGGGGCAATTTTAGCATGGCCAATCAACCCTTAAACTGCACATTTTTGGACTGTGGGAGAAAACCGGAGCACCCGGAGGAAACCCACACAGACATGAGGAGAATGTGCAAACTCCACACAGACAGTGACCCAAGCCAGGAATCAAACCCAGGTCCCTGGAGCTGTGAAGCATCAGTGCTAACCACTGTGCTACCGTGCTGCCCATATCGAGAGGTTGACATCTGTGCTTGATTTGGGCCCAAGTGAAATCCAAAACATTTACAATGAAATTGAATCATTAACTTTTCCAGGATTATACTTTGGTTCAGAAATTTTTGGGCTTCGACCTGAAACACTTTTGCATGAGGTATATGAAAAGCTTTAGGCCAGAAATCATGGGGTCAACTTTTACATGAAATCAAGTAGATATGGAATATTCTGCAACTTCTTACATACATATTACGTGTATAATATGTACATTTAATATATATATATGACAAAAGTAAAAGGATATCAATGGACTGGTCAGGTGAGCAGAGCAGTGGCAAATGAAATTCAACCCAGAAAAATGTGAGGTAATGCACTTCAGGAGAGCTAACAAGGCAAAGGATTACTCTATGAATGGTAGGACCCTGTAAAGTGTTAAAGATCAGAGGGACCTTGAAGGGCATATCCACACATCCCTGAAGGTGGCATGGCAGGTAGATAAGGTGGTTAAGAAGGCATACGGGCTACTTGCCTTTATTAGCCAAGACATTGACTATAAGAGCAGGGAGGTCATGCTGGGATTGTACAAACGCTGGTTAGGCTATAACTGGAGTACTACATGCAGTTCTGGTTACCATATTATCAGAAGGAGTTGATAGCACTGGAGAGAGTGGAAAGGAGGGTTGCCAAGTTGCTGCCTGGGTTGGAGGTTCTGAGCTATGAGGAAAGTTTGAATAGGCTGGGACCGTTTTCCTTGGAGCAGCAAAGGTTGAGAGGGGACCTAATAGGGGAGTATAAGATTATGAGACGCATAGGGTGGATCAGAAAGTGCTTTTTCCATTAGTAGAGTGGTCCATGGCTAGGGGGCATGAATTTAAAGTAAGAGGTAAAAGGCTAAAGGGGGGGTTGAGAAGAAATGTTTTCGCACAGAAGGTGGTGAGAGTCTGGAATTCATTGTCTGAAAGGTTGGTTGAGTCAGAAACTCTCATAACATTTGAGAAATATTTAAACTTGTGCTGCCATAACCTCCAGGGCCATAGACCAAGTGTTGGGAAATGGGATTAGTGTAGTCAGATCCTTATGGACCCGTGTGGACATGATAGGCCGAATGGCCTCCTTCTGTGCTATAAACGTCTATGAATTTATGAATCGATGAATCAATCAATTCCATGGAAATGCAGAAAAAAATCATACTTTACTTTTCATAAAATCAAACATTTCAATTTCTCTTTATTTCGTTCTGGTGAAGAAATATGGGGAAGGGGTGGGGAGATGATCCACCATCAGATGACTGGCAGGAATCCTGATGCCCCGAAGGATGGAGCGTCGGCCTCAAATAGGGGTTCCCGCTGAGTATGAGGGCCACCTGGATTCACCCAACCCAATCACCTCGTCTATAGCAGGCGACAACCCGATTATTATGCAAACCTGCTAATAGAATTAGTGAGTTTGACAGTTCATTCACCCCCCTCACCAAACCCACCGCCCCCCCCCCTGCGCTCCCCGCACCCCCCCCCCCCCCCCCCCCCCGCCCGCCCCCCAACCACCCACCCACCATTCACCCACCTCTCCAGTGGGGAATAAACTGGGTGATTCTGGAGCTGATAATGACCAGCGGGACCTGGCATGCTGAACCCTGGAGGTTCAGAAGAGCATCACTAACACGTCATCAATGAGGGGCATCCACACCCCCCACCACTTAAATAATGGGTCACCCTCCCCCTACACAGTTTTATAGTGCAGTGTTTTGAAATAGCCTTTCATTGACAGCTTAATGGATTTCTACTCAGCCTCCAGTCAGCTGTGTTTATTTACCTTTCCCTTCATGCTTGAATCCATCTCATGTATCCACATTATTCCTAACCACAATGTTTACTAAGACTCTAAGTCTGATTGCTGCAGAATGGAGTGCTGCAGTGATTTAAAAGCCTGCCAACCATCCAGTGGGTATGGCTATTTAAGTTTTACAGTTTATTTATTAATGTCACAGGTATGCTTACATTAAAACCGCAATGAAGTTGCTGTGAAAATCTCCTAGTCGCCTCACTCTGGCACCTGTTTGGGTACACTGAGGGAGAATTCAGCATGACCAATGCACCTAACCAGCATGTCTTTCCAGCATGCAGACATGGGGAGAATGTGCATACTCCACACAGACAATGACCCAAGCTGAGAATCGAACCTGGGTCCCTGGCACTGTGAGGCAGTCGTGCTAACCATTGTGTCACCGTGCTGCCCTAGTGACCTGACCACTTCAAATTTTTACAGCTGACAGGCAGGAATAAAGATGTTGATCACAGGGCTGCCTGAAATCTCCAAGCAAGGGGTGATCTTCAGGTCTGCCAGGACTAGAAGGGGAGCCCAGCCATGAGACGCCCTTGGGGGAGACTATCCTTGGGGAGAGTGCCGAGGTCAACCCCTTACCACCTGCCCGAGCCCACCCAACCCCTAGAACCTTTGGGGGACACTTTTTCTGCAGCCTGGCAGTGACAGGGGGCACATGGGCACTGGACTACCTCCTTGACTCACCCCCACCCCTCCTCCTACCCCAGGAGCCCAAGGTGTCAGGCCTGGGTGTCAGTGTCAAGGTGCCTGGGGCAATGCACCATTTACATGGCCAAGACACGTGGCTTGAAGTGGGGCCTGAATGGGGGAGGGGAGCTGAGGGGGATTTGAGGGGGGAAAGGCGGGACTGAGTGGGGGTCTGAAGAGGGAGGGGGTCAGGTCACCCTCATGTCTGCAAGGTGTGGGGAAGGGTTTGAGCCATTATTTGAATGTTGTGGGGGGGAGAATGCTGCTCTTTGCTAAGGGGTTGTTGGTACTCCCTGGTCAGCAGGGGAAGGAGGGCACCATTTTCATTTCTAGGGGAGAGGGGGCCCTGTCCGCAAACACGGAAATCGGGTTGATCTCTGAACAGGGGGCTGGCTGGTGGGTTTCTCTGGGTGCATAAATTTTCATCCATCGGGATTGAATCCCACCTACCAGACACTCCCAGTGGCAACGCAATTCACTCCAGTGGGAGCACTTGGCTGAAAATGGATGAATCGCGGGCATCATTCCAGTCCTACCCATGACTAACGTGTTAATATGCAAATAGTTTTAATCATTACCTCGTGAAGGGAGACTGGGTACACTTGCCACATTGTGGTATTCAGTAATTGGATCATACAGATATCATATTGAAAATGTATTAATTAATAGCTGATAACTACTCCAATAAAGGCTGATTTGAATCATTGAAACTTTCATTTGAATAGAAGTACTTGAGTTCACTATCGCAAACGCCTTGCTTATTTTGCAGTTAACAAAAAAGTAAGCAAGTGGTTGACATACAATGCGCTATTGAGTAATTAGATAAAGGTTTTCAATTATGATTCCTTGATGGCAAGTTTGCATTTTTAACCAGATCATCAGGACGATGCATAAGTGACAACTGAGTGCCTCTACTTGGGGAACTGAGAACTTTGGATGGTGAATCACCCACCATATTTCCTGTTGCCAGCTAAAACAGTAACATCATTCAAGGTTTCCTGCTCACCTTCTCAGCAAGGATTTGGCACCTGGAACAATGAGATGAGTGAAAAAGGATAATAGAATTAAAATAAAAAATAACAAGTGGAGCATAAAAATAAGATGGTTATAAATTTACACTACAACATATGCAGTAATTTCACTTGTGTACACTAAACTTTCACTCACAAAATACATGAACCAGTTTTAGGGTTTATGTGCCTAAATTAAATACATAGCTTTTCTAATGAATTAAGGGTTTACAGTTTTCAACCTGAAATGAGTTAAAATAAGTGGTAGTATTCGTATCTTTGCCTGCCATGAATCTCCCAAAATTTCTAAATTAAGGCTTAACTTGCATTTCCTACGGTCTTTCATAATCATATCTCCTTTTGCTAAAATTGAAGTTCACTGATGTTGAAAATAAATAAACCTAATCAAGTATTCATTGATTCCTTAGCTCTGCCATGAATCCCTAAACAAAGTCTGTAATACTAATTTAATAGTGATGCATGATCTCAGCAGTCACAGCACACCTACAATTCCACTGAATCTCAAATTGCTGCCAATAGTGATTTTATACAATATTTACTTATCCAGCAGGATAATTTTAATAATAAACCCATTCTAAACAATTTTTAAGAACTGTATGAAACATTTTTTAGCAAATAGCTTTTCACTTTAACATAACACCTGAAAATTTAATGATCCACGTTTTGTCAATGATGGGTTGACAGCATTTGCCTCTGACCTTGAAGAAAACTCTCCGCAAAGGTTTCTGTAGCATGGATGCTGTCTTTCCTGACATCAGTTTAGTTTAAATCTGATGTCAAGTCAAAGCAATTTCCGATGGTCCATCAATTTTTGCTTAAGTTTATTTATTAGTGTCATAAGTAGGTTTACATTAATACTGCAATGAAGTTACTGTGAAAATCCCCCATGTTGCCACACTCCGGCACCTGTTTGGGTACATGGAGGGAGAATTTTGCATGGCCAATGCACCTAACGAGCACATCTTTTGGACTGTGGGAGGAAACCAGAGCACCCGGAGGAAACCCACGCAGACACAGGGGAGAATGTGCAGACTCCACACAGACAGTGACCCAAGTCGGGAATCGAACCCGAGCCCCTGGTGCTGTGAGGCAGCAGTGCCAACCACTGTGGCACTGCTGTCATTAAGCAAGATGAGCAGCCAACCACATTGAAGCATCCACAAGGACAACAGCCTGGAAGTAAAATGCACCAACTTTTCCACTTTCAATTAAAATTTCACACAAAGTCAAATCAATATATCAACCATACTCAAGGGAGAAGCTGAAATATCAAACTTGAAAAAATAGAAATATAAATCTCTGTTATTGTTTGATGGAGCAACAGTGAAGGAATGGCAATATAGTTTCACCTAAAGATGGTGAGTGACTTGGAGAGGGACTTGCAAATGATGGTGTAACCCTGCATCTGCTATCCTTGTTCGTCTACATGTTAAAGGTTACAGTTTGGAAGGTGCTGTCAAAGTAGCCTTTGTAAGTTGCTGCAGTGCATCTTAATTTGGTACACGCTGCCATGATTGTGTGCCAGCGGTGGTGGGAACATATGTTTAAGGAGGTGAATGGGATGCCAAGCAAACTGGCTGTACTGTCTTGGATGGTGTCCAGCTTCTTGAGTGTTGTTGGAGCTGCATTCAACCAAGCAAGTGGAGAGTATTCTATTACATCCCTGACTGGTACCTTATTAATGATGGAATAGCTTTGAGGAGTCAGGAGGTGAGTTATTCACCACAGGATTCCAGACACTTATCTGCTCATGTAGCCACAATATTAATATTGCTGGTGCAGTTAGATTTTTCAGGTCAATGGTGACTCCCCACATCTTGCATGCAGGCAAGAGTTGCTGCATTAGTTGAAGGGCTGTGAATCGAACTGAACACTGTACAATCATCAGTGAAAATCCCCACTCAGACTTCATGTTATAGGGAAGATAATTGATGAAGCGGTTGAAGATGGTTGGGCCTCGGACACTACACTGAGGAACTCCTGGGATGAAGATGATTCTGCTCCAATAAACACACCATCCATATTTGCGCTTGCTATGACTCTAAGTCAGTGGAGAGATTTTACTTATATATTTCAATTATCGGAAGGTATATTCAAATCTTTTAATTCTGTAAGGATCCTAGGTGTGTATCATGAAACTCCACAGCTACATATTGACCAGAATTCTCTGGCTATTCATGCCAGCAGGATTCTCTGGTCGCGTTGGCAATGCACCCCTACTCGCAGATTTCCTCCTGACGTGGGGCGGCTTCAATGGGAAATCCCACCGACAGCGACGGGACCAGAGAATTCCACCTCCTCTCTCACCTCCTTGGCAGGGTGGATTTCCCACTCATCCATTGTTGAGTGCTCAGCTACATGAAGCTTTATAGAATCATAGAATCCTTACAGTGCAGAAAGAGGCTGTTTGACCCATTGAGTCTGCACCAACTCTTTGACGAAATATCTTACCCAAGCCCTCTCTCCGCCCTTTCCCCACACCCCCCACATCTGTCATGGCTAATCCATCTAACCTACTCATCTTTGGACACTAAGGGGAAATTTAGCATGGCAATCCATCGAATCTGCACATCTTTGGACTGTGGGAAGAAACCAGAGCACCCAAAGGCAACCCACGAGGACACTGGGCGAATGTGCAAACTCCACACAGACAGTCGCCCAAGGCCGCTATTGAATCCGGATCCCTGGCACTGTGAGGCAGCAGTGCTAACCACTGTGCCACCATGCCACGCAATTGGTTCCAGTTGTATTAATTTGCACAGATGTCAGGCTGATGATAGAAATAGCTTTTAGTATTTGACTTATCCAACAGCTAAGAACAAAACAACCAGTAAGAAAGAGACAAAATTGTGATTTAGAACTGAGTTTCTGGCTTTCAGTGAGTGAATTGCTGGAGAATGAAACCCACAGGTTGTAGCTTAGACAAAGCTAACCCATGTTATTTCACTTCTGATAAGATGCCAGTGATTTTATTTACAATGCTTACAGGTCTTCTTGATGAAGTGGCATTTCGTTACACTTGGGTATTAAATGTATGATTCAAGTAATAATTTTAAAATTTATGTTACTTCCCAACAGAGAAAAAAAATTCATAATTCTTGCAATTAGTTAATTTTGAGACAAGTTCCATGTCATTTCAAACCACTGCAGTATGCTGCCTGGTTTGCGTGGAATAACACTAAAGTCCAAATCTATAGGGAAATTGTACGGTGCTCTAATGAAAGTGAGTTGCCTGCAGAGAAGTTGAGTTCATTTAATAATTTATCACTATCTCTTGCGTTGGCCAATCAGATAAATTATTAAAGCGATTGATATTATCAATGTGTCAAATAACCCGCATAAAATCAGTTTGCTATAAAACCTTGTGGTCTAAAACTTAACAAATAATCATTTTATTACAAAGCAGTGTTCCAAAGAGTTTTTTTAAATTTTCTCAGCAACTTTCCCTTTTAATTTCCCAAACATTTTTACTAAGTAAGCAAAAAGATCTTTACAAGATGCAATTTTCAGTATAAGTAGTATCTTTGACGTGCACTCTACAACAACGGTTTTAACTGTATTACTATAGATCAATACCAAACAGTGAATTCCTAACGTGAGGTTCCTCTGTTTATGATACTCTGGGCAGTTCAAACTATCCACCAAATGGTGGCAGTATTTTCAAGACCAAAAATCATTTTTAGGTTTGAACTTGATGCCAGAAATGTTTTCTCTTTGTAAATAGTGTATATGAGTGAGGAAAAGGTTCCTTCAAAATTAATAACATACAACTAGACTCAAAAAGTTATCATTGCATTTTCTGCAATGTTTTATCTCCTGCAGTGTTTCACATGCAGAGGGAAAGGCAGCCCAACAGGACATTATTCAATCCACCCTATCTATTTGCTGTACTGTTTGTCTCCATCAGTGTTTTCCAGCACAATCAGTACCAGACAGGATGTACTGCCTGAAACTGTAAACCTGCTGTACAGAAACATTTACTGCAAAGTTAAGTATTACAGAGCTGTGTATCTGAAGGATATTACCTGCAATGGCTGTTAAAGGAAAATCTCTGCAGCCTAACTGAAATTGAATGCATAGTAGACTCCAGATCCAAAAGCAAATCTGATGCAGAAGTGTCATTATGCAAACCCATTTCTAATCAGCAAGCATAAAATGTTCCCACGTAATCATATAGTAAATAGGCAGTCTAGCATAATTGACCCCCATCATTCAGACTCTCTCATGCGAGATATCTTATTTTCTATTATAAGTGACTACACTACGCAGGTGTTAATGGTAATTCCTCTGCCCAAGGATATGATAAATTAAATATTGGCTGCCTTAGAGTGTCTTAAAAAGCAGTAAAAGAAATTAAATAATGTACATAGCTTCATAAAACATGAAAGTCTTATCTTAAAGCAAGACAACTATTCATATTTACAATATTATGGAATTTTTGCCTATTTCATCCAGTTACCTTACCGCCAAGCTGCTATGACAGGACTTGGATCTATTGATCTCAATATTTATAACAGAAGGGCAAAGGGAGACAGGTTCACTTGTGGTAATGATTTTGGACGATGTGGATATGTGCTGTAACCATTCTACGGTTTTATTCTATTCACACTCAATGATCAATCACACACAACTCATTCCAGAACACATTTGGAAAAGAAACCTATGGAATAGCAATTAGAAGTGTAACATTTCCAGTGCGTACTGAAGATGGTATTCTTGATTAAAACTCATTCAGATGAATCTTCTCTACTTGTAAAACAATTCCTGGAACATCCTGCCAGCCATGCAATATCACACTTAATTTAGATTTAGTTAACACTGTGGTAATTTTTGGGGGGCAAATCCATTACATATTTTGCAGGACTTTGCTGCACTATCATTATATTGAATGAAACCACTGTGAAACTGTGGCTAAATTATACAAATTAACCTGGAAGCATTGTTGCTCTTTAAATCTGTACAAATGTCCCTAATGGCACCTGTTTTAACTTGATTAAAATTTTATGAGCACAAAGAGGGATCAGCACACCGAACTGTAGCCACTTGTGTCAAATCAATTTCACATACTGGTTGATGTCTTGTAATATGGCTTTTTGTAGAGCAATAAGAATATTTGTTACGTGTATGTATTGTGTACTATGTATGGCACTCTGTATATTTTCGGATTACTCATACACCCCACATTATAAACTTCAATTTAAATGCTACAATAAAAGGCAAACAAACACAAAACCTGCCCCACCCTATATATCAGCCTCAGGAAAAACATTGATGAAGGGATTTTGTTTGTACCCAAAAAGAAAAGCAAATTGAAATTGCTCTGTGGTGTGTCTGTGTGATTGTGCTGTAATTCCTCATTACTGTTGTATGGTTATCAGGGATCAATGAGCAGGAATTACCATGGTTCAATGTCAGATGAGGTTCTTCAGTTCCACAGACTGATCATGGCAGCTGTTCCCAGATGGCTAAGGCCCACCGATGATTATCAGTTAACAGGGAACAACAACAAATGCGATTCTCTACTTCTTTTTCCCCACAAACCATTCACTGCCCTAAATAATTGTCCAGCGATTATCTAGAAAGTGGGACTTTTTTGATCAATTAGACTACTAGCAGTGACACAATAGTGGACTGGTCCTATGGTTAATATTAGCCAGGAAACTGCTTCGGCACTTTTGCTGTGCGCATGTATGTATATATACACATTTTATAACCAGACAATTTTTTTTATTCATTCACAGGATGTGGGCATCACTGCTGGGCCAGCATTTATTGCCCATCCCTGAGGGCGTTTAAGAGTCAACCACATTGCTGTGGTTCTGGAGTCACATGTAGGCCAGACCAGGTAAGGATGGCAGATTTCCTTCCCTAAAGGGGCATTAGTGAACCAGATGGGTTTTTATAACAATGGTTTTATGGTCATGATTAGACACTTAGGGTGGGATTTTCCCATCCCGCCCATCACGGGAATCATAGCGGGCAGGGGCAGACCATGCAAAGGTCCATTGACCTCGGGTGGGAACTTCCAGCCTTGGGACGAGCGCAGCCGGAAAATCCTGTCCTTAATTCCAGATTTTTATTGAATTCAAATTTTACCTTCTGCCGTGGTGGGATTTGAACCCGGGTCCCCAGCACATTATCCTGGATCTCTCTCTCTCTATATATATATATATATATATATATATATATATACACACCCCATACCCCATTTTATAGCTAACAGATGAAGAGACCTTCATTCTATTGATTGGAGCTGAATTCAAACTCAGCTCACAGAGGTAAAAAGAAAATGCATGCTGCCATGTGGTCATCGATCAGACCCTTAAATAGGCCCTGGATGATACTGCGAGCTGCTTGATATTCATTGTCTTTTCCTGTGCTTTCACTCTTATTTGTCAGGATTAGTTTAGCTAGTTGATCTTAAAATGTAGTTTTATTGGGACAAAGTACCCTGGGGCAGAAATGTATCATATCCAAATAATCTGCTGCAAGTATCTTCTAAACCCATCTTTCAATTTAGGTGCTTTGTGTTCGATGTCAAAGGGGTTTTGCCACTTCTTCTTTGATCAGCACCTCAGAGGTAAAAACTTAACTGACTGGCACGGAAGCCCGCAAGACACGATTAGAGAGATTTAGACTAAAGGTTATTGGGAAAATGAAAAGATGAAGCATTAATGTATTAAGGTAGGCAAACGAGACCAAGACTCAGGCAAACATTTAGTTCAAATAACACAGTACCTGCTCATTATTTACAGAAAATGCAATGCATTTTCTAATTTGTTTCAATATATGCAACATTTTGGTTGTTTGCACAGAGTTGTGACTTGCATTTAAATGTGACTTAGCGGCGCTGCACAAGCACCAGCTGTTCCTCAGCAAACCGCAGGTGCACTGCACTGATGCAATTTCTTTCTGTCATTTTGCATCTATGTCATTAATCAATAAGCATCTGTTTCCTTTTAATTTTCGCAGATAACTACATTCAGGAATTAATTTCTTTCAGCAGCTTCGAGATTAATGGAAAGTTTCTTGCCTTCCACATAACCTCAGTGTGGATAATGCCCGACTCCATCAGGAAGGAATACAAAGCAGCGGAGCTGATATAAACCGAAGGTGCAACCCCAATTCCAGACTTACCTGTGGCCCTCTGCTGACAAGGCAAGCGGCCTGACATTTGCAATGACCAAGCTGCCGGTGGAGGTGTGACTGGTGGTGGTAGCTTCTGCATAAACTTTAATGAAGCCTGGAAGCACAATTGCTGTCGACCTTATTCAGTCTGGCTTATATGTGATTCCAATCTGACACCAATTTAGTTGATGCTCCGACAAAATGGCCTGGTAAAATATTCCGTTGGAACCAAACCACAGCAAAGAATGACATTGAATATACAGCACTGAAACGGGGCATTTGGCTGCCGAGTCCAGATCGTTTTTGCTTTACACGAGCAGCCAACCTACCTTATCCTATTAACATGCCCCTCCATTCCTTTCTCCTTCCTATCTGGTTTTCCTTAAATGCAATCTCACCACACCTATTCCATGACAAATTCCACATGACAATTAATGCAAGATGCCAGCAGCAACCATGTCATGGGAACGCATAATAATTTTTGTACAAATCTAGATTGATCTTTTCTATATGTTTTAATAGTCTTGTATATTTCCAAAGGGTCATCCTTTTCAGGATGAAATGCGCAAGAGTCTCCAAGAGTTTCCTCATAACTCAAATCCCTGACATCAGAGATGCCTTTGTCTTCAGTTCTTTATACTAACTTGAACGATGCTTGAACAAAACACATTGAGAGGAATTTTCTCAGGAAATGTCAAACAGGAGAGAAAATGGGAGGTTTTCTTGTCCATCTTTCCAGCGAGGTAAGTGGTGGTAATTTACGGCATTCTGCGCATTACAGAGATTCCTGCCATTGGTGGGGTGGAACCTATTCACATTGGGAAGCCGGCTGCAGACTGCTTGTGGCACCATTGTGCAGGCGCCCTGGTCTTCCAGTCTCCCAGTATACTCTGTATTGTGTACTGTATACTGGGAGATCTGTCAATGCCCCCTGCCCCACCCACCATGGTCATTGTACACCAATACCGCCACAGACCCCTGCCCCCCCCCTCCCCTACGATCACCACCCCCACCCCCATGGAACCCCCTATTCCCCAGATTGCCACTCCCAACCAATCACTGGCCTCCCAAATCGCTGTCCCACCTCAATCACCACCCCGCCCCCCGCCCTGTCCTCGACCACCTAGGGGACTTCAATGGCCTCCAGTCCCATTGGTGATCCATCACAAAGAACAAAGAAAATTACAGCACAGGAACAGGCCCTTTGTCCCTCCAAGCCTGCACCGACCATTCTGCCCAACTGAACCAAAACCCCCTCCCCTTCCGGGGACCATATCCCTCTATTCCCATCCTATTCATGTACTTGTCAAGACGCCCTTTAAAAGTCACTATTGTATCTGCTTCCACTACCTCCCCCGGCAGTGAGCTCAGGCACCCACCACCCTCTGTGTAAAAGAACTTGTCTCGTACATCTCCCTTAAACCTTGCTCCTCGCACATTAAACCTATGCCCCTGAGTAATTGACTCTTTCACCCTGGGAAAAAGCTTCTGACTATCCACTCTATCCATGCCCCTCATAATCTTGTAGACTTCTATCAGGTCGCCCCCTCAACTTCCGTCGTTCCAGTGAGAACAAACCAAGTTTCTCCAACCTCTCCTCATAGCTAATGCCCTCCATACCAGGCAACATCCTGGTAAATCTTTTCTGTATCCTCTCCAAAGCCTCCACATCCTTCTGGTAGCGTGGCGACCAGAATTGAACACTATATTCCAAGTGCGGCCGAACGAAGATTCTATAAAGCTGCAACATGACTTGCCAATTTTACACTCAATGCCCCTGCCGATGAAGGCAAGCATGCCGTATACCTTCTTGACTATCTTCTCCACCTGCGTTGCCATTTTCAGTGACCTGTGTATCTGTACACCCAGATCCCTCTGCCTATCAATATTCTTAAGGGTTCTGCCATTTACTGTATATTTCCCATCTGTATTAGACCTTCCAAAATGCATTACCTCACATTTGTCCGGATTAAGTTCCATCTGCCATCTCTCCGCCCAAGTCTCCAACCAATCTATATCATGCTGTATCCTCTGATGGTCCTCATCATTATCCGCAAATCCACCAACCTTTGTTTCGTCCGCAAACTTACTAATCAATCCAGTTACATTTTCCTCCAAATCACATATATATATAATACAAACAGCAAAGGTTCCAGCACTGATCCCTGAGGAACACCACTTGTCACAGCCCTCCATTCAGAAATGCACTCTTCCACTGCTACCCTCTGCCTTCTATGACCGAGCCAGTTCCACATCCACGTTGCCAGCTCACCTCTGATCCCATGTGACTTCACCTTCTGCCATGAGGGACCTTGTCAAAAGCCTTTCTGAAGTCCATGTAGACAACATCCACTGCCCTACCCTCATCAATCTCTTCGTCACTTCCTCGAAAATCTCCTTCAATTTAGTGAGACACTAAATACATCCATTTATTTCCAAGTGGGAGTAAATCCTGTCTCAAAAGATCCTCTCCAATAATTTCCCTACCACTGATGTAAGGCTCACTAGCCTTTCATTACCTGGATTATTCTTGCTACCCTTCTTAACAAAGGAACAACATTGACTATTCTCCAATCCACTGGGAACTCTCCTACAGGCAGTGAGGATACAAAGATTTTTCTCAAGGCCCCAGCAATTTCCTCCCTTGCCTCTCTCAGTCTTCTGGGGTATATCCCATCAGGCCCTGGGGACTTGTCAACCTTAATGTTTCTCAAGAACCCCAATACCTCCTCCTTTTTGATCTCAACTTGACTCAAACTATCTACACACCCTTTCCCAGACTCATCATCCACCAAGTCCTTCTCTTTAATGAATACTGACGCAAGGTACTCGTTTAATACCTTGCCCATTTCCTCTGGCTCCACATGTAGATTCCTTCCCCTGTCCTTGAGTAGGCCAACCTCTGGCTATCCTCTTGCTCTTTATATATGTATAAAAAGCCTTCTCTGGTCCCAGTTGGTGGGGACCATCTATGATCCTTGTCAGTGAGCATCTCAGGTAGGAAAGATAAGTGAGCCCAGACGGTTGCATCCCAGGGTCATTAATGATAAGCAAATGTCATTAATATTGAAATCAGCCTCATGCCCTTCCCGGCTGCTGAAGGGGGAATTCAGAAGGGCTTGGGATGGCTGGAATCTTTTGGATGGAAGACCCTGGCATGGGCTCCAGCCCTTTCTCACCTCCTCCCTCGGGGTGCCTGTGGGCCCTGGTACACTTCATGGGATGAAGGAGCAGCTGGAGTGAGCTCGATGGGAGTCACAGCAGGGGCCGCAGTGAGGGGGCAGGGGGTGGGGGGGGGGGGGGAGGGGCGCAGCGGGCATGCTGAATTCTGATGGCCAGACCTCACTGGTGTCATCTCCTGCAAAAGAAGACACATGGTTGAGTGCAAGGGAGGGACAAGTATCTGGACAGATTGCAACTTACTTGAGAAAGATCATATGAATGAAGGTTGTGTGGCTCTTCACATCTGTGACGCACGCCGACCTGGCTATCATGCTCTTTCTTCTGCCTCCCCTGAGAGTTCTATCACAAGCTCCTCGAAGGGAGTCGGGAGACACAGCTTAGGGACCCCACCTCCGGTCTTCTCCCGCTCCCTCCTGCTATAGGCCATCTTCTCCTGCGTAGGCAAAAGGAAGGATTGAAAGCCTGACGGATTGGAGAAAGGTTCTAGGGGGTCGGGTGCTGGGGGGCCGTGTGGTGTCAGGGAGTGGATCGACGATGGACATTCCAGGCGTGACGGACGAGACTGATGCCAGGACGGAATGGACACTCACCCTTGCTGACCCGAGTGAGGTTGTTCATTTTCTTCCTGCAAGGTGTTCAGCAGTCGTCCCAGCTCTCCCTCGGGGAATCGTGGGGCTGCTCAGTGCGGTGTTATCTTCCTGGCGTGGCTGACTGTGACTGCAGTTGGAGTGTTTAAATGCAGCTCCCCCTGCTTTACAGCGCACAGCAGCAGCTGCTTAGGGTGAGTCATGTGCCTGGAGCCTCCATCACAGTGTGATTCACATGGAGGCTCTTTCATTGCACTGAGTGTCGAAAGATTGCAAAGCGGAACGTGCCGGTGCAGTTCACCCCATGTTTTTAACCGTTATGACACTTAGAAATTCTGGAGGAAAATTCCACCCTCAAAAGTTTACTTGTGTTAAGATTCCCAGTGATATCTTGGGCATACTTGCTTCGTGACCGCATCGTTGACAATTATAAAAGGAATGGACAGCGAATCACATAATTTGGTGAAAAATCTAAAAGGCAGTGAATGTTAAATGTGATTGTAATGATGATCTACAAATCTGGATTGGACAGCAATCAGTTGATAATGAAATTGCAGCCTAAAACTTATGAAGAATGGTTACAATCAAGATGCTCAAGTTCTATTCAATTGACAGAAATTCTCACTGATCAGAAATGTTCACTATTTCCATTTAATACCATCAAGTGATAGGAGATCCAGGGGCAATGAGATGTAATGTGATTAATATGCTCTGCACTGTCTGAATGGAGATAAATTGCATAACTGCCTTTAAGGGAAAGCTAGATAAATATATGATGGAGAAAGGAATAGAAGGTTATGCTGATAGGGTTAGATGAAGCAGAGTGGGAGGAGGCTGGTGCAGAGGTTAAACATTTGCATAGCTGGGTCAATTGGCCTGTTTCGGTGTCGTAAATTTGATGTAATTCTCATGTAAACTTAACCCGAATGTTCAAGAAAAGCTAATTCCCCATCAGGTATTCATGCAGAGAAACTGACATTAAACTTCTTTCACAGCATGCTAACTAAGGAAGTTGTGAAGTCTAGATGAATCAAGGGGCATAACTCTATTTGTCCTTTCTTAGTTCATCAATTATTCATATATATTCAGTTTTAATTAGTTATTACACTGCTCATTATTTATCTTTTATGTGTATAAGTCTTCTGTAATTGCAGTATACCCATGATGTGCATTAAGTAATTTTGATAACTGCATCTCATAATTGTTGTAAATGGCCACAATTGTGTAGCACCTTATTTATGACATTCACTATGGGGAAATCTTCTGCTCCTCCCTTTTACACTGTTAGTTTTCAGAGGCCCTTCTCATCACCTTTTCCACTCAAACTACTGCAGTGACAGGGTGCTCCTTATCACTAAATCATACCACTATTCTTCTGACACTTTTCCCCCCATTGATCAACTCGTCTTGTTCCTCCCGCTTAGTTTATTCTGTACAATCCTCACTCTTCACTCAAGTACCATGCCAAGTTTCTTGAGATATCGTCACTGCTTTTTACCCTCGGCTTCTGCGCTGAGCACCTTCTCATCCACGATTATTCCAACCTCCATCTCAAATCATAATGCCCTCCCTCTTCTAGTCTCACAGTCTCCTATCCTCTGAATCTCTTCCTCCATGTAAATACCCCTACCCATATTCACAACCATCCCCACAGCCTCACCTTCCCCTCAGCCTCACCTTCTCCTCAATCTCACCATCTAATGTAGCCTCTGTACTTCTACCATGCCAATCAGAAATAAGATCACCTCTGCTTGCATCCCTCTCCACTTACTTCCCTCTTCCCCCTCCCCATCTAATTTCCTTCCACACCAGCCCTTGGAAAATACTCTCCACCAAGTCACTTACCATGATATCTTCGAATTCCCTACAGTCTAGCCTTTGGAGTTCCATTCACCACAACATTTCCACAACTACTACTCTGTTCTGTCACACCCTCAACTCCACCTTTGGTTGCCACCTCTCAATAACATTCTTTCTCACCCTAAGCTCATGCAGGGCTTGAGCAAAACAATCAAGGCTGCCCCCCTGCGCAGTACTGAAAGAATGCTGCACTGTCAGAAGTGCCACCTTTTGGATGCAAAGTCAAACCGAGACCCTATCTGCCTGTTTGATGGATGTAAAACGTCCTTGGCACTATTTTGAAGAAGAGTAAGGGAGTATTCGCTGGAGAATTTTTATCCATTAATCAACATTACAAAAGAACAGATTATCTGGTCATTATCATATTACTGTTTGTGGGAGCTTCCTCTTCATAAATTGGATTCAGTCACAATGTTTCCTTCATTACAGTGGGGACGGCACGGTAGCACAGTGGTTAGCCCTGCTGCTTCACAGCCCTAGGGACCTGGGTTCAATTCCTGGCTTGGGTCATTGTCTGTGTGGAGTTTGCACACTCTCCCCATGTCTGCGTGGGTTTCCTCCAGGTACTCCGGTTTCCTCCCACATCCTGAAAGACGTGTTAGTTAGGTGTATTGACCCGAAAAGGCGCTGGACTGTGGCAACTAGGGGAATTTCACAGTAACTTCATTGCAGTGTTAATGTAAGCCTTATTTGTGACTAATAAATTAACTTTACTTCAATGACTATACTTCAAAAGTGTTTAATTGGTTGTAGAGTGCTTTGAGATGTCAAATGGTAATGAAAAGCGTTACTTAAATGCAAGCTTTTCTTTCTTCCTGGTTGTTCCCCTATACAACCCTTAGTTCCACTATGTTTAGTTTAAGGGACAAAGAATTGGATCTTATGGTGAACAATTGGTTCAGCCTTTTCTGGCTGGGACTGCAGTAAGCACCATCATGTCCTGCTCCCCTCTACTAAAGCTATTCACTGATTCCAGAATCATCCTCAAATGCAAAGACAACTCTTGACTTCTCTTCTCCATTACAAGATGCAGATTCTACTCTACTCACACCTCCAACCGTATCAGATCAGTCATGGTCTCACTGAATGGCGGAGCAGACTCGGTGGACCAAATGTTCCGACATCTTATGGTCTAATGGCCTAACAGGTACAAGGAGCTTGTGGGCTTGTTCATCACCAAGATTCAGACCATCCACCAACTACCTTTGCATATTCCCTCTTCTTTTAATCCAACAAGCCAGCTTTCCCCTAAGATTGCTCCTACCCAGTCTTGAACTGTAGTTCCTCTCCTATCTCTTGTAATGCCTTCTTCCAGTTCATCTTATCTACAAGTCCACAATTTCTCGCTTGATCTCATTTCCATTTTTGCCAGGTTCCTTTTCCCATTCTCTACCGCAGAGGGATGTAGGTGCTTAATTGTTGAGTATATTCAAGATGAGATGGATAGACTATTCGGGCACTTAAGGAATTAATGGAAATATGGGGATGAGCTGGGAAAGTGGAGTTCAGATAGAAGGTTTGCCATGATCATATCGAATTGCAGAGGTTGACGGGGTACTAGAACCCACTCCTGGCTCCTGGAAAAAAGGTAAGATATAAAACATTGGGCTGGATGTTGTGCTTAGTGGTGAATTATGATTTCATTCCAGACCACCCTCATTATCAGTGAATGTGCGTAGCCTCTATGCATTTCTAAGGAGTCAGCATCTTGCAAATAGATAGTTAAAACTGGCAAGCTAATGCCTGTTAGGTCAAACCGAAATGACTCCTGCTTTTATGCAAACTAAGTAAGATGAGAATGCAGATCAAGCTGATATAAGTCCCATATTAACACTGACCATGCTTTAGTGCAGCACCAGGTAAAGCAGCCTAATTTGCATCCTGTTCCGTTGGCTGCAAGTTAATTAAATAATGAAGATTGTGTTATCTTACAGATGCTCACCATATATTCTGACTAAATGTTAAAAGTGGTTTGGAGTATATCACATGACAATAAATTATTTAATCGTTTTAATAATTTCAGAGATTGTGACTGAATCCAAACAATTGTGGTGAACTAACCACCAGCACAGAACGAGCAGCAAGTGGGTTGAATGAATCTGCTGTTTGCCCGTTCATACCAGTGGAAGACTCAAGCCATTTCGAGTACCAGGCCTTATTTCCATTGTGCCTGCAAGCTATGGCCGTCCCACAGCAGCTTTCCAGTTCTGGGGGGGTGAGAAACAGTTGGCTTCCATCCTAAGCTGACCAACCATCTCCGAGTGAATGAGAGGCCTCAGATAGACCATTATATTGGTTCTGAGTTGATTCATCTTCTCTAACTTGAGCAGGCTGGGTGAGCTCATGGATATTGGCTTGGCTTGGATCACTGTGGGACTTCTCAGAGTACGCCTTTTCCAAAGATCAGTAACGGTGTTAAGCTGTAGCAATGGAACAATATTTCTTTTTTGTTATTCATACATGAGATGTGGGCTAGGTCAGCATTTATTGCCCATCCCTAATTGCCCTTGAGATGATGATGGTGAGCTGCCTTCTCAAACTGCTGCAGTGTCATAGGTACACCCACAGTGCTGTTCGGGAGGGAGTTCCAGGATTTTAACCCGGAGACAGTGAAGGAATGGCAATATTTTTCCAAGTCAGGATGGTGTGCAGCTTGGAGGGGGACTTCCAGATGATGATGTTCCAAGGTAACTGCTGCCCTTGTCCTTCTCGATGGAAGCCGCCATGAGTTTGGAAACTGCTGTCAAGAAGGGACTTGGTGAGTTCCTGTCGTGCATCATTTAAATGCATGGGCATGCAACATACAAATGTATGAATGGCTTTCATCTTCTTAATGCTTAATTGGAGGAAATTGCAGCTCATTTACAGTCTGAACTTTGGACAAGTAGGCTGTCAACATAGTGACAATGGGTGGTCAGAATGGAAGTGAATAATTAGAGCTGGGTCAACAACATGGGGCAATTTTGAGCCCGCACTCTCTGTCCATAAGAATGGCAGCGTGAGCTCAAAATCCAGAGAGACTCTGAAAGCGCGATTCACACCAGCAGGTTCCGATCTTCCAGCCCTCTCACCAGCAGTGTGAAACATGCCACAGGACACCAGGAAGCTCATTTTAATATGCTATAGCATTACATTAGCGAGCATTCTCTCCAGGATTCTACCCCCCCACTGGATATTCAGCCGACGTTTACAACATGTTCACCTAGACATGAACCTGTTGTGGGGACCCCCCCCCCAGTGGCGTAAAGGTGAGTATAGCCCTCGAGGGAGTAGGACATAGCAAGACAGTGGCCTGGAAGTGCCCTTGGCACAAGTTGGTAGTGCCTGGTTGGCACCAAGCCCATGTCAACCTGGCAGTGCCAACCTGTGTCAACCGACGGACCCCAGTGGCAGTCTCTTGGGAGAGGGATAGATTCATTCAGATTTGTTTGTGGGCCAGGTACAGATGGAGGAGCAGAGGTTGCCAGTGATGACTGTTCGTGGGGCAGGGGCAGGGGGGTGCCGGTTCTGACTGTGGGGATGGGGGGGAGAAGGGGCCATTGATGGGGGGGGAATGGGCCAATGATCGGGGGTGCTAAATCTGATTGAGGATGGAGAAGGGAAGCCCTGAGACCTGCTTGGTAGGCTGGGGAGGAGGTTTATTCCTGTTATGATTGGGGCGCCCCTTAAAGATGGAACCCCGATCTCAGTGCAGCCGGGTTTTTCTGGCACATTGAGGCCCTGCCCCCCATAAGGCGGTGTGAAATACACCCCCTTAATTCTTTTTTTAGGTAAAGTGTCATAAGATCCTGAGAGAAAACTCATGGTTTTCTCACCGGAAACAACACTGCCATGTTTGGGTAAGATTTCTCCCCATAAATCTGATGCCATGTCTTCAGATGATGTTGCTGAGGGCAACACATAGCTGGGGTAGAGATAGTCAAAGGTAGGACAGGTAAAAGCCCCACTCAGCGAATGGAGGAGAGGCCTAGAGGCCGGATGGTATGTTCAATGAACTGCAGTGAGGATAAAGTGAGATTGTGCACCGACATCAGAAGGTATCCTTTATGGCTTTGACTACACTCCTTTCAGTTCTGTAGCAAAACTAGAAGGCTGATTGGTGAGGTTCAAGCATGTATTTGGGAACCAACGCCGACACTTCTGGAAATAAATTGTGGCCAAACTGACCAATGGACCCTATTGGGGCAGAACTCAGAGAAGTCACGACCTTTGAGCATCTTGTAACTGAACTGCAGCAGGATTTCTCCTCCCATGTTGCAACCACTGGGGAAACATCTCATAAAAGCACAAGGTAGGAGTTAGGGGAATGAGAAACAGTCTATAGGTTTGCCTTTAAACTAATAAAGCCACATGTCCTTTAAAAAGGTTTATATACAGAGAGTGTTATCGTCATAGCTGCTGACCTTGGAATAGTAAGTGATATGAATACCAATAGCGTTTTTTTCACAGGAAGTGGGTGTTGCTGGCAAGCAGTGTTTATTGCCTTTCTTAGTTCCTTGAAGAACAGTGGGCATGTTGTTCTGGATTAGATACACAGTTGAGAGAGTAAAAATTTCTCTGAGCATATCCCTTTCTACCTGCTCTCCTTCCTTCTGCTTTCCTTCTTCTCTCGCTAGATGAATTCCTTGATTTCGACAGTTAAAAAACAAGTCATGCCTGAAGCCCCTTAACACTTCCAGACATACCATAGTACTGCAAGTAGCTTCAAATGCCAAAAACCCACACACAAGCTACAGCAAGAAAGAAAGCCTTTTTGAGTACAACTGAGGATCCCTTTAAAGAGCATTTCAAATGATCACTGCAGGATTTGTACAACTCAAGTGGCAAAATCATAGAATCCCTACAAAAGGAAGCCATTCAGCCCATCAAACCTGCGCCGACAACAATCCCACTCAGGCCCTATCCCCGTAACCCCGCCATTTACCCTGCCAATCCCTCTGACACGAAGGGGCAATTCAGCATGGCCTATCAGCCTAACCCGCACATCTTTGGGCAAATATAACTGGGCAAGAGAAATAGAAACTGTGGGAGCAGCAGTGGATATAACCCTACAAAAGTGTGGGGATTGCGATACATGACTACCCGGCACCCATTCCTTCCAATGCAGGCAGCACACAAACCTTGCGCTGCCTGTTCATTCCACGATGGTTGCTCGCAGCCCAGCATTGAACATGCTACTGAGTGACTGCAATTCGCAACAGGGGATTCAAGCACATGCAAGGCTAGTATCACTCAAAGCTAGTCTGAACTACTCTAAGGGGTGTTGTTTTATGGATGGAACAGATGCTGGAAGTGACTGAGGAAGATTTTCTCAACAGGAAGAAGAGTGATTACTGGCGTTGCAGGGAACAAAGAATGAGTAAGAAGTTTAACAACACCAGGTTAAAGTCCAACAGGTTTATTTGGCAGCCTGGTGTGGCTTTTGCTACCAAATAAACCTGTTGGACTTTAACCTGGTGTTGTTAAACTTCTTACTGTGTTTACCCCAGTCCAACACCGGCACCTCCACAACAAAGAATGATCCAAGGTTCTCAGACGCAGCATTGGAGGCCTCGGTGATGGAACTGGACAGGAGAATTGAGGGACAGAAGGCCTTCCAGACAGATGCTGAAAAAACAGTATTTCTAGATAGACATCATCAATGCTAACAATATAACCCCAAAGACATATTTAATAACTCATACAAGTGATCAAGGTCAGTGATACCTCAAATGTCAAATGCTTACAATTGAACCTATAGCCTCAGACTTTGCTCAGATAATTAATTACCCCCTTCAATCACCTACCGGCAAACATTCATACCTGTACCTCATGCCTCACATTTATAGTTTCAAATCACCTTCGCACACTTCACATCACCGCAAGCCTCATGCCATATTCCACAGCTTGCATACAATTGCTGGAATCTTACCATCGTTCACGCCGGCGGGATTTTCCCATCCCGCCACAGTGAAGGAAGATTTGGCTGGCCGCCAAATTCTCCAACCTTGCTGCAGTGGGAGCATGGCAGGGAAGGTCGCGCCCATTGACCTTGACGGGAGAATCACCCAAACACATTGCACCACACCAACTGATACTCCTTCTACTCCCTGCAGGTCAAGGTGCCACATCACACCAGACAGCATCACCTCACAGAATCACAGAATTCCCACAGTGCAGAAGAAGGCCATTTGGCCCATCAAGCCTGTACCAACAACAATCCTACCCCATCCCTATAACTCCACATATTTACCCTGCTAATTTAATCAATTTAGCATGACCAATGAACCTAACCCGCCCATCTCTGGAGTGTGGGAGGAAACCGGAGCACCCAGAGGGAACCCACGCAGACATGGAGAGAACGCACAAACTCCACACAGACAGTGACCCAAGGCCAGAATTGAATCCGGGTCCCTGGCGCTGTGAGGCAGCAGTGCTAACCACTGTGCCACCATGCCGCTGACAAGCCTAACTAGCAAAGGAAAAGCACATGTCCTCACCCCCATGGAAGTTTCAGAACTTGATTGGATTGGATTGGCCACAACAGTGGGCCTGGCCAGTGATGGCACTGAAAGAATTGAAGATGATGGTATTCTCATAATGGATCCACCACTTCCCTCCTATCACACAATCTCTTCTGATTTCCCCACCCTCTCTCACCACAACTCTAGTGTTGTATCCTTTTCCTTTCAGATCCCAGAACTGCCACCTGGTCTGTGGTGATGGAAAGGAAAGTGAGAACACTCGCTCTTACACTAACAACCACCAGCTCAGATAGCGACACTGAACGTACTTTAGAGGGCAGCTTAGAGATGAGAACTGCACACAATGACACTAGGCACAAGTGGCCTGCAGCCAAGGTGGAGAATGAGGGCAGTGCAAGTGTCGGTTCGAGGGTAAGGTTGCATGCCGGTTCTGTTGCAGACGAGTCAGATGAGGTGGACTACGGAAGGTTAGTAGGTTTACACACACGTAGCAAACCAGCCAAATGGCCTGAGGCACATGTCAAGGAGGAATCCAGTCTGAACTTAACAGAGGGCTTTGTGCAGAGCTTGGAACCTACCATTTACAGCATGGAAATGGTGATCAATGCCAGAACAAAACTTGTGGACCCAACTATGATGCATCATCTGATAGCTGATGTCTTCAGTCCATTGCAGCACAGGCAGAAGCCACCCACTGCAGTGGAAGCTCAGACTGAAGTTATGCAAGTTCACAGCACTGCCATCATATTAGTGTTCAAAGCAGTTTGCAGGATCTAAGAGCAGTTCAGTAATCTGACCTCAACACCTTGAGATGCCACTCTGGCCAGTGGCAGTGGCTCTATGGAACACAAACCTACTGTCCTCTCTCAGGATGACAGCATTTGTCTTCACACCACTGCCATTCCACTAGTTGCCTGTCAAGCAGGCAGCCCAAATGGTTGCCATCCATACCAGGATTATGCTGGTATCAAAGCTGAGCCTTCTGGGACCAGGGCTGCATGTGGTCACCCTGGTGATGCTGAGATATCTGACACACAGCATGGTATTTTGTGGAGGTGACATGGGTCTGGGCTCCCTTGTCACCTCTTTCTGGGAAGGCCCATCAGAACCACGCCAAGCTAAGGCCTTGAATTGAGGAGGGGCCCAGTCACTGGTGAGTGATCACAGGAGACAGACAGTACATGGTGGAGGGAGGGTGGAGAAGCAACGGCAGGTGAGTGGCTTTCAGCGGCTGCCCCCCTTCCCGATGCCAGAACCTCAACGAAGCACTGAGTGCCTTTGAATGGGGCACTCCTCCTGGGAGCCCAAAAGCAAACAAGTCTAAGGTTTGAACACCAGGCTTCCCCCATGGCAAGCCTCCTATTACTGGTGCAATATTAGCAGTGGGCACAAGATTCTGTCCACAGTTTCTCAAAGGTTGAGGCAGGAGAATTGCAGCCTGAAGACCCTGGATGGATATGTCCTCCTGTTGAGAGCCCATCCCCTGCTCCTCCTCTTCTCTCTTCCAGCACCTTGTCCTCCTCTGTGATGCCTCTGTTCAATTTGCCTATTAAGATGCAAAGCGAAGGCAATACAAACGATTACCTCCAGGTCTGAGAGAAAATTTGATCAGAACCCTTGAAGACAGAGACAAGGCCTGCAGCATGTGCCACACCACTCCCTGTCGACCTTAGTGTTAGTAATTAGCAGAACAAACCACCAAGAACTTCTAAAACTGCGACATCAAATAATAGCAATCAATTAGCAATTAACCTGAAAATAGTTGATGATCCCTTTGAACAGAACTGGTGGGGTCTTTCCTGCTGCTGAACACATGTTCAGCTGTGTACTGTCAAGAGAGGGCATTAGCTGGAGCATTAAGATCTAAAATGGCATCATTGGTATCAAATAAGCATCACACACTCAACAAAAACAGAAAATGCTAGAAAATTTCAGCAGGTCTGACAGCATCTGTGGAGAGAGAATAGAGCCAACGTTTCGAGTCAGGATGACCCCTTCATCAAAATTTTTGTGTCAGATTCCAGCATCTGCAGTATTTTGCCTTTATCTTAGCATTACACACTGATTGACGGCCTGTCTATTCTGCGTATTTCTGGCACCACTCTGTGCCCACACTAACGCTCTTACCAAAATGGAATCCAGTGTGGCCAGAAGTTTGCGCATGTAGCGCGGGTGCCATTGTGTACCTGAGCCGCCACTCACAATGCTCAAAGTGTGGGCTACACAATCGAATCTTGAGCCTTTATTTTCAGTCTTCTCCCCTATCAACTGTGAGCACATACAAGTCTGTAAATAATACCAATATTCTTCACTAAATAAACTTCCCTCTTTTTTTCCAAAGTCAGCACAAAACAATATTTCTACCAAGTGAAAAACCCTCTGAAAAACCCAGCTCAGGAATATTTGCATCATGCAGAAATTCATTTTCCAACATTAGTCATGCCAAGGAATGTGTGAAAATGTATGAAATAGCTTCCCTCATTATACCAACTGCAACATCAAGAGGTGAAAATTAGAGCTTCATCTGTGCATTTTCTCTTTGACGGCACCAAGTGCATGTTCCAGATTTACAGAGGGCGACTGATATGCAGATGAAGATTGATTTTCAATTTAAATTTAGCTGTTGTCCTTGTCGAGGCCACTGGCAATTTATAGATCCTTCAAACATAAACTATGTGAAACTGAAACTATTTATGTTACCTTTCCACCTACATGTCTTATTTCCAGATGTTTTGTGCAGATGTCAATGTGGTTCACACATTTGACTTTCATGTTTTTAATTTCCTTGTCCTTTCCTCTGCTCCTTCAACGTCTCTTAAACCAGCAATTCATTTTACAGGAAAAATTATCTCCGCGAATGAAAAATATAATTCTTAAAGTATCTACACAGAAGTAACTTTAAGGCAACACGGTGGCACGATGGATAGCACAGTTGCCTCACAGTGCTGGGGACCTGGGTTCGATTCCCGGCTTGGATCACTGTCTGTGCGGAGTCTGCACATTCTCCCTGTGTTTCCTCCGGGTGCTCAAAGCTTTGACAAAGGGTTACCTGGACTTGAAACGTCAGCCCTTTTCTCTCCTTACAGATACTGCCAGACCTGCTGAGATTTTCCAGTGTTTTCTCTTTTGGTAGCTGGTTAGGTGCATTGGCCATGCTAAATTCTCCCTCAGTGTACCTGAACAGGCGCCGGAGTGTGGCGACTCGGGGATTTTCTCAATAACTTCATTGCAGTGTTAATGTAGGCCTACTTGTGACACTAATAAACAAACTTTAAAAACTTTTAAAAATTAAGAAAGTATTTGTGATACACATGCGCTCCGACTCATCAGCAAACTGCACTAACTGCAGAATGGAACTTGTGTCCACAGATGCTGTAATGTTTCAAATAAAGTTTCATTACACACATTTGGGTTTGCTGATCAATTAACAGTCACTGTGAAGTTACCACAGCTTCATGACACCCCATAGACATCCTGACAAAGATTGTGTGAAATAACTGCAAAAATTGCTTTAGTTGGTAATGTTGGAAACGCTGCGTGACATTTCGTGTGAAAATTCACACAATCAGTTAAGTGTTACTGGTCTAAAAACATTACCAACTGCCTTAATTGCTGGCTCTCACTGATCTCAAAATCCAGATCCTTAATTTCTAAACTATACATTCATGATTATCCATCTTATCCACAGCAGAACGCTACAGGTCAACCCTTCATAATCTCTTCTTTTTTAAACTTCCTGAGTTCATGAAACTCAGGGGTAATAATCGTGGGGAGCTAATAATCATCAGGTAGGCAGTGACAGCATTAGTTCAGGTCAAATAGAGCAGAGTCAGGTGGAAGTTAAAACTCACAATATACTGCCACAATCAACAGACTCAATTTTCCAACGGGTGTCTGGAACCTGATGTTGGGATCACCTCCAGGTCCCAGCCTGGCACTTCATGGATGTGCGCCTTTATTTCACAGGAGACAGCCAACTAATAAGTCATCTCTGCATTGATCATCCAATTAGGAACATTCCTGAGGCAGGAGTGCAGGAGATCACAGCCCTCTGCAATGCAGAATGGTAGCCACAACTGTGAGGACAGAAACTCAGGTTTGGGGCGTATCTGGGTGTAAATATGGAGAAAGCTCCTGGTTCATTAAATGGTAAGACAGTGTTAATGACCACATGGAGTATTGATCAATTTCCTGCTGTTTTTCCAGCTCACACAAGCCTAATTTTTAAAATTTCATTCATGGGATGTGGGTTTTGCTGCCCTTGAGAAGGTGGTGGTGAGCTGCCTTATTGAACTATTACAGTCATGTGGTGTTGGACACCCACATTGCTATTAGGGAGGGACTTCCACGATATTGACCCAGTGACAGTGAAGAGATGGCAACGTATTTCCAAGTCATGATGGAGAGTGGCTTGGAGGGAAACTTCTAGGTGGTTGTGTTCTCATGTGTCTGCTGTCCTCATCTTTCTAGGAGATAATGGTTGTGCATTTGGAAGGTGCTGTCGATGGAAGCTTGGTGAGTTCTTGCAGTGCAATTGTTCGAGCAAATCTATCTGTAGCTGAGTGGGAAGAACTCCAATGAATTACCTACCCTTCAAACTCTCAGTAAAGAGCCATTCTGTTCAATGATCAACATTGAAATTAGTACCGTTATGTATTCATCCATTTCCAAGTTGCATTGGTTCTCTTCAGTTTTTTAAATATTGACTGGGATTTTGCCATTCTACTGACAGCCAAACTGTGTGCATTTGTTGCCATTAAACTGTGAATCTGCCAGAAACTTCTAACATTAACCCTCATGCAGTTAAACGTGGTTGATGTCAGTGATACCTCAATCCTCCCCAGGATGAGCTGTTGTAGTTCACATGGATGAAAATCTTACCAATCAATGGATTTGTTTAAAATTTACAGTTTATTGATTAGTGTCACAAGTAGGCTTACATTAACATTGCAATGAAGTTACTGTGAAAATCCCCTAGTCGCCACACTCTGGCGCCTGTTTACAGATTGTTTTGATATAAACAGGGCCTAGTTTTAAGGCTGATAAAATTGGATATCCTAAATTAAAGAATTGGGCATATTAAAATCAAACACAGTCAAACCTCAGGCAGGCCAATTATACAAATACACAAACGTGTCTGGGCCTGACCCATCAACCACCCATCAAAGGTCGTTACACTCTACTTGAGACTTAGCAGGAGATCATGGCACCTCATTGAAATGCATTGGCCTATTGTTAGAAGCGCAGATCGAGCCAGACTTTCTGTCACCAAGAGTTCCTGTAGATACCTTATCTGATAACAAGTTCAACAACATGGAGATGGACACCTGGGGGGCGGACCCTGGTGTCCTGTCAGGCAGACATCAAGAAACCCACTGGGTATTGGAATCCCCTCCTGGGACCTCATTGGCCGAAAGCCAGAGAAGTTTCTGGAAAGGCAAGCAGGCTGGGGGATAAAAGGGACACATTTTCAGACACACTGGTGCGAAGACTCGACAGGGGAGACGGCTGTGACCATTCGGAAGACTGACAGAGAAGGAAGGAAGGAAGAAGCGGCCATCGAGACTCACCTTCGTGACGATGGACCAGAAGGACTCATAGAATCGGATCTGCAGTTCAACCAAACCATCTTTATGGGTAGTATACTTGAATCTGCTGGGGAATCCTCTTGTTTTATGTGGGTAATTTAAGGGTTAATAGTGTTATTATTAATAAACTTGTTGAACCTTTACTTGTGTTTGTCCTTTGTCCATCTTGCACATAAGGGCACCAGGGTAAAACCTTGGAATAAGTAAACTGGTTGAAAGTATCTGAGAATTAACAGGTACAACAGGATACTGAGGGAGAATTTAGCATGGCCAATGCACCTAACCAGCACCTCTTTCGGACTGTCGGAGGAAATTTGAGCACCCAGAGGAAACCCATGCAGACACGGAGAGAACGTGCAGACTCCACACAGATAGTGACCAAAGCCAGGAATTGAACCTGGGTCCCTGGCGCTGTGAGGCAACAGTGCTAACCACTGTGCCATCGTTTTGATGGAACTTCAACTTTTTACGCAATTTGTCTTGTAAAAATCCATGGAGAAGTCAACTTTATTGGATGAGGCATAACCAGGTGTACTAATTACTGAGCCACCTCAGTATCCTTGGAAAACTAATTTTATACATGTGAAATGTCAAATTTCTCCATCATGATTGAAAATGTTCCATAGTTTTTTAATTAATTTAATAATTTGCTTATAACATTTCAGCATGTGCCTTCATCCCATCAGTATGTCCCAATCTTCTATTTACGCTCTGTAAAATGATTTAAAGAATGACAGATAAACTGTGCTCTTATTCCCTGGTTTGCTGTCTGTGAGAATTCTTCAACATCATTGGCTGTTTACCCCTAACGACTATATCACTGTTGCTGGATGCCACAATTAAGCTGCCAGCTGAAAAGATGAAATCAGCACAGGGATCATGGAATCCTTGTGGGCAGCTTTCTTTGAGATCAGTGAGAGCATTAACATTATGCTACTGACCACAATATCCTGGCTATTAAATCTAGCCTTTACCCTAATATCTTGCATTACATGTATGGTTCAGAAATACTCACCCTCAGTTATTTTCTATTTGTAGCTGATTCACTCATTCAGACTTCTATATCATTATGCAAATATCTTCCATCGACTAGCTGCTGTAGAAACTTATTAACTGGTTCAGTCATATGCAAATCACTCAGCAAGGAGAAAATGAGCCAATTAGACATTGCCACACAAAGAAATTTAAAAATCTTTTCGTCTTCCATTTTCGTTCTTACAAATTTAATGATCTGGAGCTCAAAATATGTTTTGTAATGCAATATAAACATTAAAAAGTTATCTATTTTGCCATAACACGATTATATTTACCTATAGAATTATCTTTGGTATCTTTAGGTACCTTTAATAATATCTATACTCCGAGATCTCAGCCTCTCTAAGTCCAGGCTTGAAGCTATCATTCTCCCTCAGGCTTCCAATTGAAAGGAATTACCAACCATAGCTCTGCCTGCAATTCCCAGGAAACTGTGGCCTGAGTAATATGAACAATCTCACAATATATTTATGTGTATGATTATCTTGGTATGATTGGACAAGTGCTTTCTCACAGAAATTCAGGACAAAAATTGTCCGAAAATAAATTTTGGAACCTCAATTTGGAGTAACTTGATACATTAAAATGATTGAGTTTCATATGGTCATTGTTTTACTTGAAAGAGTGAAGAGAAATAAAGAAATGCACTCAAAGGAGCTGGGCAGCATGGTGGCACAGTGGTTAGCCCTGCTGCCTCATAGCACCAGGGGCACGGGTTCGATTCCGGCATTGGGTGACTGTCTATGTGGAGTTTGCACGTTCTCCCCGTGTCTGCGTGGGTTTCCTCCAGGGTGCTCCAGTTTCCTCCCACAGTCCAAAGATGTGCAGGTTCGGTGGATTGGCTGTGTTAAATTGCCAATTAGTGTCCCACAGATACATTGGTTAGCGGAATTATTGGGGTAAATTTGTGGGGTCACAGGGATAGGGCCTGGGTAAGATGCTTTGTCAGAGAGTCAGTAGAGACTTGATAGGTCAAATGGCCTTTTTCTCTGCTGTAGGGATTCTAAGAGTTGATTAGTGCACTCTTATCTTGTTAATAGTGAAAATGTGAAGAGAATAGTTCACTTAAAGATTTATTTTGTGCAGCACGAATAAAAGGACCACTTATTTTCCAAGAACCAATCTAAAACTATTTCTTCACGACAAAGAGATATTTTAGGAAATCCTTACCGAATTCTTTCACTGGAATGTACATCTTTACCCTCCAAGCTCCTCATCTCCCACACCCTCCTTTCAACAGCAATAGCATTAATTTATCATGGACAATGCCACAAGAGATCCACTACTATTATTATTAAAACAGTATATCACGTTGCAACATAATATATCAATACTCCTTCTTCATGGGGAAAAAACCTGGCAATTAACGTTGTTACAATTGATTGGCCTATACGCCAATTTAATATAGCTCACAGAAACATCTTTTACTGATTGATATTTCATTTTAGTCATTGTGATTCACTCATAAGGAAATGTCTTATCCAATAAAAGGCAAACCAATCAAATTGTTCAATATACTTCTTGAAAGAGTTTCATCCGCTCTTTACTTTCCCTTTAGGTTGCTGAATATGGACTCAAAATAAGACTTCTAACAGAATAAACGAAACTTCTGACATTCACAATTATATAATTGAGTTCATGCATGAAGTTGGATGTCACGGTTGGACACTTTCATTAATTTATTTACAAGGAGGTATCATAGAATCCCTACAGTGCAGAAAAGGCCATTCGGCCCATCAAATCTGCACCAACTCGCTGACAGATTTTCCAGCCGGGCTCACGCCAAAACCAGAAAATCCCACCCAAGGTCAATGGACCTTTGCGTGGTCCATCCCCCCCCCCACCCACTATGTAGTGGGCAGGATGGGAAAAACTACCCCATTATCTTGTCCAGGCCATCCCTCCCACCCTATTCCTGCAACCACGCATATTTAACATAGTCAGTGAACCTGACAGGCGCATCTTTGGACTGTGGGGGGAAACCAGTGCACCCGGAGGAAACCCACGCATACACGGGGAGCATGTGCAAACTCCATACAGACAGTCACCTAAGGCCGGACTTGAACCCAGGTCCCTGGAACTGTGAGGCAACAGAGCTAATCACTGTATAAGCCACTGGTAAAACCTAGAATGGACACTTTTTCACCACTGCAATTTCTACTGGTTGGTAGAAAGTTACAAATTATGCTCAATTTCCAGAATGCCTGTCTCCAGCTCTGCAGCATCAAGAATATCCCAGTATCCATCAGTATAATAGTCTCAGCTGAACTATGAACATATCTTTCTCTTGACAGTTTCAGTGTGTGTCTATTTTTTCAAATGCTTTGAAGAAATGCTGGTCGACACATTTTGTACATTTTTTTCCCACGCAATATTGAGCGATTTGTACATCAGACAGAGCAAGAGGGAGAGAGAAATAGAAACAGTCCAATGGCAAGGATTTCTTAAAATTGCTGCTTTTAGAGAAATGATGGGATGAATTTAATGGCCGTGGCAAGGAGTCCTGTCCACCAGCTGGAGAGTTGATGGGAACCCCACCACAGCCATTTCCAGGGTCACGATGGAATTAAATCCCAAATAATCAGGTACTTACCTGCCTGCTGTCAGGGTGGAACGCACTGCCAGTGGAGGTGGTAGAAGCAGGTGCATTAGCAATGTTCAAGGCATATCTTGATAGATGCGTGAACCGAAGGTGAAAAGAGGGATAGAAACCACATGTGGGTAATAAGTAGTGGGCCTAACTAAGGATTAGGAATGGGCACAGGCTTGGTGGGCCAAAAGGCCAGTTCCTGTGCGGTGTGGTTCTTTGTTCTTCTTTGTTGTTCCTGGACCTTTCAAGGTAAAGATACGTCCAAGAACTACCAGCCAATCAGAGACCGGGTGCGGGAGCCACTACTGGGACTGCAGGAGGCCTGGGATGAGAAACGTTGGCTGGAAGTCACCGCTCTCGCACACCCCGCTGCCAGCAAGAACAAAGACTTTGGCACCCAGCCAAATTTCCATTCACAGCAGTGGCCCCCAGAGAATGTTAGCTGCAGGTGAGGTTGGAGAATTCCAGCCAGTGGTGGAAGCCCCAGGAAATGGGGCAGCCTCTTGGGGCTTGCCAGGCAATCCTGGGTGAGGGAGGGGTGTTGGGGGTTAATATGGAGGATGGTGGAGGAATCAAAAGTATGTGCTTCACAACAAAGATATTTTAGGAAGTCCTTGCCAAATTCTTTCACAGGAATGTACATCCTTCCCCTCCAACCACACCTCCCCTATCCCCCACACCTTCCTTACAACAGCAATATCATTGATTTACCATGGACAATGTCACAAGAGATCCACTACCATTTCAAACATACCATAGGAAAATACCAGTGGCACTGGGATGAATGGTGGTCCTGAATTGATCGCCCAAGGATCTCAATTGGGCCTTCCCTGCCTTTGACTTAATTGGTGGGAGCCAGGAAGGTGATGGACTCTTCTCCAGCCAACATTTTCCCATCCGATTAAATAGCACCCCTCTCCCTCTCCGTCCAAGCTCCGAGCCCATTGCAAATGAGGGGAGGCAACAGTGAGCATTAAATTCCACCCAATGTTCAAACAGTGGGAATAAATTGAGAGAGAGAGAAAAAGACTTTGATTATATTAGCTATTGTTTCTTGACTGCTAGTGTTCAAGAAGGCAAACACTGAATTACGTCGCAGTACTAGTTACATTTTCAACTTCCACAGCGGGTAATGAAAACAAAGGAAGGAAAGATGGATTTTCAATGTTCTGTTCACAAACGTTTCAAAGCAAAATTGTTGTCAACATTCAAGTCTGCAAATCCCCACAGCCATCTCACCAAATGATATCAAAGTGAAAGAACTACTGCCACCCCACTGCTGTACATGCTGATCGTTAAAGATGCTCACAGATATAATTAATTAGATGCACAAAGGTGCATACAATAATAATGAAAGCAATTGGTTCAGAGTCTTCATAAAGAAATGGAGAGATTCATGAAATTTAATCTTGAAAATGCTGGTTAAAAAATCTCAAAATGTTACACATTACACACTTTAAGTTATCGGGGAAAAGTTTATTTTATTAGTGTCACAAGTAGGCTTACATTAACACTGCAATGAAGTTACTGTGAAAATACCCTAATCACCACACTCCGCCGCCTATTCTAAGAGAGAATTTAGCATGGCCAATGCACCTAACCAGCACGTCTTCTGGACTGTGGGAGGAAACCGGAGCATCCAGAGGAAACCCATGCAGACACGGGGAGAATGTGCAGACTCCGCACAGAGAGTGACCCAAGCTGGCAATTGAACCTGGATCCCTGGCACTGTGAGACAGCAGTACTAACCACTGTGCCACTGTGTAAGTTATCAGGAGAGGTGGTGGTATTGTCACTGGATTAGTAATCCAGAGACACAGGTAATGCCCTGGAGACCTGGGCTTGAATCCCACGATGTGGAGATGCTGGCGTTGGATTGGGGTAAACACAGTAAGAGTTTTAACAACACCAGGTTAAAGTCCAACAGGTTTATTTGGTAGCAAATGCCATTAGCTTTCGGAGCGCTGCTCCTTCGTCAGATGGAGTGGAAATCTGCTCTCAAACAGGGCACAGAGACACAAAATCAAGTTACAGAATACTGATTAGAATGCGAATCTCTACAGCCAACCAGGTCTTAAAGATAAAGACAATGTGAGTGAATCCCACTGCAGCATACGATGCAATTTGAATTCAATTAAAAAAGAGTCTGAAATTAAAGTCAAATGATGATGATGTAACAATTGTCGTTAAAGCCCATCCAGTTCACTAATGTCTTTCAATGAAGGAAATCTGCCAAGCTTACCTGGTCTGGCCAACGTGTGACTATCCAAATCTACGGCAATGTGGTTGACTTTTAAAATGTCCTCTGAAATGGCCGAGCAAGTTACTTGGTTCAAGGGCAATTAGGGAGGGACAACAAATGCTGGCCCAGCCAGTGAAGCCCACATCACATGATTGAATAAAAAGCAAATGCAAAGTCCATTGATGTAGCACCGTTTCAAAGTGATACTATGTAGACTGCACCAAGTGTAAGGCTGCACCATGACCCATGTGAATGTTACTGATGAATCCTGTGCAATTCATGCAAGTAGCATCCTGCAGCACTGTCTGGCCCCACTGGGAAAGCAGCATAGCCTACATAGCGCCATTGTGAACACATGTTTAGTCCCAGGTGTCCTGGCTGGGCTTACATTCATCCAGTCGGGTACTAACACAATTCCCAACTTGTGAACCTTTGGAGGCGAAAATCTGGAGCAACTTATCTCTGCTTCAATCATTTATCGTATTTGCACCTAGAAACAGTTCGTAGCCAATTCTTCTATTTTCCATTCAACACTCATAGTGGACTAACTATGCTAACACATAGTTTATAAGAGTTCTTTATAAGAGTGAAGTTTATGCAACTCTTAAAGAGGCCCACTGCACATTGCCTTCTGAGAATGTATTCATTTTATTTCTTTAATGTTGTATTTGGTGCCATCCAAAGTTAAGGGTTTCACATAGTCAGCAGTAACCCCAAAGCAAACTTGCCAGATTATTATAGCCAGTTCCTGGGAAGACTAATTTTTTACCAGGTCTTCTTATCAACTTCCCTCAGTAAGTTTACACTGAGACTGCCACTGGCCTTCTGAAGTTCAATGGCAATAATACAGCGCCAGAAAATACAAAAACCCCTGTTAATAAGGTAGCCTTTCTGGTGCTCATGACCATTTGCACTGATGCATGTTCACGTCTGCAGTTCCGCTGCCAAGATAGGATAGCCTGATTTAATCAGATAAACACCAAGAGCTGATTCACAGATGTGGAATCTTGGAGTCCAAAATAAACAAGCACCAATATAAAAATGGCCGTGCATGTCTGATCTTTCCACTTGTAATTCTACCTTTCAGTAAATATCAGATGGGATCCATAATGGGTGGGCAAATTAAAATTTACCCCATAAATGTCTATGTGAAATGCAGATGATTATTGATAATGTTAATGGCTGTAAAATGCATTTTTATCTCACATTTGAATAGTCTATGATATTTTTACAGGTGCTGAAAATCTTGAAACTTTATGCACTAATTTTCCAAACTTCGCCAAAAGAAAATTCTGTAATTTAACTAATTAATCATTTCTACCTAACCAGACACAATGTTGAACTGCTGCTCAAATGTTCTTAACTTGATTTAACAGAATCGGGGAAAATACAAGCAAATGTAATGCTGAAAAATACTTTTCTTTTTAGCATCTCTCCAATTTAGGAAAATTAGACCCAGCCTCTGGTCTTCAGATACTTATAGCTTATATTTCACAAGGTGACAGCCTTTTAATGTTCCACATAAACAAAAATGTGCTGAAAAATGTCAAACAAATCAGATGGCTGACAGATATTGGGGAATTATCAAACGCGGCTGTAAATTATTCCTGAAATATGCTTAACCGTAAGGTTTAGAATTTGCATGTACACAAATCAGGATTGATTTGCATTATTAAACGCATGGAAGCAATGTGCGTACAGGAAATGAATCTCATTAATTTCTTCCCTTGAGACATGTTTCTAATCTATGCTCCTACAGCTGATTTTATTTTCCACATCTTCAGTTTGCCTTCTAGTAGGAGGTTCATTTAAATAGCAATCAGTTACTGTGACATCCTGAGGTCAATTTCGCTCTGGTGACAATCAGGCAGGGTGTAGCAGTTCAAAGTGGGCGGGGTGGGGGGGAGGTGGGTGGGACATACTCAGTGCTTGTATATTACCGATGGTTACATAGAATTTTCAGCTCAAAATCAGGCCATTCAGCCCAACCAGTCCATTGTTTATCCTCTACTTACTCATCTCGTCTTTCCTCTTTTAAATCTAGTATCATAGCCATCTGATCCCTTCTCTTTTATATGCATAGCCTAGTTTCCCCTTAAATACAGCGATACAACTCAGTTCAGCCTCTTCCTGTGGTAGCAACAAAAACAGAACATGCTGGAGAATTCAGCAGGTCTGACAGCATGAGTGAAGAGAGAATAGAATCAATGTTTCAAGTCTGGGTGACCCTTCATCAGAGCAGTAGAGTTGCAAAAGCAGCTCCCGTGCCGTGGTGAAGGCTGGAAACAGGGATATGTGGCTGAAGGTGAAGTGACTTCCAAGAAGTTGGCAATCATCTGTCAACCAGTGAAAGCACCCTTTCAGAGCATTCTCTGTGAGCAGCAGCCTCTCGCCTGGCCATGGCTGCAGCTCTTCAGTTTCATTAATTAAAGTCTTCCCAGCCTGTCAATTTCACTAATAAGTACTAACCTACTTGCACTCACCTCATGACTCTGGTGACTTGTTTATAACGTAGGAAACAGATTCACTGGCAGTTAGAGCCAGCACATTTGGTGAAAAATACACATTAATGATCTATTTAGATGTTTAAATTACTTACCCAACAGCTGCATAGAAATTCCCTATTCTTGGATGAAATCTGGAAGTGGACAGGATGATGGTGGGCTCCCAAATCAATACCACTTGGAAGGGATTTAAATGTTGGCATGCACCAAAATATACCTCCTCTCGCCTGTTAAAGCTCCATAAGCCCAGAGTGTCTCAGTGAGGATTCTTCAATCTGACAGGTCGAAGAGTCTCACTATTTCTTTTCTCTGCTCAGGCATACCACAAATGATGTGGAAATGCCGGCATTGGACTGGGATAAGCACAGTAATAAGTCTCACAACACCAGGTTAAAGTCCAACAGGTTTATTTGGTAGCGCAAGCTTTTGGAGTGTGGCTCCTTCTTCGGGTGAGTGCGAGTCTTTACAGGTAATCAAGCAAAGGTTAAAGAGGCGTGAATTATCTACAGCCAGGACAGTTAGTGAGATTTTACCTGTGCTTAATCCTCTCTCCATTCACATTGTCTGTACCTGTTGATTACCTGTAAAGACTTGCATTCCAACCATTATCTTGTAAATTGAGTCTGTGTCTATATCTGCCCTGTTTGTGAACACAATTCTTCACTCACACGAAGAAGGAGCCACACTCCAAAAGCTTGTGCTACCACATAAACCTGTTGGACTTTAACCTGGTGTTGTGAGACTTTTTACTGTGCACACCACAAATGTACAGGGCGCTGCACTGGATTCTGACACTGGGTTAGAGTTAAGTCTCTGCTCAAAAACCTGCAACAGCTATCTAGTGAATGGTGAGTGCCGATTCTTTGGCACCGACAGCCAAACCAGGGCCATTGTTTTTACTTCTCCTTTTGGTTCCTTGTGAGCTAGGAAGAGCAGGGATCCCTCGCTTCCTCAAACAGTCCCCACTGGCGACCGAACCAGGATTCCCCTCCAAAAGCACTTGTGTCTCTGGGGTCCCCAGTAGCAGCCACCTGGTTTTAACAGCCAGGCTGCCATTTCCCACCTGCAACTCAGAAAGTGACTTATTGATGAGGTCTGCTCACTCAAATCACTGTATGTCCCTACTGATGACTCCAGGAGGCCAACCATTCATCCTGCTACCTGCCCAGCCACAGTTAAAATCAAACCTGTCTTGATTCATGACTTAGGAAATGCCAGAGGTTATTAGTGCTAGACTGTTCTTTGGAATCAATGTCAGCAGCTTGCAAATTGCTTATTTTTAAATCATCTTTGAATTGAATTCTAAATTCAAATTGGGCCAATTCAAATTTATTCTCAAATAGCTGAAAATCTAACAGATTTAGACACGATTATTACTATTCCATCCTCTTAACAACTGAAATAAATTGATTGTTTGACCATCAATATGGGGATATTAGTGTCTGAGAACATTATTACTTTGTGCACCCAGTATCATTACTGAACATTCACCAATCCAAATGTAGTTTGAGTTAAATAGAGGATCTCAACAAGAGTACTTTTATAAACTGGTGTGTGAGCTTTATTTTTGTACAAATTGCCCTTATGGTCTCTCGGAATGAGATTGCCAAATTAGTCCCAATTAGTTCTGAATTATAGGCAGTTTTATGCGGTGGATTACTGGCTATGAAGAACTGAATAGAAACTGTCCAAACCCAATTAATAAAACGCCCGAGGCCTATACAAAACATATAGTCCTCCTATTAACCTGAGACAAACTCTTATTCCAGGGCTGAAAGTATTATCTTGGCACACACTGAAATTTTGGTTCAATTTAGAATCATAGAATCATAGAAACCTTACACTTCAGAATAAGGCCATTTGGCCCATCGAGCCTGCACTGACAACAATTCCACCCAAGCCCTATTCTCTTAACCCCATGTATTTACCCTGCTAAGCCCCCTGACACTAAGGGGCATTTTAGCATGGCCAATCCACCCTAATCCATGCATCTTTCGAGTTCAATTTGAATAAATTTGAATAATTTTAGTTTAAAAGACACATTTTTACTCATGCACAATGCACCTTACCTGCTCCATGTTCATGTACCATTATGTTGTAAATATAACACTGATTAACCGCAGGCCCTATCCCTGCAACCCCACATATTTACTCTGCTAATCCCCCTAAGACTATGTGTGGAATTTTCCCATCCTGCCCGCCATGGGAATTGTAGCGGGCGGGATAGGTCCATGCAAACGTCCTTTGACCTCGGGCAGGATTTTTCGGTCTTGAGGCGAGTATGGCCAGAAAATCCTGCCCAATGGGGCAATTTAGCATGGCCAATCAAACTAACCTGCATGTCTTTGGACTGTGGGAGGAAACCGGAGCACCCGGAAGAAACCCACGCAGACACGGGGAGAATATACAAACTTCACACAGACAGTCACTCAAGGCCAGAATTGAACCCAGACCCCTGACGTTCTGAGGCAGCAGTGTTAACCACTGTGCCACCGTGCTGGCCTTTGATCTATTCAGTGGAAGATGTCCTAATTAGAGACCATTGGAAAGTATTTTGTTTTGCTTTTAATGAGGTGTTTTTGCTTTGGTGGAGGTAATGGATGACCTTGGGGATAGATACCCAAGATTGATATTTCCTTAGGTAACCATTGAAATAAATGCTTGATTTGCATAATCAATTGATCGCCGTGGGCACAAAATAAATTGAACAATCAGATCAACAAACACAAATATTAGAGAAATAAGAACCTGCGTTCCAATTGCCGGCTGCAGAATTCTGCGGAGAAGTAGGGGGTGACTCTCCCAGCTCGCTGCGCTATTCAGGCAGAGGCCATGTAGCAGGCTTCCCGCTGGGCACCTTCTGCACTGTAGGGATTCTATGATTGATTCTATGAAGTCGTTATTTACAAGACAATAGCCAATAATTGTCCGACAGATATATCTGCATTGGATGTCATTGCTATCTATTATATTGTGTTCAGAGTCATAGGGTGGAATTTTATGAGATTTTTTCTAAGTGTCCAGCTAGCGTGAAAATGGGAGAGTTCTTGATCCGTTTTTCATGCAGGTTTTTCACGGGGCATCTTTCCAGACTTTGAAAATATGGGCTAGACCATTTCTAGCCACTTGAGGCAATGGAAGGGACTTAATTAGCCAGACAGCCAGCAGCTCAAATCGGAGTCACCCAACAGCGTATGTGCAGAAAAAGCCCACAGGATCCCAAGGGAGGAGGACGGGCCCAAGGCCATGCCGGGGCCTTCCACCCAGGAGACTGTGGCTGTGGCTACACCTTCTGACTCCCTCCTTCCTGACATCGGTGCATCTCAGGGGCAGCGGGATGAAGAGGGCGTCATGGAAACGTCCCTGACACCTGAAAGTGGCCAGGGCCCTCAAAGTCCAGGACCTCCAGAGGACGATTGCCAAGGGCATCATAGGCCATGGGGCACAGAAGGCAGCTGGCCACCTCCACCTCTGATGTACATCCTGGGGAGACACTGAGACATAGTGGTAGGTCACTTAAAGTTAAGAAGTTGTAGCGGCACTAAGGTGTGACGGGTGAAGGGCAACACTAGTTAGGTAGAATATTTAGGCACTTTAATGTCTCACATTCACGTGTTTTTATATTATCTCTTATTTTGAAGGCACTTTTATTGGCATCAATAAATGTTATTTCGCCCCACACCTGTGACTAATTTGTCTCTGATTAGCCTCTAACAGGAATGTACTTACCCCGACGGCGACTGGAGGGACCCTGAATGTTGATGTCAATGGGGGAGGCCCCTCAACGCACTTCTACTGTGAAAATCAAGCTGCTCAAATAGTTCACTGGCTACAGCGGGTGGCATGCATTGGCAGCAACTTGCAGCATCTGCCATGGCATCTCCAGAACACATGAGAGATTCCCTCCCACCCCACCCCACGCGCCCCAGGGCCCTGCATGGGTGTTTAGTGCTCCCTTACCCACCACCCAGATGTGGGCCCAGGTGCCAGCGTGCATGCAGAGCTCAGGTAGGAGTCAGACTAGTTTGCACCAAGGGATCATCACAATGGCACATAGCGAGTCGTCATCACCCTCCTGCCTGCCACAGAAACTCGCTAACACAGGGTACCCAGGCCCACCACTCTGGTGTTATAACTTTGCAGGAGATTATAGGACTGCATGGGGGTGGGGGAGGGGGATGGAATCTACATGCGGCAACACAGGCCCCTAGTGACCAAAGCACATGGTGGTCAGGGCATCCCTCGCTGCCCTCGATGCCTGACCCTTGCTGCCACCAGGCCTCCAGCGCCTGGGTGGTGTTGCTCGTCACCATCGTCCTCTTCCTCCTCCTCTTCCTCCTCCTGCTGGATCGCCTCCTCCCCAGCAACACCTGGCTGGTCAGCCTCCATGTCCTCCTCCTTCAAAAGGTCACCTCGCTGCTGCGCCAGGCTGTGAGGGCAAAGAACACAACCACAATGCGGGATGATATCAGGGGGCTATATTGGAGGGCCCGCCAGAGCAGTTCAGCCACCTGAACCGCATTTTGAGGAGCCTAATGCACCGCCCCACTATTGAATGGATGGCAACATGGGTGGGCCTCATTATACTGGGTCACCACCTCAGTCTCAGGCCTCCGCACAGGCATCATCAGCCAAGTCTGAAGCGGGTACCCCATCTCCCCCACAAGCTATCCCTGCACCCTGGGCTCCTCCTCAAAGAGCTCCAGAACATCGGAGCCCCTCAATATGAAGCTGTCATGCACACTGCCGGTCAGCTGATGGTCACACACCAACTGCACATTAATTGAATGGAAGCCCTTTCTGTTCATGAATCTTTCTGGATTCTTCACTGCTATCTCATCAATCTGAATGGGGGGGTGGGGTGTGAGGGGGGGGGAGGGGCTGTTGGGTAAGGGGAGAGACAGATGGAGAGGTTAAAGAACTTGCTCACCCCCAGGCCAGCAACACACACTCCCCATACCCCCCCCCCCCTCAGACCCCCAGCAACACACTCTCCCCATACCCACCCCCACAGGCCCCCAACAACACACACTCCCAATGCCCCCCCATAGCCTCCCAGCAACACACACTCCCCATACCCCCCCCCCCTCAGACCCCCAGCAACACACTCTCCCCATACCCACCCCCACAGGCCCCCAACAACACACACTCCCAATGCCCCCCCATAGCCTCCCAGCAACACACACTCCCCATACCCCCCCCCCTCAGACACCCAGCAACACACTCTCCCCATACCCACCCCCACAGGCCCCCAACAACACACACTCCCAATGCCGCCCCATAGCCTCCCAGCAACACACACTCCCCATACCCACCCCCACAGAAACACTCCCCATACACCCCCCACAGGCCCCCAACAACACACACTCCCAATGCCCCCCCGCAGCCTCCTAGCAACACACACACCCCATACACCCCTACACTGCCCTAGCAACACGCACTCCCCATACCACCACCCATAGCACCCCAGCAACACACACTCCCCATACCCCCCCAACAGCCCCTCAGAAACACACACTCCCCATACCCCCCCCCACAGCGCCCCCAGAAACACACACTCCCCATACCCCCCCCCCACAGCTCCCCAGAAACACACACTCCCCATGCACCCATAAAGCCCTCCAGAATGGCAACACAGTCCCCCACATTCTTCCCCCACTCAGAAACACACACCCAGAACCCGATTAATCGTGGCGACAGACCGTGCTGCTTGAGAAGTCCTGAGGCTGTAGCACAGCCACTTCAGAGAGTTTCCAGCCCATCCCCCACCAGCAACAGTGCTTGCTGCTGCCAGCACTAGGACCCAGAGCCAGCGCTAAGACCCAAGGTCAGCACTCTGACCCGGATACATGCAGAGGGGACCCCCATGAACAACAGCAGCCCCTGACCACTTTCGGGCCCCCCCCCCCCCGACCTGCAACGCAACATGGCCGCCACAAAACATTCCCTCCTGAGCTGCATGGAGCAGATTGAAAGCAGAGACTTACCTCCTCACTCACCCTCATTGCTCAAGCACTTGAATGCAACTTTTATCGACAAAGTACTTTCCTGACCGATCCAGCTGCAGGGAACGAGGTCTTTAAGGCAGGTGAGTCGGGACGATTGGGAGTGAAGCTCACTAATTACATTATGATGAATGCAAAAAATATGCAAATTGACATTCTGCCCATTTTGGATGGGGTCCCAATTGCGTCTATTTTTTTTCTTGGCAAAATGGAAATGGCCTCAATTCCCACTAGTCACATCATGCCTGATCTTACAACTTCTTCCCGCTGCAAAACGGGCGCGATGAGGTCGTAAAATTCCTCCCGTAGTCATAGAGTCATAGAGTTGCACAGCGCAGAAAAGACCCTTCAGCCCATCGAGTCTGCACTGATAATAACTACCACTAAAGGAGCGCTAATCCCATTTTCCTATACTTGTCCCATATCCTTGAATGTTATTATAGTTCAAGTGCTCGTCCAAATATTTTTTAAAGGTTGTAAGGTTTCCGGCCTCAACTTCCTTCCCAGGCAGCGCATTCCAGATTCCCACCACACTCTGAGTGAAGACATTTTTTTCTCAAATCCCCTCTGATACTCTTGCCCCTTACTCTAAAACTGTGCCCCCCACCCCCCGTGATTGATCCCTCAACCAAGGGCAGCAGGAAACTCCCAGGAGGAAAGCAGAAATGCTTTTGAGACTTTTAAACATTGCATGCCAACTCAAGGGCGATCCTGGCTTGTGACTGATGAAAATAGAGATGGTTCAATCAGGAAGGCGTCAAACATATCAAAGATTTTTTGGGCCCATTTTCGGGCACGAAAACTTTGTAAAGTCGGGCGTGAGGCGAGTAGCGTGATCCAACCCGCCTCCGCGTCGGTTCCCCCTTTACCAAGGCCCGAAAATGGCCGCAATCGGGACCGCGCCCAAAACGGACGCGACAGCCATTTAAATGCATTTGCATGCATTTAAATTGACACAATGGGTTGCACGCCCAACCTTACCGGCACGTCCCCCTTTACCACCGCGTTCGCCCATCCAGAATCGGCGCGAAACATACATGCTCCACAAAAGTCCGATTCGAACGCTCCAGTTAGTGAGGAGGTAAGTGCTGAGCGCCTGATGGCTCTCTGCTCGAGATTGGTGGGGGGAGGAAGGTGGGTCCAACGGTTCTCTGCTTGAGAAGGGCTGCACATATGAGTTTTAGGTGAGAACAGAATTAGGCACAATTACTTAAATTGCTTTCATAGAGAAAGAACTTGCCAATACTGTCTCAGCAGCAGCAATCCTATAAAAGCAGAGAGCTGTTGCTCGATGAATCATGTCTCAATACAAGTCAGCAAAGGGAAAAGAACTAGACTTAGACAAAGGTAAAAAATCATTCCCACTGCGATTAATTTCTCGTTTTTCATAGCCACCGGACATGACATTCAGAGTGAACAGTAGCATTGGCTTTATAAACACCAGCTATTGTATATGTCCCTCGTTCTTTTGACTCAGTCCCTTGGGATTGAGAGTGACTTGCTTCCACTGCAGTGCGATGGGTTCTGAGATGTCTGCTGAGTCCAATGTATGATCCCTGCCACACTTGGGATGGGTGGTGCTTGCAGGGATGGGTGGGTGGGTTGTTTGGAGGTTTGTATGTTCCCTCGAATGCCTTGACTTCACCTCTGCACATTTCCTGACAAACGGCCCTATTTTACCATTTTGATTCTAAAAGTGCTGCGCGGACTTGAAACTGGGAGTGTTTCATATCCGACTTTTAGACCCCATACGCACTCTGCCTGCAAGAATATCAGCGATTCTGAATCGCACTGCACAAGCCTGTGTGTGGGGCTTAACGCGCCCGAAATACTGCAGCTTCGATCGGCGCCTCCAACTAGGCATGTGCAGAAAAAAAGATAGAATGCGGCTCCCCTGCCACATCGTTCCCAGGCCTGATAATGCCTCCCCTTGGCCCCCACAGACATTGCCCCACCCCTTCAACATTACCGACCCCCTTATCCCCCACCCCTCCGCTACCAGGCCGAGTGTAGGCCCCTCCCCCACCTCCACTTCACTGATCTCAGGCAGAGTGGCAGAGAACCCCCCCTTCCTTCTCACTGATCTCAGGCAGAGTGGCAGCGGACCTCCCCTCCTTCTCACTGATGACAGGCAGAGTGGCAGCGGACCTCCCCTCCCTTGGGGGGTGGGGGGGGGGGGTGCTGTGACTATGCAAGGGAAATGTGTTGCAGTCAATTTCATGCCATTATGGGTGGGTCTGCTTTACAAGAAGGAAGGAGGAAGAACAGCAGGGCTGTAGTGGTGGGGGATTCAATAGTCAGGAGAATGGACAGGCATTTCTGCGGCTGCAAAAGAGACTCCAGGATGGTATGTTGCTTTCCTGGTGTCAGGGTCAGGGACATAATTGAAGGTCTGCAGGGCATTCCAAAGGGGGAGGGCAAACAGACAGAAATTGTGGTACATGTTGGTACCAACGATATAGGTAGAAAAGGGATGAGGTTCTGCAGTAGAATTTAGGGAGCTAGGAAGTAGATTAAGGAAAGGACCTAGAAGGTGGTAATCTCTGGATTACTCTCTCTGCTAATGAGTTAGAGATTGAAGATGAGTCCAGATGAATGTGTGGCTGGAGAGATGGTGCAGGAGGGAGGGCTTTAGATTTCTGTGACATTGGGACCAATTTTGCAGATGGTGGGTCCTGTACAAGGGTTGCATCTGAACTAATTTTAAAAGGACCAGGATGGGCCAGAAATCGAAGGTCTAAACTAGGGCAAGGCTAATTCTAATATCTTCAGTAATGATTTTGCCAGAGTGGACTGGGAACAGACAGTTTTAGGTAAATCTGCGACGGAACAGTGAGACGTATTGAAGAACGACATAGGGAGAGTACAGGGCCAACATGTTCTAACAAACAAAAAGGGTGGGGCCAACAAATCCAGTGAACCCTGGATATTGAGGGATACACAGCATTGGAAGAAGAGACAAAGGGAGGCTTATGGCAGACATCAAAGGCTCAAAACAGCAGAAGTCTGAGAGCGCATAGGATGTGCAAAAGGGAACGTAAAAAGGACATTAGGAGAGCCAAAAAGGGGACATGAAAGGATACTGGCAGGTAAAATAAAGGAAAATCCTAAGTTGTTTTACAAGCATATTAAGCGCAAAAGGATAACTGGGGAAAGAGTAGGGCCCATTAACGATCACAGTTGTAATTGTGTGTGAAGCCGGAGAATGTAGGTAAGTATCTAAATGAATACTTTGTGTTGGTGTTCACTAGTGAGAGAGACAATATGGGTATTGAAATCAGGGAGAAGGACTGATATACAATTAAAGAAATTAACATCGACAGAGAGGCGCTTCTGAGTGGTCTGGCAGGGCCGGATGGAATGTATCTCAGGAGAATGTATCTCCCTTGAGTGAGGCAAGGGAGGAAATAGCAGGGATGCTAGCAATAATTTTCAATTCCCTTCTGGCCAGAGGAGAGGTGCTGGAGGACTGGAGGACAGCCAATGTGGTACCATTACTCAAGCAGGAAGGAAGGGATAAACCAGGAAACCTGAGGCCAGTCATTCTAACCTCAGTGGTGGGGAAGCTATTGGAAGCAATTTTCTGAGAAACAGAATTAATCTGCATTTGGAAAGGCAGGGCTTAAGAACAGTCAGTGTGGTTTTGTTTAGGGGAGGTCATGTCTGACCAGCTTGATTGAATTTTTCCCAGAGGTGACCAGATGTGCAGGTAAGGGCAATACATTTGACGTAGCCTTCTCGGACTTCAGCAAGGTTTTTGACAAGGTCCCACAAGGGAGACTGATGGTGAAGGTAAGAGTCATGGGATCCAAGGAAATTTGGCAAATTGGATACAGATTTGGCTGAGTGGCAGGAAACAGAGAGTGATGGTCAAGGGGTGTCTTTTGGACCGGAAGACTGTGTCCAGGGAGGTCCCACAGGGCTCAACGTTAGGGCCCTTGCTGCTTGTGGTTTATATAAATGATTTAGACTTGAATGTAGGACGTTGACCAGTAAGTTCGCAGATGATATGAAAACTGGTAGGATGCTAAATAGTGAGGAGGATAGCCTTAGAAGACAGGAGGCTATCAGATGGGCTGACCAGTGGCAAATGAAATTCAACCTGTATAAGTGTGAGGTGATGCACTTGGACAGGACAAACAAGACAAGGGAATACATGATGAACAGTAGGAGCCTTGGAAGCACCGAGGGCCAGAAGGACCTTTGTGTGCAAGTACACCGGTCCCTGAAGTTAGTAGGACACGTGGATAAAGTGATTAAAAAGGCATATGGTATACTCGTCTTTATTAACCAAGATATCGATTTTAACAGCAATGAAGTTATGTTGAAACTATATAAAATTTTGGTTAGGCCACAGCTAGAGTATTGTGTGCAGTTTTAGAATCGCATTATAGGACGGATGTGAAAGCACGGAAAGGGACCAGCAGAGATTTACCAGGATGTTGCCTGGGCAGGGGAGTTTTAGTTATGAAGAGAGATTGGATAGACTGGGGTTGTTTTCCATAGAGCAGAGGAGATTGAGGGGGGACATGATTGAGATGTATAAAATAATGAGGGGCCTAGATAGACAGGAAGAAACCTTTCCCCTTGGTGAGGAATCGATGACTGGGGGAATAGATTTAATGTAAGTGGCAACAGGTTTAGCGGGGATGTGAGGAAAATCTTTTTCACCCAAAAGATGGTGGCAGTCTGGAACTCGCTGTCTGAAACTGTGACGGAGGCAGAGAATCTCATAACTTTTAAGAAGTATTTAGATGTGCATTTGTGATGCCAAGGCATACAAGACAATGGGCCAGGTGCTGGACAATGGGTTTAGAATAGTTGGGTGGTTTGCCTTTGACTAGCACTGATATGATGGGCCGAAGGACCTTTTTCTGTGCTGTACACCTCTGTGACTCAATGACATGCACACACACACAAACATACACACACATGCATACACACATGCACACAGGCGCACACACGTACAAATGCATGTGCACTCACACACACACACATGCATGCACACACTCACAGACATCACACACACACATGCATGTGCACACAGACACAGATACCACACACACACACATATACACGTGTGTACACAGACCTCAGGCTCGCATACACACACACGGACACACACACACATATACACACACACAGACGCTGCACACATGCACATGCACACAGCCACCACACGTGTGTGTGCGCACGCGCGCACATACACACACACAAACACCATCCCCTCCTGGTCCTTCATCCCGAGGAAGGCTGCCGCTGCCCATTTTAGTGCCTGATTAGCTTTTGGCACTCAATCTAGCGGACCTTGCTGAAAAGAAGTAAAATGGGGTCCTTTACGGCTCTCCAGCCAGCAGGGAAGATCCTTGTTGCTGCCAATAAATTCCGACCATCAGTTCCAGTCACTGATATTTTTCTCATATTCATTCTTGCTTAGTTCATTTCATACAGTCAGTCATCTCTTATTCCAATTAGTAGATTATGCCTCTGCAGCCTGCTAATCAATATGCTTCCAACAGCTGTAAAATTCATTTGGAAACTGGCAATGAAAAAAAAGTTAATAGGCAATGTTTGTGGGCCAAACAACTGAACTGTGATAGTGAAAAATTAGCTGCTGAAAATCACAGAGACGACAAGGTTCAGCAAAGTGTTTATCTTGGAATTAATTTTCTTCAATACCTCAACCTTATGTAAAAATATTAAAGATAGAAGCTGGTTAATGAGAGAAAGCATGCTCACTAATGGGCAGAATTGCCCTCCAGACATATTATTAAATTTGCATTAATTATAAAATTAACATATTCTTCATTTTATGTGAAACATCAGTAAAATGCATTGATTTCAAACACTGTTGGAAATTAAAGTCGGTGATGTATTTTTAATGGAAGATAACCTGAGACAGAGCAGAGATGGGGCAGTGTGCCCGAGGTGGAAGTGGGATTCGTGCTAGTGGAGAGGATATGGGATGGGAACCTGGTCAGATAGGACACCCAGGTCTGAACTCTCTGGTTCATCCTCAGGCTGTGAGGATATATATATATATGTATACAGCAGTTAGCACTGCTGCCTCACAGCGCCAGGGACCCGGGTTCAATTCCCAGCTTGAGTGACTGTCTGTGCAGAGTCTCCCCGTGTCTGCGTGGATTTCCTCCAGGTGCTCCGGTTTCCTCCCACACTCCAAAGATGTGCAGGTTAGGTGGATTGGCCATAGTAAATTGCATCAGGGGACTATCTAGGTAAAGGGTAAATGTATGTTTGATGAAACAGTCACGGGCTCAAGGTGAGAGGGGCGAAGTATAACTCAGATATCAGAGGGATGTTTTTTACACAGAGGGTGGTGGGGGCCTGGAATGCGCTGCCAAGTAGGGTGGTGGAGGCAGGCACGCTGACATCGTTTAAGACTTACCTGGATAGTCACATGAGCAGCCTGGGAATGGAGGGATACAAACGATTGGTCTAGTTGGACCAAGGAGCGGTACAGGCTTGGAGGGCCGAAGGGCCTGTTTCCTGTGCTGTACTGTTCTTTGTTCTTTGTTCTTTGTATGGGGTTATGGGGATAGAGCTTGAGTGGGATTGTAGCCGGTGCAGACTCGATGGGCCAAATGGCCTCCTTCTGCACTGTAGGATTCTATGACTCTATGATAGTGGCCAGGAGAGGGATGGAATTGGTGGCTAGTGAATGGAGTTGGTGGTAGGGTCTGCATACAATGGCTTTGGTCTTCTCGATATTTAGTTGGACAAAATTTATGCTCATCTAATGCTGAATGTCAGAGAAGCAATGTGGGAAATGAAAGGCAACGAAAGGGCCAAGTGAGGTGAGGCAGAACTGAATGTCATCAGATTCCTTGCAGAAGCCAACTCCATTCTTCTGGATGATGTTGCTGACGGGCAGCATGTCGATGGGAAATAGAAGCTGTGGGCTTCGGGGGGGTGGGGGCAATGATAGATCCTTGGGGGACTCCAAAAGGTAACAGAGTGGGAGCAGGAAGAGAAATTATTGCAGATGAGTCTATTGATTGCAGCTGGACAGATAACAACAGAACCAGTGGAAGGGAGTCTCACGCAGCTGGACAATGGAAGAGGAACATTCAAGAAGGATGGTGTGGTCAACTGTGTTACAGACAATCAAGAAGAATGAGGAGGTATAGTTTGCTATAGTCACATATGATGGCATATGTAATTTTGCCATAGGCCGTGACAGAGACAGAAACCTAATTGGAGGGATTCAAACATGGAGTCCTATAAAGACGGGCATGGATTTGGATCACAGAGGAGTCAAGGCTGACTTTTTGAGAAAGGTTTAATGACAGCAGATTTCAAGAGGATGGGACAGTACTTGTGAAGAGGGAACAACATTTTCAAATGTGGGGTGCGTTGAGAAATTGGGTGCTCAGCAATTTGGTGGGAAGAGGGTCAAAGGAGCAAGAAGTGGGTCTCATTGACAAGATGAACTTGAAGAAGGCCTGCGGCAAGGCGAAATGGAAACTGGGAAATGAATGAGTTCAGGGCCAAGGCAGGAGGAGGTTTAGCTTGGTGGGCTAGGGGAAGGCAGCCACGGCGACAGCTGAACTGATCTTCTCAATCTTGGTGACAACATCGGTGACCTTGCTGTTGGAGATAGGGTCATGGGAAAGGGGAGATGGGTTTAAGAAGACTGTTTGTGATGAGGAAGAGAAGCTGAGGGTTATCGTTGCATTCATTGGTACCCCTGAAATTGTGAGCAGTTTTGGCAGAAAGTAAGATCCCATTGTGTTTTATACAAAAGCAAAATGTAGATGTGGATGCTAGAAATCTGAAATAAAAACAGAAAATGCTGGATAAACTCAGCAGCATCTGTGGAGAGAGAAACAGAGTTAATGGTTTGAGTCTAAATGACCATTATCTTCATGACGAGACAGAGTACAGGAAAGAGATAGAGAATCTGGTCAACTGGTGCAACAACAATAATCTCTCCCTCACTGTCAACAAAACAAAGGAGATTGTCATTGACTTCAGGAAGTGTAGTGGAGAACATGCCCCTGTCTACATCAATAGGGACGAAGTAGAAATGGTCGAGAGCTTCAAGGTTTTTAGATGTCAGATCACCAACAACCTGTCCTGGTCCCCCAATGCCGACCTATAGTTACCAATGCCTCTACTTTCTCAGAAGACTAAGGAAATTTGGCATGTCAGCTACGACTCTCACCAACTTTTACGGATGCATCATCGAAAGCATTCTTTCTGGTCGTATCACAGCTTGGTGTGGCTCCTGCTCTGCCCAAGACCGCAAAAAACTACAAAAGGTTGTGAATGTAACCCAATCCATCACCCAAATCAGCCTCCCATCCATTGACTCTGCCTACACTTCCCTCTGCCTCGGAAAAGCAGCCAACATAATTAAGGACCCCACGCACGCCGGACATACTCTCTTCCACCTTCCTCCGTCAGAAAAAAGATACAAAAGTCTGAGGTCATTTACCAGCCGACTCAAGAACAACTTCTTCCCTGCTGCCGTCAGACTTTTGAATGGACCTATCTCGCATTAAGTTGATCTTTCTCTACACCCTAGCTATGACTTTTCTTCTCTATGAACGGTATGCTTTGTCTGTATAGCACGTAAGAATCAATACTTTTCACTGTATACTAATGTGACAATAGCAAATCAAATCAAATCAAAACAACCAAATCAAAAATCTTGCTTCAACCAACTGCTTAATTTGTCAGTAAAGGTTTGAAATGTGACTAGATATTGGGAACAAACAAATAGATAACTGAAAATAAGTGGCCAATAAAATTTTACAGCCCTGCTAATGTATTTTCATTAACCTTCTCCCCTTAGAATATAACTTACTTCCCTGGATTAAAAGAGTACACTGAAAAATGCTTAATTGACTGAGAAGCACTATGTGATATCCTGAAGTCATGAACTGAGATATATAAATGCAAGGTCTTTCTTTATTTCACTTTTGCATCAGTAGTCCAGCTGTGTGTTCACAGGAAGGTTATTTTTACGATTTTTGCCTGCTGCTTTCGGCAATTGTTTTATCGTTTTTTATGTATTGTAAACAAAAATTGCAAAATGCGGTTAGTGAGTAAATATAATAAATGTATGTGCAACACTTTCTATGTAGTTGCAGCTCTGTGCTTAAATGCTGGGTGAGGTTACACTCAGGCACTTCTCATTGGCAACATCATCGATAGCAGAACCTGAACACTCCTGTTGTGAATGGCACTAATATTAAATCTAATATTAACAAGTCCATTTCCATAACTGACAGCACCAAGGGCACATCTTTCACTGGGTTCAACAGGCAGATAGATATCAGCAGCACGGAACAAAAAACAAATCCTCCAGTCTGGTGAGAGGATCAGAGGTGATAGAAATACAGCCCTCTTTCTCCCTATTGACTGTCCAACAGGGTCCACAATGACAGGCGGGCAGAAGTCAGAAATTATTCCCAGGGCAGAAACACAAAGATCTCCAGAGACCCCTGACAATCATTCTCTAAGCTTCACAAGTTGTGCAGCATGGGATAGATGCCACTTTCCATGGAACCAACTCCCAGCACTTGTCACTGCCTTCAGGAGGGAGAGGAGAAATTTTGGAAAAATGCCTTTTGCTAAATTACATTTTGCAGATAAATCAAGGAGGCAGTAAAACAGCTCTTAGCGTGAAATAGGATCGTTTCATTATAAATCACAAAATGATAGGCATCTTCAGGAAAGTAAATCTGCGAGTTTTACTCTCTATGATCTGATGCAAGAGAAGTCATGAGATTCACATTTACATCCAAAGAATACAAATTCCCTTATTTGGCTGTGTTCCATCAACTTACACCCTGTGAGGTGCATTCAGAGACAAAGGCAATAGATTAAAGCTGGCACAGATCAATGCACTCCTGCTAAATGCTGCCTCATGTTAACTAATCATGAGGCAACATTAATAACAGCCATGGAGCAGCCTATAGCTCATTGCTGTATCCTAGAGTGTGAAAATCAGGACACTATTGGTGATAGTATAAAGAACAAAGAACAAAGAAAATTACAGCACAGGAACAGGCCCTTCAGTCCTCCAAGCCTGCACCGACCATGCTGCCCGACTGAACTAAAACCCCCTAAAAGAACAAAGAAAATTACAGCACAGGAACAGGCCCTTCAGCCTTCCAAGCTTGTTCTCCATTTCACCCAGAACCTGAGAACTATGGTTAAAGTGAGAAATGACAAGGTTCTTGATGGCCAGCACACACACGATGTGCGGAAGGGCCTTGTTCTGTGCTGTAAAGCTCAATGGTTCAATAACAATCAAATCTAAATACCGCTGCTTCACAAAAACAGAGAATCATTTTTTTAAATGATATAAATGGGACCATCAGGGCCATTTGAAAGAGAAAAGGAGGCTGGTTAGATCCTGGTCCCAACTCTCCTCTGCAATTCATCTGGGAAGATTCAGGTTCTGAAAAGGTGAACATAAAGCCTTGTAAACCCATCAAGCTGATTCCCCTACCCACCTTTACATTGTCCGCACCTCAAGGGAATCTCCAGGGAATTTCGGGGCAAAAGTTAAACATAGAAAATAGATAAGTGATCCTGGCTTTCCCAACATATTTTTTTAAAGGTTTACCAGAAGGCCATCAAAAATCAAGGGCATCTAAAGGTCTAACTCTTGTGTGTGGCCACTTCACATTGGGATGTCTGAAGAAGCAAGTAGCAAGATAAAAGAGGTCTCAATCGCTAAGTACATTCTTTTTAAATTCCCTAATGGGATCCACTGGGTGTTCAAACATGGAGCCCTTTGGCTGATTATTTTAAGTGACATCCAGAAGACGTGCCTCTGTTGAAGATTTCTCAGGTGCGAAACAGCAATCAGCTTTCCTGCCCTGAGTCAAGCCCCCTGTCTCATTGCTGCGTTGGCCTATGGAAATGATCTGAACCATCCTCAAGTTTGGTCAGGATGTGCAGCCTTCAAAACACACTGTGCTTGAGACGTGCCCATCGCAAGGGAAAATGGAAAATCGGGATATCTCTGTCAGTACTGCTGTGGGAAGAGCAACTTGTAGTGGAGATGGTAGAAGAGAGAACAAGTCATAGAGGTTTACAACATGGAAACAGGCCCTTCGGCCCAACTTGCTGTCCTTTTTTTTAAGCCCCTAAGCTAGTCCCAATTGCCCGCGTTTGGCCCATATCCCTCTATACCCATCTTACCCATGTAATTGTCGAAATGCTTTTTAAAAGACAAAATTGTACCTGCCTCTACTACTACCTCTGGCAGCTTGTTCCAGACACTCACCACCCTCTGTGTGAAAACATTGGCCCTCTGGACACTTTTATTATCTCTTCCCCTCTCACCTTAAACCTATGCCCTCTAGTTTTAGACTCCGCTATCTTTGGGAAAAGATGTTGACTATCTAGCTGATCTATGCCCCTCATTATTTTATAGACTTCTATAAGATCACACCTAAGCCTCCTACGCTCCAGGTAAAAAAGTCCCAGTCTATCCAGCCTCTCCTTATAACTCAAACCATCAAGTCCCGGTAGCATCCAAGTAAATCTTTTCTGCACTCTTTCTAATTTAATAATATCCTTTCTATAATAGGGTGACCAGAACTGTACACAGTATTCCAAGTGTGGCCTTACCAATTGATGCGCGATTAATTCACACGGGAGGCTAGAACGTACCCGGGAATAAATGCTTTTATTCACGACAAATAGGAGCACACTACTTAACAATATTGTCCCAGACTAAAGACTGCTAGGAAGTAGCAGTGACCTTCATACCCCTGTAAGAAGGCGGAGCCGAATGGAGTGTACCACATAAACAATAATAACAGGTGGGACACCCAAACCCTAACACCAACAGTAACAAGAGTAACATATGTACAAGTACCCATAGTGGTAACCATCTATGGTTCACCACACCAATGTCTTGTACAACTTCAACAAGACGTCCCAACTCCTGTATTCAATGTTCTGAGCAATGAAACCAAGCATGCTGAATGCCTTCTTCACCACTCTGTCATAGTATGTCATAGAGGCAGAAATTCCTTGAATAACAGAAGGAAGTGAAAGGAGAGGCTGTGTCTCTGTAATCACATGACAGAATCAGTTTGAAAGGTGAAAGCAGAGAATAGGAAAGGTCCTGTGATTTCTGAGAGAAGAGAGAAGGAGCACAACATTGAGAATGATATGATTAAGGACCATCTTGTGGATAAATATTGGAAAAAGGACCTGAACCTCTGCCATTATGGTTTTCAGATATCTACAGGAAGTCAACAAATTACCACAATTTGGATTCTGTTTCTTCCCCAGCTTTCTCCCTAGAAGGAGCCACCCCTTTTACTCAGGTTCTCTGTAGTTACACTTTCTATTTTAATGATTCCACAGTCTGCACCAAAGCTTCTGAAATGCCCTCTGCTTATTACCCCTCAGGCTGTGCTCAGCTATCGTCAAGAAGGACCTTGGCAGAAGCCGCCCATTCTCTCATACATGATCTCACAGCTCAGCTCCCTCTTACAAAAGTGACACAGTCTCCCTTGTCTGTACTTTGAAAAAGGTTTCCACATGCATCAAAATAGCTTTTGCCATTGTTATATTTTTAGAAGGGTGGCAGCTTGTTTTACGGGCTGATCACATGATTTGATGGTGATGTCATTAGAGTGTTTACAGAGGCTTCTGTTTTACTTTCCATTTGTACTCTGTGCAGTGCAGAGAACATCTCCTTCAGTAAACTTTGTTGCTAATTTGAATTGTTAATGGCGGGGGGGGCGGCATGGGCGATCTTACCAGAATTTGGCAGAGTGTCGGTTCCAATGTGAAAAATGGAGTGAATCGCGTCAATGGCTCTGCCATTATTTCTGACTGAATCTTGAGCCTCACTGACAAAACTTTTATGGACACTGGAATAACGCCATGCCTGCGGCGACCTTCCTCTGATTCGCCCACCACGGCTCCACTTAATTGCACCAATCACTGAGGAGATACATATAAACAGCTCCCAACACTCCCCAGCATTTATTCCACAGCGACAGCAGAGGATGGCAGGCAGGAAGCCCGCACCGTGATTCTCGGACCGAGCCCTCACTAGACTTCTTGATGAAGCGTAACAGACACAGGATGCACTCTACCCCGTGCCAGGAGAAGGCCTCCCACCGATTTTCCTTGTCTTCAGCTCTGACAAAGGAGCATCCTGACTCGAAACATTGGCTCTATACTCTCTCCACAGATACTGTCAGAGCTGCTGAGATTTTCCAGCATTTTCTGTTTTTGTATGGCATCATTAAACGATAGAGCTGTGCTGGTAGATGTGGCTGCGCTGTCATGTTCTTGGTCCACTCCAGATGTGGCCATTGTTGGCCGAAATGGCTGCCTTCAGCACTTTAAAACAGCCTGCACAACTGGAGGCCAGCCTCTTAAACAAACTCTCTTCACAATTCCCTAATTGGCGTAAAATTACCTCCAGCCAAATAACAGCAAAATTCCAGAAATTGTTGTTAACATGGTGCGGAGTTGGGACACAGAAATGATCCCAATATCCAGGTCACATGCTCAGACTGAAAATTCAGTCCCTCATTTTTGCCAATGTTGTCTTCAAAGGGTCTATCTGGTCCTTTGGCCTTTTAGCTCCCATCTATGACACCTATATATGAATACAAATCAGTGCCTGTTTTCTATTCTAACTGCTATTTGCTTTTATATTGCCTTTTTACCTCTTCTAATATTTGTTTTCGTGTGTTTATAAATCCATAATATGTTGTGCTTCCTTTCAAGTACTTCTGCTTGACCTTTTTAGATTTTTTTGACCTACTTATTTGACTACAGTTGGTTAGAGAACTGATCTATACAGCAACCCAAGAGAAAGTTAAAGAATTTGAAAGCTGATCTCAGTGGGTGATGGAGGAAATATACGGGGCAAGATGCGTGTCTAAAATTAAACAGGCGTGTCACATGGATAATGTGAAATGACTCGCAAGTCTGCGCCGATAAGTAGATGATTTATATTTGAATCTTGTAGATCAAAATTAACCAGAACTGTGTTACATGGAAATTAAAGGGCTGAGCATTGATTGACTGAATAAACCTTTATCATTCTTGATTTATTTTTATGTTCTTGCCAAACTGGTTCTTACTTACTGGATACTTGTTTGTAATTTTTCTTCCCCAATCAAATTATCCATCAGGTTCAAAGCCTTGATTACCTCATATTTACACCATCACTTCAGGTCTCCCCCCCCCCTCCCCCCCTCCCACCCCGCCCATCCCCCGGCCACCAATCCACTTTGCCTGACTCCAATTCTCAAGCCAGCCCAGGCCCATGTCCATCACTGGGCCTGAAATGAATATTTTAGGGAATATAAAGACTGATGGAATCTATCCAAGGCTGCTCAGGGAGACGAGAGATGAAATCACTGGGCCTCTGACGCAAATCTTTATCTCATCACTGGACACAGTGAGGTCCCAGAGGATTGGAGGATAGCTAATGTGGTCCCGTTATTTAAGAAGGATAGGAAGGAACACTAACCTCGACTTTACCTGCACCTCTCACCGGTGTAGTTAATTTGATCACGAGTGTTCCCACTGTACTCAAGTTGGGGTCGATCTTATGAGAATTAGGCAATGTGTCAGATCCAGCGAGAAAAGCGGAATGAATCCCACCGATGGCTCCAGCATAAATTCTGACCGAACTTTGAGGCTGATTAACCAAAGTTTTTATGGCCACGGGATTCATGAACTCCATGGTGCTGGGCTTCAACTGGATGTTGCAGGCATTGGTAAGGATCCACGAGTGTCAGCGGCAGAGGGAGGCAAGTCTTCTGGATTTCACTCCAGCTGCCCCTCTATACCATGGAGGACCACTAGATCCATCAGGCACATGGAGCAATGAGAATAATCTAGGTCACACCCCAGGGCCTACAACCCAAGAGACTCTGGGGGTGCCCAGCCCATCTGAGTCCCTCCTTCCTTTCAGTGACACACCTTCAGCCCACACACCGATGAGGGAAACATTGCAACACCCATGCTGCCCGAAAGCAGGCCAGGGTCCTACAGCTGCAGGCCACCTAGGGGACGCCCACCTAGGTCATCTCAGGCAACAGGATGTGGATGTCAGCAAGCCTCCTCAACCTCAGCTGCAGGTCCTTGGGAAGCATCTAGGCATAGTGGGGGTGGGGAGATTAAGGAGTGATAGGCACCTAGTTGGCTTGGGAGAGAGTACGCATATGTAGAGAAGGCAACGCAGTATATAATTACAAATAATAAAGCACTCTTGTCACTCACACAGCCTCTACCCTGTCATTTCATGCCACGAAGCTCAGTGGACTCACGCACACACCCAGCGCTTCATTCCTGTGGAGTGTGAGAATGACTGTGCTATGTCCCTCCCACAGTGAGGACAGAATAAAGGAGCCCTGCCTCAGGCAGCCCCGCGCGCCTACTCCCCACCCTTCACAAACCCTTGGCCACCCTTCCTGAGATGCTTGAGGAGTAATGGCTGCCTGAGCATTCACCTCCAATATTCCCCCTTGGAGGTGAAGTTGCCAGGTTCATGCTTACGTAGACCTATTGTAAATGCTGAATATTTAGTGCGGTCTCAATATTCAGAGTGAGTCCTCGCTAATGAGATGCTGATGTATTCAAATTAGGTTCCCGGCTTCCCATGGCATGATCCGCATTACTCTGCCGACAAGGTTGGTTGAAAATTGGAAAATGCAATTCCAAACTCTCTGCATTTTGAGCATCGCCGTTATTCCCGTGCACAGTGACTCCGGGCTCAATATTCCACCCACTAGCATTGTTGCCTCAGACCTGAGCTCATAGGTCCCTGTACCTTCCCCTTTCTTTCCACTCTCTCACTGTCCTTGCTTACATCCCTCATTCCACAGTAACCCTAGCTGAAGAAAATATCTCTAGCTTGCTCTCCTTCTCCTCTTCTTGACTCCTCTCTGACATTTCAGAACTAGACCCTTTCGGGGGTGAATCAAGAAACAATTTTTCCATCCCAAAGGTGTTAGAAATCTGGAATTCTCTGCACCAAAAGGCTGTGCTCCTCAATGCCAGTGGAATCTCGGACAGGAGATAATGGATAGGTGCAGGAAAAATAGGGTTGTTGTAGTGGGAGACTCCAATTTCCCTGGTATAGACTGGAAATCGCGTAGGGCTGGGAGTCTGAATGGGGAGGAATTTGTAAAATGCGTACAGGAAGGTTCTTTGGAACAATATGTAGATAGCCCGACTAGAGAGGGGGCTATACTGGACCTAGTACGGGGGAACGAGCCCGGTCAAGTCTTCAAAGTTTCGGTAGGGGAACATGTGGCAAATAGTGACCACAATTCTGTTAGCTTTAGGATAGTGATGGAAAAGGATGAGTGGTGTCCCAAGGGTAAGGTGTTGGATTGGGGGAAGGCTAACTTCAGTGGGATTAGGCAGAAATTGGCAGCTGTTGATTGGGAGAGGCTGTTTGAGGGTAAATCCACATCTGGCATGTGGGAGTCTTTTAAGGAACAGTTGTTAGGGCGGCAGGATAGGCATGTGCCTGTAAAAAAGAAGGATAGGAAGGGTAGGATTCGAGGACCGTGGATAACCAGGGAAATTGAGGGATTGGTCAAAAAGAAAAGAGAGGCGTACGTTAGGTCCAGGCAGCTAAAAACGGAGGGAGCTCTGGAGGAATACAAAGAAAGTAGGAAAGAACTCAAACGAGGAATTAGAAGGGCAAAAAGGGGTCACGAAATGTCCTTGGCTGACAGGATTAAGGAGAATCCCAAGGCATTTTATTCATGCGTTAGGAACAAAAGGGTTGTCAGGGAAAAAATCGGACCTTTCAGGGACAAAAGTGGGGAATTATGCTTAGAGCCCAAAGAAGTAGGGGAGATCCTAAATGGATACTTTGCGTCGGTATTCACAAAGGAGAAGGATATGTTGACTGGGAGTGTCTCGGAGGGAAGTGTTGACCCGTTAGAGAAAATCTCCATTACAAGGGAGGAAGTGTTAGGTTTTTTAGGGAATATAAAGACTGACAAATCCCCAGGGCCTGATGGAATCTATCCAAGGCTGCTCAGGGAGACGAGAGATGAAATCACTGGGCCTCTGACGCAAATCTTTGTCTCATCACTGGACACAGTGAGGTCCCAGAGGATTGGAGGATAGCTAATGTGGTCCCGTTATTTAAGAAGGATAGGAAGGATAACCCGGGTAATTATAGGCCGGTGAGCTTGACGTCCGTGGTAGGGAAGTTGTTGGAGAGGATTCTTAGAGATAGGATGTATGCGCATTTAGAAAGGAATAAACTCATTAACGATAGTCAGCATGGTTTTGTGAGAGGGAGGTCATGCCTCACTAACCTGGTGGAGTTTTTTGAAGAAGTGACTGGAATGGTTGACGAGGGAAGGGCCGTGGATGTCGTCTATATGGACTTTAGTAAAGCGTTTGACAAAGTCCCTCATGGTAGGTTGGTGCAAAAGGTTGGATCTCATGGGATAAAGGGGGAGGTGGCAAGATGGGTGGAGAACTGGCTTGGTCACAGAAGACAGAGGGTGGTAGTGGAAGGGTCTTTTTCCGGCTGGATGCCTGTGGCTAGTGGTGTTCCGCAGGTCTCTGTATTGGGACCTCTGCTGTTTGTGATTTATATAAACGATCTGGAAGAAGGTGTAACTGGGGTGATCAGTAAGTTTGCGGACGACACGAAAATGGCTGGACTTGCAGATAGTGAGGAACATTGTCAGAGGCTACAGAAGGATATAGATAGGCTGGAAATTTGGGCAAAGAAATAGCAGATGGAGTTCAATCCAGATAAATGCGAAGTGATGCATTTTGGTAGAACTAACGTAGGGGGGAGCTATACGATAAATGGCAGAACCATAAAGGGTGTAGATACGCAGAGGGACCTGGGTGTGCAAATCCACAGATCCTTGAAGGTGACATCACAGGTGGAGAAGGTAGTGAATAAGGCATATGGCATGCTTGCCTTTATAGGACGGGGCATAGAGTATAAAAGTTGGGGTCTGAAGATGCAGTTGTATAGAACGTTGGTTCGGCCGCATTTGGAATACTGCGCCCAGTTCTGGTTGCCACACTACCAGAAGGACGTGGAGGCTTTAGAGAGAGTGCAGAGGAGGTTTACCAGGATGTTGCCTGTTATGGAAGGGCTTAGTTATGAGGAGAGATTGGGTAAACTGGGGTTGTTCTCACTGGAAAGATGGAGGATGAGGGGTGACCTAATAGAGGTGTATAAAATTATGAAAGGCATAGATAGGGTGAACGGTGGGAAACTTTTTCCCAGGTCGGTGGTGACGTTCACGAGGGGGCATAGGTTCAAGGTGAGGGGGAGGGGGGGGAGGTTTAACACGGATATTAGAAGGACGTATTTTGCACAGAGGGTGGTGGGGGCCTGGAATGCACTGCCGGGCAAGGTGGTGCAGGCGGACGCAGTGGGAACGTTTAAGACTTATCTAGATAGCCACATGAACAGAGTGGGAATGGAGGGATACAAAAGAATGGTCTAGTTTGGACCAGGGAGCGGTGCGGGCTTGGAGGGCCGAAGGGCCTGTTCCTGTGCTGTATTGTTCTTTGTTCTTTGTAATTGGAGTTTTGAAGACTAAGATCAATAGATTTTTGCTGGGTGAGGTTTATGCAGTTTAGGTGGGTAAATTAATTTAATATATAGATCAGCAATGAACCAGCTGAATAATAGAGAAGGCTCAAGGGACTGAATGACTATTCCTGTTCTTCTTGTTAAAACCAATATTACATCTTAAAATATTTCTAGCTCAGAAATGTGTGCAATCAACAGGAAGCAGAATCTAATTCACTACTAACAAACTGGCAATGCTGCCCTTCAAATGATCTAAGTTGATCATATTGATCCCAATGAAAAGAGTTAATTATTCTTCTGAAACACTAGCGAACTAATGTATTGGCTAAAATGTTGACTGTCAATTTTTTAACCTAACAATTGGTATACCTAAGTCTCATCATAGTTAGGCTTGAGGTCTATAAGGCCTCTATCACCAACAAGCCTTTCCTCATTTGCTTTCTTCCCTCCAAATTAACTTACAGGTAAAATAAGTGGCAAATGTGCCCTCTCAGATGGATGTAAAAAAAACCCTTGGCACTATTGTGAGCAGCGGAGCGATTCCTGATGTCTTGGCCAATATTCATTCTTCACCCATCATCAGTAAATCAACATCAGGGGAATTTCACAGTAACTTCATTACAGTGTTAATGTAAGCCTTACTTGTGACTAATAAATAAACTTTAAAACTTTAAAAACTTCAACTTTAAAACCAGTCATTTTTCTCTGTCGGAGCTTGAAGAGCTTGACAAGGTCATTAGCCCTGCTGCTCATAGTCCATTTGGGTAGGAAATGTCAGATGAGACTTTGTTCTCCTGGGGCGGCACAGTGGTTAGCACTGCTGCCTCACAGTTCCAGGGATGCGGGTTCAATTCCAGCCTTGGGTGACCATCTGTGTGGAATCTGCACATTCTTCCATGTCTGCATGGATTTCCTTGCACAGTCCAAAGATGTACAGGTTAAGTGGATTGCCATGTGAAATTGTATTTAGTGTCCCAAAATCTATAGGTTAGGTGGATTAGTGGGGTAAATGTGTGGAGTTAGAGGGATAGGGTGGGGGAGAGGGCCAGGGTAGGATGCTCTGTCAGAGACTCGGTGCAGAGTCAAAAGGGCCAAATGGCCTCCTTCTGCACTGTAGGGGGTTCTATGATTCAATACGCATGGGTGATGTGAATCTGGGGGTCACATCAGATACAGGACCATTGACCAGTTTATATTATCCCTGGTCCAAGAATGCAAACAGCCACTATGTTCTTTGGGAACGTTTCTGAACCACATTATTCTTATTGTAGATATTGTTTGCAACTTTGTATTTTCCTTTGATATTTATCAGCTCAGTAATGTACCATGCTTCCTCATTTTATAGGTTTACCGGCATGTGTTCAATACAATTTGTCACAGTGCACAATTACTTGGATGACCAACATTGAAAGGATGAGAATAACAAAATGTAGTTTACTTACTTTCCTGACCTGTGTCCTGGATAGAATATTACTTCTGTCTCACTTGAGGAACATAGTAATTTTTAGGAGCAAGAGAATGCAATTTTGTCCAAGAAGTCCATTCTTTCTTAGTTGATCGTACCCCAATCCTCTTTATTTCTCACAAAGCATCCTTTCTGCCTGTATCACAGCTTGGTATGGCTCCTGCTCTGATCAAGGCCATAAGAAACTACAAAGGATTGTGAACGAAGCCCAGCCCATCACGTAAACCAGTCTCCCATCCATTGACTCTGTCGACGCTTCCCGCTGCCTCAGAAAAGCAGCTAGCATAATCAAGCACCCCATGCGCCCCGGACATATTCTCTTCCACCTTCTTCCATCAGGAAAAACATACAAAAGTCTGCGATCACATACCAACCGACTCAAGAACGGCTTCTTCCATGCTGCCACCAGACTTTTGAATGGACCTACCCTATATTAAATTGATCTTTCTCCACACTCTAGCTGTGACTGTAACATTACATTCTGCACTGTCTCCCTTACTTCTCCCCTATGTACTCTTTGAACGGTATGCTTTGCCTGTATAGCGCACAAGAAATAATACTTTTCACTGAATCCCAATACATGTGACAATAATAAATCAAATCAAACCTCTCTTTCACCAGAAATATAGTTGGTTGCCTTGTTCATGCCTTGTACCAATCCCTCAGTTGGCAGACAATAAGTCTGCTTGTCTAATCTGACATTATTGGTGCAGAAAGCCTACATGTATCTGTTTTTATTTGTACATTCTTTCCAAATTATAAGATAAAGTTTATTAAGTGCTTTCATGAAATCAAAGCATCTGTAACATTTTACGACATAGAGCAATGTAGAAACAGACATCTAAATCAATAGAGGAATCCTGTGCATATGTCTGCCCATTATCCTATGTGATAAGAATAATATTGGGAATAACATATTCGCCAAACTGTGCACAATTGTACAGAACACACTTGCTAAATGTCCCTTTTAGTAAGTTCTACTTTCCAGATGAGTGTCATGGTTTCTTCAAAAAAAATACAATCAATTCGGAACGTCACTTCCATCGAACTGAAAAACAATGCAATCTAAAAGGTAGAAACAGAATCAGTCTTAGCAATTACAGATCCATTTAGTTGAGTAGCCTAAGGTTAGGAATCTATCTTGAATGCAAGCCTCTGTACTCCCAGTTCTGAGCAAAGTTTTAACCCTGAATGATGTGACCCTGTGAACTACTTACTCTGTCTTATATAAGTAAAGAGAGGCCTTAAGTGACAATCTCAGCGACTGTTTAGTATGATTCATGTACTTGAAGTGGATCATAAGTCACTGAGGAACAAAAGTGCCTTCAAAGCTCACCAGCATCAATACTTGGAGCTTTTGAAGATTTTGTGCTTGAAATTACCTTCCTCACTCTCTTTGTAGGGTGTGAATGTCTGACATGAAAGCATTCAACCTAGATTCAGCCTATTCTAAATAAAATCTACAAAAAATGGAGGAAATAATATAGTTCAATGATAGAAAAGAAAACTTTTTTATATATCAATTTCCTGATGCATTATGAATTCTGAAACGGGGTTGTTTATAGATGATCCCGACCTCTTATCCACTGAAGACTAAAATGTGTGATAACGAGCTGTATCTCTCCAGCTCACCAAAACCTTTGCCAAGATGACTTATTTTGCTGATCCATTTTTCAGCTGGCTGCTAGCTTAACTCTTTAGAATCTGCTGAAAAACTGTTTTCAATATCTCAACATGGACGGCATGGTGGCACAGTGGTTAGCACTGCTGCCTCATGGTGCCAGGGACCTGGGTTCAATTCCTGCCTCGGGTCACTGTCTGTGTGGTGTTTGCACGTTCTTCCCGTGTCTGCGTGGGTTTCCTCTGGGTGCTCCGAAAGATGTGCGGGTTAGGTTGATTGGCCATGCTAAATTGAAGCTAGTATCAGGGGGATTAGCAGGGTAAATATGTGGGGTACGGGAATAGGGCCTGGGTGGGATTGTGGTTGGTACAGACCCAATGGGCCAAATGGCCTCCTTCTGTCCTGTGGGATTCTATGTGCAGGTTAGGTGGATTAGCCATGCTAAATTGCCCCTTAGCCTCAGGTTAAATATGGTTACAGGGATAGGGCCTGGGTGAGATTGCTGTCAGTGCAGGCTCGATGGACTGAATGGCCTCCTTCTGCACTGTAAAGTCTATGATTCTATTCTATGATTTACTGCCAAGCAGTCAAGAAAAAAATATGGCAATACATTAAGACTCCTAATGCATTCAGGTTGGTTCATCGTAAAACATATTTGTCTTCTTGGGTGACTCAAGGGTGGTAGTCTTTCAACAGCAGGTTGTAAAATGTTATCTCACTTATAGTTAAATGGGCTTTGAAGAGTTTGAAACTGTTACAGTGTATTGACTGGTGCATTGGGAAGAGGGCAGGTGAACTCTGAATCACAGTAAGATTGCAATTTTCTTTCAGTTTCAGGTTCCAATTCAGCCGTTAAGATCCAAAACACAGACATCCATGAAGCTTAATTGAACTTTCTATCCAGTTGCATTGTGAGCTGGAAGATGTAGAAAGTAGAGAAGAGGCAATGTTATTAAGAAACTGTTTAATTTCTACCACTCACACCCGATACTGTTAAGGATTGACTCACATTCTATGGGGAATTGGATAGCATTGCGTTCATAGGTGAGCCCATTGATATGTAGGCTAAATATTGATGGCACAAGTCAGGGGTCTGAGACAGGTGGGGCAACATTTAGTCCTGATGTGGAGATGCCAGTGTTGGATTGGGGTGGACAAGATGAGAGGTCACATGACACCGGGTTATAGTCCATTTATTTGAAGTCACAAGCTTTCGGAGCACTGCTCCATCGTCAGGTGAAGTTGGAGAGAGGCGCGCAGGCACAGAATATGCTCCGCCTATATATTCTGTGCCTGCGTGGCTCTCTCCACTTCACCCGATGAAGGAGCAGCACTCCGAAAGCTTGTGATTTCAAATAAACCTGTTGGTTTATAACCTGGTGTGGTGTGACCTCTCAACATTTCATCCAGATGTGAACTGTTATGGCAGCTGTCTGTCATTTCTTTGGCAGAAAGTGATAGTAATTTGATCCTACATTTTTTTCACAAAATCTGATTGGTAGAGCAGAAAATTCAGAATGGAGAATTGTTTTTGCTAGAATGTGAGCTGTCATTTTTGTAGGATGGAAATGGTGAGAAATCCAGCTGGAAAGCGGGAAGGCACATACACTTCAGATGTTTAACAAACAGGAAAGCATAAAATTACAAACTTACAAATGTTATTCCAAGAAAATAGTGCTGTTGCATTCTTCTTCCAAGTTGCAGATGGCTGAATGCATTGAATTTATTTGAATGCAATCTTTTGCTTGTTCGGTGTGACAAAATAATTGCTTACAAAAAACATTCTATTTATTTTGTGTGTCCAGCAGTGTAATTTAGTATTTTTGAATATCATGACTGGGAACAGTCCTAAACCTGATGCCTATAAACTGCAGGGTACATTTATGATCATGAAATATGCTCTAATGTAACCTATAGGCTGCACTTATAATTTTTTTTAATACAGGAAAGTGACATATACTTTTGCAGTTTATAGAAGACTTATTATACGATAATTAATGTGAAAAGGGTACCCTGGACTTTATTGTGCTTTTCATTTCCAAGTTTAAGATTCTTTTCTTACCTCATTTTCTTCTCTGTTCCAGCATATATCCTGCAGCATGAATAATGGATCCAGCTTATGGGATAATCGGGTGACTTGCTTCTAAGTCTCCACAAAAGCTGTTCTGAAAGCAATCGGTGGGAGCTATACAAGTGTGATCCAAGGTGATCCTTCCATCATTTGTCCTTTATGCTGTCATCGGAAATGCTTGACAGTCTTTGCTTGACAGTTTCGCGTGGCAACGTGGCCTAGAGGTTAGGAGTTCAGCCTGGCAGGAGATCGAGAGACCATTTACCTTTCTAGCTAAAAATAGCAATGTGAAATGAATGAGGAAAAACAAATAATTTGCAAATGGCAACCTGAAATAGTGGGTTAGGTGATGTGTGCTCTATACCTGCCAATTGTCCTTTACATCCACCAATTGAGAATAAACTGCAGTATATCAATCAGGGATCATGTAAAACATTTATATAAAACTTAACTGTCACGTTGAGGATTCCCAAATATCGCTTAGGTTAAATATCGGTGAATTCTGTTTTCATACCAGGTAGGTTGATATCATATTCATGTAGCTGTTATGAACTAGTTCATTACTTGTAAACATTGTGACAATATTTGATGATATTTTTTGTAGATCAAAATCTAGTACTTCTGGGCTGTGGATTGAATTTTGTTCTATGACAAAGTAATGTGATTTGAGTAAACATCCATAGCCAAATCTGATTTCCCTCATCAGAATGCATTACAATACACAGGACTAATTATTGTTTGCTTGGTTAATGAGACAGGGAGCTCTTCATCAGAATTTAAATCGACAGTCTGACTTTAATTTTTAGTGTACAGCTAAAGAGTGATCGTAATTATCACTGGAAGAAATTATTCAGAAGTGGCCCAGTGTTACTGCTTGAGGCCACACTTTTCATATTTTATTTATTTCTGTTTGAGGATCAGTGGTACTCTGAATCCTGTTAAGTTTATGGTTTCACACTTGAACAAACAAGTTGGAAACAAAATGGCTCGGATTTAGAACACCTTCAGTTTCCGATTAGATAGATACTGCTATTGCAAAGGTTAGTGGAGGACTATTTGACATTACTTCATCAGCTGCTTTGGGCAAAGTTTGTTGTCTAAATAAGGCCATTTGCCTCCTATGCTCAACTCTGTTCACAGATTCAGATCTTCAAGCTCTCTGCAATAACATTTTCAGATACAGGGCGGAATTTCTGGTCAAGCTTGCTCCAAAACTGGAAAATCCCACCCGAGGTCATGGTCCGTGCCCCCGCCTGCTACGATTCCCGTGGTGGGTGGGACAGGAAAACTCCCCCCGTAAATTCTCTTAATTCTCGCTCCTTGGGCACCCCTCACTCTCTTTGTTTCACCACTGGCAGTCCAGCAATCAGCCACCTTGACCCTAAGCTCCGCCTGTATGCTTCTCCACCTCTTCATCTTCTTTTCAAGGGCCTCCTTAAGCAATTACCTCTTTGACCAAGCTTTTAGTCATTCTCCATCGTTGTCTGATTGCCCTCTTGTGAAAAACATTGGAAAATTTTCTTTTGTTAGAGGTGCTATGTTGTTGAATTACATATGCGGGCTAAGTATATGGAAGCCTGCAATTCTTCACAGTGTTCAATTCACATTAGCGCTTTGAAACTGAATCCTTGATGAGGAATTACAGATGTACATGCTCAGTGAAATCATCGTAGCTGAGTTTTAGAAATGAGGATGAAGTGCCACTACTAATTTCATCACAGGAACATGTATGCTCATAAACAATAAGCCAGTGATTTGAAGTGATCTTTTTGCCAATTATTCATATTAACCAGGATTTGTCTCTCCAATCCCATTCTGAAGTACAGTTAATGTCAGAATCACCAAGAATGCCAATGGAATGTATTTTTGTCGAGTGTTCAGGTGCAGGTGTTTGGTGAATATTGTCTAATTGGAACCTTGCATTAAACATTTGCATCTGTAATATTGTGATTCCAATACAGTGGTGAGCTACGAACATTACTGATTTGTTCATGACAACTAAGTGATATAGAATCATAGAATGATTCATAAAATCCATACAGTGTAGAAAGAGGCCATTCAGCCCATCAAGCCTGCAGCGGCAATGATCCCACCCTGGTCCCATCCTCGTAACCCTACACATTCACCCTGACATCCCCCTAATACTAAGGAGCAATTTAGCATGGCCAATCACCCTAACCCGCACATTTTTGGACTGTGGGAGGAAACCAGAGCACCCGGAGGAAACCCACGCAGACATGGGGAGAATGTACAAACTCCACAAAGATAGTGACCCGAGGCCGGAATCGAACCCGAGTCCCTGGTGTTGTGAGGTTTCCAGAGGTCAGGAGGGAGGGTCAGTCAAAAGGGTCAGTTGGTCGCAGTGGATGGGGGGGTGGTTGTGCCACCATGCCGCCCCATATATCAATATGATCCCAACATTGATCCATGCTAACCATGTGATACCACAGATCAATGAGGTCATTGGGAAAAGTAAATCAACCTGTTTTTAGGCACGACGATTGCTTCCAGCATTTGTAATTTTCCACTTTGGGTATTCTATCTATTTCTCTTGTCCTCTGCTCCAGTCTTGGGCTTGGCCTCAGTTTCTGCTCTGCTCTCTCTCTCTCTATTCCACTCCTACTGTTTCAAGTCTGTTCGCTTCCCTACATTTCTGTTCATTGTTGCTTTTGGCTCTTTTGTGTCCCTCTTGCCCCAGAGTCAGCAGGTTGTAAGTTTAACTTTTGAGTACATAGTGTAAGCTGATAAATCAGTGAAGTTCCATTTTTTTAATGAAATGTAAACTCAGGCTGTGACGGCCTGTTCTGGTAGATATAAACGTTTGAAGAAGGGCAGGAAATTCTCCGGGTGGCCCAACTAACATCCAATCATAAATTCACATTGATTTATTATAATTGCTGTTTCTGGGACCTTGCTATTTTAAAATGTCTGCTACATTTAACTACACAATAAAAGTGAATGCACATCAAAATAAAATTCATTGTTTGTGCAGTGCTTTGAGACATTCAGGGGATATAAAATGCATTTTATGAACATACTGGGAGAGAGCGTGCGCTGACGCTCACTGTTCGTGCAAATGTCGACGGGGGCTCAGGATTCGGAGGTTGCTGATCTCACTGATAGATAGATATCAGCGAGGGGGTTGGGTATCCAGAGGTCAGTAAGGAGGATCAGTCAAGGGGGTCAGTTGGCCGCAGTGGGTGGGGGGGGGTGGGGGTTGGTTGTCGGGTGGTCAGTGGGGGGTGTGGGGGGGTCATGAGTTGGGGGGTTGTGAGTTGGGGGAGTCAGTTGGTCAGGGGTGGTCAGTTTATCGGTGGGGGTAGGCGTCCAGAGATCAGTAAAGAGGGTCATTCGGGGGGGGGGGGTCAGTTGGGAGAGGCCAATTGAAGGTTATAGTCAGGGACTGTAGTCTGGGTGGGGTATTGTCAGGGATTGTAGTCAGCGGGGTGCAGTGGAGGGACAAATCGGGGTGCACTTGGGGGTATGGGGGGAGTTATAGTCAGAGCAGGGAAGGTGTAGATGGGACAGTGCAGTCAAGGGCGGTGTAGACAGCAGAAGCAGCTCCTAATTAATCTGGAATAAAGTGCTAGCCTCATTATTAATGATCATGAAACTAATGCATTGTCATAAAAGCCCTTTCAGGGGAAGACCCTTACCTGGTCTGGCCTACATTTGACCCACAGAAATGTGATTGATCCAGTCAATTACTGCCCCATCAACCTACTGTTATTCCTGGAAGAACACCCTGTTACGAGAAAAGATAATTAAGCAGTTTTAAAGAAGTTTGAAACCTCTTGCCCCTGGTGGGCTGTGTGCAAAAGGGGTCACCTGGTAGTTTATAGTTATGGAAAACTGTGTTCAAAAGTTGGTTTTGGTTCTGTTTGAGAAGAAGAAAGACCAACTGCTTCTGAAAGGAGTTCAGCAGCCTTTCTGCAGTCTAGGGCAAGTCCACAGCTGGAAGTGACTAGAAGCTGTTCCTAAGTTACTGTACGTGCTGGAATTGAGTACCTGCAAGTGTTCCTCCAGCCCACTCGAAAAACAGCACGAGTCATTGATTGTTTTGTAAATCAGCACTGAAGGAATTACCATAAAACCCAGACGTGATTCAAGGATTCCACCATCTTTCCTTTTCCCTTGAACCATAGGCTTTAACCCTTTGGCAGAATTCCTCTACTTTTATTTATTTTTGGTGTTTGTGTGATTTAATGCATCTCAGAAGGGTAATTAGTTAACTCTCATTTATCAGACTCTACGCCAATAAGTTTTGTCTTTCTATTTGACAAGACTGGTTTTATAATAAACTGATATGTTTGTTGTTTATTGAAAGAAGCCTGGTTAAAGTCTCTTTTATCCTGGGTCTAACAATAGTGAAGGTAAACAATTGGCCATATCAGTGAGTGAAATAAACTTCTAAACCAAGGATGCAGAGTGTGGAGTAATGGGGTTAATCAAACTGCATATCCCTCCCATCCCAGTCGTAACTACTTCTTAAACCTTAAACCAAAGATGTATCATCTAATAATGGATTTTGAGCTCTGAATTTCTTCCTTCTTTCCACTCAGGGCAGCACGGTGGCACAGTGCTTAGCACTGCTGCCTCACAGAGCCAGGGACCTGGGTTCAATTCCGGCCTCGGGTGACTGTCTGAGTTTGCATATTCTCCCCGTGTCCGCGTGGGTTTCCTCGGGGTGCTCCTGTTTGCTCCCACACTCCAAAGATGTGGGGGTTAGGTTGATGGGCCATGCCAAATTGCCCCTTAGTGTCAGGGGGATTAGCAGGGTATGTACGTGGGGTTATGGGGATTGGGCCCTGGGTGGGACTGTTGTTGATGCAGGCTCAATGCGTCTCCTTTGCGCTGTAGAGATTCTATGATGCACAGTACATTTAATATGTTGGCATGTAAAAATGTTCCTTAAGATCAAAACCCTTTCTATATATTGATGACACAATCCTTTCACAAAGTAATCCATCATTCCTTTACCCTTCAGTGTGCATATTCTGATAAGCAGTTTCATGGAAACACGTTTTTAAAAATGAAAGCTACTCCATTTACTGTGCTGCCTTTCTCACTTCTGACCTTACATTAATGGCTACTTTATTGAAGTTTTCCCGTTCATAACTATTAGGAGTGTGGATTTACAATAATTTAATATGATTAGCATGAATCTGTAAAATATGCAAGAAAGTCTGTACCACGCTAGAAGTAGGTCAAGGAATAGATATAAAAGGTTATTCAATGGCACTCCTTCAATTCTGCTCGCCAATCCCTATTGCTGTTCTCTGCATCAGCTTACAATTAATTTACTGGCATCCTTCACGTCCCTAAGTTAGGGAAATAAGAGTCTATTGAAAAAGCTGCTTTAAAACTGGAGTCTAAATCATTCCCACAAATTGCTGTGTGCCTCTGTGTCGTTCTCTGTCTTTATAAATTCCTGTAAAACATGTATTCAGTCTATCTGGTCGTTACATGTTAACATTCATTATGAGCATTTCTTCATATTATGTAATGTTTTAATTTACCCCTGGGTTCAGCTTCTATATTATTTTCCCCGTTCACTTTTATTGAAAACTAACTGTTTGCGTATAGGCAGTGTTCTCTACAATAGCACTATTTGTAAGATTTGCTTAATATTTTACTGATAATGATGGAGTACACACATAGCTTAATGGATATGGAGCCTTAAATATAAAGGCCCACTTTAGATGTAGCAGTATACATTTTTAAAATTACTCCGTTTTGAGTAAATTCCTCTACCAATGATGTCATATTAAAAAATAAATCTTCTGACATTAAATCAATAGCTCTGTTAATTTAGTAAATGAATCACTGAGTATTTGGCTAAATGTAGAAGGATGAAATACTGCAGCCTCTGCAGAGCAGCCTGGTTGCCATGGTGCATATCCCAGCCTTACGATAAATAAAAGCCAAGAATCACATTTTATTAGGTCTTATGTTTTACATCACGTTTTCTAATCGGAAAACAATGATATAACGCAAGAATACTTTTATCTGTCAAACGCAATTCTGTCACAAGATAGTTATAATGAGGTGGTCCATTTGACTCATTTGGTTTGTACATCCTGAGCTGCCCTATTGTCTGTCATGGCAGTATCTAATTATTTTTAAAATGCATCCAAGGTTTTCACAGCTTTGTTGGGTGGTCCATTCCATGCATTGATTTACTCTTTCATGAGAGGAACTTCATGGGCATAAGAAATAGGAGTAGGAATCAGCCTGTTCAATATGATCATAGCTGATCTTTTGCCTTAGTTCCACTTTCTTGCTCCACAAATTCCTTGGATTCCCTGAGAGGTCAAAAATCTATCTATTTCAAAAGTATGATGGGGCATCCACATCCCTCTATAGAGAAATCCTAAGATTCAGAACCCTTTGAGTGAAGACATTTCTTCCCAATTCAGTCCTAAATGAAACTAAATGATTCGCATGAATCTGTAAAATATATAAGAAAGTCCGTACCACGCTAGAAGTAGGTCGAGGAATAGATATAAAAGGTTATTCAATGGCACTCCTTCAGTTCTGCTCACCAATCCCTATTGCTGTTCTCTGCATCAGCTTTCAATACAATTCATTTGCTGGCATCCTTCACATCCCTAAGTTAAGGCAATAAGTTAAGATCTTCTTAACCTAAGACTGGGCCCCATGTTCTAGATTCTCCAGCCAGGGAAACAACCTTGTTGCATCTATCCTGTCAAGCAGAATCTAATATATTTCAATGAGATCTCCTCTCATTTTACCAAACTCCAGAATGTATTGGCCTAAATTATTCAGCCTGCCTTTGTAAGACAACCCTCTCATCCCAGCTGTGAATCTTTACTGTACTGCCTCCAGTGTAAGTATATGATTCCTTAGGTACGGAGACAAAGCCGTGCATAAATTAGTGTAGTCTCACCAAAGCTCTGGACCAGTAGAATAACACTTTCTTGTTTTTGTACTCCAATCCCCTTACAATAAATGCCAACATGCCATTTGCCTTCCTAGCTATTGCAGAGTAAGAAGTCTCACAACACCAGGCTAAAGTCCAACAGGTTTATTTGGAATCAGGTGAGGAAGGAGTAGCACTGTACCACTGTACCAGTGGTGTACCACAGGGATCGGTGCTTGGTCCTCTGCTATTTGTGATTTTTATCAATGACTTGGAGGAGGGGGCTGAAGGGTGGGTCAGTAAATTTGCTGATGACACCAAGATTGGTGGAGTAGTGGATGAGGTGGAGGGCTGTTGTAGACTGCAAAGAGACATTGATAGGATGCAGAGCTGGGCCGAAAAATGGCAGATGGAGTTTAACCCTGATAAGTGCGAGGTGATTCATTTTGGTAGGACAAATTTGAATGTGGATTACAGGGTCAACGGCAGGGTTCTGAGGAATGTGGAGGAACAGAGAGATCTTGGGCTTCATATCCACAGATCTCTGAAGGTTGCCACTTAAGTGGATAGAGCCGTGAAGAAGGCCTATAGTGTGTTAGCGTTTATTAACAGGGGGTTTGAGTTTAAGAGCCGTGGGGTTATGCTGCAACTGTACAGGATCTTGGTGAGACCACATTTGGAATATTGTGTGCAGTTCTGGTCACCTCACTATAAGAAGGATGTGGAAGCAGTGGAAAGAGTGCAAAGGAGATTTACCAGGATGCTGCCTGGTTTGGAGGGTAGGTCTTATGAGGAAAGGTTGAGGGAGCTAGGGCTTTTCTCTTTAGAGTGGAGGTGGATGAGAGGCGACTTAATAGAGGTTTATAAGATGATGAGGGGGATAGACAGAGTGGATGTTCAGAGACTATTTCCTCGGGTGGATGTAGCTATTACTAGGGGGCATAACTATAAGGTTCATGGTGGGAGATACAGGAAGGATGTTTACTCAGAGAGTGTTTGGGGTGTGGAATAGACTGCCTGCTGTGATAGTAGAGTCAGACACTTAAGGAATTTTCAAGTGGTTATTGGATAGGCACATGGAGCACACCAGAATGATAGGCAGTGGGATAGCTTGATCTTGGTTTCGGACAAAGCTTGGCACAACATCGAGGGCCGAAGGGCCTGTACTGTGCTGTACTGTTCTATGTTCTATGTTCTATGTTCACTCCGAAAGCTCATGATTCCATATAAACCTGTTGGACTTTAACCTGGTGTTGTGAGACTTCTTACTGTGCCCACCCCAGTCCAACGCCTGCATCTCCACATCATAGCAATGACAGAGATGACATAGGTGAGGCACCAGACAATATGAATATGATAAATATTGCCACTTGAATTAGTTAAGATCATCTAAAATGGGTCAGAGAGAAATTTTCCATTCTCTTTCCATAATTGGCCGTGGATTCTTATCTTTTTTTTCCCATAGAGATATTTGAATCATCGATAGTCACAGGTGAGGTGCCTGAAGATTGGGGAGTGGCAAATGTTGTGCTTTTGTTTAAGAAGGGCTGCAGGGAAAAGCCTGGGAACTACAGGCTGGTGAGCCTCACATCTGTAGTGGGTAAGTTGTTAGAAGATAGTTTGAGAGACAGGATCTACAGGCATTTAGAGAAGCAAGGACTGATTAGGGACATTCAGCATGGCTTTGTGAGTGGAAAACCATGTCGCACAAATTTGATTGAGTTTTTTGAAGAGGTAGCCAAGAAGGTAAATGAGGGCAATACGGTTGATGTTGTCTACATGGACTTTAGCAAGACCTTTGACAAGCTATCACATGGTAGGCTGTTGCATTAAGTTAAATCTCATGGGATCCAGGGTGAGGTAGCCAAATGGATACAAAATTGGCTTGATGACAGAAGACAGAAGACAGAGGGTGGTTGTAGAAGGTTGTTTTTCAAACTGGAAGCCTGTGACCAGCGGTGTGCCTCAGGGATCGGTGCTGGGTCCACTGTTATTTGTAATTTATATTAATGATTTGGATGAGAATTTATAGGCATGGTTAGTAAGTTTGCAGATGACACCAAGATTGGTGGCATAGTGGACAGTGAAGAAGGTTATCTAGGATTGCAACGGGATCTTGATCAATTGGGCCAGTGGGCTGATGAATGGCAGATTGAGTTTAATTTAGATAAATGCGAGGTGATGCATTTTGGTAGATCGACCCAGGGCAGGACTTACTCAGTTAATGGTAGGGCATTGGGGAGAGTTATAGAACAAAGAGATCTAGGGATACAGGTTCATAGCTCCTTGAACGTGGAGTCATAGGTGGACAGAGTGGTGAAGAAGGCATTCAGCATGCTTGGTTTCATTGGTCAGAACATTGAATACAGGAATTGGGACATCTTGTTGAAGTTGCACAAGACATTGGTATGGCCACATTTGGAATACTGTGTACAGTTCTGGTCACCCTATTGTAGAAAGGATATTATTAAACTAGAAAGAGTGCAGAAAGTATTTACTAGGGTGTTACCGGGACTTGATGGTTTGAGTTATAAGGAGAGGCTGGATAAACTGGAAACTTTTTTCTCTGGAGTGTAGGAGGCTTAGGGATGATCTTATAGCAGTCTATAAAATAATGAGGGGCATAGATCAGCTAGATAGTCAATATATTTTCCCAAAGGTAGGGGAGTCTAAAACTAGAGGGCATAGGTTCAAGATGAGAAGGGAGAGATACAAAAGGGTCCAGAGGGGCAATTTTTTCACACAGAGGGTGGTGTGTCTGGAACAAGCAGCCAGAGGTTGTAGTACAGGCGGGTACAATTTTGTCTTTTAAAAAGCGTTTAGACAGTTACATGGGTAAGATGGGTATAGAGGGATATGGGCCAAATGCGGGCAATTGGGACTAGCTTAGAGGTTAAAAAAAGGGGTGGCATGGACATGTTGGGCCAAAGGGCCTGTTTTCATGCTGTAAGCCTCTACGACTCTATGACTCTACATGGTTTCTGGCAGATAGGGGTCTGATGATAATGCTTCACCATTCACAAAATAGCTACAGAAGAAGCAGAAAGAAATTAAGGACTCTCACTAGACTCAGTGCTAAAAACATATGATCATTGTACAGTAACAATCCACAAAGCCAACAGAATAACAGAATGTTGAACAACATACTGTCACCAAAACAATTGAAGATATATCAGAAGAAAGCATGATCAAACCATATAGATCATGCCTTATATACTATGCTCAGTTCTGGTTGCTAAAACAACAGAAATCCCCAAACTAACCACCCCCTCCCCCTAACAAACACCACTTCAACAACGTAGAACAGTACAGCACAGAACAGGCCCTTCAGCCTTCGATGTTGTGCCGAGCTTTGTCCGAAACCAAGATCAAGCTATCCCACTCCCTATCATTCTGGTGTGCTCCATGTGCCTATCCAATAACCGCTTGAAAGTTCCTAAAGTGTCCGACTCCACTATCACAGCAGGCCATCCATTCCACACCCCAACCACTCTCTGAATAAAGAACCTACCTCGGAGATCCCTCCTTTATCTCCCTCCATGAACCTTATAGTTATGCCACCTAGTAACAGCTACTTCCACCCGAGGAAATAGTCTCTGAACGTTCACTCTATCTATCCCACTCCACCTCTCCCCAACCACCTAAAATACGGGTGAACCCATGAACCCACTACTCTCTTCCTCCAGGGGTCCTGACCAACACCTTTCCCCCCCCCCCCCCCTTTTTCCCTTCACACAAATATACCCCCCATCCACCACACCACACAAGAAAAAAGTAACATGAGTAACAAAAAAAAGAAAAAAGCCCAGGAGATAAGAAGACAACAAGGCACAATATAAGGGCAAAGCATCACAAAGGGCAATGGTTGGATGTGAGCCAAACAAAAAGAGGCAGAGCAACAGCAAAAGGGAACATGTTCCCTCTCTGTCTGACCCCAACAACCCTATTGTAGTAGCGTGCCTGGTCAAGATCTGAACTATTAAGCTTAACTAGTGACATGAGGTGAATAAGATAGTAAATGGTATGGAAAAGGTAAATCCGGGACATTACTCTGGGTTAAATTGTTCAAATAGGATTTCTCCGATGAGCATAGCTCAAGCTGAAATTTAACTTAAGATTTGAAATTTGACTTAGAACTTTAAGACTGTAAAATAAACTGCAATGCAGACAGAAAATGCTAGAAATACTCAGCAGGTCTGGCAACACTTGACTGGGATTTTCTGGTCCCGACACTATCAGACAGGAACATTTGGAGAACTGTTGACCTTTACCGGTTCTCCATATTTTAAGTTTATTTATTAGTGTCACAAGAAGGTTTACATTGACGCTGCAATGAAGTTACTGTGAAAATCCCCTATTGGCCACACTCCGGCGCCTATTCGGGTAAACAGTCCTGCCCATGATGACACCGGTCAGTGCACAGGGCTGGCAAATCCCACCCAATGTTTCAGGTTGTGGTTTCTCATTAAAGAAATTGCAATTTAAGTGACCTAGTTAACAGAAACTGCTCATCAATGTCAGCTAAATGTCAATTAGTTGAAAGTGGCTGTTTGAATAGGTGTTAATTGCTGCAGCGTGAAGCTGATTTAGCAGCTGCAACTTGGGTCTGAGTTATAAATTCTGTAGACAGTGTTTGCTACCACACACAAAAACAGAACATGCTAGAAAATCTCAGCATGTGTGACAGCATCTGTGGAGAGAGAACAGAGCCAACATTTCAAATCTAGTTGACCCTTCGTCAGAGCTGTTGAGGGCTACCACACACTGGGCTGAAATTAATGTCGGAATATAGGGAAATCAGCTAGATCTATTTTCTCAATGCCATTTTTCTGCACTATCCCCATATCCCTTGATAAATTTATCATCTAGATATCTATCAGTCTCTGTCTTGAATATGCTCAATGTCTGAGTCTCCACAACCCTCTGAGTGAAACAATTCCTCCTCATCACAGTCCTAAATAGTCTACCTCTTATTCTAGTTTGAATCTCTTTTGAAGCTTTGTCATGAGTCAACACTCACTGCACAAGTCAGCATAGCTTGTCCTAAAAGCCTACTTATCTTCAGGGTAAAAAGAAACTAACTTCAGCACATGGCCTCTGCTCTTCTCCAATCCACTAAACTGATATAATCTAGCAATAGGAATACAATCTTGTCCCTTTCTGAAATATGCAAAGTGCCTAAAACCTGTTTCAGGATGGACATTTGAGACCTATTTTTTGCCCACACCAATGTGGTAGTGTGTACTTCCAGCTCGTAATGAGTCCCACCCATCATATTGACGCTTATGAGAGTGTGTCATGCCCAAAAAAGAGGTCAAATTCCAAGACTGAGAATCTTAAATTTGAAACTGCAAAAGAACAAAATGAGATGACTGTTCATCTCAGTTCAATATTAAAGTAAAGTTTATTATTAGTATCACAAGTGGGCTTACATTAACACTGCAATGAAGTTACTGTGAAAATCCCCCAGTCGCCACACTCCGGCACCTTTTCGGGTATATTGAGGGAGAATTTAGCATGGTCAATGCACCTAACCAGCACGTCTTTCGGACTGTGGGAGGAAACCGGAGCACCCGGAGGAAACCCACGCAGACACAAGGAGAACGTGCAGACTCCACACAGACAGAGACCCGAGCCGGGAATCGAACGCAGGTCTACTGGCACTGTGAGGCAGCAGTGCTAACAACTGTGCCACCGTGCCACCAGAACACTGCTACACAATTTCTAAGACTCATTATGTGTCACATAATGAGAATTTATAATTGATGACAAAATATTTTTGTGGTCAGTGTGGAGAGTTTGCTTGCTATTCACAGTATGTCTTACCACATTTCTACAGCTGAAAGCAGCAGCTCACCATGTAGAAAATCATTCACACGATAATTATAATGAGGAAGACAATTTGACCCATCCTAATTCAATCTCCAGATTGACCCGATGGTCACCAAATGTAGCATATTATTTCTTAAATTATTCTAGGATTTTCATTTCTGCTCTATCTGAAAGTCTATTACATTTGTTGATTACTTTTTGTAAGAAGAACTTCCTAATAATCAGTCTTAAATTCACCTTTTATTATTTATTTCAAAGAAATTGAAAGGGAAATAAAATTAATCTCAACTAAACACGGAATCGTATGTGCATTTTCATAAATAATAAATTTTCCAATGAGAGCACTAAAAGTTATTAAAGGCATAAACCAGGCTTGTCTGACCCAGGGCCCGCAGGCCACTACCCAGCCTGCCAAGCCTCTCTACCCAGCCCACAGAGTTGTGTTCAAAATGTCACTAAATGAATTCGAAGATCTTTCAAAGAACTGCCCCTCCAATCAAAGGCCGCTTCACTCCCATGTCTGCTGTTGCTAGGATCACTAGTGAAGCAGCGACTGTGGGAGAGAAGCAGTCTCTGACTGGAAAAGCAGCTTTCTGAGGCTTGGAAATACGGCACGATGGCAGTGCTGGGAGGGAAGGAGATGCGGGGCAAGAGTCAAAGTGGCAGCCGGGCAGAGGAGTGGAGTGACTGCTGGGTAGGGACGGACTGGTGGACCAGAGGAAATGGAAGGGAGGGAGTGATTATTAGGCAGGTGGAGGAGACTGGCTGCTGGCGGGGTGAGAGACACTGGGGGCTGGTGGCGGGTGAGATAAACAGACTGCTGGCAAGGTGTGTGTGTTTATATGTGCGTGTACGAGTGAGTGTGTGTTATGAGTGAGTGAATGTGTGTGTTTTGAGTACAGATCTATGGGTGTGTGAGCGAAAGAGTGTATGAGCAAAGGTGTGTATGTATGTTCGTGTGTGCGTATGACTGTGTGAGAGCACAGACGTGGGATGTCTGAGTGAGACTGTGTGCATGCGTCAGAGAGAAAGAGTCTGTCTTACTCCCGGGGCGGGGTTTTCTGGCCGCACTTGCCCCAAGACCGGAAAATCTCCTCCAAAGTAAACGGACCTTCCTATGGTCCGTGTCCCACCCACTACGATTCCCATGGCGGGCAGGATGGGAAATTTCACCCCCAGTCTCAGGGTTCACACTGACCCTTACCGCCCCCCCCCCAACACTAACCCACACTGTGGGTGACGGTGAGTGAATAAGTACCCTGAGAGCAAGTCAGAAAAACACAATTTGATCCTCTCACAATCTAATGGTTATCTTTAGGAATTACTCAATATTTTAAATGATCGGTTTATTGCTTTGACATTGTTTTATTTTTGCTCTGGAAGTTATTAATTTTCTTCATACTTCAACGTTGTATTGAAACGTTGTTTAACATTACGTCAAATCTTATCTTTACAAAATTTGCTCATCAGTCTTGGAGTGAGAAAAACATTGAAATTTGGCCCCTTGCGTGAAAAGGTTCGTAAGGCCTGGCATAAACACTTACCCAGAAATTTTGATCATTTGAAATTGTGCAAATGTCTGAGATCTTTATGGAATTTGTAGGAAAGGTTTAGAATAAGGAGGAGGAGAGGATCTGCCACTTTTACACTACAGTGAAATTCCATCTTGCTGATCGCAAAGAAGTTATCAATCTTCAATTCCATCATTTCCACACTTAAAACAAACCTACCCAATCCAACTTATGCGATGATAAAACAAGAGTGTTTTAAAACAGCAAAAGAGGAAAATCGATCCTACAATTTCAAAAGTAAATTATCTTTCATTATGTAGTTAAGATGTGGAGATGTCAGCATTGGACTGGGGTGGGCACAGCAAGAAGTCTCACAACACCAGGTTAAAGTCCAACAGGTTTATTTGGAATCACGGGCTTTCAGAGCGCTGCTCCATCGTCAGGTGAGGAAGGAGCAGTGCTCTGAAAGCCCGTGACTCCAAATAAACCTGTTGGACTTTAACCTGGTGTTGTGAGACTTCTTACTGTGCAGTTGGACAGGGACTGATAAATTCAATTTGTCAAAATTTGTTGCCATTTTCCTTTCAGGCTCCTCACTTCATTTGGAAGTCTTCCTTGAAATTAATTTTGGTTTGGGACATTTCCTTAAAGTAATGGCATCCTGGGATTCCCAATGAGGATTGTGGAACAAAAGGAGGAGGAATAACAAAGATGATGGGAGCACATGGCTGTACCGCAGAATACCCAAACTGCTCCACAGATGCCCAGCCATCAGGGTTTCTGGCATGGACTAGATGGGTTGAATGACCCATTTCAGTTCCAAATATCCTATGAACATAACCCTGCAGTTATGCATAGAGAGGTCTTGCTTGCGCCAGGGAGCCTTGACCCATACTGGATAAAAGCAAATTACTGCGGATGCTGGAATCTGAAACCAAAAGAGAAAATGCTGGAAAATCAAAGCTTTGACAAAGGATCATCTGGACTCGAAACGTCAGCTCTTTTCTCTCTTTACAGATGCTGCCAGACCTGCTGAGGTTTTCCAGCATTTTCTCTTTTGGTTTCTTGGTCCATACTACTGGGAGATCTGCAAACTTCCTTTAGAATCAGGACAATTCTTACTCTGCTTCTTACTGTGGCACAAGTTCCTGGCCAATGTATCACTCCAATAGGCAGCGAGTTAAATAGAGAAATACATAGAAATTACAAGATGGAGTTTGTGAGTTCAGCCTAACCTCACCGTGACTACATGATGGAATATTCTGAATCATAGTCACACACTCGGTTCCTATATTCTTTCATCCTCTTATCCAGCATCATCTTGCGTGTTGGCAGATTTCCACACGCTTCTCTCACTGTTGTGGCTTCAGCAGAAACAATTGAACTAATAAGTATCCTCAGAACTTTGCATGAAGACGTTTCCCTTGCTCTGCCCTAACTCTCTTGCACCTAATCTTCCATCTATGGCCCCTCGTTCTTGATCCCTTTGTGCGAGTTAATTTGTCGCTCATTCTTGCATAAGGCTAGTAATTAATGCTGAGTTTGCCAAGGCAGCCCAGTCCAGTTCATTACGTTTGATGTAAGAAAGAGATAAATGGGTGAGTGGACCATTAATTATCAGATCACAGTATCCATGAGTGCTTCGAGCTATAGATTGTACTCATGTAGCCATACAAACTCCTGCTTCAACCCACACTGTTATATGAACCAAAAGGGATTTACTTGCTTAATGTTCAATTAGTATGCAATTATAGGCACAGGCTTATGCATGTCAGTGCCCAGTATTCGGGAAACTGTCATGGTTCATTCATCCTTCGGCAGGCAGTTGCTCCTGTAGTATTTCAGAATGAAATATAAGGAGCTGGCTGGCTTCTTGGATACAAGGTGGGTGCAGGACCTCCCACAACTCCTTCCTCTGTTACAAGATCATAAAATAATTACAGCTGTGAAAGGCAATTAACCCATCTTAATTCATCTATTCAGAGAAATCCAAGCAAGCCCGTTGTAAAATCCAATTGTTTTTTAAATGATTTCAGGGATTTCACGCATGAGAAAATAATTCCTCTAGCTTTCAGGCACGGGCTGGCTTATTTGATAACTATTGGAGAACTCATCCCACTCCTCCCATGGACATTGATTCTTCAAAGGGCATGCATGCATTTCACAACTCTCTAGGGATAAAAGCTTAAAGATAAGTGCCAGTGAAATGTATTACTTCATATTAAACATAATCCCTAGCGATTCTCAATCATCACTTTCTATTTCCCTCTTATGCCTCTGCACACTCTAGCACCTTTCACCAATCATAAACTCTTTCTAGATGCCACTCGAGTGTCCAAAATGCAAGCTGCTGACTCACAGCATGAGTTTCATAGACTGACGACTGCCTCTGGGAGCCACTGCTCGACAAAAGAGCAACTGCAGGTGGCATCACCAAACCTGGTGACAGGTCACATTCCAACTTGTAACCTGGTGCTCTGGCTGGACGCTAATTCGTTCAGGCACCTCGGGGACTTACTTGACAGAGATGCTCATTTTCGAGAGCTTCACCTCGTTTACTGTGCATAACCAAAACTGTCTTCCCCTGATCATTACCTCCAGGAAACTCGGCAGTGATCAGATAGATCATGGGGTGGGCTATTGAGAGCAGAAAGGGGGGCAAATGAAACAGCTTGGCCCCTTTTTCTTCCCCCATAGTATAAAAATAGGGAAGTCTTGCTAAAACTACACAAGGCATTAGTTAGACCTGGAATACTGTGAACAGTTTTGGTCCCCTTACCTAAGGAAAGATGTACTGGCATTGGAAGCAGTCCAGAGAAGGTTCACTAAGTTGATTCCCTGTATGGAAAAGTTTTCTTATGAGGAGAGTTTGAGTAGGTTGGGCCTACACTCATTGGAGTTTAAAACAATGAGAGGCAACCTTATTGAGACACATAGGGTTCTCAGCGCACCTGATGCTGAGAAGTTGTTTCCCTTTGTGGGAGAGCCTAGGACCAGAGGGCCTAATCTCAGCATAAGGGTAGCCCATTTAAGACAGAGGGCTATAGAGATTGGTTTGTTAAGTATGTTCAAGGCTGAGATAGACAGCATTTTAATCAGTAAGGGAACAAGAGTTATGGAGATAAGGTGGGATAGTGGAGCCGGGAATATTGTATCAGATCAGTCATGATCTCATTGAATGATGGAGCAAACTCAATGGACCGAATGGCCTACTTCTGCTCTTATGTCTTCTGATCTTATAAATGCCTTATGCCTCTCGGGATAATTTTCAAATATTATTCATTCTGCCCCCTGTAGGCTGCCTCTCCCTAGCATCGTGCACCATCTTACGCTGAGGATAATATAAATCGTATGTCTCGGTTGCCCCATCTAGGAGTGCAGAGGGCGATTGAGTGATGACTGGAAACTTTGTGACTCTAACGCTGAAAGCTTTAGCCAGTAACGTCTGGGGGGACGATTCTCCCAAAAAAATTTTAAGTGTTGAATTCGTGTAAAAACTGGAGAAAATCCCATTGGCTTTTTCAGCGGGATTTGCAAAATGAATCTCCCATACTCTGTGCACTGCACCAATGACCCCCACCAATGATCCCTTCCACTGGCAGCCCCACTCCCCCACCCTGCAGCCCCGACATCCCCAACAGGCTGACCCCACCCCTCCACTGCAAAGGCCAGCCTCGATCGCTGGCCTCCCTCCCTCTGTCACTCAGCCCCAGTGCAGAAATGCAGCAGGACCCACCATTCCCTTGGCACTGCCCTACGCTCATTGGGCAGTGCCACGATGCCCCTGGAGGATTGGCACTTTGCCCCTTGGGCAGTACCAGGGGGCCCAGGCTGGCACTACCAAGGTGGCAATGCCCAGGGGGCACCCCCCTCCCTGGCGCTTGACCATCAGAGGGGCCTCAATGGTCCCCCACTTGACTCCAGAGGAGTCAGGCCACCAGCTCCCCGTAAGTGGGGAGATACAGTAAATCCCATTGGATTGAACCACTCCTGGTGGGGGGAGAGGCTAGTGGGCCCAGAGATTTCAGTCCTGGGTCTGCTAATGCTATTTAAATTGTATTTAAATTCAATTTAAAATATATTATGCAGTTCCGAGCCAGAATTTAGCACAGAGCTGACTGCGCCGAAAATCCGGCTGCTGAAGACATGTGGAGGCCGTGGAACCCAGCAGGGAGCACGTGCAATGACCTCTGCTCGAGTCTCCCGGCCCACTGTGCTCCAAAAGCAGTGCAGCGGGCTGGGAGAATCGCCCCCGTGATGTCTGGATGCTTGTGTGGATAGAATGTCAGATGTGATTGTGAACATTGGCTCTTCACCATGTTCTTACTGACAACACACGTAATTCTGGGACATTGATTAAACCAAAAGGACCACGATCAAAGTGGGCCCAGATGTTTAGTGAGAAGTTCACCAATCCTGCCCAGTATGGGAACGTCATTAAAAAATATTCCACACCTCAGTTGCCAATCTGGAACTCACTGCTATAGCCACCTACCTCTGCAATTTCCTCACTGTTGGACAGCTTGGTCTTCTTTTGTACCAAATAATTGCCTGCCTTGCTCATATTTCTTCATAAAGTGTTTGTTATGATCCTTGTAGTGAGTATTCATGTTTAAAGAAAAATCTGAATACCCAGTAATTAACTGAAAAAGCCACACCACAAAACTTCATTTCTTTTAGAGGAGGTAAGACATGGGTTTGGGTGGGGGGAGAGGGGCGGGGCTTCAAGCAGTTGAGAGCGACTGGTCTTCCCACTTGGTACTGGCTTCTACCCGACATGGAAACATTTACAATGGGGTTGTCAATTGGTCATAATTGACCATTTAAGGGCCTCAATTATTCCCCAGTTAGACAGGCTGCCTGACACCACTTGTAAAATTGCAGTGAGTATTGGGTTGGGTGGACAGGTGCTGAGCAAGGCATCCATTGCCTTGCGCCCAATTTTACGCCCCTCTTCCTGCAACCCCCTCCAGGGAGACTGTAAAATTCTGCCCCAAATCTGACATTAGGCTTGTCAATTTTGTACCTCCATCTTCTAGGCTGCAAGTAACAGCCTAAGTTAAATAAACTGCTTCTATCTGTGCTATCAATGTCTGTCAGCATAAGAACTTGGATCAGAATCAGTAATCTATTTTGAACAAAAGGCATCCAGAATTGTTTTCATGTTTATTCGCCATCATACTACTGCTTTCCTTTGGAATTAATGAAAGAAATTGCACTCTATAAGTCAGTAACATTGTATCTTTTCTTGGAACATTTCACGTCTGTTGAAGTTGTTATACACTGGCACTTATAACATTGAAAATATATCGCATACAAGCTTTAATGTAATTGTTAGTTTGCAGAGCACTATTCGTGGTTGCAGTTGGGTAACTCTGGCGACTGATTTCAAATAATAACAGTGGGTATAGCGAACACTCTTCTGCTTGTTCGCTCTTATAGCATTGAATGGATTTTAATAGCCCCAGCAGAGCACTGTCAGTTATTCTATTAGGCTGAGGGACAACACTTTCCAAGGCTCTATATTGCTGCAGCATCTAACCTCTGGCTCTGGGTTAGCGATGGAAGTCAGATTTTATCCTTATTTAGACTTACAATTTTTAGGGACAGTGATGCTAGCAGCAGGTCCACAGATGCAACAGGCTGATTATAGGAAAACAGTAGATGCACCGCATACGATTGTCCATCTGCTGATAATAATGGATGGAAACTTGCTGGCAACCTACCTGTGATTTTCTGATAAGCCACCTGTTCAGTAGCCCCGAGCCCCAGAAAATTCTGCCAAGTGAAGGCAGGATTTTCTTGGATTAGGTTCCATGGGTTTTACTGTTTATTAGGTTTTAGGTATGTTCCTCCTGTTCCTTCAATGCGAAGGAATGCAGGAGGAATCAATGGGCCCTGCAATTAAAAAACTGCAAACGCTTCTCCGGAGCCAAGGTTCAATCTAGATGGTCGCGGTGGTTTGGGGGAGGCGGCTGCCATAAGCTGGGATTCTGGAGTCTCCAGTCAGGACCTACCATCTCCGAACTCCAGCAATGACCTTCTATTTCCCACACTGAAGCTGTAAGAGGAAACCTTACAGGAGTATGAGAATACCAAAAACATCCAGCACTGGGGAAACCTGCAATGTGTGGGATCCCCTCAAAGCCCTTTCCCGATGATTCCAGGCGTCCAAGTGAAAGCTATGAATTGATTGGCTTTTTGCAGTAGGGTGTCAGTCACATGCTGGATGTCGGATTGAAAGTTTTTTTTGTTAAGAGGCTTCACAAATCTCTGACACTCTCTGTGGACAGTTGTTGCCTCCAGAACACTGGTGGTGAAGGATTCTGGACTGATAGACCAAGTGGTCAGGGTAAAACTGACTGCACGCCTCCTGTTATAATGTCAATGACAGCTCTGTAAGGTCCTGTAAAGCTGTTGATGCTGTTCCTCTTCCTAACTAGAATGAATTGACCAAGATGATACCCATCTTTTGTAGCAACCAGCACCATCCCTGGCTGAAATGCAAAATACTGCGGATGCAAGGGTGCTTTCTTCCCTCATTTCTTTCTTGTTTCCTTTTAGATGGCATTTATTCAGAATCCTGCCATTCCACACCTCCTGTAGACACATCTTTTGTTTCTTCATGTGTCCCATTACCAATCCATTTGGCCTTTCAATTTTCATGCATTTAATTTATCCTGCTCTTCACTCTATCGCAGACCTTCCCTTAGGATGCTTTTCTCATCCTCCCCCCGTCACTTGTTCAAAACCTATTATGTTTCTAAGTTTTCCCTGTTCTGATGAAAGATCACAGACCTAAACTGTTAACTCTCTTTCTCTCCCCACAGATGCTGCCAGACCTGCTGAGTATTTCCAACATTTTCTGTTTTTACCCCCCTCTAGCTTTCTGAATTGCAGCAACTTCAAACAAAAGTAACAATTCGTTCAGCCCAAAACAACAGAGTAAAGCAACATTCGTCCACAACTGGCACCAGGGCATAAACAATTTCACAGGACCCCAATTCTCCTGCTCGAATGAAGCATCCAGCCGTTTCCACAGGAGACTAAATTGAGGTCTGTTTAAAAATTGTACCAGGTAGCCCTCTAACTGGAAGTCAGCAGATAAGTGGTTTTGTCATTTGAAATTTTGATTTCACTATCATTCCATTCCTGTTACAGAAAATGGGTTTGATTTGATTTATTATTGTCATATGAATTGGGATGTGGAGATGCCGGCGTTGGACTGGGGTAAACACTGTAAGAGTTTTAACAACACCAGGTTAAAGTCCAACAGGTTTATTTGGTACCAAATAAACCTGTTGGACTTTAACCTGGTGTTGTTAAAACTCTTAATATGTATTGGGACACAGTTAAAAGTATTGTTTTTTGCACGCTATACAGACAAAGCATACTATTCATAGAGTACATAGAGGAGAAGGAAAGGAGAGGGTGCAGAATTTAGTGTTACAGTCATAGCTAGGGTGTAGTGAAAGACCAACTTAATGCAAGGTAGGTCCATTCAAAAGTCTGATGGCAGCAGGGGAGAAGCTGTTCTTGAGTCGGTTGGTATGTGACCTCAGACTTTTGTATCTTTTTCCTGACGGAAGAAGGTGGAAGAGAGTCCATGGTGCATGGGGGTCCTTGATCATGCTGGCTGCTTTGCCGACGCAGCGGGAAATGTAGACAGAGTCAATGGATGGGAGGCTGATTTGCGTGAAGGACTGGGCTACATTTGTAGTTTCTTGCAGTCTTGGTCAGAGCAGGTGGCAGTTTGAACAAGATCTGGATCAATGTTTCCTGTACAGAAGTAAAAACATCTCTCAGAACCTGAACAAGCTGGTCGTCATCTGAATTTTCTTTAGGCTGTTGCATCTCTTGCTGATGGGTTTAGCTGTTGTGTTTGAGGTGACCTTTTTGTGAAATGAAATTGGGCAGAACGGACAATCTTTTACACCTTTGTCAGACTATGCGTTAGGATTGTTCAAGGCACCTGAAGCATGACTTTAAATGTCCATGGTTTGATCCATCATGATTCTGGCAGACGAATGGACAGGAATAGCTTTAGTTATAGTATTGTTCAGCTGACTTCTGGGAAAGTAAACATTTGGCTTCAGAAACTTGCCTTTCTGTGGTAAAGAGGGTGAATTGTCACAAAATAAACACTTTGTGACAACTCCCAAAATATAACTGTACACGTGAAGGCAAAGATGGGGAGGAAAAGTCATTTTTCTTCATAAAGTGGCATTCTGCATTGACAGCTGTGACCATATGGTTGGAGTGTTGTTTGCACTGGATAGTGGGTCAACTGAAATCTTTTAGATTGGGATTGACAGAATTGTGCTAGGTAAAGGCACCAAGGGATACTGATCGAAGGCAGGTAAATGGGACTGAAGTGCAGATCAGCCTGGATCTAATAGAATGGCAGATCAGGCTTGAGAGGCATACTCCTATTGTTCTTATAATTGGGAAAAAAAGTGGAGTGCTGTGATCATTGTACTTCTGTCAGAGCTAGTCTCTCTCACCAAAGTAAAAAGCTAACAGCCTCTTAATTTGGTTGATAGATTCACCTAGCTGGTTGTAGATTGAGTAGGTTGGTTTTATTTGAGGTTACCAGAATGTGTGATACCTCAATGCACCCTCATACTGATTTTACTGTGGCCTGAATTTTCAGGATGGTGAGTGTTCAGCACCAGTTATCTGGTCAGTAGGCGGAGATGCATTCCCGCTGCCATTTCACACTCTAATGAGCATCGAATGGCATCAAGGAGGACCTCTGTCCATAATTGGAAGGAAGTTCTGCCTTAGAGAGCTGTTGGCCGATCAGATTGGCTAACAGCTCTCTCGCCAATCCAGGCACAGTTTTATAGTGCTAGAAGAGGTACTGCAACATTATGCCTGAGACAGACTCCCAGGAACTGCAGAAATGGGAAGTACCAAGGCCCCCGGGGACAGAGTTCACGAAGGGCTGATTTTGCCCCCAGTCTGAGCCCAACCAATCCCCAAGCTCCTTGGGAGACCTTCCTCTGCAGTCTGGCAGCAGCAGAGGGAACATGGGCACAGGACTTACCTCTTTGACTACTCTCATGGGGTCCAAGGCACCCAACCAGGGTGTCAGCGTCATGATGCCAGGGGGCAGTGCACCATTGCCATTGCCAAGGCGCAGGGCCTGAAGGAGGGGCCTGAGGGGCTGAGTGGGGGTCTAAGAGGAGAGGGCGACTGAGGGGGGGACATGAGGAGGGGATTCTAGTCGGGTCACCCTCATGCCTGCATGGTGTGGGAGGGAGTGATCTGTTATTTGAGTGATGGGAAGGGGGAGGATGTCCCTCTTCACTGAGGGGTTGGTGGTGCTTCCCTGGTTAGCAGTGGAGTGGAGGGTCACCATTTCCATTTTTGGGGGCAGGGGGGGCCTGTCTGTGCCCTTTATAAATGGCACCCCGATCTATGAAAAGCCAGGCTGGCCGGCATGTTTCCTGAGATGCATTAATTTACATCCATCAGATGGGAGAATACAACCTGACAGACGCTGTCAGTGCCTGCGGAAAACACACTAGGTTTCCCACTGCCATGGGCACTTAGTCCTAATTCAGGAGAATCGCACCTTTTATTCCATCACGGGAGGCGAGATATCTATTGTAATTGAGATTATTGTATATATTGCTGGAAAGAAATAAAGCATTGTATAAAATTAAGAAATAAATGCAATACTGATAAAACATAGAAATTGAAACTAATGTAACCTGAAAAAACCCGTGTATTGTTTTTTGGGAAGCTTCATAAAATTTAATTGATTTATGAATATAAGAACTGGGAGTTAAATAAATGAATGTGATATGTCTGAGTAGTCATGTGCACATGTACAGCAAGTGTGTGCAAAAATTTTATAATAATATATAACTCGATGGAATGTGATATTTTGGCATTGACAATTAAGCATATCTATCTATAAGGGGAGGGAGAGAGAGAGAATATTTATATACCATTAAGAAATAACTTGTGTAAAGAAGGGAATGTTGGGAGGTGGGAAAGTTAGAGAGAACAGATGGTCTCCTCTAAATAAATTACAGACAACAGCTCAGTTGGCAGCTGAGTGGTTGATGTAAGTCTCAAATAATCAGTTTGTAAATGTTTTCTAAATTTCCTTACAGCTTTTCTTTGACTTGACTCAAATAACGGGTATCATGACTGAATAGATGCAGTTTTTGTACAACTTATTTGAGCAAAGAAAAGCAGGGCACAAATAAATAACTGGGAACTTATAAAATTAAATGGATAGCGAAAGACAAATCTAAAATATTGTTATAAGGGAGTTTTTGGAATTGAGTACAAGTCACGGAACTTTTTTGACAGTCGTGAGCTGATGTAATATTTCACTGTTCTCTGTCAAGCAATCAAGTGTCTCAATAAAATGGCTTGTTTTATTTCTGCATCAATCCATCATTCAGCCTTCCTTGGAAAGTATTTTCTATTGTGCCTCAAGGCAAAGATTGCTATCCTGCATCTTTTAGCTACTATACTTTACATGTTTACATCCATTGAATGTTGTGCAAACTGAAAGCAAGTTGGAGGGAGCTAAAGCAGTTGACAGTCACTGTGCTGTTGATACTTTTATAAATTAGAGGTGAGTTGCGCAGGTAGATGTTTTCTATGGTATCTCTGAAGTAACTGTCATTACATTGCTTCTTAGCTGTTCAAGATTTCGCTTGACAAGAGACACTGCAAGTACTGAATTGCTTGTTTCCACATAATTGAGCATTCATTTATGGAAAATTCTTATCTTCAACATTGAGGAGCCCTGGAATTTCTCAAAAGAAGTTATTATGGTGCTGCATGAACTAATTCATATTTATAATGTTAATCATTAAATGGAATGGTAAGTCATGACTTAATGTCTAGGGGATTGATTTTTTTTGTGTGTGTACACAGGTAAGTTTCCTGACGGTTTCTTCCTCTTGATTCTCTGCCAGTGTAGAGAAACGCATGAGGCAGATGGAGCACATGCTGATCTGTTCTAGTAGCTTGGTTTTCCAATAACAGGTCACTAGACTGAAGCCAGAGCTTGAGAGGCATGACTCTGAATCAGGCACAGTTTGATTCAGGAGAGACCGGAATCTCTCCCACTCTTATCGCCTGCCATCAACATATTGGAAGGATTTACAGGTTGATAATCATGTTTCAAATGCACCTTCCATGGCCATGAAGTCCTGGATTAGCGCTCGAACCCAGCAGAGGCAGGCATGCCACGAGGCCTCCCTTCCAATGGTTTAGTAGCACAAAAATCGTTGGGGTATTCCTGACTTCCAATTTAGTTTATTTCCCCCAGACACACAAGTATCCGAGGCTACAAAACTCCAAGTCAGAAGGGATAAGTAGAGTGTGGCTAGAATATGGATAGGGAGAGGATATTGGGGCAGGGCTTAGAACTGAGGCCGCACGGTGGTCCAGTGGTTAGCACTGCTGCCTCACAACGCCAGGGATCCGGGTTCAATTCTGACCTCGGGTCACTGTCTGTGTGGAATTTGCAGGTTCTCCCTATGTCAGCGTGGGTTTCCTCCGGGTGCTCCAGTTTCATAGAAATCATAGAAACCCTACAGTACAGAAAGAGGCCATTCGGCCCATCGAGTCTGCACCGACCACAATCCCACCCAGGCTCTATCCCCATATCCCTACATATTTTACCCACTAATCCCTCTAATTCCTCCCACAATCCAAAGGTGTGCAGGTTAGGTTGATTGGCCAAGATAAATTGCCCCTTAGTGTCAGGGGAATTAATGGGGTGAATGTGTGGTGTTACAGGGATGGTGGGGCCTGGGTGGGATTGTTGTCAGTGCAGACACGATAGACCGAATGGCCTCCTTCTGCACTGTAGGGATTCTATGATTCTATGAGGTGGGGCTGTGTTATAGGCTCAGCAGGAGATGGAGCAAATATAGCAGAATCAGAGGCCAGGGATAGGAAACAGGTAGACAGGGTTACAGACCGAGTGGGAGTTAAATAAAATGTTAAATTTTGAGTAATAATGTTCCATGTATATAAAGTCTATGCAAACATTTGAATATATTTGCATTTAATTGAATGGAATGGAATATTTTGGCATTGAGATTGAAGAATATCTATGTATCTATATATAGAGAGAGGAAATGGCAATACTGGGAGGAAGTAAAAAGCCAGGTGGAGGCAGGCTGAAGTGGCGCAGGTAGCTACTGCAAACCTATTGCGCAGTGGGCAATGGGGTGGGGCAGTGGTGGTGATAGGGAAGGGGTGGGAGCAGTGATAATGTTCCTTTTTCATCCATTGTGGGACAGCAACAGCCGTGTGGAGGATCCGAAAAGCAGGAAGATGAACAAGAACTTGCATTTATCATAGAAATCCTACAGTGCAGAAGGAGGCCATTCGGCCCATCGAGTCTGCACCGACCACAATCCCACCCAGGCCCTACCCCCACATATTTTATCCGCTAATCCCTCTAACCTAGCATCCCAGGACTCTAAGGGGCAATTTTTTTAGCCTGGCCAATCAACCTAACCCACACATCTTTGGACTGTGGGAGGAAACCGGAGCACCCGGAGGAAACGCACGCAGACACGAGGAGAATGTGCAAACTCCACACAGACAGTGACCCGAGCCGGAAATCGAACCCGGGACCCTAGAGCTGTGAAGCAGCAGTGCTAACCACTGTGCTACCGTGCCGCCTTTATACATCGCCTTTAACATACTAAAAGTGTAAACAGCTTCATTTTCAAAGAAAATTTTGACATTGAACCACGATGTTATAAGAAGAGATGACTAAAGACATGGTCAACAGGTCTGCCTTAAGAAGTATCTTAAGTTGGGTGAGACAGAGAGATTTATAGAGAGAATTCCAGAGTTAGAGCTGAGTAAGTTGAAGGCACACCCATCAATGGCAAAGAAAAGAAAACTGAGGAGGTGCAAGATATCAGAATTGAAGGAGCACAGAGATCTTTGAGGATTGCAGGAGGTTTTCGAGATAGGAGGAGTGAGGCGATGATGAGGTTTGAAAACAGGGATGAGAAGTTTCAAATTGATTTGTTGCCAGAGCAGGACGAAATGTCGATTTGTGACCATTGAGGTCATTGCTGAATGTGACGTGATACAAGTTAGGGTATTATAGCAGAGTTTTGCAGGAGATCAGGTTTTGGGAATGCAGATAGAAAGTCAGCAAGGAGAGCATCGGAATAGTTCAGTCCAGAGATAACAAAGGCATGGATGACAGTTTCAGAAGCAGATCAGCTGTGGCAAGGATGGAGATAGGTGATGTTATGGAGTTGGAAGTAGAAAGTCTTGGTGATGAGAGCGGATATAGGTTTCAAAGCTCAGTTCAGGATCAAATAGGATGCCAAGTTTGCGAACATGGCTAATGCTTGGGAAAACAACCCCTTTGATCTTACCAATAAGAATAAACTCCTATTCATACAATACTGAATAGTGAATGAGCAGCAAGTGCAGGACAGGGTCGAGAAAGATTGTGGTGAGTTAGAGATGAGTGTCACCAGCATACATATGGCCGAGATTTTCCATAAGGAAACTAGTGTGCGGCTTGCCAGCGGGCTTTTCTCTCTATGCTTTCCAGGACTTAGTAAAAGAATGCCAGAGACATTTCCCACACTGTCACACTGGCAGGGCAGAGCCTGATAGAGCTGGCAATCATGTCTGTCTCCCCCCCCAGGGACTATACTTATCAAGGTAAGTCTGGATTTCAAAACAACAGGAAAGTTGTGGCTACGATGCAGCGCCTTCCTATTTGTCCAGGAGGCTCTTTTATAGCTTGCCCTTACCTGCACTGTCATCTGATGGCTGAATACACCAATGAATACCCGCCCTGCTACATAACTGCATGTATCTCACATGCCTGCTGCTGGCCCTTCACATTTTAATTTGTATTGTGTGCACCAGCTCCCAAAATGCAAGTGGAAGCTGCACTCACTTCCATTTCCAGTTCCACCATTGGGACCCAAGTCACTTGTTAAATTCCGCCTTTAATGTTGACATACACCCTGAAACATTCAAGTAAAACTTTCCATTTAAAACTAGATGCTGAAAAATACCAGAGGAAAGCATAGAATTCTGCCCTCTGCCTTAAATAATCAGAACGGAGGTTAGATTTAAGGGGCACTAACAAAGAAGTGATGCCATTTGGTAGCTTTAAAGGACCCCAATTTCACATTAGCAAAATAACACATCACCAGGGGCAATGCCCATCATGGTGCAATGTGTGGCGTAAGTAATAATCTTGAAATTACTATTCCGTAGGCCTTGCATATTAATTTTAAATCCTCTCTCTTGGATCTGACTTTGGATGACCTTGAACTGTGCTCTTTCCTAGTTGTTAGTTCCAATGTGAACCATGACCTCTAGCTGCTCACTTCCCCTTTCCAAGAGTCTGCATCTATTACTTTAGGCGGGGTACCCTTGCACCATAGGCAACATACCAAACATTGGGTTATCGTCAGAAATAGCTACGTTTCTGTATTATTATATACGGCCCTACACGAATTACTTTCCTGCCCTCCAGTTCAGTCACCCTTCCCTTATTTCCTCAGATAGCTTTTTGTTCCATGGCACTGCTCCTGACCAGCTTTCCTGAGCCACTATCCTTCATATTCTGTGTATAAAGAACCATATATCTTTTAGACAAGTGCAAAAGTTAAGGGATCCCCTCTGACTTCAATTCTTTTTGCTTTCTGTCTCCCTGTGGGTGGTCATTCACTTACCATCGCTTGCTTCAATTTCAAACTCTGACTGTCCTTCAATCTGTTGGGGTGAACATCATCTGAATTATGTGAACCATAAAATTATCTTTGTTCTATTTGCTGCACAGCTCTGAAGTTCCTGGTATTCCATACCCCCAAACACCTTGTGGATCCACAATGATCCACATCATCCATGTTGCATAATCATATTCTGTCCTTGTAACCCTCCCAGCACTTCTTATCTAGTCTCTACCAAATCTGTTCTATTGAAGACAAAGGGCAGTATTTTATGCTCTCCTCTGTGGTAGGTTTGGAGGCAGGAAGGGCATTTATTTGAATGGGATGGTGGTTGTTGGGAACCCTTCCGTGTTTCCACCTCCACTCCAATTAAGCCTATGGATGGTCTTCCTGTCCTGCTGCCAGTTGAGGTCCTTAAGTGGGCAATGCCTAACTGTGTGCATCATCCTGCTGCCGCTGGTATTCAATCAACCAAACAAACCTGTGCTGGTTGTTTGTTGTCTCCCAAGGGAACGGGGGTGGGGTGGGGGACCCTCGTTGCAAGACACCCAGTGCCTGATTGGCACCCCGCCAAGAACCAGTCCTCTGACTCAGCTGCTGACACCCCTACACCCCTTCTTCATGACTCCATGCTGTGAAATCCCCCTCATCACTCACCTGAGTCCAGGGATACACTGAAGATTTGGGTGTCAGCTGGGTGTCATTCCTGCAGCAGCCACTGCCTCCTGTGGCGCTGCTCAGTAAAAGAGCTGCTGGCCTCTGATTGGCCACCAGCCCTCAGTGGGTGGGATCTCTCACTCCCAGGGTCCTGATCCTGTGGAAGGCCAGCCAGTGAACTCTCTCGTGCCTGTTTGTCAGGTAATACCAGCAAGCCTTCCCAGGAGGAGGCAATGTGGGTCTCTCGCTGGCTCTCCAGCTGGTGGCCTCCATAAAATTCCCTTAGTGCTGCCACAGCATTAAATTCCCTTTAAAACTGAAACCTTTTACTCAGTTTTATGCCTCACTTAACTTATGTGTATCTCTTGAGCTTGTCTCTTTCAATCAGGAGCTGTTTTATATATCTAGTGGAACTTAAACTTTGTCAACCTTAATCTGTCTCTTTGGGCAGAATTCTCCCAAGCTCCTGCTGGCCGGTTTAATGGCAGGCTGGCAGGAAGAATTTGGTGGGAGATCCAAAAACCGGTTTTATGCTGGCGAGAGTATACAACGGGATCTGCCACTGGTCCCATCATGGCAGATTGGGAAATCCTCTGGAGGCTGGCATGAAACTCAGCTGCATCCCACCAACAGGATGCAGTCGAAGGCCTGACCACTTGCTCGATTTTCTGCGGTGTTAGCAGGAAAATACGCCGGTTCAAAACAATTCTGGAACAACGTGGTGTGGTGTCAGGACTCTCACCTGAACAATCCCAGGGGCTACCACTGGTGTTCAGGTTGGAGGCCATTGATAACCTTGGACCCTGGAATACCACAGCAGTGGGTGGGGGAGCATGTACAGACAGACCTTCCAAATTCGGTGCTGTTGGTGGGGTACCCGAGGTGACCAGTACTGTCAGGAAAACTCAGACAATACAAGACTCACGAAGCCAGTGTTTCTGAACCAAAGATGTAGCTTTATTTAGACCAGCAGCTGTTGGGAGAAATCAGACAAAGGGTCGCGGCTGCTCTAAGACAGATCGAACCAAGTTCTAATGTATACAGTTCAATACAGGTCAATTATAGATTTTTCTTACGTTAGCTTTGAATCAATCATCTTCATTATACATCATTCAGCAGTATACCTGCCATATACTCTATCCAATCACATCTCTCCCTCTGGCATCATAGTATTTCATTAGTTAATTAAAAACAGATGATCCTTCCTCTCTTGACTCAAACTAATTTCCCCATTGCTGGTTGCCCCAGACGCTGGCTGCAAAGGTTAAAGTGTATGTTTCCATGGGTTCTCTTAAAGATCATTGCCAAATCAGATGCACATCTGACTCCACGTCTGGGCATACATCTATGCTATTTGGACAGTGAATAGACTCTATTCATGAAGTCTGATTAAGTGTTCTCATTGTTTCTACCACTAGGTAATAATTTAAACTCTCTCAAGGCTATAGAATTCTCTCGGGATATGATTTGACCCAATGGACTTTACCATGATGCTTTGCAGGATTTACCTTGACTAAAGCGTACAATAATTCTTAAAAATACATTGATACATTCAAAGATATTACCATATATGCTTTAAATCTCAATCACTTGTTTAAATCTCTTACTGCATTTCATATGTGTGTAAACTGCCTTTTTATTAGCTTATAAGTCTGTGTTTTAAGAATCTTTTAACTTAATGCTGGTAGTTCTGTCAGTGCCTTAATGTCTAATGTTTGAAAATCTTACTAATCTTATTACCCCACTTCAGGTGCCTTGGAGGGAGTTAATTTTCCAGCCTTAGAATGTTCCTGGAGATAGTGGTGGCACGATGGCAGTGTTTAGCACTGCTGCCTCGCAGCGTCAGGGACCTGGGTTTTATTCCCGGCTTGGGTCACTGTCTGTGTGGAGTTTGCACGTGCTCCCCATGTCTGCGTGGGTTTCCTCCGGGTGCTCTGGTTTCCTCCCACGGTCCAAAAGCCATACTGGTTAGATGCATTGGCTATGCTAAATTCTCTCTCAGTGTACCCGTATAGGTGCTGGAGTGTGGCGACTAGGGGATTTTTCACAGTAACTTCATTGTGGTGTTAATGTAAGCCTACTTGTGCCATTAATAAAAAATGTCTTCTTTCTCAGGGGTCCATCTTCCGGCCTCACAATGTTCCCCGAGATCCATCTTCATTTTCAGGAAGTCCACCTTCTTCCTTCAATCATGTGTTAGTGATGTTGGGCACCAGTTCAATATGGTACTCAGATAGGACAGCACACAGTGTGCCATCAGGCCTGCCCCACTGCGCAAAACAACTGGTTGCATAATTAATTATGTTGGATTATGGCGTGTTTTCCTGCCAGCCTCTGCAGCGGGAAACACTATGTTCCCAGAAAGGAGAACTCTGCTCTTTATCTCAGCCAGCGAACTTGACCAATTGAATATTATCACCCACATGGCTACTTTTTCCCTGTGAACTAACAACTACATACTTGTATTTGCTAGTGCTACAAGGGAGGGTTTAAACTAGATTGGCAGGGAGGTGGGATCCTCAGCAGCAGGGAAGCAAATGAGGGGCTGAAAGGAGATTCAGTATTCAGCAACAACAAGCTGAATAGACATGATAGGCAGGAGCACACAGGGAGCATGGAAAACCTGTTGGATTAAATTGCATCTATTTCAATGCAAGAGGCCTGACAGGTAAGGCTGATGAACTCAGGGCATGGATAGGTATGTGGGACTGGAATATTATAGCCATAACTGAAACATGGCTAAGAGAGGGACAAGACTGGCAGCTTAATGTTCCAGGGTACAGGTGCTTTAGGCATGACGGAGGTGGAGGAAAGAGAGGAGGGACAGTTGTATTTTTGATTAAGGGAAGCTAGTAGTCAGAGATGAAATAACCGAGGGATCATCCAGTGAAGCTTTGTGGGTGGAACTAAGAAATAAGAAGAGGATGGTGACCTTATTGGGGTTGTACTATAGGCCCCCAAATAGTCAACGGGAATGAGAACAAATATGCAGGGAGATTGGGGAGACTTGCAGGAGTAATAGGATTGTCATAGTAGGGGATTTTAATTTTCCTAACATAGACTGGGACTGCCATAGTGTAAAGGACTTAGATGGGGTGGAATATAAGTGTGTTCAGGAAAGTTTCTTCAGGCAGTATGTGGCGGGTCCTACTCGGGAAAGGGCAAAACTTGACGTACTCTTGGGAAATAGAGCAGGGCAAGTGACTGAGGTGAACGTGGGGGGCCACTATAGAACCAGTAGCCATAGTTCGATTAATTTTTAAAGTAGTTGTGGAAAGGGACAAAACTGGTCCACAGGTGCAAGTTCTAAATTGGGGCAAGGTGGATTTTGATGGAATTAGACAGGAGCTTGCAAGGGTTGATTGGAGTAGCTTGTTTGAAGGCAAAGGGACCTCTGGCAAGTGGGGGAGGCCTTTAAAAGTGAAATAGCTAGAATTCAGGGTCTATATGTTTCTGTCAGGGTGAAGGGCAAGGCTGGCTGGAGTAGGGAACTCTGGATGATAAAACATATTGAGGTTTTGGTCAGGAAAAAGGAGGCATGGCTCAGGTACAAGCAAGGGATTCTCTGGAGGTATATAGGGGATGCAAAAGTATACTCAAGGAGGAAATTAGGAGAGCAAAAAGGGGGCATGAGGTAGCTTTGGCTGAGAGGATCAAGGTGAATCCAAAGGCATTCTTTAAGTCTAATAAAGGAAAAAGATTCTGAGGGATAAGATATACAAGCATTTGGAAAGACACAGTTTGATTAGGAATAGTCAGCATGGGTTTGTGCATGGGAGATCATGCCTCACAAATTTGTTAAAGTTCTTTGATGAAGTAACCAGGAAGGTTGATGAGGGCAAGGCAGTAGACATAGTCTATATCTTCTTCAGTAAGGCCTTTGATAAAGTTCCACATGGTAGGCAGCTCTGAAAGGTTAGATCACATGGAATCCAGGGGGAGCTGGCAAATTAGATATACAATTGGCTTGATGGTAGGAAGCAGAGGGTAATGGTGGAAGGATGCTTGTCAGACTGGAGGCCTGTGACTAGTGGTGTGCCTCAGGGGTCAGTGCTGGGCTGGTAAAAAACATTGCTTTTTTAAAAATCGATATCAACGATTTGGATGAGAAGGTACAAGGCATTATCAGTAAGTTTGCAGATGGCACTAAATAGGTGGTATTGTGGACAGTGAGGAAGGTTATCAAAAATTGCAGCAAGATCTTGATCAGCTGGGGAATTGAGAAATGGCAAATGGAATTCAATACAGATAAGCGCGAGGTGTTGCAATTTGGAAACTCAAATCAAGGTAGGACTTTCACGGTGAATGGTGGGACCTTAGGGAGTATCGTGTATCAGAGGGACCTTGGAGTTCAGGTGCACGTTCTCTAAAGGTGGAGTCACAGGTAGATAGGGCAGTGAAGGCGGCTTTTGGCATGCTGGCCCTCATCAGTCAGGGCATTGAGTATAGAAGTTGCTAAGTTATGTTGCAGTTGTACAGGACATTGGTGAGGCCATACCTGGAGTATTGTGTTCAGTTCTGGTCACATTTCTATAGGAAAGATGTTATTAAACTGGGGAGAATGCATAAGAGATTTACAAGGATGTTGCCAGGACTCAAGGGACTGAATTGTAGGGAGAGATTGGACAGGCTAGGACTTTTTTCTTTGGAACGTAGGAGACTGAGGGGTGATCTTAAAGAGGTGTATAAGATCATGACAGGCATGAATAGGGTGAACGCACTCAGTCTTTTTCCCAGGATTGGAGAATTGAGAACTAGAAGGCATTGGTTTAAGTTATGAGGGGAAAGAATTAATGGGAACCTGAGGAGCAACATTTTTACACAGATTGTGGTACATATGTGGAATGAGCTGCTGGAGGAAGTGGTTGAGGCAGGGACATTGACATTTAAAAGGCATTTGAACAAATATATGGATAGGAAAGGTTTAGAGGGATATGGGCCAAATGCAGGCAAATGGGGTTAGCTTAGATGGGCATTTTGGTCGGCATGGACCAATTTGGGCCTAAGGGCTGTCGTAGATTCTATGAAGAAACAGATATTAACTTTTAGACAACTAGAAAATGTAGGCTTTACACTATGGCATGGAATTGATGCTGGATTGTGCTGCTCTTAGTGCAATTCACCTGCCATTGGCAAATCAGCACAAAAGGTCAAGGGATCTAAACTGCAAATTACATCCCTCGCAATTTGAGTTTCCGAAATCATTGCATTGATTTAAAAAAAGTATCATGCTGGAAGCTGGTCCTGCCCACAAAACTGGGCATGCCCTCAGATTGACTTAATCACCATATTAATCACTAATGCTGCCAATGTGCAGACCTTCAAAGAGGCTCTTAAAATTAAAATAAGCAAAATATTGCAGATGCTGGAATCTGAAAGAACAACAAAGGATGTTGGAAAAACCCCGTAGGTCTGGCAGCCTCTATAAGGAGAAAAAAATAGACTTAACGTTTCAAGTCTATTTGGCTTGTCATCAGAACTAACGAGGGAGAATTGTGTTAGATTGTGAAATTGTAAAATCCCGCCCGAGGTCGACAGACCTTCCCATGCTCCGCTCCTCGCCCGCTCCGATTCCCATGGTGGGTGGGCGGTAAAATTCCAGCCAGTGTTTCAGATTGCATCTTTTCATCAGATGCTGCCAGGCCTGCTGAGTATTTCCAGCAATCTTTTTGGTTTAAAATCACGTGGCGGACTGGACACTGATTAAAAATGCTTATGTTTTGTGATCTATCCATTTTCAGTTGTATTAGCAGAACTACACCAGGTTGCCATTCTTAAATGAATCAGGGAATTGTTTTAATACAAGGAAGAAAAACAATTACCTTCCAAAGTGCTGTCCAATTGCATTAGTTTATGGAAAACTTTACATATGCGAATGAGTTTGAGCAGAAACACGAGCAAAAAAAAAATCAACTCTGAAAACGATTTACGAGGTGGATTGTCGATTGAGCTCAAAGAGGAGTCTTCAATGTATCTTTAAGAGATATTCCTAGCTCATACCTACCTCAGAAACCTGCTTACTAAATTACTGCATCAGTTTGTCTCTACTGAGCTTTGGGCTTTCTTGGCTTTCTCTTCCACCAAGACCCAAAAGGCTTTTTTACTGCTGAGTTGGAAAAACCAATCCAATAACTTCTTCAAATCTGTCAAGAAAACTGACTCACTCTTGGGATGCTAATTTGCCAATTTGTATAACTTATTGACCTCTAATGGAGCAGCTGATCAAGATACGCACATGTGCTATCGTCTAGATAATTTGGGAGGTTTTCGCATTATGCCTATCTGTCTGCACTAAACATTCTCTATAATTGCTGTTTTGTCTCTTCTAACTAAGGTGATGTTAGTTATAGCTTGCATATATATAAAAAAGAAAAGGACAAAGAATAAAGAAAAATATAGCACAGGAACAGGTCCTCCAAGCCAACCATGATGCTCTAACTAAAAAAAAACCTTTTGCCCTTACTTGGCCCATATCCCTCTATTTCTTCCCTATTCATGTACCCATCCAGATGCCTCTTAAATGTTGTTAATGTGCCTGCTTCCACCACATCCTCTGGCAATGTGTCCCAGGCACCCGCCACTCTCTGCATGCAAACCTTCCCCTGCACATCTCTCTTAAACTTTCCCCCTCTCAACTTGAATCTGTGCCCCCTTGTAATTGACACTTCCACCCTTGGAAAAAACCTCTGTCTATCCACCCTGTCTATGCCTCTCAATTTTGTAAACCTCTATCACGTCTTCCCTCAGCCTCTGTCTTTCCAGTGAAAACAATCCTAGTTTATTCAACCTCTCCTCATAGCAACATTCTGGTGAACCTTCTTTGCACTCTCTCCAAAGTTTCCACATCCTTCTGATAGTATGATGACCAGAGCTGCATGTAATACTCCAAATGCAGCCTAACCAAGGTTTTATATAGCTGCAACATGATTTCCCAACTCCTGTACTCAATGGCCTGGCTAATGAAGGCAAGCATGCCATATGCCTTCCTAATCACCTTGGCCACCTGTGTTGCTACTTTTAGGGAATTGTGGATCTGCACACCCAGATCCCTCCGTTAATGTTTCTAAGGGTTCTGCTATTTACAGTATAATTCACACCTAAATTTGATCCTCCAAAATGCATCATCTCACATTTGTCCGGATTAAACTCCATCTGCCATTTCTGTGCCCAAGGTTTTCTGTGTCCAATCTATTTATATTCTGTTGTATTTTCTGACAATCCTTGGCACTATCAGCAACTCCGCCAATCTTTGTGTCATCCGCAAACTTACTAATCAGACCAGCCACATTTTTCTCCAGATCATTTATATATACTACAGAGGTCCCAGCACTGACCCTTGCGGAACATCACTAGCTACTGATCGCCGTTCTGAAAAACACCCTTCCACCACTGCTCTCTGCCTTTTAAACTAAGCCAGTTCTATATCTATCTAGCCAGCTCACCCTGAATCTGAAGTGATTTTAGTTTTTGTACCAGTCTGCCATGTGGTACCTTGTTAAAACACCTTACTAAAGTCCATATAAATTATATCCACAGCCCTTCCCTCATCAATTTTCGTCACCTCTTCAAAAAACTCAATCAAGTTGGTGAGACATGACCTTCCCCGTCCAAAACCAATAGCATGGTTTGTCACCAACTAGTCCACTTTCCTCCACGTGCGCATATATCCTGTCCCTCAGTAAATTCTCCAAAAGCTTTCCTACCACTAACGTCAGGCTCATCGGCCTATAATTTGATGGATTATCTCTGCTTCTTTTCTTAAACAAGGGCTATTCTCCAGTACTCTGGAATCTTGCCTGTGGTCAAAGAGGATGTGAAGATATCTGTTAAGGCCCCAGCTATTTCTCCCCTTGCCTCCCGCAGTAACCTGGGATAGATCCCATCTGGCCCTGGGGACTTGTCTACTTTAATGCAACTTAGGATACTCAGCACTTCCTTCTTTGATATATTGACATTCTCTATAGTGTTCACACACCTATCCCCAACCTCAACATTTGTCATATTCTTCTCCTTGGTGAATACCAATAAAGTACTCATTAAGGATTTTACCCACTTCCTGTGGTTCCACGCATAATTTCCCTCCATTGTCCTCGAGTGGGCCTACTCTTTCTCTTGCTATCCTCTTGCTCCTAATATATGCATAAAAAGCCTTGGGATTCTCCTTGACCCTGTTTTCTAAAGACATTTCATGGCCCCTTTTAGCCCTCCTAATGCCACGTTTAAGTTCCTTTCTACTTTCACTGTACTCCTCAAGGGCTTTGTCAGTTTTTAGATACCTAGACCTATTGTATGCTTCCTTTTCCCTTTTGACTAAACTTACAATTTCTCTTGTCATCCATGGTTCCCGAATCCTGCCATTTCTATCCTTCATTTTTGCAGGGACATGCTTGTCCTGCACTTCAATCAACTGGTCTTTAAAAGCCTCCCACGTGCTAGACATGGGTTTGCTCTCCAATGGCTTCTTCCAATCCACATTCCCCAGTTTCTGTCTTAATTTAGATGTAATTGGCCCTCACCCAATTAAGCACCCTCACCCGAGGGCCACTCTTGTCCTTATCCATGAATCTATGAACTTGGAAAACAAATCTCTACTCAAGTACTTAATTAATTCAAAACCTGAGCTTTCATGTACTCACTCTGAACAATAAAACCAAAATTGGAAACATCTTACACCTGGATTTTCAAATAGCACCAACTTTTCACATCTGCAAGTTTAAAGATAGACCAAGGGTGACACTTATTATTCAGAACTGAGGGATAAAGCAGACAAAACAAATCTAATTCACTGACAATGAAAATTTCAGCCACTAAAACTTTCAACACTTTTGTTTTTATTTTGGGAGTCAGTAGTGAATTGATTAATCTAGTTTCACTCATATCATGATTACAGAAAATGCTAAAAATTACATTTTAGAAATCATAAAATCATAACAAAAGAACTGTAAAAAGTTAGTTGGCATATTCCATTTCCCATTTTGACCCTATTAAATAAAACAAAAACAAGATCTTTTAGCAAAATATGACCAATAGTTTACAGTCAATAAGCTTCGAAATCTAAAAGCTCTTATTAGGAATAAATCCATTTGCAGAATTATACTAAGCAATTGTAATAAATGTTGACACCATAAAATGAGTTTTAAAATTTTCAGCTTCATATATATATACATACTTCTGTACATAATGATTACACTCCATGGACAAAGCAGTAATTTGTTTCATCAAAGACTATTACTTTACCCGTCTTATTTGAAAAGTAAGCAAAATTTCATATCTGAGAATGAATCAATTGTTGAATAACTATTTAAATTGAAAACCAAGAAAAGTAATATATTCTAACGCAAGAGTCATTGGCCCGGATTCTGCAGTGGTAATGATGGTGAAAGTATTAGTGTTTGTTGTCATTACTCCTGTGAAGCTGACAACAACCTCTGGAATATCTGCATGTGAAGTTAAACGTGGAAATCCAGAAGTTGCTTTCAGTGATTCTACGCTTCTTTATAGGGTGCACTGCTGAAGTCCCTGCAGACTGTAATCAGTTGGAAATGAGGAATTCCCCCTTTACACTGTAATAACACTGTTAAAACCCTCTAAAATGTTATACTTTGCTAATGAGGTGTACCTTAGTTGTTTGAAGAACCTCTCTCGCCCTGGATAACTGATTTTCTATTTGTGCAAAATCATTTTTGTTCCATTCTGATCAAAATTCCTAAATTTTAATATAATGATGTATTTTGATGTTTACAATATTTCAGCTTTAGATGTCCCAAATGTTTACTTTACTCTGAGGAATTAAAATACATGTAGGATAATCAGTGCTTCCTGGCTAGTTGCTGTGAAAATTCTTCAGTGTAACTAGCTGTTTGCCCTGCTTTTTTGAGTGAGTTCATTTGTGGCAAATGGACAGGCTTTTTCAAGCCATGATGAGTTTGGCTTGACCATCAGCATCAGGAGGACAAATGTTATGGATGGGATGTTGCCAAACCACCATCTATCAGCATTGACAATATGGCAGTGAGGTTGATAGCTTCACATATCTAGGCTCCACAATCACTAGCAATCTGTCACTTGATACGGAAATCAACACACACACTACAAAAGCTACAGCTGTTATGTTAAGCTGAGTAAAAGTGTGGAACAACAGCAACCTGACTGAAAACATCAAACTGGAAATCTACCAAGCTTGTGTCCTCAGTGCATTGTTCCACAGTGGTGAGACCTGGACAACGTATGATAGGCAAAGTCCTTCTGTACAGTGAACTGGCTACTGGGTCATGACTTCTAGGCATTCACACCTCTGCTACAAGGGCACCTGTAAGTGAGATATGAAGATGGCAGATACTGATACTGATAACTGGTAGACAGTCACTGATGGCCAGGATTTCTGGATGCAGACTGGAAGGGCATTGGAAGAGCAGAAATGAAAGTTGGCTGAGAAGAGGGCTAGAGAAAACAGGCCAGGGGATTGTACACCTTGAGGCTTCTGAGTCACAGGCCATGCTTAGCTGACCATCATGGCACAAACCATCATATGAGGTGAAAGGCTTCCACATCCCACCCTGTTTGATGTTATCACTGTTGTTGGACACCTGGAGAGACTCTTTATTTGCTGTCAAATTCAAACTAATGTCAGGAAAGATGAAATTCATGCCACTGAGATTGTTAGATCTTTGTAGACATCTCCCTTCAAGTTAGTAATGAGCAACATCACTTCGTTGCTGACCACAAAATCCAGATGTGGAGATGCCGGCGTTGGACTGGGGTAAACACAGTAAGAAGTTTAACAACACCAGGTTAAAGTCCAACAGGTTTATTTGGTAGCAAAAGCCACACAAGCTTTCGAGGCTTTGAGCCCCTTCTTCAGGTGAGTGGGAATTCTGTTCACAAACAGAACTTATAAAGACACAGACTCAATTTTCATGAATAATGGTTGGAATGCGAATACTTACAACTAATCCAGTCTTTAAGAAACAAAACAATGGGAGTGGAGAGAGCATCAAGACAGGCTACAAAGATGTGTATTGTCTCCAGACAAGACAGCCAGTGAAACTCGGCAGGTCCACGCAACTGTGGGAGTTACAAATAGTGTGACATAAACCCAATATCCCGGTTGAGACCGTCCTTGTGTGTGCGGAACTTGGCTATCAGTTTCTGCTCAGCGACTCTGCGCTGTCGTGTGTCGCGAAGGCCGCCTTGGAGAACGCTTACCCGAATATCAGAGGCCGAATGCACGTGACCGCTGAAGTGCTCCCCAACAGGAAGAGAACAGTCTTGCCTGGTGATTGTCGAGTGGTGTTCATTCATCCGTTGTCGCAGCGTCTGCATAGTTTCCCCATGGTACATTGGTACATCCCCAATGTACCATGGGGAAACTATGCAGACGCTGCGACAACGGATGAATGAACACCGCTCGACAATCACCAGGCAAGACTGTTCTCTTCCTGTTGGGGAGCACTTCAGCGGTCACGGGCATTCGGCCTCTGATATTCGGGTAAGCGTTCTCCAAGGCGGCCTTCGCGACACACGACAGCGCAGAGTCGCTGAGCAGAAACTGATAGCCAAGTTCCGCACACACAAGGACGGCCTCAACCGGGATATTGGGTTTATGTCACACTATTTGTAACTCCCACAGTTGCGTGGACCTGCAGAGTTTCACTGGCTGTCTTGTCTGGAGACAATACACATCTTTTTAGCCTGTCTTGATGCTCTCTCCACTCCCATTGTTTTGTTTCTTAAAGACTGGATTAGTTGTAAGTATTCGCATTCCAACCATTATTCATGTAAATTGAGTCTGTGTCTTTATAAGTTCTGTTTGTGAACAGAATTCCCACTCACCTGAAGAAGGGGCTCAGAGCCTCGAAAGCTTGTGTGGCTTTTGCTACCAAATAAACCTGTTGGACTTTAACCTGGTGTTGTTAAACTTCTTACTACACAAAATCCAGACCATTATATCAGTCTCCTAATCAAATGCCAGGAATTTTGATCCACTTAGCAACATTTCCAATCTTACAGCACAAAAGAAGTTTCAAATATAACATTTCAGCTATTTAACATTTTATGTGCATATTATATGTATTAGTTAATATTTAAAACTCAGCAGCAGAATCTGTTGGCTAAAGTACATATTTTTTGTCTCCTTATTTGACGGTGTAGACCTAAATGAGGTGGATTTTTTTTTATGTCCCTTCAGTTTGAAAGGCAAAAGAATGGACAGGCTGCATTTTCTGTCTTTTGTGTAGACTGGAATTGGTATTGGGTACAGTGTCAGTACTGTACAATCCCAGAGTCTACTGATGTTTGCTTCCGAGTTGTCTTTGGAGGAGGAGGAGGAGGCGTCTTGCTTGGTAGAGGTGGTGGGAGCTGTTGGAAAGAAAATCACTTTGGTGAGCTGTTCATTTCTCATTTACAGAATCTTTAACAGTGACCTTGGCTTAAATTGAATATTGAGCATTGGATGGCCTTAAATATATTTAATGCTATCAACTTATGACAAAGCTACAAGTACACCAGGATAAAGCACAGCATTGATTTTGCTATTTGCTATAACTTTTTTAAACTGTTAAACGTCATCATTTTTTCTATTATGCAGAACACATCTAACTCAGAAATTACTTTGAAAATTACAGTGAGAACTGGACTTATGTGCAATGATACTGCAACTTCAGATGAGGGGCAGATGTGCAGTTAAACATGGAAATCCAAACGTTGGTGTCAAAGTTGCACTGTGAATTTTGCAAAAATAGCATCTCGCTTTCTGTCTCACCACTGAAAGGCAGAGAATGGTGTGATAGTGCTATATTTATACAGTAGATATGAATTAAATGTCAGAGTAAGTTAAGTTTTGTCTATTTCACTCTAAAGTACCCTTTTAGCACTGTGATAAATATTGAATATACTCTGGCTCTGAAAGTGTACGATTACAAGCATGAACTCTTATTCCATCACATTTTAATTGTTCATTTTAAAAATATAAAAATTGAAATTGTTATAATTCTTTATTTTTCTTCTTTCAGCCACTTTCTTCTCTCTGAATCCAACCTTTATTTCTCTATTTTTTGTACCTGATTTGGCAGTTAATTGACCCCCCCCCCCCCTCTGTTCTACAACAGCAAATTGTGGGCAATATATTTATCGAAATGTAGAATCAATTTTATTGAGAAAGTTTTGAAGTTTGGTTAAGTTTCTATTATTGTTAGATGTTAGTGGTTCAAAAGTAAGTTCAATAAATTTAAAGAGATTAATCTAAGACTGGTTTTGCTATATTGATAAAGGTTGTTTATATCAACTTATCAACAAATAACTTGTAACTTTACACAGTTTTATTCCAGTAATTTGATAAAGTGGTTGCTGGAAAAACTAAATTGAACATTTATCAGAATAGTAAGGAGGTGATTTTTAGCCCATGTTCGCCATCTGAGAGAATGGTGACACAGACTTAAAATCTGGAGAGAACTGGGAAATAGAGAGATCGCGCTCTGCGATTTTCTCTGCCCCCCCCCCCCCCCACTGGTGACATAGTGAGGTTCACACTCACAAAGGGGAAAAATCTCATTTGAATGTATTTTAATATATTTGAATATTAACCCCCCCCCCCCCCCCAATATATTCTCCCCTCGCCGTATTTTCAAACCTCGTCGACGTGACTTTAGAACAGGTTCACCCAGCCATGACTATTAGTGGTGGTGGTGGTGGTGGAGGAGATGCCGGCGATGACTGTTGGTTGGTGGGATTGTGTGTTAGCGTTGGCGGGGAAGGGGATGCTGCTGTTGATCGTGGGGGGTGTGTGTGTGTGTGGGGGGGAGGGGGTGGGGGGGAAGATGCCGGCGTTGATTGGGGAGAGGCTGGGGGGGGGGGGGGTTAGTTTAAAAAAATGATTATGAAAAGAACAGAGAAGTATTGCTTGTTAACTTTAGATCGTCGTTACCCTGGGTTGATGTAGGGATGGTGTGATAGAAGTGGCGAATTCTTGACTTTCAGTCAGTGTTCCGTAATCACCACTGTTGCCTTTAACAGGAAGTGGAGGTGGTATTCCAGTCTGCTCAGGATTATCTGCGCCATTAAGATCCACATCTAGAAAGAATAGATTGAGGTTATTTTGGAATTTTAATCATGATCTATTTGGACTGTAGCGTTTTCTCCTGGATACAAAAATATATTGTAAAATGCAATTTATTTGATTACTTTCTGAGAGACACGAACTAGCCTAACAAAATAGTGTGTAAAATGGCAAGTACATAAATTATAAGAATATTCAGGAATATAACACATTTGCAAACGGCTTACAGTATCCTGTGAAAATGATCTTATGGAGGAAAATCAACAAGAGTCAAATTTTTTTTTTTACAATAAGCACCATATGCTCCAAGAGTAATTTATGAACTGTAGCAGTAGAAATTCTACTCAAGTTTGGCCAGCAACATGTAAGTGTGGCAAGTTACATAATTATATCAAATAACACTTCTAGCTATACCAAATAATTTTAATAGCTTAACCGTATGTGACTAATTTGAATCTAAATAATAATAAAATCTCAGGAACATTTCAGAGTGCCAAAATCTGGTTCATTTTTGACTTATTCCTTCTATATTGAACTCTAAATGATGCAGAATTTACTCCCATACATTCAGAGATGTTATCATATGTAGCTGGAATTGCTCTTTTCAGCATAGGCTAGATATTTTGTTTATTTTTGATGAATATATGTTATCTTATATATATCAGTTTTGCTCATCTTGTATCTGGAATTGCAAAGGAAAGATGTTTTTCTACATTTCTTCCAATTATTTCTATTTTGTACACACACAAACACAATGGCCTTGCTATTTCTCTCTCTCACTAACATAGACACATTATTTGATCAGAGGCTTTGTTATATTTTTGAGTAAGATAATGCACAGCTGTTTCTGCCCAGGTATAAAAGACAGTGCTGCCTTCAATTTTTTTGTCATTTATCAAGTTTTCAATACATACAAACATACATGTTTAACTGAACAAATCAAATGAACAAAATATTTGAAATTATAGGCTTATTCCCACTTGTTTTGATGATCCTATTACAAATTAATCTTGCATGGCAAAATTGATTACAGAGAGTGCTAATTAAAGAAATTACTAAACAATATAATTATTGTTGCAACACTAGCTAGTAGCCACAATCTTACGTAATGTGTTTCAGTCTTGAGCTTCACTGTGCTGCTCTATGTACAGAATTCATACACCATGGGCGTAATTTTTCGCTGGCAGGAAAAGCGGAGGGCAGCCGCCTTGCCAGGTTTCCCACTGCATTTTCAAACACTTCGAAAAAATAAAGGAAAAGGGCGGATCCCACAGTGTCATGCTGGCAGGGCAGGCTCATTCAGCAACCCTGGCTCCAGAGAGGTCGGTCGTGCACCGATCCAAAAAAAATTAGACGATAAAAAAGAACTACCCCCCCCTCCCCCAATGGACATGGAGCCCTACACCCCACGGACACGGGAACCCACGACACCCAATGGACACAGGACAGCCCCCTAACGACACTGTACTGCTACCCCATGGACACATGACCCCCTCCCCCCACTGACCAACTCATGGAAGATCCCTGGCAGTGCCAAGGTACTGCTCAGGCATGACCATCTCCCCCTAAGGCCTGTACTTATCTGTGCACTCGCGACAGGGACTGTTCGCTGGGTTCCTGTTTGTCAGGACCTGTTGTAAACTCTGCGAAATGACGTTAACGATCTCAACAGGAAATCCCGCCAGTGTAAGCGACATTTTGAGATTCCCTTTGGATTCTCTGCCACTCCGGTTTTTCCACCTGCTGAAATCGGGGGTGCAAAATTCTGCCCCCCCACCCCGATCTGGATTTTGTGTCTAGTGGTGAAGGAAGGGTGTACACTGCTGAGCTCAAAAGAAGTCTCACTGACAGAAGTAACAATCTGTGTTGACAGAACTTTCATTTTCTTGTTGTGAATTTGATTGTAGCATTTTTCGGCAGGGCTCCCAGAGTTAAGCTACAGTGATGTCATCATGTTATTCAAGCAGTCAATTACATTAAAGAATATTCACAGGCAGTGAAGCAGGAAATTAATAAGTAAATCACGTTTTATTAATTTTACATATTTTTCAGGGCCAGATTGGTTGTTCGGCAGTAGTTATTACCCAGATTATAAACAGTTCCACTTCACTGAACAGGACTTAACTTTTTATGAGGTTTCTTACAGTGACACAGGAATTGAAAATAGGACATTCTTGTCAGATCAGCTTATTTCACTGGTGGTGGTTCACTGCGCAGCCTGTGGCATAATAGTGAAAGACAGTTCGCAACTTCAGGATGTGTGTGTTAATCTGCGTACGTGGTCAGATTCAGTGAGTAATGGTCACCATCAAAAACCCTCTAATTTCCAGGTCAGTGCTATTCATAAGTGGGATAATTCCCAATAACTATCCTTGGATTTTCACCTTCGTGGACCCTCATGGATAACAAGCAGAACAATCAGCCGGAACGGACAATTGCCCTTCTTGCCTGTGAATTCAGGCACTTCAACACTGATATCCCTGCCCTGCAAGAGACCCGAAGAACAGCTGAAGGAAGAAGGGGGTGGTTACAACTTCTTCTGGAGAGGAAAACATGAGGATCAGTTCAGGATGCATGGAATCTCTATCAGCTATTCCTGAAAATCTGAAATCCCTGCCAGGTTCAGGGACGCTGCCATCACCACCATCTTCAAGAAAGACAAAACAGACTGTGGAAAGTACTGAGGAACCTCTCTACTCTCCATCGCTGGGAAGATCATCGCCTGAATCCTCATTAGCCACCTTCTTCCAGTCTCTGAAGAAATCCTTCTGGAAAGCAGCGTGGCTTCTGACCAAACTGTGAAACAAGGTTATGATTTTCACTGCTTGACAACTTCAAAAGAAATACCAGGAACAACATCAACCACTCTACATGGCCTTCATTGATTTGACCAAGATGTTTGACTCAGTTAATTGAGAAGTGCTTTGGAAGACTCTGTCAAAGGCTGGCTGTCCGGAGGTGGAGAGGCAGTGGTGTAGTGGTATCGTCACTGGATTAGTAATCCAGAGACCCAAGATAATGCTTTGGGGATCCGGGTTCGAATCCCACCATGGTACTTGATGAAATTTGAATTCAATAAAAATCCGGAATTAAATGTCTGGTGATAACCATGAAACTGTTGCTAACTGTCATAAAACCACATCTGGTTCACTAATGTCTGTTAAGGAAGGAAATCTGCCAGTCTGACCTGGTCTGGCCTACATGTGACTCCAGATCCACAGCAATGAGATTGATTTTCTCGAAAATGGCCTAGCAGATCGCTCAGTTTAAGGAATGGGCAATAAATGCTGGTGGCCCAGCAATGTCCACGTCCCCTGAACAAATTAAGAAAAATAAATTCATCAACATCCTCTGACTCCTCCACAACAAGATGTCCGTGGAGGAAACATGACAGAAATATTACTGGAGTCAAGCAGGGATGTGTCATCACCCAACCCCTCTTCTCCATCTTCATTACGACTATCCTTCGCCTTGACATGAACAAGCTTCCCAGTGGAGGGGACATCATTTACAGGATGCTCGGAAATCTTTTCAACCTCAACCGATTGAAATCCAAGGACGAAACAACACTGACATCGCTCGTAGAACTTGAGAATGCAGATGACAACGCTATCTCTGCTCTCTTGAAAGAGAAACACCAAGCCACGCTTGATGCCTTTGTGGAAGCATACTGAAGAATTGTCTGAGTCTCAACCTCAACACCTAAGGATGAGAGTCTTTGACCACTGCGACATCTGTACTGATACTAAGGTCCTCCTGTACAAGACAGTCATCCTCCTAATTCTTCTATATGCTCATAAACTTGGACCACCTACAGATGCCACCTGAAGGCCCTGGAGAGATACCACCAGTGCTGTCTGAGATGGATTCTCCACATCAGCTGGGAGGACAGGCACACTAACATCAGCATCCTTGAAGGAGTCAAAAGCACCAGCATTGAGGCCATGGTAATCTGAAACTAACTCTGCTAGGCCAGCCACATGCTTAGAATGCTCAAGTCCTGACTGCTAAAGCAAATCTTCTTCGCCCCAGCTCAAGGTAGGCACCCAAACAAGAGGAAGACATAGGAAATGCTTCAAAGACACTCTGAAAGCTCACCTCAAGAAATGCCTGGAAACCCTTGCTCAGAAGAAACCTACTTAGAGGAACCTCTTGATCAAAGGGACACAACTCTTCGAGAATATCCGACTGCAAGATGAGGTCTGGAAAGGAGCCTCAGAAAGGAAAACCAGAGATCTCGAGTCCAAGGACCAATTCCACCTCTCAGACACAACTGCCAATTGTGCAGTCAGAGATGTGGCTTGGGCTCATCAGCCACGCAAGGACCCATAGAACACATGGCCAGTGACACGGAGTTTCTTAGTTGGACAATCATACTCATCAGTGACTGGTCGCCAAAGAGGAAGAGTTTACAATAAAACTAAGATTCAATAAATCAACATTGCCATTGACAGAAAAATGTGGGTAATTATAGATTTGGTTTCCACTACTTTTCCAGGTAAGACATTCCAATTCCCAATAGTACCCTATTTAAAAATAAATGCTCCGTATTGCTCCCTTTCTTCTTTTGCCTTCTACATCACTTACACACCCAATGGCGGAAATAGATTTTTCCCCTTGTCACGATGGGACGGCACGGTGGCACAGTGGTTAGCACTGCTGCCTCACAGCGCCAGGGACCTGGGTTCGATTTCCGGCTTGGGTCACTGTCTGTGTGGAGTTTGCACGTTCTCCCCCGTGTCTGCATGGGTTTCCTCTGGGTGCTCCAGTTTCCTCCCACAGTCTGAAATTGACTCGAACAGGTGCCGGAATGTGGCAACTAGGGGAATTTCACAGTAACTTCATTGCAGTGTTAATGTAAGCCTTACTCGTGATTAATAAATAAACTTTAACTTTAATCCCAGTTTATAATACTAAACAAGTCAGGTCCCAGATTAAAACCTGGCTTGAAGATCCTAACTTGCTTTTTGCTTTTTTAGAAACTGTGGAGGAAATTTACTGAACAAATTCACAGGAGTTTACTATTAACATAAAGAATAAAATAATTATTAAACAAGGAATAAAAAAAACTATATTTTACCAGATGAAAGAGTTGGAAAGAACTTAATCCAAACACTAGAAAATGATTCAAATTAACACTATTCCTTCTATCCCAGCAATATCCTTACGAACACAAAAATCCAGTGAAGATTTATCACAATCTTTATAACAAGGTATCTTACTTGGGCTGATCCAGTTGCAAACAATTTCCTTCTGATGGATTTTTGAACATTCTCTAGATGCTTTTTCCCCAGATGGTATCTCTCACTGAGACACACAAAACAAACTCACTATTACTTCATCTGTAGATCAAACACAAGCTCCCTAAACTCTAACCCTGGTGGACCTTGCAACATTTTTTATCAGAGAACTTAGAACTTCCAAGATGTAGGAGCAGAGGGTGGCCATTCGGCCTATTCTGTCTTCTCTCTCTGAGATAAACTTCTTTTCTATCTTTTTGTGTGTCTCTATGTTTTATTGCACCCCTGCTGCTAGGCAACAACAGTTTTTTCTACTTTGTGTTTTCCCCCCAAATCTTTAAACCTTTGTAACCCATCTCTTCATTTCAAGGGTTGTAAAACATATTAAAAATGCATGCATACAACAAATCCAAAACTTGACCTTTTTGTTAGGAGGCCCTCTATAGGCTTCCTCACACCAAGTTCACAAAAAAGCTAAATGGAAATAAAACTATGTTCCACTTTCCTTAACACACAAATACACATTAAACTTGAACTTATACACTGCTCCCACACCCTATCATATTGAAACTTCTAATAACACTGAATGCTTATATCAGACATCCTCTTAATCTTTTTATTCCATTGAAAAGAGACCTGGTTTTTCTAGACTCTTATAGCTAAAGCCTCTCATCCCTACAATATTGCAATAAATTGCTTCTGTAATCTCTACATAATCCAAACCTCTTCCTGAACTAGTTTTCTCAGATTGGGAGCACCATATCCTAGCTACAGCCGCATAAATGATTCGTATTGTTTCAGCGTTATGTCTTTGTTCTTGTAGTCTATGCCATTATATCTAAAAAACTCACTTTCATTAAATAAAAAATAATTGTTTTATTATGTACCGTTTAACTTTAAAATATATATACGCATTATGGTGCATTTAATTTCACCCATCCAAAAATATCCTAAATTGCTCCTATTCTGGTAACTGTTTCTGAGCAAATATCAGAGATTTTGCCTCTACCGCTCTTACTGGCAGACTGTTACATACATTATCACAGTGTAAAGAAAAATGCTAACATCAGTTCCAAATTTACTTTTTACTACTAGTTTGAACTCCATCACCTTATCCTATTCTTGATAGCTTTATTCAAATATTCACAATCTCCCTTTTCCAATTCTTTAACTATCGCCATACTGTTAGCTTTTAGATGCCTCCTTTCCAGGTTGCAAATCTTCTCTTGTATCTTCCCTCATAACTGAGACATTTGCCATTATGGATCCGCCTTGTGCCTCTAGGCCTTGAATTAATCCCTTATGTCTTTGTGACTAAAACTAAGCACGCTGCTTGACCTGCAGTTTGTCTTGCACACTAAGTAGTTTGTCCAAAGTTAATTTGCATTCTATTGTTTTAGTTTTGCTGTTCTGCACTCTATTGGCTTTATTGAAAGCATTTATTGGATACATCGGTCGAGAATTTTAATTGCACTTGAAAATGGGCAAGTATTGCACACTCTTGTTTCTGTGAGCATAAGGACAACATGTAATTTATACAGGGATCTTATATAATGAGCCAGGCCTGCAGCTATTGCTACCTTTGCTGATTATTGGCTATAGACTTGTCTTGGGAGGCAAAAAATTGAGTTCACTGATGGTAGCTGAAGTCACCAGCAACAGTTGGAAGGGATGTTCACTGGTTACTGACAGCACTGAAGCATCATCAAAGGCTAAAATACTTAGAAGCACAGAAAGTGTGTATAGGTTTTCAATTGCATTGATGGAGGTCCTGATCCATGGTGCACTTTTTCACTTAGAGGGTTGTAGAAATCTGTAACTCTCCCCTCCATTGGCTATGGTTGCTGGAACAATTGAAGCTTTCAAGACTATGATTGCTAGATTCTTATTAGATAAAGGTATTAAGGTACATAGTGGGCAAATGGAGTTGAGGTATAGATCAGTCACAGTTTAACTGAATGGCATAGGAGGCTTGAGGGCCTAATGAATTTCTCCTGTTCCAATGTTCTTTTCAACAATAACTCAGGAGACTTGAAAGATTACTGAAAAACACCTTGTGTTTTCTGGATATGCAATTGGGTTGATTAATCTTTGCATCAGACTGAAAGTCAAAGGCTTGTGATGATCCTTCCAATACTAGCTTCTCTGACTTTGTAAAGTTGGCTGAATAGGGAGAACCTTAATGGAGTTTATTAAATTGAACAAATCTGTAATAAATCCCTTAAAGGGATTTCTTGTGCTCATGCTTTGCTTTTCTATCATATCAGTAATGCTGGTTTTGATCGGCAAAGCAGAGTTATACAAGGATGGCTGTGGAGGTGGGATGCTTCAACTGCAGCATGTGGATGTTGATGGAGAATACTGCAATTCAGGATAAGTACAATTACAATAACTGTCTGCATCTTGAGGGACCTCAGCTCAGTTGTTGAGCTGGAATCAGAGATGTAGACATTGCATACAGAGGGAGAGAAGTAACTGGACACTTTAATCCAGGAGGCAGAGGCACCCCTTAGGTTAGGTACTGGTCAGGGATAGTTGTGTGTCACTGTGAGTCAAGCAGGCATCCTCAGGCGCAGTACTGGAGGAGCCTTTGTGTTGCTCTTTATCTAGCTGATACAATGTTCTTGTTGCAAGTGCTGATGAGGGCAATGGATGAGCAAATTGACCACAGCACTGTGGTATTGAAGCCCATTCAAGTAGAGGAGTAAAAAAGGATGTGCAAGTCGTAGGGTTTTAAGCACAGAAAGAGGCCTTTTGACCCATCATGTCAAAGTGGTAGGATAAAGTACAGTTAGGGGAATAGATACTGCTGTCTGCAGCCACAATTGGTGGTTCTGAATGTTATGTTGGCTTAGTGCTAAGTTTAGAAACACCTCCTCATGTTGAGAAAAAACTTGAAGGGGGAGGATTAAGTTGCTGGGTTCCATGTAGAAATCAACACCATGGGTAGAAATAGGAATGAGATTCTAATCAGAAAGTGTGAGGAGCTAGGGTACATAGAATCATAGAAGTCCTACAGTGCAGAAAGAGGCTATTCGGCTCATAGAACTGACAACAATCCCACCCAGGCCCAATGCCCATAACCCTGTCTAAACCAAAATGCAGAACTTCATAGGTAATAATTTCTAGAATGCTATCCAAGCCATGGATTAATTGACATAGGGTTAAACAGATTAGAAACTTAAATGCATGGCTGAAAGAACAGTGTAGAAGATAGGGGTTCATATCATGGCACTCTGCAAACAGAACTGGGAAAAGAGGGACAAAAACAGAAAATGCTGGAAAATCTCAGCAGATCTGGCAGCATCTGTAGGGAGAGAATAGAGCAAACATTTCGAGTCCAGCTGATGAAGGGTCATCTCCCCACAGGTGCTGTCAGATCTGCTGAGATTTTCCAGCGTTTTCTGTTTTTGTTTCAGATTCCAGCATCCTCCGTATTTTGCTTTTATCATGGGGAAAGTGGGAACTGTTCTCTTGGGATGGACGAGTGAATTGAGTGACTAGGGATTTTAAACCAATGAAGAGTGAGGTGGGAAGATTAAGAGAAGGATAAATTCAAACACAGTAACAGAAATGTCAAGGCTGTTTAATAGAATAACAATTTGAGTAAAAATAAGCAGTGGCTTAAGAAGAGACAAAAAGCAATAGGACATTATTGACTAAGATGGCATCAGGAAAAAATAGATGAAGTTAAAACTAAAGCCAAAGGCACAATACCTGAATGTGTAAACCATCAAATAAATTAATACCCTTGTACATAGTGCACTGGGAGATCAGGGTGCATGCTCAAAGTGCCCTCTAGCAGTCAGCACTCTGCTTGAATGGACTCCCAATCCCACTCCCCTTACCAGCAAGAATTACACTTTGCCTCATTTTTTTTTTTAAGTGCCATAAGATTGCGCTTGGGCGCATTTCTCTCCCGTTTTCACGTTTGTTCGGCACTTAGAATTTCTTTGGTAAGATTGGCCCTCACCACCCCACCACCACCTCAGTCTTTCACGAATGAGGAATACAATGAAATTACATCAGTAACAGAAAAGTATTAGAAAAATAAGCAATTGATATTAGATGAAGGGACAGAGTATATTGCTGCCAAATTTGCTGATGTACAAAAATAGGTTGGAAAGCAAATTCTGAGGAGGAAAGAGAATCAGCATACGGATAAAGTGAATAGGCAAACAAAATTCCAGATGGAGCATAATGTGGAAAAATGTGAGGTTATCAACTTTGATAGGAAGAATAAAAAAAGCAGATCATTATTTAAATGGGGTTAGACTAGTGAAAGCTGCGGTACAAAAGGATTCTCAAACATGCATCACAAAAGTTAGCATGCAGGTACAGAGGGTAATAAGGAAGGCAAATAGAATGTTGGCCTTTATTGCAAGGAAGATGGAGTATAAAAATAGGGAAGCCTTGTTGCAACCACATAGTCCAGTGGTGAGATCATAGCTGGAGTACTGCATATTGTTTAGGTCTCCTTATTTAAGGAGTGATATACTTGTATAGGAAACAGTTCAGAGAAACTTCACTCAGCTGATTCCTGGGATGACAGGTTGTCTTATGAGGTAAGGCTGAACAGGTTAGGCCTATACTCATTGGAATTTAGAAAAATGAGAACTAATCTGCCTGAAACATGTAAGATTCGGACAGGGCTTGATAGGGTAGATGCAGTGAGGATGTTTCCTGTCATAGAAGAATCTAGAATTACTGTGCATAATTTAAAATGACGGGCTCTCTGGTCTAAGACAGAGATGAGGAGGAATTTATTCTCTCGGTTGATCAACCATGATTTTATTGAAAGATGGAGCAGGTTCAAGGGGCTAAATGGTTTATTCCTGCTCTATTTTTTATGTTCTTATGTTTGACAAATCCTCAGACCTGATGGGATATGGGAATAGAATAAGAATATTAGATTGAGATCGATGATAATATTGAATGGTGGAGCAGCCTCAAATGACCTCCTCCTTTTTCTATTTCTTATGTTCATAAGAATCTGAACCATGACTTAGAATGTTGATAAACGCCTTAACAAATGTATGCAATCACTTGGCTATTGATTTTGGAACTGGATACTTTGGTTGCTTCACTGCTGAAAGCTGACTGGCATGCAGAGAATCTGACAAGTAAGTTAATTGTGGTTAATGGTGTAGGAGGTTGTGTTGGACCTTAGGCCTTTAAAAGCTCTTTGGTCAACTATGAGGGCCAATGTAGAATGTGCCTTGCTTGATGGATTTCTAAGGAATTAGGCTTATCACAGTGACCAATGTTTCATGCTTGCACCTATTTCCAATTTATCCTGGGCAAACAGTGTCTGATCAAGCATGACTCTGAAGTGTCTCCATGCAAAGTAAAAACTGGTTTGGGCTTGCTGGTGGTTAACGTTACCTTCCAACTATTAATTTGCTCATGAGATTGTGTGCTGCAATAGGAAGCAATGGAAATGGGTGTGCAGACAATGCTTTCAACAAGTAATGTGGGATTGGGATTGCCAAGGTCAAATTGACAAAAGTATCTCAGAAAGTTACGAGATGGCATGCGTTGTTATCATGCAATAGTGTTTGTAATTTAAATGTAAACCTAAAACAAGACTATTTATGTTTCAGCAAAACTTTATATCTTCTCTTAAAAATCAGTGCAATCGAATAGTTGACTGTTATGAAAAACAAAAAAATGCTTCTGAGATATATCACGATACTTACTCAGGACAGGCTGTAAGGAAAAAGATAACTTGGCTTTGGGAGTTACTGGAGTTTGCATTGGTGAAGAAGAAAACCGTTTATCAGGTGCCATTATGTTAATCACCTGGCTCTTTGGTCTCTGTGGCCTTAAAGGACTGATCTGAAAACAAGACATAAGTTGTTTAATGTAAAGAACTGCAGTGTGAATGAAATCAATTTGTTTTACAATGCATGAATGTCTTGTCATAATGATAAGTTAATATCCAGACAGAAGATGAGGATTTGCTACTTTGCTAATATGATACATTTGCTGCGTATTTGATAAAATGACATTAACATCACAATTCTTAAGTCCTAATTCTTCTATTTCTGTGGATACATGTACTGCTGTATTGGACCAGGCAGACCAGGAGGTCCCAAGTTTGATGTTTTTAAATTAGTGTTCCAAAATAGGAGAAAGAATCAGTCAAAAATTTTGTTTTGGAGTTAATTGGATTTGAGTTTGATGTCATCACTATCAGGCAATCAATGAACACAAATAATCTGGGATCACACATGAGAAATAGCAATGTGCATGAAGATTGGTAGCTCTTCTGCAAATATACCCAATAGGAGCAACCAATTTCAGAAAAGGAGGAAATGTTGGGAAGACAAAATCTTAAATCTCCATTTTATCTTAATCTATTTGATGCAATAGCAGGAACAACTGGAAATATTACAAATTGTTTTTGATTGCAAGTGAATTTAGTCTTATAATGCAATCTCATCAAGTTTTCAACTCCATACACATCTAGCTTCATGTTCACTATTATAGTAAAATCATAAAGCTCTAAGCAAAATCACTATAAGTAGCAATAACTTAATCAGACAAGGTGCAAAACTTCATTTTAAAAACAGAAACACGAAAATAGAAACATAAAAAGATAAATACAAAATGGTTAAATGGGACCTCTGATGTTATTTTGGTTCTCACATTTTTTGATGGGAAGCTAATGCTCAACATGGGTAAGACTATTTAATGTATATTGCTTCACAAAACATTTTTGCAAATAAGTGCCTAGCTGATGGAAGTTTAAAGATCTAAGCAGCCTCCTCCAATCTGCTTCACTTCTCAGTGCTGTTTTCATCATCTCTAAATGGTTGATGCATTTTCCATGTACTTAGTCACTTAGCTGGGATTTTCTTGTCCTCAGCACTTGTGCATCCTCATTATCTCTGTTGTACTTGCAAAAACAACTTTGTTTTGAAAAGTTAATGTGAATCCATTATCCCTTGTTGACAATCTGATTATGACATTAAAGTTGTTATAATGCGCTACTCAAAAAAAGAGACATAAAGTGAAGTTTTAAAATGTAGAAAATCGTTGATAGTAATTTACGTTACATCTTCAATGTAAACTGCTCAGTTTCTTAATGTTACATTACTTCACCTGTACTCTCAAAGTGCAATCTTGCAACCATTAAGCAGTTCCTCTTAATTATCTCCTGGTTTTCAGAGCTTGCATTTTAAGTAGTCACTGAATATTTAAATGACAGTTACTTTATTCGGAAGTCGACAGAACTCCAGTCCACAAATTATCATGCAATTACCGTTTCAGAGAGAATCACTGCCTCCGTAGACTGGCTAGAAATATCAGTAGTTTTAAATTCTTTGTCAAACATTTCTTGATGTCTGCTATTTCTTTTCTCCTTTTTGCGCTCTCTCTTGTCTTTGTCCATTTCATCCTTATCCAATTTATCCTGAGATCTCGAATGCATCTTCTTTGGAAGAAGGGGCTCAAGAATAAATCTAAAATAAACATTGATGAATAAAAAACCTTGTTTTAATGCAATTTGGAAATTTGGAAAATAAGATCTGTAAGAAATATTTCTGGTACAAAATATTTCTGATGGTACTTGGTAAAACTCCACTGCAGCATCCAAGCAATGTCTACCAGCTTTTAATTTTTAATTTTAAATCTTCAACATCTACTTATTTTCATGAAGATGCAGAAGTAGCTTCCCAAAGATCAGTAGTCATGTCTGGATTTTCCATACTGCATTACTTTATTTGTGAGAATAACCCTGCTCAGAAAACTGAATGTTAGCCTGTTGCAATATATTCTGAAACATGTCATTATTCTGATGTGAATAATGACTATACTGCACTATACCATAGAAAAATGCTTAGATTATAAGTGATATAGGATGAAGCATTAAGGCTATCTAAATTGGACTTTTGTAAGCAAAATTAGACTTTTGTAAGGATTAGTCAAAATCAGTTTCCTTCCTCTTTATTTCTAAATTGAACCTAACAGTTAAGCCTTGCATATATATCTTACTTTTAATACTTTTGAATTTGAAAACTTTTTTATTTTAAGCAAGACAAATTTTGAAACCAATTTTTTAGTTTTTCTTGTTCTGGTTTATAATTAAAAATCATTACATGACTAGAAGTTAGCAGATATACGAAGAAAATAATCTGAGTTCCAGCAGATGGAACCATAAGGAAGCATTCGGAAATCAAGTACATTTTTAGCTTGTCTTTCAGCAACGTTTCAATAGATTAATATTAATTTTTCAAAGGTTGCAGGATTGATTGGTCCCATTTACTACGATTAGAGTTTGTCTACCGTCATCATCATCAGTCCTCCTTGTGAAAACTGATGAGAAGAATGTATGCAGTATGTCTCCCATCTCGTCATGATCTATAACAGCTTTTACCCAATTTATCCTTTAATGGACACAACTGACCTTTGACCTTCTTTTGATTATCATAGTTACATTCTCTAGAATCATCTTACCCTATGTGATCAGTCTCTACTTTCCTTTGGCACAAATACATTTCCCTCCATACTTAGATCCCAGAATGAATTCCAATCACTTTTGTTTCCCTTTATCTTTATTAAGTATTTGTGTTTCATTTTCAGTTAATTTTAACTTCCTTATTAAACTACAATGGTATAGATTTTATTTTTCTGCCCTATGAAATATGCCTTGTTTCCTCATGACTCATCCTGCATAAAATACATTCCATTTTTCTTTTGTTCTATTCTGGTTTTCTAATTATTGTCCCTCAAGATTTTTCTCAAAGATCCAAACTCTGTTCCTCCAAAGTTTCACACAGCTATAATCTTGGATTATAAAATTTTGTATAAAATCTACTAGACCAATTGGTCCATCCCAGGTTTTCACTAATCTCTACTTTATTTAACAGCTTTGGTAAATTATTAAACATCAAATTCACCTTAGACTGATATTTAATGGAGGCAAAGAGGATCTTGTCCGCCAGCTGGACAGCCAGTGAGAGCCCCTTGTTGCCTCTTTCTGAAAAGGCTTGGAAATTAAGTGCCATTCAAGCACTTAATTGGACAGCTGAGAGCTTTCCCCAGAGTCCAGGACCCCAGATGGAAGTCCAATCAGAGACTGGCATCTTTGGTGAATGGCACTATCAGAGAGCAGGCAGTGGCTGCTGGCGAAACAACACCCACCTGAGGCCTAGGATTGTTGCTGAATCCCAGGCCACAGGTTAGTTATGGTGCGAAGGGATCATTGGAAGGGATGTTGGCAGCCAGGTAAGGTAGGGTTCCTCTAAGTGGGCACTTCCTCATCCCTGCCTACTCCCCACTTCCAGATAGGACACTGAGTGTCTTTGAGTGAGGGACCCTGCTCTCTGCATGACAAATTACATTAATGGGGAAAGATGATGGCGTAGTGGTAATACCAATGGACTAGTATTCCAGAGACCCAGTCTGGCGACATGGGTTCAAATCCCATCATGGGATAATCTGCAATATAAAGCTAATCTCAGTAATGGTGACCTTGAAACTATCAATTGTTGTAAAAATCCTTCTGGTTAACTAATATCCTTCAGGGAAGGAAATTGTCATCCTTACCCTGTCTGGCCTACATGTGACATCATACACATAGATAAATGGCAGACTAAAAACTGTCCACAGAATTGGACTAGCAAACAACTCAGGTCAAGGGCAATTAGAGATGGGCAATAAATGTTGGCTTTGCCAGTGATGCCCACATCCCAGGGAAAGATAATTTTTTAAAAATTGGTGATGAGGTGGGAAGGCCATTCATGGGCCTTTTTGCCATGGACTTAAGCGGGGTGGAGGCGAGAAGGCAACAGGATACCCACCCGTCATCCTCTGGCTTGATTAAATTCCCCCACTACCAAATTTGCTATAGTGGAGGGCATTAAATTCCACGCACAAGGTATGTTCTAGTAGCCAACCTTATCAACTTGCTTGTACTGTAACACATTTTGATTGTTCCCATTTCTCTATTCCATCTCTAGAATGTTTAAATTGCTCTATGATTATACTGCAATATTTGGTGTAGCTCTCCTCATCTGCCTAAGCAATTCCCTAAATCTCCCTTTTTTGGTCTATAACAATTATCAGTTAATAATTTTCTGCCCTCATCAGTTTGATCTGTATTATTCCAACATTATTCCTTCTGTTACTATAGCCACTCATTCTATAGCTGATGTATCATTCTTCATCAATAATGTAACTCTCTTTGTAGTTTTATCACTGAGACATTTTATTACACTTCAGCTTCAGTTCTTGATTTACCCTATATTACCAACATTATTGCTAGCTGCGTTTACCTTGAACTCCAGTACTTTATTCCTGACATTCTTTGCACTTGGGTAAAAACATTTAAAATCATACTTCAAAACTTATCTTTCTTACTTGATGATTAAGCGACTGAAATCATCAATTTCCCTTTTTCAGTCGATCTTTAAAATTCACACTCCCCCACGCCTTAGTAGTTAAAATCCTCCCTCTACTGCACTATTTATCTTGTTTTCCATTTTGGCACCTCTGCAGTTCACAATATTTGTATATTTTTGTACAACCCTCATACAAATCAGAAGCATGGTAGCAGAAAGTCATTATGCCAAGTTCTCTGTACCTTTTTATGGTTCCTCAGAATCTGTAGAAAACTGGACCCATTCTTGCAACAGATACAGGCTCAACATTCAGATGTCAATGGAGCGGTGGGTGGGGGTGGGGGGAGATTTCCCACCTCTATTTCCCAAAGCTTGCTCCACAAGGATCCCAGATGTACAAGTCCCTCAAGAGGTTGGTCATGGACTTACCAGGCCACTCCTATCCAGATCAGAAGCTGAGGAGGGAGCCCCAATTGAACGTCGAAGATTACCCAAACAATAAATCCCAATTCTCAGCAACTGGAATTTGGGAACCATGGAGCTCCATTTCCTCCCTCATTTTCAGGCACAATGTTTTGTTATGTATGAGTTCAAAATGCACATGAATATTCATTTATTTAGCAACAACTGTTGTCTTCATATTTGCCAAATTTCTCAGAAAGCTAATCATATGAACTCTAAAACATACCCATCAGAACCAGGCCTTGACGGGGTACTGTCAGATGACATGGAGGAGACTGACGCAACTGATAGTGGTCTTGGAGTTGATGGCATCGTGAAGGATCGTACCATTGAACGAGGCCGGCTTCCTCTGCGGTCATCAGGATTTGCAGACTGGAAATAATATATTTACATGGTAAACTCATATTCAACTTCCAAACGCAATGACTGCTTTGTTAACACTTTTAAAATACAGTTAATGTGCAAGTGTGACATTTCTGTAAACAGTTACATAATCCTCTTGAATGTGAACATGATTCCGTAAAATGTGACAATACTCAGAATTCATCTGCTGGGTTTAATCTGCAAGATTAAAGGGGTTGGCATGGTGGCACAGTGGTTAGCACTGCTGCCTCACAGCACCAGTGATCTGGGTTCGATTCCCGGCTTGGATCACTGTCCGTGTGGAGTTTGCACATTTTCCCTGTGTCTGCGTGGGTTTCCTCCCACAGTCCAAAGATGTGCAGGTTAGGCGAATTGGCCATGCTAAATTCTTCCTCAGTGTACCCAAACTGGCGCCGGAGTGTGGTGACTAGGGGATTTTCACAGTAACTTCAAAGCAGTGTGAGTGTAAGCCTACTTGTGACTAATACATAAACTTTAAAAAAAAGTGTGGGAAAGAAACTTTGGTGTGATACTAAAATTAATGTAAAGTACATATCCATCTTACAGCTAATAAGGAAATACTGATCTTGGAACAGTCGCTACTCAAATGCCTTGCCGAGTATGAGAACATATGCTTAGACATCCAAAGTTCTGTGGCAGAGTTTGAGGCGAGCCAACTAGTTTCTGAACAGATGGAGGCATCATTCAGTGGACAGACTGCATGTCAAGGTGACGATGGCATTACACTCATATATTTAATGCCAAGTTATACGAGTTATCCAAGAAAAATAGGGTGGTAATAGTCGGAGATTTTAATTTTCCCAACATTGACTGGGACATTATAGTATTAGAGGGTTGGATGGAGAGAAATTTGTTGAATGTATTCGGAGGAATTTCTCATTCAGTATGTGGATGGCCCGACTAGAGAGGGGGTAAAACTTGACATCCTCTTGGGAAATAAGAAAGGGCAGCTGACAGAAGTGTCAGTGAGGGATCACTTGGGGACCAGTGACCATAATTCTATTAGTTTTAAGATAGCTATGGAGAATGATAGGTCTGTCCCAAAAGTTAAAATTCTAAATTGGGGCAAGGCCAATTTTGATAGTATCAGGCAGGAACTTTCAAAAGTTAATTGGGGGAGACTGTGGGAAGGCAAACAGATGTCTGGTAAGTGGCATGCTTTCAAAAGTGTGTTAACCAGGGTTCAGGGTAAACACATTCCTCTTAGAGTGAAGGGCAAGGCTGGCAGAAGTCGGGAACCCTGGATCACTTCGGATATTGAGGCCCTGGTCAAGAAGAAGAAAGAGGCACATGGCATGCATAGGCAGCTGTGATCAAGTGAATCTCTTGAAGAGTATAGGGGGTGTAGGAGTAGAGTTAAGAGAGAAATTAGGACGGCAAAAAGAGGACACAAAATTGTTTTGGCAGATAAGGCAAAGGAGAATCCAAAGAGCTTCTACAAATACGTAAAAGGCAAAAGAATAACAAGGGAGAGAGTAGGGCCTCTTAAGGATCAACAAGGTCATCTATGTGCAGACCCACATATATTATATATGAGATCCTAAAGGAATATTTCTCATCAGTATTTACTGTTGAGAAAAGCATGGATGTTAGGGAACTTGGGGAAATAAATAGTGATGTCTTGAGGAGTGTACATATTACAGAGAAGGAGGTGCTGGAAGTCTTAAAGCGCATCAAGGTAGATAAATCTGTGGGACTTAATGAGGTATATCCCAGGACGTTGTGGGAGGCTAGGGTGGAAATTGCGGGTCCCCTAGCCAAGATATTTGAATCATCGATAGTCATAGGTGAGGTGCCTGAAGATTGGAGAGTGGCAAATGTTGTGCCTTTTTTAAGAAGGGCTGCAGGGAAAAGCCTGGGAACTACAGGACAGTGAGCCTCACATCTGTGGTGGGTAAATTGTTGGAAGGTATTTTGAGAGACAGGATCTACAGGCACTTCGAGATGCAAGGACTGATTAGGGACAGTCAGCATGGCTTGTGAATGGAAAATCATGTCTCACAAATTTAATAGAGTTTTTTGAAGGGGTAACTAAGAAGGTAGATGAGGGCAATACAGTTGATGTTGTCTACATGGACTTTAGCAAGGCCTTTGACAAGGTACCGCATGGTAGGTTGTTGCATAAAGTTAAATCTCACGGGATCCAGGGTGAGATATCTAAATGGATACAAAATTGGCTTCAGAGGGTTGTTGTAGAGGGTTGTTTTTCAAACTGGAGGCCTGTGACCAGCGGTGTGCCTCAGGGATCAGTGCTGGGCCCACTGTTATTTGTCATTTATATTAATGATTTGGATGAGAATTTATAGGCATGGTTAGTAAGTTTGCAGATGACACCAAGATTGGTGGCATAGTGGACAGTGAAGAAGGTTATCTAGGATTGCAACGGGATCTTGATCAATTGGGCCAGTGGGCTGATGAATGGCAGATGGAGTTTAATTTAGATAAATGCGAGGTGATGCATTTTGGTAGATTGAACCAGGGCAGGACTGACTCAGTTAATGGTAGGGCATTGGGAGAGTTACAGAACAAAGAGATCTAGGGGTACATGTTCATAGCTCCTTGAACGTGGAGTCACAGGTGGACAGAGCGGTGAAGAAGGCATTCGGCATGCTTGGTTTCACTGGTCAGAACATTGAATACAGGAGTTGGGACGTCTTGTTGAAGTTGTACAAGACATTGGTAAGGCCACACTTGGAATACTGTGTGCAATTCTGGTCACCCTATTGTAGAAAGGATATTATTAAACTAGAAAGAGTGCAGAAAAGATTTACTAGGATGCTACCGGGACTTGATGGATTGAGTTATAAGGAGAGGCTGAATAGACTGGGACTTTTTTCTCTGGAGCGTAGGAGGCTGAGGGGTGACCTTATAGAGGTCTATAAAATAATGAGGGCATAGACAAGGTAAATAGTCAATATCTTTTCCCAAAGGTAGGGGAGTCTAAAACTAGAGGGCATAGGTTTAAGGTGAGAGGGGAGAGATACAAAAGTGTCCAGAGGGGCAATTTTTTCACATAGAGGGTGGTGAGTGTCTGGAACAAGCTGCCAGAGGTAGTAGTAGAGGCGGGTACAATTTTATCTTTTAAAAAGCATTCAGATAGTTACATGGGTACGATGGGTATAGAGGGATATGGGCCAAATGCGGGCAATTGGGATTAGCTTAGGGGTTTTAAAAAAACAAGGCGGCATGGACAAGTTGGGCCAAAGGACCTTTTTCCATGCTGTAAACCTCTATGATTCACCACGCCACCCAACAGAAGTTGCTTGACACTTACTGTGCCGTACTCTGACTGGTTGGAACTAGTGAGAGTACGGCACAGTGGCACACTGGTTAGCATTGCTGCCTCACAGCGCCAGGGACCTGGGTTCAATTCTGGCCTCGGGTCACTACCTGTGTGGAGTCTGCACATTCTCCCCCTGTGTGGGCGCTCCGGCTTCCTCCCACAGTCTAAAGATGTGTGGGTTAGGTTGATTGGCCATGCTAAATGCCCTTAGTGTCAGAGGGACTAACAGGGTAAATATGTGGGGTTATGGGGATAGAGCCTGGATGTGACTGTCGGTGTAGGCTCAATGGACTGAATGACCTCCTTCCGCATTGTAGGGATTCTATGGTTCTAAATCTGTGTGCGCGGGCCTATTCTCTATTTCTTTATATTTTTTCTTGGGATGTGAGTGTCACTGGCAAGGCTAGCATCTGCTGTCCATCCCTAACTGCCTTCGAAAAGGTTGTGGTGAGTCATCTTCTGGAACCACTGAAGTCCATAATACTGTTAAGGAAAGAGTTTCAGGATTGTGACCCAACAACAGTGAAAGTGTACATTTCTATGCAAAAATGGCGCATGGCTTGGCGATGAGCTTCTAGGTGGTGGGTGTTCAATGTACCTTCTACTCTTGTCATTGGTTGTAGAAGTTATGGGTTTGAAAGGCGCTGCCAAAAGAGACTTGTGAATTGCTGCACTGCATATTATGAATGGCACACACTGCTGTAACTGTGAATTGGTGGTGCAGGGAGTGAATGTTTAAGGTCGGGGAGGGGTGCCAATCAAGCAAGCTTCTTTGTCCTGGATCGTGTTGAGTTGCTTGAGTGTTATTCGAGTTGCATTTATATAGGCAAGTGGAGAGCATTCCATCACACTTCTGATTTGTGCCTTGAAGATGGTGGACAGGAATTCCTGCAGTAATGACCTGGGGTTGAGATTATTGTCCTCCAAAAACCTACTCCAACCAGTGGAGAGTTTTTTGTTCGGGGGAAACGGAAGGGAGTAGGAAAAGTAAAGTTTTAGGTTGAGTGGACCACTTAATCTGCAACCTGTGTGCCCACTCCACAAACTTGTCTATGACTTCATGTCGTTCGACACTATCCATCTCTCAGTTTATAATGCTTCCAAGTTTTATATCATCCGCAAATTTTGAAACTGTCCCCTAATCTAGATTATTAATATATATCGGGAAAAGCATGGTCCCAGTAACGACCCCGGGAACTAAAAAAACCGACTAAAAAAATGCCTCCAGCCTGAAAAATATCCAACATTATTCTCTGTTTCCTATTACTCAGCCAATTTTGTATCCACAATGTTACTGTCTCTTTTATTCCATGAGCTGTAACTTTTATCACAAGTCTGTTGTGCGTAACTGAATTAACGCCTTCTGAAAGTCCATGCACAAAACATCACCAGCATTGCATCGACACTTTGTTACCTCTGTTACCACTTCAAAAAATGTCAGCAAGTTGGTTAAACACAATTTCCCCATTAGGAATCCATGCTGACCCTTCTTATCAACCCAGATTTTTCCACGTGACTACTAATTCTATCTCAAATAATTGTTTCCAGAAGTTTTCCATGAAAGAAGGTAACCTGGTTAGTTTGTAATTGCTGGGCTCATCCTTACAACCTTTCTTGAACAAGGACTTAACATTTGCAATTTTCGGTGGCACAGTGGTTAGCACTGCTGCCTCACAGCACAAGGACCGGAGTTCGATTCCCGGCTTGGGTCACTGTGTGGAGACTGCATATTCGCCCAGTGTCTGTGTGGATTCCCTCCAGATGCTCTGGTTTCCTCCCACAGTCCGAAAGACGTGCTGGTTAGGTGCATTAGCCACGCTAAATTCTCCCTCAGTGTATCCAAACAGGCGCCGGAGTGTGGTGACTAGGGATTTTCACAGTAACTTCATTGCAGTGTTAATGTAAGCCTACTTGTGACACTAATAAATAAACTTTAAACTTAAATCAATTTTTCAGGCCTCTGACACTTCCCCTGTATATTGGGAAGACTGAAATTTCGTGGCCAGCGGCCCTGCAATTTCCACTCTCAATTCCTTCAATATCCTTGGATGCATCTCATCCAGTCCTGGTGCCTTGTCAACTTTACACAGATTCATGCAGTTGAATACCCAGATCCCCTCTGTACTTCACTCACCTACATCTCTCTCCATTTAGACAATAATCTGCCTTTTGATTCCTCCTACCAAAATGTCTGATCTCATGCTTCCCTACATCAAACTATCGATATCCTATAGCAGAATCACAATATCCCCATCACAACATGCCCTTCCACCTTTCTTTGTATCATCAGCAAATTTGGAAACCTTACATTCGGTTCCTTCCTTCAGGTCATTAATGCAAATAGTGAACAATTGCAAGTGTGAGATTTTATTATTGGTTTTCTTTGTTCAACTCATGACACAGTGTTTAGCACTGCTGCCTCACAGCGCCAAGGATCCGGGTTCAATTCCGGCCTCAGGTGACTGTGTATGTGGAGTCTGCACGTTCTCCCAGTGTCTGCGTGGGTTTCCTCTGGGTACTCCGGTTTCCTCCCACACTCCAAAGATGTGCATGTTAGGTTGATTGGCCATGCTAAATTGCCCCTTAGTGTCAGGGGAACTAATAGGGTAAATATGTGGGGTTAAGGGGATAGGAGCTGGGTGGGATTGTTGTAGGTGAAGTCTTGATGGGCCAAATGGCCTCCTTCTGCACTGTAGGGATTCTATGAACCAATCCCTGCGGTACTCTACTAGTTACATTTTTCCGCTCTGAAAAGGACCCATTTATTCCAACTCTGTTTTCTATGTGATAGTTTTCAAACCATGCTAACACACTTTCTCCAATTCCATGGGATTTTACTTTCTGCACCAGCCTCCTATTCAGCACCCTGTCAAATGCCTTTTGCAAATCTAAATATGCTACATCTACAGGTTCCCTCTCTATCTACTCTCCCTGTTACACCCTCAAAGAATTTGAGCAAATTTTTCAAACATGATTTACCTTTCATAAAACCATGTTGACTAGGTTTGATTATATTCAGCTTTCTTAAATGATTAGCTATTTCCTCTTTGATTATTGACTCCAGCATCTTGCCAATAATAGATGATCAACTAACTGGTCTATAGTTACCTACCTTCTGCCTTTTTCCCTTTTTTGAACAAGGGTGTCACATTGGCTGTTTTCCAATTTTCTGTTACCCTCCCAGAATTAAGCGAGTTATGAAAATTTTTAACCAATGGGTCCACTACCTCTGCAGCCACTTCCATTGAAACACTAGCATGCACTTAGTCGGATCCTGGCAACTTGTCTACTTTTAGTCCCGAGTTACTCTAATACTCTATTCCTTGCGATTGGGATTTTTGTCAGAGCTACTATGTTGTTTGAAATTAGCCCATCTGATAACTTAGGGATATTTGCAATGTCTTCCACAGTGAAGACAGATGAAATATTTTATTTAACATATCTGCCATTTCTTTGTTTGCTGTTATCAATTCACCAGCCTCATTCAGTAGAAGTCCCACATTTACCTTAGCCACCCGCTTCCTACTTCGATATCCATAGAAACTCTTACTGTTTATTTTTATGCTGCATGCAAGTTATCTCTCAAAATTCATTTTCTCCCTTCTTATGAGCTTTTTAGTCTTTTGCTGCTGGATCCTAAAAAAGGCCTCAACCGGGATATTGGGTTCATATCACACTATTTGTAACCCCCACAGCCTGCCTGGACCTGCAGAGTTTCACTGGCTGTCTTGTCTGGAGACAATACACATCTTTTTAGCCTGTCTTGATGCTCTCTCCATTCACGTTGTTTGTATCTTAAAGACTTGATTAGCTGTAAGTATTCGCATTCCAACCATTATTCATGTAAATTGAGTCTGTGTCTTTATATGCCCTGTTTGTGAACAGAATTCCCACTCGCCTGAAGAAGGGGCTTGGAGCTCCGAAAGCTTGTGTGGCTTTTGCTACCAAATAAACCTGTTGGACTTTAACCTGGTGTTGTTAAACTTCTTACTGTCCTAAAAACTTCCCAGCCCTTTGGCCTACCACTATCCCTTTCCACTTTGCATATCCTGCATTTCAATTTAACATAATCCTTGACCTCCTTTGTTAACCATGGATTTTGTCTCTTTCCCTTGGAATCACTGTTTTTGATTGGGATAAACTCCTGCTGAGCATTTTGGAGCAGATGTTTGAATATCTGTTCATCTGCTGACCTGCATCTTAGCTTCTTTACCCAGTTCACCTTAGACAACTCCTCCCTCATACTATTATAATTGCCCTTATTTAAGTTGAAGACACTGGTTATGGACCTATGCCATTCATCCTCAAACTGTATCTGAAATTCTATCATATTGTGGTTAATATCCCCTAGGGGATTCTTAACCATGAGATCCCTTATTAATTCTTCATCGTCACACAAAATCAAATCTAAAATTGCCCGTTCCCGGGTAGGTTCACCAACATACTGCTATAAAAAGCAATCCCTGATGCACTCCACAAATTCTTCTTCTACGCTACCCTTGCTTGTTTGGTTTGTGCAACCAATGTGCAGATTAATATTGCAATCTGTGCTATCAATCCATCTATCTTGTTGCAAATGCTCAAGGCTAGTCCTGATAGGTTGAGGCTTGAGGGTTCCCATTGTGGGCAGACATTCAATAGTCTGGAGGATCCTGATCTGTGGGAAGCGACAGATATATTGTGCTGGTGTTTAGTGGTAGTTTCTTGGGCCTTCAGGAAATGCTCCTGCTCCTCCTGGCCCACAGGCAGTGCTGGAAAGTGCTTACCCCATAGATTTGACCCTAGTTTAGACCACTGGGTACCCCTGGAAACCTGACCAGAATGACTGTTCGAAAGAAGAAAGGTAGTTTAAATGACCAACCCAATGCTCACAAGTGGGTAGGTTGCCCGCCCCGTGGAAGTGGGTGATTTCAAGGTGGATTTGTTTCCTATTCTAAATTGTCTGCATTTTAACCTCCAACACAACCTCAACCCATCATTTTTAGGAGTTTTGATCCAATCCATTAAGACAGCAGTGCTTCATAACAAAGGGACGTTGACATGTTCATCCACAGATCTCTGAAGGTGGAAGGGCACATTAGTAGGGTGGTGAAAAAGGCATATGGGACACTTGCATTTATCAATCAAGGCACAGATTACAAAAGTGGGGAATTCATGTTGGAGTTGTATCAAACAACTAGAGCACTGTGTGCAGTTCTGGTGGCCACATTATAGAAAGGACGTGATTGCACTGGAGGCAGTGCAGAGGAGATTCACCAGAATGCTGCCTGGGATGGGACATTTAGGTTATTAGGCTTGGGTTGTTTTCATTGGAGCAGAGAAGATCGAGGTGTACAAGATTATGAAAGACATGGACAGAGTAGATAAGGAGCAGCTTTTCCCCTTAGTTGAAGGGTCAGTCACAAGGGGACAAAAGTTCAAGGCAGGAGGTTTAGGGTGGATGTGAAGAAAGGTTTTTTACCCAGAGGGTGGTAGCAGTCTGGAAAGCACTGCCTAGGAGGATGGTAGAGGCGAGTTGCCTCACATCCTTTAAAAAGTACCTGGATGAACACTTGGCAAGTCATAAGATTCAAGGCTATGGGCCAAGTGCTGGAAATGGGAGGTCAGGTGTTTCACATGTGTCGATGCAGGCTCAATGGACCAAAGGGCCTCTTCTGCACTGTATGATTCTATGAATCTATAACAGGCAGCTACTAAAGACACATTCTGCTGCATCAAACAAAAGCTTACAAAATACCCAAGAGGTGGAAGGCCTGTGTTGATGTAATAACATGCTACATAGAACAGACTAATATCAGTATGAGCCTCACAGCCCTCATATTTTGATTTGACTGGCCCGGATGGGGTACCCGGACAGGGTACCTGGACGAGCAATCAGATCCTTTGTGGATCAGCTGATGGGGGTATTCGCAGACATCTTCAACCTCTCTTTACAACTATCTCAGGTCCCTATCTGCTTTAAGAAGACGACCATCATCTCAGTACCCAAGAAAAACCAAGCAGCAGCCTCAATGACTATTGTCTGGTAGCTCTGACATACATCATTAAGAAGTGCTCCGAAAGGCTAGTCATGGCACGAATCAATACCAGCCTCATGGACTGCCTGGATCCACTACAGTTTGCCTACCGCCACAACAGGTCCACAGCAGATGCCACCTCCCTAGAGTAGATAAGGAGCACTCAACCGTGGAACACCTAGATAACAAAGACACTTATGTCAGACTCCTATTTATTGACTACAGCTCAGCCTTCAACACCATTATTCCCACAAAACTCATCTCCAAACTCCATGGTCTGGGCCTCGGCTCCTCCCTCTGCGACTGGATCCTGAACTTCCTAAACTCACAGACCACAATCAGTAAGGATAGGCAACAACACCTCCTCCATGATCATCCTCACCACCGGTGCCCCACAAAGCTGTGTTTTCAGCCCCCTACTATACGCCTTATACATTTATGACTGTGCGGCCAAATTCCCCTCCAATTCGATTTTCAAGTTTGCTGAAGACACCAACGTAGTGGGTTGGATCTCAAACAATGACGAGACAGAGTACAGGATTGAGATAGTGAATCTGGTGAACTGGTGCGGCGCCAATAATCTCTCCCTCAATGTCAACAAAACGAAGGAGATTGTCATTGACTTCAGGAAGTGTAGAGGAGAACATGCCCCTGTCTACATCAACGGGAATGGAGTAGAAAGGGTCGAGAGCTTCAAGTTTTTACGTGTCCAGATCACCAACAACCTGTCCTGGTCCCCCCTATGCCGACACTATTGCCCACCAATGCTCTACTTTCTCAGAAGATAAGGAAATTTGGCATGTCAGCTACGACTCTCACCAACTTTTACAGATGCTTCATAGAAAGCATTCTTTCTGGTTGTATCACAGCTTGGTATGACTCATGTTCTACCCAAGACCCAAGAAACTACAAAAGGTCGTGAATGTAGCCCAATCCATCACGCAAACCAGCCTCCCATCCATTGACCCTGTCTACACTTGCTGCTGCCTCGGCAAAGCAGCCAGCATAATTAAGGACCTCACGCACCCTGGACATTCTCTCTTCCACCTTCTTCCGTGGGGAAAAAGATACAAAAATCTGAGGTCACGTACCAACCGACTCAAGAACAGCTTCTTCCCTTCCCGTCAGACTTTTGAATGGACTTACCTTGCGTTAAGTTGATCTTTCTCTACACCCTAGCTATGACTTTAACACTACATTCTGCACTCTCTCATTTCCTTCTCTATGAACAGTTTCCTTTGTCTGTATAGTGCGCAAGAAGCAATACTTTTCACTGTATACTAATACGTGACAATAATAAATCAAATCAAAATCAAATCAAATCAAATTAAAATCTTCAATTCCACTAGCTCATTATGACGATGCAATGAGGTGTTTCCTCACAAGGAGTGAGTCAGAAGGCAAATTATTGCTCTACATGTTCCTTGGGGTTTATATTTAGGCATGAATCACCACCGTGTGCTTTGAGAGGCGTAAAGATGCCCAGAATGAAAGGACAGGGTCACTAGAATACTGGCTATAAAGTAAAAGGAAGAATATAACAAGTTACTGACTTCCAGGTTGTGCTTTCCTCCTGTTTCTAATTAAAAACATATCAATGACTCCGTGAGCTTAACAAGAATACATATAAATATACACATTAGAAGCAGGTGTAGGCCACTAGCCCAATCATTTACTCTTTCAATAAGATCATGGCTGATCTGTTTGTAACCTCCACTCCACCTTCCTGCTTACCCCCGATAACCTTTCACCCCCCCTGTTGATCAAGAATCTATCTACTTCCACCTTAAAAATATTGAAGGACTCTGCTTCTACCTCCTTTTGAGGAAGAGAGTTCCAGAGGCTCATGACTCGAGTAGCTGGACTAAATGAGATAGTTTGTTCACAGTCTGTGCTGAGTTAGCTAATTTTAATTAGGTGCTACAACTTTTATCAGTGATTCTTGTTTAAGGAGTGGATATATGCACTGATACAAAAGCAAAATGCTGCAAGTGCTGGAAATACGAAATAAAGAGGAAAACAAAGCCTCACATACTCAGCAGGTTTTGCAGCATCTGTGGAGAGAGAAACTGTGTGAACATTTCAGGTTAAAGAGCTTGCTTTGGTGCACTAATTTTTCTGCATAGTTTGTCATTCAGCAACACATTCTGAAAGTTGGAGTAAACCGTGACTTGGACAGGAGGGCTTGGCTTTGTTTTTACTTTCTTCCCACTGTGACAAATTAGTCTCTGATATCCAATAATGGATATTTGATCAGTTTTCCAGTAGGAATGGTAGGTCTGTGGAATGGTACCATGCAAGGAGCAATTGTCTTCACGAGATAAAAAAATTGATGAGAAAGAGAAAAGCATCAGTGGGGCACCTTATCTATGGCATGTATCACACCAAAAGGTCTGGAAAAAATACTCACACATGTTTTGACTCCATATTGTTTCTCCACTTTTTCTTTCAATTGTTTGAAACAGGTTTCCAATCTCTCATGGAAAGGCCTCAATGCTTCGGTTACCTTCTCACCATGAATTCGGACGCCCTCATTCAGGAATGGAATCTAAACAATTTTAGAAAATGCACAATGATGCCAATGTTCTACAATAACAACTTTCACTTGCACATTTCCGTTTACAGAACAAATGTCTCAAAAAGCTCTTTGCAGGAGAGAGAGAATTTGGGAGGGAACTTATGAGGGGTGATCAAAGATACTGGTAAAGAAGCAAGTTTAGTGAAATAAAAACAAATGCTGGAAAAACTCAGCAGGTCTGGCAGTATCAATGGAGAAAGGAACAGTTAACATTTTGAGTCCAATACGACTCTTCCTCAGAACTGAAGGGAAGTAGAAATGTTTTATGCTCTTGAAAGGGAGAAGAAAGATCAGGGATAGGTTAGAGGAAAGGTGAGCTTGAATAATAAAGGAACAAAAGACAAAGGTAGTTGTAATGGTTGCAGTAAAGAAACAAAACATTAATCCAAAATAAGGGTTAACGGCAAGTGTTACTGGCAGAATAAAGGCCAACTCTGCCTGAAAGCAAAACCATTGGCCGGGATTTTCCGTTCCTGTTCGCTTTGTGGTGTTTGGTGATGAGAGTGGGAAATATCGCGAGAAGTGCAAAGTCGCGTTTTACGTCGGCATAATCACATGACACAATTGTCCCCTCCCCTGTCAGTGATGGGGCCTTTTTCCCAATGTTTATCATCAGGAACATCATTTGAATACATTAACATATATTTATCAGGCCCATACGTGGGAATCATCTTCCCCCATCAAAAAGTCCATCCATGGCAATGTGACAGCAGAACGGCAGGAAGCCCAACTGCTCTCTGAAAGTGTGCAATGGCGAGTAGACCTTCCACGTGAGCTCAGGTGAGTGCAGCACTCAAGGGGGAAGAGGGTCATGACTGTGTAATACCCTGGCACCCTGAGCACTGTCCAGGCATCCTGCTGGTACTGTTGTAGTGTCAGAACAGTGTCTGGGTAGTGCCAGGTCAGTGTTCAGATAGCACCAGTGAGGTGTCAGGGTAGTGCCTTGGGCAGCAGTCTCCAAACTTTTCAGTACAAGGGCCACATTGTATATTTTACACATTTTCGCGGGCCAAAGAAAAAAAAGTTTTATAAATGAATGAATGAAATTTATTTTATCCGGGCTGGATGTGACCCGCTGTGGGCTGGATTTGGCCCGCGGGCCGTAGTTTGGAGACCCCTGGCCTAGGGGGTTGCCAAGGGGGGAGGGGGAGAAAATAATATTTTCTCACTCATTCTTGATATTTAGCGGATTGTCCACAGTTCATTTAAAACTATTGTTCTGAATTTGTAACATGACAGCATTCCTTTCATGCCTGATAGCACACTTTGTTGTATTATTTTGTATTGTGTTGTAACTACGTTGCTGGCTTGTAATAAACTCAATTTGTTCATCTATTCAATTCTGTGAAGTGTGTTGTTACTTATATTTTAATCTTTTGGATTGAATGTTAAGTGAAAAAAATGAATAGTGTGTTGTAGTATTTGCAAATTATGAAAGTGATTACAGTATTTGCAAATTATAGAGACTTCTTTTGATGTCCAGTGTTGGCACCAATTACTCTCTGCCGCATAGTTCGAAACTATAATGTACTAACACTAAAGTGCTATAACTTCAATGAAGTCTCTTTACAACACCAATATAATATTTCAATTTCTCAAACCAGCCATTATTAAGCAATTAGTGTTGAAATGTACTTCAATTTACGTACAGTATTGACAGCGATAATTTTAATAAATGTGAACTTCCAGTAAATGGATAAAAATTTCAAGTTTAAGACTTTTACTTTAATACACAAACCAAAAGCTTTGACATGCTAAAGTTTTTACTGTAACACACAAACCAGAACATTGTTTAAACACTATTTCAGTAGGCAACTTGCACTCTAAATTGTAGAAAAAATCCTCCAGTTAACATTTAAAACAACTGAAAATCTCCGTCTATGATTGCACTTTGCCTATCCCTTCATCTTCGAGGAACCAGTCCAAATGCTTCTTAGCTCCACTTTCCTTTCCAGTTTGATAATTTCTAATCTGTGTACTGACTTTTATGGTGTGGGTTACTCTGGAGATAACTCCTTCTAGCCAATACGCAAGCTCTCACCTTCATTTTGCCTGGTGAATAATCGAGATTTTCTAGAGAGGGCCAAAATGTGGCAGATAGAGTTTAACGTGGATAAGTGCGAGGTCATGCATTTTGGTCAGAAAAATGGGAAGGCAACTTGTTATGTAAATTGAGAGAGACTTCGGGGTGCTCCAGTGCAGAGGGATCTGGGTGTCTTCGTTCATGAGTCACAGAAAACTAGCATGCAGGTACAGCAGATAATAAAGAAAGCGAATGGAATGTTGGCATTTATAGCGAAAGAAATAGAATATAAAGGTAAGGAAGTATTGTTGCAACTATACAAGGCATTGGTGAGGCCGCATCAGGAGTATTGTGCACAGTTTTGGTCCCGTTATTTGAGGAAAGATGTAGTGGCATTGGAGGCAGCTCAGAGGAGGTTCACTGGATTGATTTCAGAGATTAGGGATTTGTCGTATGAAGAGAGATTGAACAGTTTAGGCCTATACTCTCTGGAATTTAGAAGAATGAGGGGAGATCAAATTGAGGTATACAAGATGATAAAAGGTATGGATAAAGTAGACGTGGAGCAGATGGTTCCTCTTGTGGGGCATTCCAGGACAAGGGGTCACAGTCTTAGCAAACAGAGTTGAGGAGAAACTACTTCTACCAAAGGGTTGTGTCTGTGGAATTCACTACCCCAAAGTGCGGTGGATGCAGGGACAGAGAGTAAATTTGAGGAGTTACACAGATTTTAAATTGGTAATGGGTTGAAGGGTTATGTGGAAAAGGCAGGAAAATGGGGATGAGGAGCATATCATGCCATGATCGAATGGCGGTGTGGACTCGATGGGCTGAATGGTCTAATTCTGCTCCTATATCTTATGAACTGATTAACTTTATCTTTTGGCACTCTCTCACTCAAATTCTTGCAGACTGGCCTTGACTGTGAGGCTCACTGATGCATAGGACAATTTGCAACTTGATTTTACATTGGCTTTCTATGAACTCTTCCCACACGAAGTCTATCTCCATGGCAACGTGAATTACACGGGCCTTATATCCAGGTAGAAAAACTAATTAGCTATCCTTTAGACCTCACAATTTCATACTCTCTTGGAATTAAATACACAGTTTATAGTGTAATCATTTACAAAACGTTACATTCTTAACACCACTGACAAAGTTATACTGAGTGGCCCACAGTTATTGGGTTTATCCTTACACCTTCTTTGAACAAGGGTATAATATTTATAATTTTCCAGTCCCTTGGCACCACCCCAGTATCTAAGGATTGTAAGAATTATGACCATCTCGGGTGCATCCGATCTGTTCCTAGTGACTTATCAACTTTAAAAACAGCCAATCCTCCTTATACCTCTTCTTTTTTGGTCAAGGCAAATGCAAAGTACTCATTATATAGAAGACTTTTAGATTCTCTATACTGTTAACTGCCAGCTTCTTTTCACACTCTCTCTCTTCGCTGCTCCAATGTCATTTTTCACTTCCTCTCTGAAATTTCTATAAGCCTGGTTCTCACTTGTATTATCAACTGGCATAATCCTTCTGCTTCATCTTACACTCCTCTTTTGTCATTCAGGCAGTTCTGGTTTTGGTTTCCCTCCCATTGCCTCTCATGGAAATGTACCTCGATAGCACCTAAACTATTTCCTCCACTTTTAAGACTACTCTGAAAAGTGTGAAGTGATGCACTTTGGAAGGAGCAACAAGACAAGGGAATACTCAATGAATGGCTGGACACTAGGAAGCTCAGAGGAATAGGGGGATCTGAGGGTGTTTGTCCACAGATCCCTGAAGACGGTAGGACAGGTTAATAGGTAGTTAAGAAGGCATATGGGACACTTGCCTTTATCAGCTGTGGCACTGATTATAAGGGCAGGGAGGTTATGTTGGAACTGTACAAAACTTGGTTATGCCATAGCTGGAGACTGTGTATGGTTCTGGTCTACAGGAAAGATGTGATTGCACTGGAGATAGTGCAGAGGAGATTCACCAGGATGTTCTCTGGGATGGAGCAATTGAGTTATGAAGAAAGGCTGGATAGGCTCGGGTTGTTTTCTTCAGAGCAGAGAAGGCTGAAAGGGGACCTGATTGAGGTGCACAAGATTATGAGGGGTATGGACAGGGCGGATAGGAAGCAGCTGTTCCCCTTAGTTGAGGGGGCATAATTTTAAGGTGAGGGACAGGAGATTTAGAGGGAATCTGAGGAAAAATATTTTCATCCAGAGGGCAGACCATGCAAAGGTTTGTTGACCTCAGCAGAATTTTCCAGTTTTGGAGTGAACGTGGCCAGAAAATCCAGCCCATACGCCAGAATTCTACCGCCTCATCCGCCATGGAATTGGAGCAGGTGAGGGGTGGATAATGGAAATATCCATTGACCTCGGGCAGGAATTTCTGGTCTCGCTCGAGCAAGGCTGCAAAATCCCACCCATAATGTCTGACTCATAAATATGAAGTGCGTATTACAGCACCATTATTGACTGAGCTGGACGAGTCCTGAAGGACACAGCTGAAAGGTGTGGCCTGCAGCAAGTAGTGAGTGAACCGACAAGAGGAAAACCTACTTGACCCTGCCCTCTCTGACATATGTGCCCATGACAGTATTGGTAGGAGTGACAATTGCATACTGGTGAAGCTACAGTACAGGACTACTTGCAGTCCAGAACTAAGAGATCCCACAATCAATGGATCAAATCTAAGCTCTGCAGTCTTGCCATGTACAGTCATGAATGGTGGTGGGCAATTAAACAACTAACAGGAGGTGAAGGTTTCACGAATAACCCCACCTGCAATGATGGTGGAGCGAAATGTATCAGTTCAAACAATGAGGCATTTGCAATTATCTTCAGTCAGAAGTGCCAGGTGAATGATCCATCTCGGCCTCCTCCTGAAATCCCCAGCATCAGATACCAGTCTTCAACCAATTTGATTTCCTCTTCATGATATCAAGGAACAGCTGAAGGCACTGGATATTGCAAAACCAATGGGCTCTGACAACATTCCAATGGCAAGATTGAAGACCTTTGCTCCAGAACAAGCCACGTCCCTTGCCAAGTTGCTCCAGTACATCTATGCGACAATGTGGAAAATTGTCCAGGTATGTATTGACCATAAAAATGCAGGACAAATCCAACTTGGCCAATTACATCATCAGTTTATTCTTGATCATCAGCAAAGTGGATAGAAGATGTCATCAATAGTGCTATCAAGCGATACTTAGTGAGCAATAACTTGCTCCCTGATGCTCAGGTTGGGTTTTGCCTGGGCCATTCATCTCTTGGCCTCATTACAGCCTTGGTCCAAATATGAACAAAAGAACTAAACTCAAGAAGTGAGACAATATGATGCAGTATGGCACCAAGGAACCCTAGCAAAACCGAAGTCAGTGAACGTCAGGGAGAAAATTCTCCTTTGGTTGGAGTCATACCGAGTGTAAAGGAAGATGTTTGTGGTTCTTGGAGGTTTAATCATCTCAATTTCAGGGCATGTTGCAGGAGTTCCTCAGGCTAACATCCTGAGCCCAACCATCTTCAACTGCTTCATCAATGATCTTCTTTGCATCATAAGGTCAGATCACAAAGCTTAGTGCCATTTGTAACTCCTCAGATATTGAAGCGGACCACGTCCATATGCAGCAAGGCTTAGACAACTTTCAGGCCTCGGCTGAAAGGTGGCAAGTAACATTTGTAACATACTAGTGCCAGACAATGACCATCTCTAACAAGAGAGAATGTAACCATCTCCTAAGAGTTTCAATAGCATTACCAATGCTAAATTCCCCGCTATCAACATCCTGGGGGTTACCATTGACCAGAAACTGAACTGGATTAGACATATAAATACTGTGGCTACAAGAGCAGGTCAGATGCAGGGAATTTTGCAGCAGATAACTTACATCTTGATTCCCCAAAGCCTGTTCACCACAAGTCAAAAGTAAGGGGTGTGATGGAATACTCTCCACTTGTCTACTTGAGTGCATCTCTAAGTACAGTCAAGAAGCTTGACACCATCCAGGACGAAGTAGCCCTCTTGATTGGTACCCCATCCACAAACTTAAATATTTACTCCCTCCACCACTGACACACAGTGCAGCAGTGTTTACCATCTACCAGATGCATTGCAGCAAACCACCAAGGCTCCATTGACAGCGCCTTCAGAATTAGCAATCTCTTCCATCGAGAAGGACAAGTGCAACAGATGTATGGGAACATCACCACTTGTAAGTTCTCCTCCAAGCCACACATCATCCTGAATTGGAACTCTATTGTCATTCCTGCACTGTCGCTGAGTCAAAATCCTGGAACTCCCTTCCCCACAACACTGTGGGTGTACCTGTACCACATGGACTGCAGCAGTTCAAGGAGGCTCGTCAACACTTCTCAACAATTAGGGATGTGCAAAAAATGTTGGCCTATAAAAAAAAGATGGGGAGCCTCAGGGGGAATCGTCTTTGTCCATTCGTAAACATTAAGAACCCCTTCAAATCTCCGCGAAGCCTCGAGAAACCTAGTAAAACCAAAACTGAACCTTTCCCAAGTTCTCAGATCCCTAGGCTGCCCTTCATGCTAATAATCAGTGTTTCCAATAACACTACTCTTATACAGGCACTAGATTCTATGGGACATCTGCTAAAACGTAAATATAATTACACCAGTAATTGTCAGTTCAATCAGCTTTCTTCCATCATTTTAGTTGTGATTTATTTTGATAGTTGTTTGGTTAGCATTTAGAAAAAAAACTGAAGTACCCCTGTAATTGTCAACAGTGTGGCTTTATTATTTTAAGGATTGGATTTTAAGTTCTTTTTTATTCTGCTGTATCATAATCTGAAATATGTCACAATATGTGGGCAAATCTATATTTCAAATACTTGCTGGAAAATGGTTTGGTGGTGAGTGGGAGGTTGTGCCCCAGTAGCATTCTCCTGTATGACTAAGGCCATGGAATGATGCGTGGGTAGATGGCAAATAAGACGAGATACAGATTTGTGGAAGGAGCTTTGTGCAGATTTGTACAGCTGCAGGGATAAAACAAATATGTTTTTAAACACTATCTTAAAGGTCAGAAACTCTCCCACTCGCACATAAATTGACTAAACTGTGTGATGGCAGAACGCTATTCCTTATGAAGACAGCTTTTGTAACTGAAATAGGTCTGTGATTCAAATCATGGTACGTGCAAAACCACTGGATAATCTCATTAACTCCGATACAACATAAATGTTCTGTGCTTAGTACTGGATCAAGGACAATCCATACAATGAAATTTCCAGAAGCATAAAACCACTTGTTTCATATAGTTGTAGGTAACCAAATGTAGCTACTTTCTCTTGGGATAGTTTTGGCATCCAATTTTAACTGTATTCTCCAATAGTGTCTAACAAAATATTTCCGGCCATAACCATTTTACATTAAAATAGCTTCATCCGTCAGATCTTGCTTCAGCTTAGAATGTTCGGATCACCTGGGGCTTCAATTTTAACTCCCCCCACTCCTGTGGAAGTAAGGAGTGGCAGTTAAAATGCAGCTGTGGACTTGCGCACTACTCCTTCACTCCAATCTGGCCCCCTCCAACTTTAATTGGCAGGCACCAAAGCCACCTGACTGAAGCCAGCAGGCTGGGCTCTAATCTGCTATTCTAACCTGAAGCTTGAGGGGAAGAACAGTGGTGCCTTCAACGCCGTTCCAAACCTGCCAGGAACAGCAGTCAGGGCCAAAATGTTCTTCCTACTTACGGCATTTCCATGGTTTATTATCTGACAAACCAGCATGCTGCACAGCATTTAATTATCTCTATTTGTGCTTATCCCTATAATGTTAATCATATCCTTAACAAGCCATTCATCTTGCTTTTCTTGTAAATATTAATTGACACACCATTAACTAGGCGTCTTATCCATATTTCAATTATTCTGTTGGAGAAAATTGAATTTCTTCCAGTTCCAAATCTTGTTTCAGGGTTTCTAATTTATACCTGTATTTTCTGTTCACATTTAACCATTTGATTTCTGATCTCTTTATGCCAGATATTGGAAAAACACACTTATTGTAATAGAAAAGCAAAATATTGTGGATGCTAAAAATCTGAAATAAAAACAGTTGTGGAAATGAAAATGGTCTGGTTTTTTGAGATAGCAGTTGCTGGCAATAATTCCATTTTTGTCATTTTCAGCTCCTCTAGACCCATTTTTTGTTTTTTCTCTTGTCCCACTTTTACTCTCCTTCCTCTTCTACCAGCATTCCTTCAATCACTTCATGCCTATCCCCATCACGGATGTCCCCTTTTCTTCTTCCCCATCTTTCTCAGCCTCTGCACTTGTTTAAAACCTGTTTTATCTCTGACTTTTTCCAGTTCTGCTGAAGTCATTAACATTGTTTCTCCTCTCTCATAAGCTGGCTGACCTGAATTTTTCCAGCATTCGACACTTTGATTCACCTGAACAAAGCTACTTAAACAGTACAAATAACATAATTTTATTCCAGATTTAAAGCATTACTGTAATATTAACTACTAAATGAAACGCAAAGTAGAATTTATGTCATAAACACATTTAAGTGGCTTTTCATTTGCCGTGGCTGTTTTTTACTCTTTTTATTTTAACTTCAGTTTTTCCATCCAAATTTCATCTATTTTAATCCTTTTCACTAATTGGAGTTGACGTGTTTTATTACTTTAACATTTATCTCAATATTTCCTATATCCATTTTAAAGGTGGAATCAATGATGATGATCTTTAAAGATCTTGTTTGTACAAGCAGCCTAGTTTTGTCACCTCATGGATGAAATTAGTCAATCCAAGGTGTAAAAATTGGGTCAGAACCAGGAAGTGCTTCATTACAATAAATAGTTCTGTTGCTTCATAGAGAACCAAGCCAAACTTTTTCTCAACTGTAACAAATGATGGGTGTGACAATCTATTTGACAAATGATGGGTCTAGTCAATAAATGATAGTTAGGAAATTCTGGGGAGGCCAAAATCACACCTTTCACTCAATACTCTATTGGGTCAGAATTCAAAAGGTATGCTTTTTGTATCTTAGGACATGATGCTTGGTTTGACATCCTCTAGGATAGAATTAACAACTGCCACTACTCACCACCCTAATAGATGGGTATATGATGCATACTTTTCTCAGAAATAATCAAACAGATCGGCTGAAGTGCATATTTATGATTCAATTATACCTCAGGTGTTTCGACAGCCAGGGTTAGGTTGAATGGGCTGACTCACAAAAAAAGGATAAAATTACTAAGTGATTTATATCTTTATCAATGGGGAAAAAAAACTTAGGCATATTTTTCTTAACTTCAGTACTCCAAAATCCTAATGTAACAAAACATTAAAAACCCTCTAAATTATGAGACTATATTTGACTTGAACTGAAGCCAAATACATTGGATACATTAACAATGCAGGCAGACTGCTGGCTGGGCAGTTCACACAGATGGATGACATAGAGTAAACCTGTAATAGAATAGGAAATAGGACCATCTTGACTCACTTGAATGTAATTCATGAAACATCTACAAATTTTTCTAAGAAATAGTTATACATCTAAGGGTTGCTCTGATCGTGAAATCACGGCTTGCTAAATGCCAGCTTGCCTTTAAAACTAAGCAACATATCCTATTGGAACATTCTTAAATTAAATAAACACCCTTGCATACAGTTTTTGGAATTAATGGTTTTTCAGCAAGTTGTTACTTTTTAAAAATTATCTCTACCATTAACCCAATATAATTTGATATTTCTAAGGAAGCGAGACTGATAGAAAATTTAGACTCATTAAACACAGTCCAAATCATGAGGTTACAGAAAAAAGGCAGGGTTTCCAGGGACCTGGGGCAATGTCATAAAATAAACTTCCGCCTCCTCTCTTATAGATTGCAAAATGTTGAAGATTTTAGAACCTTGGGTGAAGGTAGGAAGTGGTTGGGGCTGAAATCACTGTGGTACATAAATAGCATGGACTCAGGAATTCAAAGTACAATTTCAAAACTTGCAGATGGCAGCAAGTTAGGGGTTGTAATTGAGGCTTAGCAAGACAAAATACAAACAACATCAACAAACTTGCAGAATGTGAATGTAAATGACAAATGAATTTCAATATAGATGTGTGAGGTGGTGCATTTTGTACAGATAAGGGGCCACATAGTCCTTGGAAAATAATACCTATTTAAGATAGAAACTCAAGGGATCTAGGGGTATGGATTCACAAATCTTTAAAAATAGTAATGCAGGTTAACAAAGTCATAAAGTGTGCGAACAAAGCATTGGAGTTTATTTCAAGAGAAACAGAAATTAAAAGCAAAGAAGTTATGTTGAACTGAGGTCAAAAGAAGAGCCATACTGGACTCAAAACATTAACTCTGTTTCTCTCTCCACAGACACTGCTAGATCTGCTGAGGTTTTTCATCACATTGCTTTTTTTTAATATCAGATCCCCACCATCTGTGCTATTTTGCTTTTATTTTAATGGGATGGATCAGGTGGATAGATCAAGTAACAAATGATGAAGTGCTGGAGAATGAACAAACACAGAAAATTGTTGAATCTAATTAGGAAAAGGCAGAGGGACCAGACGGGATACCTTTTAACAGGAAACATACTATTATGAGATGTTATGAAGAGAAGAGGTCAAGGAAAACATGGAAGAGGAAAGAAGAGAATATAAAATCCCTACTGTACAGAAGGAGGCTATTCAGCCCATTGAGTCTGCACCAACTCTCTGATCGAGCGTCTTACAAGACCCACCCCTGCCCCTTTCTCTTAATTTCATGCATTTACCCTTTAAAATCCCTAACCTACACACCTTGGGACACTAAGGGGCAATTTAGCATGGCTAATCCACCTAACCTGCACATCTTTGGAGGGTAGGAGGAAACTGGAGCACCTGCAGGAAACCCACGCAGACATGAGGAGAATGTGCAAACTCGACAAAGACAGTCACTCAAGGCAGGAATCAAACTTGGGTCCCTGGTGCTGTAAGGCAGCAGTGCTAACCACTGTGCCACCGTGCCACATGATGCCTTGAAAATTGAACGAAATTACTGCAAAATGAAAAGAAAACTTGGACAGGGCTGTGAGTCATGGAGAAGACTATGAGCCCAGGGACTATCTTTGGGTAGAGCATATAAAATGATAATGAAGATGACCAGGTAAAACTGCCCCAATACTTGTATTTCTTTTAGTTCAGTCCCTCAGACCCTGGAAGGATATGCAAGGGTTGAATCTTGACCTGGTTTTCTAGTCCTAGGGGAGATATTTTTCTACTGAAAATCTGTCTGTTAGATTCAGCTAATTTCTGAAAAGGTTCGTCAGGTATTGAACCAGGATCCTCCCCTTGTATTCATAATAAAAACTTGTAGAACACCTACAAATATTATGTTTATTTGTTAATAGTGATGCCAATAAAAGATAAAGAGGACATAGCATCATTCTCCACTCCCAGTAATTTAATGAATACTGTTATGCGCCCAATTATTGTACAGTTATTGGACAAGTGTGATCATTGTTAAGAACTGGAATACACAGCACAATCTGGGAGGCATGAGTGATATCGAGTCATAGCGATAATGCTAATATGTAATTACATACAATATCTACAAACAGAACTTTTCATATTGTTTGTACTTAATTGGTCAGATGGCAAGATCCCTTTTAATCATCAGAGATTATAGTCACTTCCAGTTTTAAATAACTACTTTATTTTCCAAAAATGGTTTTGAGATCTCTAGAAAAAGGTGTTTAAACTGAACTTCAGTTTATGTTATACGATAACTAATTTTCTGAATATGTATTACCAATGTTGCAGAAGGTGCCAATGAAGTACAACAGGCTACGAGTGTAAATCCAGGTTACTGTGTGCAGATTAAAAAGCATTGACAGAGAAAATATTAAGTCTTTTAGTCTCATATGGGATTATCTACTGACATTTGTGTGTCACAATCTGAAACTCATGATCATGTGACATTCGTTCTGTCAGATGAAGTGACAGACAACTTTTCACAGAAAAAATGCAGTGCTGTCTCATGGGTTGCTGGTTTATTCCTTTCAAGGCTCACAACATCTCAAGTGGTTAAAATCATGTGGAATTTACCTGCCATGCAATGAGGTCCTTGAGTTTTTCGATCTTTTCATGGTCTTCAGTGTGTTCCTGCAGATATTTTTCAGTGAAGAATGCCTGGTATATAAAAAAAAACTCATGTTGTTTAATCAAGAACAATTAGGAATCTATTTTAAGTGGTATAATCATAATAGAACTTGGAAGTGCTGCTGTCATTATTAGAAAATGTGTGTTGGGGAGAGACCAAGCTTCTAACTGTAAGCTTTAGTAAATACAAAACAAACATTTTCACCGGATGTAGAAAAATATGTGATATTAAATGATTTATTTATCCATACCCTTGCTAAAATTAACTGTGTGTGTCGAGGTAAAATCTATCGAGAAAAAGTATTAATCTATAATAGATTGGGTAATCTTAAAATTAATCTGATTATTCAATGATAATGTAATTTAAATAAGGGTTTATGACTTTGACATCTGTACTGTTAAATAGAAAAGAAGGGGGGGGGAAATCAATGAACAAACCTTTTCATAATTGGTGAACCCTCCCATTACTGCAGGATCCACAATTCCATTCAGCAGCATGGAGAGAGGGTTAATCGGCAGATTTGGGTCATTCATGTGCTGTTGAACCATATTATTGATCTTCTCATTCGTTAACTCCATTGTTTCTATCGCATTTTCCAGCGGGCTTATCTCAACCTACAAAGACAATATATATATATATGAAAAATATATACATGTAAAAATATAACCTTCAAACTAGCACTTTTCTGCTTGAAGTAATTATAATTTGAATGAGTTCCGATATATTTGTACCATGCTCAGAAAGAGAAATTAAGATATTTTGCATTTTATTTCAGCAGCAAAAAGCAATTTCATGTTTATCTCTAATTTTCTCTATTATGACCAATTAACAGCAATACATGTTCCATAATCTGAAGAAAATTGGGACTCAAAATGGTTTATAATCCTCTGAACTGAATTTTTTTGGTTAATAAGTAATGAGAATGCCATTATCTCATAGAATCCCTACACTACAGAAGGCAGCCATTTGGTTGTTCGAGCCTGCACCGACAACCATCCCACCCAGGCCCTATCCCGTAACGCCACATATTTACCCTGCTAATCCCTCTGACACCAAGGGGCAATTTTAGCATGGCCAAACCACCTAACCCACACATCTTTGGACAGTGGGAAGAAACTGGAGCACCCGGAGGAAACCCACGCAGACATGGGGAGAACGTACAAACTCAACACACTGACCCAAAGCCGGAATTGAACCTGGGTCCCTGGCGTTGTGAGGCAGCAATGCTAACCACTGTGCTTCCGTGTTCTATTATGTAAGTTCCAGAAGGTTACATTCCTCACAGTTATGTCCCTGAGAAGTCACCAGTCTGTGCCTAAAGGTACATTCAGGTAAGTTATATAAAATTAAACAAATTAAAATGATTTAGTTTGCTTTAAGCATTGTTACAGTATTACTCCTTGGATGACAAACATCCTGTCAACTATAATCTTGGATTTCAGTTGTTATGATTCAGTTCTACAATCATATGTAAACATTAAAATATACCTGAGGTAAAACTGGCTGCGTAATCTCATCATTATAGCCAACATCAATAAATATCCACAGCACAGAATAATGGCCTTGATTCTGAGGTCAGCTGTGAACAAATAACATGTCCCATTCTTTATACTGACATCTATCTTCCTACTGATTTTGCTTGGAAAGGTTATGATCAAATCCCTCTGCATATACGATTATAGATATCCAAAATCTGGTCACATGCAAACTACTTGGCTTAACAGATTGTGGAAATTTGGATCGAAGTGAGTTATGTGCATCATTCCAATATGTCTAATCTCCCTAACCTCTAAAGTACCTCTTTATTTGAATTTTGACTGGTAACTTACTCTGTAGTTGACATGACAACAATAACAGTACAGCAGGATGTCCAGAAATAAGATGAATCTAAAATTAATCCATCAAACACTCTGTCCAAACAAACCTATGCTCTCAAAATTGGCCACATTCTTGCCTCTCCAGTGGAAATATGCTCTAATTGCACTTGTTTGCTTGCATACATCTCAAAACATTGATAACAGATTCTCAGGCACAGTAGAAAACAAAGTCAATTCCTCTTTTGGAAAGTCAATTTCTTGTTCTTGTGATGGCAATATTTTTGAACATTTTTAAAAATTCATTCTCACTGGAGACCTGCATTGTGTTTGCTGTTTCGAATAATATATTTTTATTGCACATGTTTAAGTCACATTAAAATTTCACCAGCCTTACTGATTTGATTGCAGGTTTTCAAACGTGTTGCTCCTGATCTGCATGAATACATTAGTCGAAAAATGTAAATTTTACAATTCAAGGAGGAAACATATTGGTGTGAAATTGGTGTTTTTTAGGCCCCGATTGTTTACATTGATTTCTGCTTATTTATATCCATTTAAGTTTTGTGCATATCCTGATGAGATTGGGAGGAATGCGTTTTGAGATTGGCAAAAATAAGTGTGACATTGGGCAGTTTCTGTGTCTATCTTTAGGTTTGTACCCATGTAGGAAATTTCAGGTCTTGTTCTGGCATAACATGTTTATTTAAAGACAACTTTGCATTTCTGAATGCTCTGCGACACCTGCACTATTCTGTTCTCTTCTCAACTCCAGAGTAAACTACCAATCACGATTCAAATATGTTTCATTGTGAACATTGAAGATCAAATTTAAGCATTCATTCTGTGATCAAATTGTAGAAATAAATTTTACTCTGTAACATTACATAAAATATGCAGCCCTGAAACAGATCACTTGGTCTGTGTTGGTGTTTATACTCCATACACTTCGCCTATCCCATCTATTGTATCTCAGCCTTCTAATGTATACTTCTATTCCCTTTTTTCTCCTGTACCTGTCGTAATTTTAGAAAGAATCTAAACCATTTACCTCATGATGTGGAGATGCTGGCGTTGGACTGGGGTAGGCACAGTAAGAAGTCTCACAACACCAGGTTAAAGTTCAACAGGTTTATTTGGTAGCATGAGCTTTCGGAGCACTGCTCCTTCATCAGGTGGGCAGCGCTCCGAAAGCTCGTGCTACCAAACAAACCTGTTGGACTTTAACCTCGTATTGTGAAACTTCTTGCTGTACCTATTTACCTCAACAGCTTCCTGTGGTAGCAAGTTCCACATTTAACCAAACTGAGTAAAGAAATTTCTCCTGATTTCTCTATTGAATTGGTTAGCAACCATCATGTATTTATCATCCCTAGTTTTGGATTCTTCCACAACTAAAAACAGTCTCTCCACATCTATTTAAACCCATTCAAAGTTTTAAAGATCTCCATCAGTTCTAAGTCTTTTTCTAAAGATAAAATATTTTAGAATTGAAAGTAGGGAGTCTACAGTTTGTAGTCCAAATATCTAATCAGATGGTAAGAAATTTAGTTTTTTTTTGGATGGACAAATCCAAACATTCCACTTGATATTCAAGTAAATTATTACATGGCATAGGTGGATTTCTTTAAATGATAATGAACTTGTTTTTAGAACAAAGTCACTTAATCTGACTGACAAAAATATCACTGAAATATAGCAATGACACGCTGATAATGTCAGCCTATCAGCATGGGAGAGACAATGGCCTAGTGGTATTATAGCTAGACTATTAATCCAGAAACTCAGCTAATGTTCTGGGGTCCTAGGATCGAATCCACGGCAATAAAAACATATCTGGAATTAAGAATCTACTGATGAACCATTGTCGGAAAAACCCATCTGGTTCACTAATGTCCTTCAGGGAAGGAAATCTGCCATCCTCACCTGGCCTACATATAACTGCAGAGCCACAGCAATGTGGTTGACTCTCAACTGTTCTCTGAAATACCACTCACTTAGTTCAAGGGCAACTATGGATGGGCAATAAATGCTGGCCAGCCAGTGATGCCCATGTCCCATAAACGATTAAAAAATATTGGGCTGTAACTCTGCAATATAGAATTCAGCACCTTAGATCACAACTATCATTCCAAATTTGTTGGACAGTAGTTCCAGTAATAGGTTTCCTATAACTCGTTACATATCGTCTGGACCCTATTTTGCTTCTTTACTTGTCCCTTTTTTTATTTGTCACAAATAGGCTTGTATTAACACTGCAATGAAGTTACTGTGCAAATCCCTTAGTCGTCACACTCTGGCCCATGTTTGGGTACACTGAGGGAGAATTTAGCATGGCCTTTGCACTTAACCAGCACTTCTTTCGGACTGTGGGAGGAACTCTAGCACCCGGAGAACGTGCAGACTCTTCAGAGTGACCCAAGCCAGGAATCAAACCTGGGTCCCTGGCGCTGTGAGGCAGCAGTGTTAATCACTGTGCCACCGTTGCCTTACATCATCACGCCTTTTTGCATTTAGTCACTCCTGGCCTCTCCCCTATTACAGATCTTCCCTTTGTTCTCACAAGCCCTCTGATGCTTGTTCTGCACTTGCTAAAAGTGGAAAATCTCTTTAACATCTTGCAGGTTAATGACATTTATCCACTTGAAGGTTAATCCTGTTTCTCTCCTCACAGATGCTATCAGTATGCTGACTATTCCACGCATTTGCTAATTTTACTTTGGATTTCCAGCATTTGCAGTATTTTGCTTAGGTATAGGTTTTATTTTCAATCGCCAAGTATGCTCTGCCATTGCTTCTTCTTTATTTGAAAAATATTCTGCAACTTTTGCAAAGCAAACTTCAAAAGACAATCTATTCCAATCCTTACTGTGAAGTTAGTGTCCCTTTAAGAAAGGTTTTTCTTTAAATCATGGTCACGGTCTTAGGTGATGCCATTAGTGGAAGGAGAAAGAGGAAAAAACTGTGAGCTCAGGTGACAAGGGTTGTTATTAGTTTTGTTTTGTCTCTCTGTTTGTATTTTGAAAGTTTTACCAGTTAGCTGAAAGCATTGCTTATTTCCATTCTGCAATAAATAATCTACGTATTAGTGGCTGCAGTAAGGAGTCTATGTTTTTGGTGTTTTGGGGAGCTGATGATTACAAGCTGCTCTGAATTTTCAAGGTCATTTGAAATCAGCACTCAACCCAGGGAACTGGATTCCAGTATTATGTGAATTTTAGCCTGTGCAGTGATAAATCTGTTTAAAGGGTTTTGATTATTGGATTTTGATTGGAAAACATTAGAGATAATCATTAAGAGTTATACATTATAGTGCTTGCTTTGTTTCTTGTTTATAATTGATAATTCTTGCTACTTTTCTTACTATACAAAGAACAAAGAAAATTACAGCACAGGAACAGGCCCTTCAGCCCTCCACGCTTGCACCGACTATGCTGCCCGACTTAACTGAAACCCCCTACCTTTCCGGGGACCATATCCCTCTATTCCCATCCTATTCATGTACTTGTCAAGGCGCCCCTTAAAAGTCACTACTGTATCCGCTTCCACTACCTCCCCTGGCAACAAGTTCCAGGCACCCACTACTCTCTGTGTAAAAAATCTGCCTCGTACATCCTTTAGAATCATAGAAACCCTACAGTGCAGAAAGAGGCCATTTGGCCCATCGAGTCTGCACCGACCACAATCCCACCCAGGCCCTACCCCCATATCCCTACATATTTAACCGCTAATCCCTCTAACCTACGCATCTCAGGACTCTAAGGGGCAACTTTTAGCATAGCCAATCAACCTAACCCGCACATCTTTGGACTGTGGGAGGAAACTGGAGCACCCGGAGGAAACCCACGTAGACACGAGGAGAATGTGCAAACTCCACACAGTGACCCAAGCCGGGAATCGAACCCAGGTCCCTGGAGCTGTGAAGCAGCAATGCTAACCACTGTGCTACCGTGCCGCCCTCCACTGTGCTACCGTGCCGCCCTTTAAACCTTGCCCCTCGCACCTTAAATCTATGCCCCCTAGTAAGTGACTCTTCCACCCTGGGAAAAAGCTTCTGACTATCCACTCTGTCCATGCCTCTCATAAGTTTGTAGACTTCTATCAGGTCTCCCCTCAACCTCCATCGCTCCAGTGAGAACAAACCAAGTTTCTCCAACCTCTCCTCATAGCTAATGCCCTCCATACCAGGCAACATACTGGTAAATCTTTTCTGTACCCTCTCCAAAGCCTCCACATCCTCCTGGTAGTGTGGCGACCAGAATTGAACACTATATTTCAAGTGCGGCCTAACTAAGGTTCTATAAAGCTGCAACATGACTTGCCAATTTTTAAACTCAACGCCCTGGCCGATGAAAGCAAGCATGCCGTATGCCTTCTTGACTACCTTCTCCACCTGCATTGCCACTTTCAGTGACCTGTGTACTTGTTCACCCAGATCCCTTTGCCTATCAATACTCTTAAGGGTTCTGCCATTTACTGTATATTTCCTACCTGTATTAGACCTTCCAAAATGCATTACCTCACAATTGTCTGGATTAAACTCCATCTGCCATCTCTCCGCCCAAGTCTCCAACTGATCTATATCCTGCTGTATCCTCTGATGGTCCTCATCGCTATCCGCAAATCCACCAACCTTTGTGTCGTCCGCAAACTTACTAATCAATCCAGTTATATTTTCCTCCAAATCATTTATATATATTACAAACAGCAAAGGTCCCAGCTCTGATCCCAGAGGAACACCACTTGTCACAGCCTTCCATTCAGAAATGCACCCTTCCACTGCTACCCTCTGTCCTCTTTGACCGAGCCAGTTTTGTATCCACCTTGCTAGCTCACCTCTGATCCCATGCGACTTCACCTTCTGCACCAGTCTGCCATGAGGGACCTTGTCAAAGGCCTTACTGAAGTCCATGTAGACAACATCCACTGCCCTACCCTCATCAATCACCTTTGTCACTTCCTCGAAAAACTTGATCAAGTTCGTGAGACACGACCTCCCCTTCACAAAACCATGTTGCCTCGCACTAATATGTCCACTTATTTCCAATTGGGAATAAATCCTGTCTCGGAGAATCCTCTCCAATAATTTCCCTCCGATTGATGTAACTGATGTATACATCAGTAACTGATGTATACATTTTAACTATATCGAACTGTGTTTGATAAAAGCACCCTGGTGGATCACTTGAATTATACCTGAAGTGGAACATCTCATGTTCATCCTAGCCAAATTCAAAATGCAAAACTTATGGTTCAAGCAGGCTTCATAAAACATTTTAGAGTTTCTAACCTGAACCATAGCACTACCCCTGAAATTCTACTCATAGTTCTCATTGCAAAAGGTTGATTCCCATTCAATCCAAACCAAGTGCCAAAAGAAGAAAGTAGGCATATACATTAAAATTGTCTGTCTTTGACATATTTTACTGCCTTCTTATGACAAAAAAATCTGTTTGCTTTTCCTAATGCTGCGTTTAACCATGAAGGACAGGTTATATAAATTATGGATCAAATCACATCAAAAAGTAAATATTAATAGATGCAATTAGATTTATTTAGCATCTCCCTCATCAGGGTTAACAAAAATCAAATAAAATTTTCTGCAAAGCTGTGTACTAAGTCGTTCCTTGTATATTCAGTTTTTGACAGGAAGTCTGATGATGATGATAGAAAAATCATTTGTCATGTTCTATGAAAACCTGAAGAGGAAACTTGAAGTAATTGAAGGGAGACAGCACAACTCACTGAAACATGAAAGTGATATGGATGGTTGCTACCATGATCAATTTCGGATAGTAAGCTAGTAAAATAATCTGTTTGAATCCTTTTAGAATGATGGTCACAAGTTGATACGCTTGGACAAACAAAGCCATAACAAATACTTTTCTCTTCCCACAAAAAATGATGGGAATTTACCCCACTTCAGTGAATAATAGTTTTCTTAATAAATGCCAGATGATAGATTGCCATTTATCTGGCATAACCATATTCTACATTTTTGATAAGGCACTTCCCGAGTAAATATTCAGTTCTACATTATCAGATCATAAATACTGCTCTCATTTTATCAGATAGTGGATACTGGTCAATCAATTAATTCATTTTATTGTCCATACAGAAATTCATTTTGGGTACACTGCTTGTTTGTTAAAAAAGTTACATGTGAATGAATAATAACAATAAAAGAAAGATTACCCAATCACAAAGATCTAACTTCAGTTTAGAATTATATTCTTCTTCTTTGGCAGTCCCTTAGGATCGAGGATGATTTGCATCCACTCCAGGGATGTAGCTTCTATGGTAGCTGCAGGGTCCAATCCTGGAGCTGCAGAATCTGCCTCAGGTTTGGCAGGTGGTGTTTGATGAGGTGGGTGGGTGGGATGCTCTGGATTCTGTGATCTCTTTCCCCTGTTTACACTTGGCTTCTGCATGCTCTACCTGATGACGCTCAAGGTGATTGGTGCACTTGCGGATCTTCTTCTTCAGTTTGTGTATTCCAAAGCAAGTGATTCCCATGTGTTGATGGGGATGTTACATTTATTTAGAGAGGCTTTCAGAGTGTCCTTGTAGCATTTCCTCTGCCCTCCGAGTGATCGTTTGCCATTGCGGAGCTCGCTGTAGAGCACTTGTTTCATATGTCTTGTATAGGGCATGTGGACAATGTGGCCTGCTCGTCGCAGCTGGTCGAGCATGACCAGTGCCTCGATACTGGGGATATTGGCCTGGGAGAGGATGCTCACATTAGTTTGCCTATCCTGTCAATGGATTTGCCGGATTTTGCAAAGGCAAAATTGATTACATCTCTCCAGGGATTTGAGGTGTCTGCTGTACATTGTCCATGTTTCTGGTGCATCAGGAGGGCAGGGATCACAGCTGCTCTGTACACCATGAGCCTGATGCTTGCTTTGAGGTTTTGGTATTTCTCAGGTGACCAAAGCACTGGCACATTGAAATCAATATTGGATTTCATCTTCGGAGTCTGCCTGTGCTGAGAGGAAGCTTCTGAGGTAGGGGAAATGATACTTTTTTAAAGATAGTAACAATGAAGGCATTTTGGAGATCTCCTGGCATGCTCTCTTCCATTCGGACAAGGGTGATGAGGTTATGGATTCTAGTCTAGAGTGCCTCTCTGCCGCATTTTAAAGTTTAGCAGGGTTTCCACCTGCGCCGGAGGGCTTGTTGTTTCATCTTGTTGTTCCATCTGCATTGGATGGCTTTTTCGACATCATAGCGAGCTGGGGTTGGTGAGATGGTGGTGGGTACCGTGTCATGGGATAGTATCGAGGACATTTGTGGCAAAGGCTGCATCTTGATTGAGGAGGTCCTCACAGTGCTCTCTCCAGCTGGCGTTAACAGCCTCTCTGTTTTTGGGTCTCAGTGGGCCATAGATAGTTTTAATTGCACTGAAGCCATGCACATTGTGGTTCATGACAAGTTGCTAAGTCTCTTGTGCTCTTTCCACCCACCATTTGTTCTTTAGGTCATTGGTTCTTTGTTGCACCTCGTCCTACAGTTGTTACAAACTAGACTCCATTCACGAGCTGAGCAACTACTCCATGTTTGTGCTCTGCCAGCGCTCTGGGGAGAACTCATATGCTCCTGTCACATGACCCTTTTTTAGTTGCGTCATTACATGACCATTCGGACTACATCTTTTCCTTTAAATTGAGACAATCGGTGGTACTGAGATGCAACAGTATGCATGAACAGTAATTGTGTATATAACGTAGATTGAAAAGGCTAACAATACATAACTGTTTACATATGATGAAACATAGATTAAACTGCTGCAGTTGATGCGTGGCCCATCGCAGTTACTCCACTCCCTCTCTTTTGTTGTGTGTAGATGAGATTTAAAGGCCAATTGCAGGCTAGGTGGTGACATAGTCCTGGAACCTTGTATTTGGTTTGATCACACATCCTGAGCGTGTGGTAATAACAATTGGTTGTGCTAGATTTTCTCAGACATTTTCTCAGTGTCGACAGCCTGGAACATTCCCTCAATGTACTCAATGGGTGAAGAGCTCGCTGCGGCACGGTAGCACAGTGGTTAGCACTGCTGCTTCACAGCTCCAGGGTCCCGGGTTCGATTCCCGGCTCGGGTCACTGTCTGTGTGGAGTTTGCACATTCTCCTCGTGTCTGCGTGGGTTTCCTCCGGGTGCTCCGGTTTCCTCCCACAGTCCAAAGATGTGCGGGTTAGGTTGATTGGCCAGGTTAAAAAAAAATTGCCCCTTAGAGTCCTGGGATGTGTAGGTTAGAGGGATCAGCAGGTAAATATGTGGGGGTAGGGCCTGGGTGGGATTGTGGTCGGTGCAGACTCGATGGGCCGAATGGCCTCCTTCTGCACTGTAGGGTTTCTATGATTTCTATGCGTTGGCCTCTGGAGTAGTCTACATGTAGTACACCTGTGTTGTAGGCTGGATGACAGGAATGCTATGGCATCAGTTGGTACCGGTTCTGATACCTCTAGGAGGTGACGGCGGTTGTCTACGTAATGGACATCGTCTGAGGTTATCACGTAATTGTTCGGATGTGGGCCATGGCTGTGTACCACCACTAACTTGTCATGGTCACATGTGGTCAGGATCCTGGCCATTTGATCAGCTGTTAGAGGGCTGGGTCTGTGGGCATTTTGATCATAGTGCAGATTGCTTCTCAATTGACATTTCATGAGAGTATCATTCACATTGGTTCCAAGTTTGTGCTACGCAGAGCATTAGCAGTAGGGATTATGGTCCTAGGCACCTGAAATAGAGCTGTTAAGCTGTCGAGGCCTGGCTCTATTGGGGCAAATTTCACAGGTTCAGGAGTGTAGCATAATAACCTGAGATATCCTGGGAACATGTCTCTAGAAGATGCTTGGCTGAGTGCTCAAAGTCCCATGTGTGTAAAGTTTAAGAATTGGTGAGCATTGTCTGTCATGAGTCTCGGAGGGATGATGTCTGTGGCAATGTATCTCTTGAGCTTGATGATGACTGTGTTACACATCATGTTTGGCAGATGGTCGAGTTCAAACCAGCCAGAATACAAATCAACTAGGACTAAATGTTGCTTACCATTCCAATTGAATATATCAGCTGCTGTGGATAACTATGGGCGGTCCAGAACTTCATGTAAGTACAGTGGTTCTTTTGCTTGATGCAGCTTGAGTGCATTGCATGGTGCCCATCTGGAAACCTCCCTTTCCATGTCAGCAAACATGAAAGGGCAGTATAGTGATTGCTTGGCCCTGTATCTGGTTTCTGCTTGAAAGGATTTTAATTTTCTTGAGGTAGTATAATCATGTAAGTCCCTTAGCCGCTGTTAGTACACACTTATAGTTAGTAACTATGGTAATTGTTCTGTTGTTGTCATTCACACCTCCTCTAGATTCATCTTTTGTTTCTTTATTTGTCTCATTACCTCCCACCTTTGCACCATTATCCCTTATGTCATTTAACACTCACCTATCACGGACCTACCCTTTGTTTCCGAAGCCCCCACTTTTTTTGCTGTATTTGCTAAAAAAGTTAAATCTTGGACCTTTTGCTGTTCTGACTGAAGGTCATAAATCTGAAATGTTAACTTTGTTTTTCTCTCCATAGATTTACATGAGCTGCTGAGTATTTAGGCTTTTTATTTCAGATTTCAAGCATCCACAGCATATTGCTTTTGCACAAGAGGTTTTAGAGACAACTAATTTACAGGTTTGACTTTATATTCTTTTCTTAACAAGATCACTGTTACATGCCTGTTTAATGGGTTTTATAAAAGCCATGTAGAGTCAGTAGTGTAAATAGGATTTATGTACACCTATATTAGTTATGTATCATTTAGAAAGTACAAAAATGTATTACAAAAAGTTAGCCATAAATTGGTCAGTTACTTTTCAGATGCTCCGTTTTGATGTGTTTCTGTGCCGACAATGTTGGCTTTCGAAAAAGATTTGGGCCCGAATATTACACTCCCCTCCTGGTGGGTTTTGAGGTAGGGTGGAAACATGAAATTTCATGTATGGGATTCGCTCTGGGTTCCCCCCCTGCCCCTACCTGGTAGCAATAAGTGGTCACTTAAGGGCCGTTTCCCAGCCAGTCTCAAGTTTTAGGCTGGTGGATGACAGTTCAGGGGAGGAAACACATAAATAAATATAGTTGGATCTCAACAGCAGGGTGAGAGTGGTGTTGGAGGAGAAGCTCCCTTCCGAAGCTCTCTGCAGATTCGGGGTGCCCTCTCCGAAGCCCTGATCCCTGGTGACCTTTGGACTTCCCTCTCCCACCCACCTATGAACCCATGAAACCCTGATTAAACCCCTCGCAATCCCCCAGCATAGACATCCCTTGCCTCCCTGGGACCACTGCCACTTTTCTTGTCCTCCAGTTGCCGAGACGTAGTGCCAGGCAGCTCCCTGCAGTGCCTCTTCCGGCCACTGCAGCACTATCCCTAGAGAACGGCCGACCAATCTGACTGGCTGGCAGCTCTTCCAAGGCAGGACATTCTCCCGAGTGAGAGGTGGACGTTCCATCTTATGCCAATCGATGTTTGTTCGAGCACAATTTGGCATTGGGGCTGCTGGATTTGGCGGGGATGTGTTCCCCAAACCCCCCTCCCAATCCTGAAAGTTCAGGCTTTGGTGTAAAAACCCAGTTCAACCTAGAGATTTTATAACAGTTGAGTTAAATTATATAGTCATCATGGTATCATTTTTCATCATTATATAAAACCAGCTTCCATGGACAGTAAGCTACTTTGTGTCCAACCATTTGCACAGATTTACTTGTAAGTGCCTTAACTACTTCTTGGGTACAATTTTACATTGCCCTGCAAATGGATTTGCAGGCTTGCATGGGGTTGGGGGAGGTGGCAGGGTGGCATGTAAAATTCAGTGGCTGCCTTTCCACTATTTACCCACCTGCACCTGACCTGACCATGATTTATGGGCAGCAAGTGAGGCCTCAGATGGTCTGCTTGCCTTCACGGGAATGGAGATCCTTAAGTAGCCAATTAATGGCTATTTAAGGGCCATTTCCTCCACAGTTGCAATGTTTTGGCCAATGGGAGAAAGTGGTTGTCATAAGAGCTTGCTGGGGCCTTGGGTGGGAAAAGGGGAAGTGCCTCCTTCCCATCTTTGCCAACAGGAGGCATCGGTTCCCCTGCTGCCCCCAAATTCTGCCCCCACTGGGTATCCCCTCCACTTGTGCACCCTGGCACCATCCCCATTACGCTTTCCAGACCACCCCCTATCCCTGAGGCGTCCTAACCCGTCCCCATCGCTAATTCCCCCCCCCACAAAGATCCAGTCCATGCTTCCTATTCTTTAAAGAGTGGATGTCGTCCCCGCAGTGGCCATCACTCCCAATAGTGCTGCTGGGACCAGACAGCTTTTGTTCAGATTGGCTGGCAGCTCTTGGTATTGTGACTTCCTCCCCAGATGGTGTTGCAAGGCCCATCTCAAGCTAATTTTAAATGGCTGTTGTTCAGCCTGACAGAGGGGGAAGAGTTTTATGGCGAGAGGGGAAACACTGGCACCCGTAAATCCCTGCTCTATGCTTGGTTGATGGAAGATTTTCCAATTGTCTGAGTAAATATTATTTTGCTTGTTAACTGGTACTCATAAAATACTGCAACAAAGGAGGAACTCTCTGGTTGGAAAAGCTTTTGATGAATTAAAAGGTGAACAGATCAAAGGCACCTTAAGGAAATTCTTTTAGATGCTTTATTGCATAGTTATTAGTTCAGGCGATAGCCCAAAGGAAATTCACCAAAGAAAACCAAATGCGTAAATAGAATGCTTATCATTGTAAAAGCTTGCATATACCTCTGAGCTGAAACATCAATACATGGCTGATTTAAGCTTCATCTCTTATTGATTGATGTCAGCAGTCAGTGGACTGAATAAATGATAGCAGCAAAATAATTCAAAAGGTTTTCTGTTTAGTAAAGAGAAGTCAAGAATTAAAGTATTGATTGTATTTTTGGGGATATGAAATAATTCTTTTGCCCTTTACTGTGCAGCAGTACCTTCAACCTCATCGGAGAGTATTTATAATATTCCTTTGGTCATCTCATCAACTGTTAAATCATAGGAACTTAAGTAGCCCATCAAGCTTGTTCCACCATCCAGTGAAGTCATATCTGATCTTTATCTTAATTCATCTATGTGCTTTGATTCCGTAACCCATAACATACCATTGCCTAACAAAAATCTACCGGTTCTACTGAGCCTCAACAGTTTTTGAAAGAGAGAGAAAGGCCTCTCAGCATCTATACTGTCTAGTTCCCCAAAGAATCTTCTATGTTTCTATCACCTATCACTCTTCAAAACTCCAATTAGCATAGTCCAACCAGCTCAACATTTCCTATGAGACAATCCTTTCATCCCAGGAGTTAGCCAAGTGAATCTTCTCTGAATTGCCTCCAATACAAGTTTATCCTTCCTCAAGTAAGGAAACTAAAATTACAGAGTGCTCCCGGTGTGGTCTTGCCAATGCCCTGTCCAGTTGCAGCAAAACTTTCCTGCTTTTATACTGCATTCCCCTTGTAATAAAGACTAATATTCTATTTTCCTTCCTAATTACTTGCTGTACCTGCATGCTAAAGTTTTGTGATTCATGTACAAAGATATGCAGATCCCTCTGTACTGCAGCACCCTGAAGTCCATTCTACTTTTCTTGTTTCCTGCCAAAGTGGTCAACTTTACTGACTCTTTGTATCCCCCTCACAACTTACTTTCCTAACTATTTTTCTATCATCAGCAAATCTGGCCATAATGCAGTTGGTCCCTTTATCTAACTTGTTGGTGTATATTGTAAATAAGCCAGCACTTGTAATCCATATCTAATTGCTCTTGAGAGCTGGTGGTGAGGCATCTTCTTGAAGCGCTGCAGTCCATTTGAACTAGGTACACCTACAGTGTTATTGAGAAGGGGCTTCCAGGGTTTTCATCTAGTAACGGTGAAGAAACAGCAATATAATTCCAAGTCAGGATGGTGTGTTGTCCAGGTCAGGTCTTGCGGCATATGTGCACGGACTGCTACAAGTATTAGAGGATGCCCACATGTCCGTCCTTGGAGAGAAAAATAGGACTCCAGAAGCTGCCAGAACTGCTGAGTTTATCCAGAAATTTCTGTTTCTATTATAGTATCTGAAGATTTGTGAATGGTACTGCATCATAGAATCCCTACAGTGCAGAAGGAGGCCATTTGGCCCATCGAGTCTGCACCGACCACAATCCCACCCAGCCCCACGTATTTACCCTGCTAGTCCCCCTGAACTAAGGGGCAATTTAGCATGGCCAATCAACCTAACCCGCATATCTTTGGACTGGGGAGGAAACCAGAGCATCTGGAGGAAACCCACGCAGCAAACGCCCCCAGTTCTGGCTTTCTGATGGAGGAATGGTCACTGGAGAAGCAGCTGAAGATACCTGGGCCCTGGACACTACCCTGAGAAGCGTCTGCAGATGTCCTGAGATTGAGATGATTGACCTCCAACAACCACAACTATCTTCATTTGTGTCAGGTATAACTCCAATACATGGAGAGTTTTCCCCAATTCCCATGGACTTCAGTTTTGTTAGGTGTCACACTCAAGTCACAGAATCCCTACAGTGCAGAAGGAGGCCGTTCAGCCCATCGGGCCTGTACCGACTCTTAGCCAGGGTTTAGCCTGTAATCCCATGTATTTACACCATTATCCTGTATATCTTGGGGCACTAGGGGGCAATTTAGCATGGCCAATCAACCTAACCTGCGCATCTTTGGACCGTGGGAGGGAACCGGAGCACCTGGAGAAAATCCACACAGAGGCGGGAAGATAGATGTTTCTGTGGCTGTAAAAGATACTCCAGGATATGTTGCCTCCCTGGTGCTAGAGTCAAGGATGTCTCAGAGCGGTTGTAGGACATTCTGAAGGGGGGAGGGTTGTTGGGGGAGTCAGTTGTCAAAGTACAAATTGGTACAAATGACATAGGTTAAAAAGGATGAGGTCCTAAAAGCAAAATATAGGAAACAAGGAAGCAAGTTGAAAATTAGGACCTCAAAGGTGGTTCCCTCAGGATTACTACCAGTGCCACATGCTACTCAGAGTAGAAACAGCGAGATATATGGGATGAATATGTGGCTGAAAAAATGGTGGGGTGGGGGAAGATGGGACCCGATATAAGGATTAAGAGCAAGGGGAATCAAGAACAAGAGAAAAAGACAGCAAGCAGAATAAGAAAAGTGATAGGCAAAGAAATCAAGGGCCAGAATCCGATAAGGACACAGTAAAAAAAAATGTAGGAATGGGACAAGGAACTTTAAAAGGACTAGCCTTAAAGTTTAGCACCTGAATGCTCAGAGCATTTGAAATAAAATGAATGAATTAATTGTGCAAATAGATGTAAAGGAATATGATATAGTCTCCTTTAAAAGGGCGCCTGCCACCATATTTTTGTGTCAGAGAGGCAGGGGTAGGCCCGAAGCAGCAATGGAGGAAGGTGGATGACAAGGCTGGCAGGCTGGAACACCTACTGCTCTTTACTGGGATATGGGCCCAGTTTTAATGATGAATGCCAGGCATTCAGATCCTCATGCCACATCAACCCCCATGCCCTCTCCACGCCCATTTCTCCCCTTTAGCTACTCACTCAGTATGCATCATGGGCAGACTTTTGGAGGCATGTTCTCATGAGCAGTTAGGGATGAGCAATGAATGCTCTTGCCAGCAATGCTCACATCCCATGGATGAATAAAAAAATCTGCCGTTTCTTGATTTCCAATTACAACATGAAAGTGTAACAGCTCAATTAAATTAATATTCATAGAATTTATAGGATATACATAAAAGCACAATATCATTAATATTTAAGAGCCTGGTAAACATAATCATTTAAGTTATAGATGCAAGAAGTTACTTGTTATGGTTGGACAGATGGTCAGATTCCCACATGCCAAATTTCAAAAATACTGAGAACCCGATGATAGCAAGTCTCGTATCCTACTTGCAAAACTCAGTTGAAGTGTTCACAGATGGCTTGCAAAACTAGCAGACAAAACAAAATGATGCCTTCTTGCAAAGGATTCAACAGCAAAATTATGTCAATGTAATTCCTAATGTATGAACACCTCCTATAAGGGAGATACTGATGTTAAATTTTAAATTCAAGAACATTGCTTGGTCACCTCCTCTTAAATGCAACAGAAATTGACTACTTAAAAAAAAAACACATCAAAGCTTTTTTTCAAACCCGTCCTGTTCAAAATGTAAATATAGATCAATAGACTGTGGGATCACTCGGCCTTATAATGGCAAATGTTGCTCCATGAATAGCTGCTCTTGCAGGTGAAATGATCTGATGAGATCCACCAAAGGCAATTTCAGGTAAACACAGCAAACAAAACAATGGCAACATTAACAGGTTACCCATTTCAAACATAGAGGAAATTTTAGAACATAATGGTGCACAGGTGGCAAAACTTCACCCTTCCAATCACCAACATCCAGAAGCAACAAGGGGAGAAAAAGGCTGAGGCGAACTAAATAATTTGTACTCAAATTTATTCACACTGACAGTACTATTAATAGTTACTGGCATTTTGTCGTGGAACTATTCACTGTTTTGTTTTTGCTCCAAACTGTGATCATGTAAGATCAGCAGGAGAAATTGTTAAGATGCCAATGTGAAATACTGCTATGTCTAGGATTTGATTCCAGTATATAATGAGCAACCTCAAAGATTAAACATCTTAAACATCTCCCTGCCTTTTCAATATTTTTCCAATGCAATTGTGAATATTTTTGTGGAAAGAATTTATGCACACATTTCTCAACATCACAGTTTCCAAAGGTTTCAATCAATAGATTTGAACAGGATAAGAAAATGAACTGTATAACTGTCGTTACTAATCCTTATTAATGTACTTCAAAAAGACCGAGATCTCACAAATGCTGGCTACATTTAAAGGTTATTCATTGTATTACATTTCAACTTGAAGTTATGCAGTATGTAGCTTGCTATTGTGCTTTATGCTTGCTTTCTTTAATGTTCTTCAGCTTAATCCAAATAATCCTTTCCAAAACTACTCTGGCTGGGTGTGGTGGTGGGGGTTCAGGTCTGCCTGAGGTTGTTGAGGGGGGTTGTCGAGTCCACCCCTGGGATGCCAGGGCCCAGGTCTACTCCATGAGGCAGAGACTATTGGTGTAAAATTGGCAGATACATCCGAAGGTAGCGATGTAAATCGCTTTGTTGAATGGTTTCTAGTGTAGTGCAATTGTCCAGGGGAAGTTAGTGTTTCTAGACAATTGTCGCACAAAGCCTTACCTCAAAACTTCCAAGGAGGATTCCCCAGATCATCTTTGGGCACTCTCCAAATCTGACGTGGGGGAAGTTACGGGTCTGTGTGTTTTGGACTTTCAGGAGAAGCAGGCTTACAATGCCAAAGAGGTGGTCTAGACTGGGAGAATAGTGCCACAATGTGGCTGAGGGCAATTGAGGAGCTAGCAATGGAGGTTGCAAGAGTGACCTTCAAGCTCAATGTCGGAGATGGTGAATCGCCCATAGCACGGGCCAATGACTCTGTTGGAGACATTTTGGAACATGCTGTCAATGATGGTGATAATGCATGAAGCGGATTGGAAAGTTGATCTGAGGGAGAGTACAAAGGCTGGGTTGCTTGCTAAGAGTTACACTTCCATCAGGAAAAAGATACAAAAGTTTGAGATCACGTACCAACTGACTCAAGAACAGCTTCTTCCCTGCTGCCATCCGACTTTTGAATGGACTAACCTTATATTAAGTTGATCTTTCTCTACACCCTAGCTATGACTGTAACACTACATTCTGCACCCTCTCCTTTCCTTCTCCTCTATGTACTGTATGATCCGTATGTTTTGACTGTATAGTGCGCAAAAAACAATACTTTTCACTGTATCCCAATACATGTGACAATAATAAATCAAAGATGGTTGTAGGCATTGGCCTGGAGCTGTGAGTGCTCTCACAATCTTCAAGGCTTACTCTAATTGCTTCCTTTTGTGTCTCATCCAGATCCCATCACTGCTTGCCCACCCCAATAGGCTGGTTCATTCCTTGGGCATCAGGAAGATGAAGAGATGTCTGAGGAAACACTGTCACATCTTTACAGCCTAAACTCCATGAACACAGGTATTAACCCATTGGAGGGATACTGCAAGTGCTCAGGGTTAATGACACGTGGTGGAGCACTGGGGCTAAAGAGATGTCTGAATCATGAGACATCCTACGCACAGTCCCTCTGACAGGAACAGTTACAATTATGTTTCAGTAGGCATTGAGGTAAGGCCTCAGGATATATATTTTGGACACAATACTTGAAGCACTAGCAGCAAATGTATTGATATCTGTTATAGTTACCTGAGGCAATGAGAGATCACATACTTTGAATGGAGAAGTCCATTGAGGTGACAAGCTCAAACATGTCTCAGGGACTTGATCGTCTGAGCTCCATCTATGAGGGATTGGTTAATCTCATGGAGAGATACATGCAGCCTCACACAGAGTACATTCAAAAGCAGTGTGAAGCTCTGCAAAGGACTTAGGTCTCACTTAGTAGTCTGGAGCAGGCTGTCAGTGTATAAGCGTTGATCTCCATGGAGTAAGTGAGGAGTTGCATTCCCTAAACAGGATATTTTGCAGGTGGCACAGCGGTGGAGGGAAGGGATATGCACTGTACTCCAGCAGCCAGCCCTATTTATCTGCCTGAGTGCCAACCCCAGGTTCTTGAGGAGGATAAAGGTTTCAACATAAGTGCAGCACCCTCATCGTCCATTGCTTCCCCAGCCCCTCTGCCAGACCCCTCACCTGTGCTATATGTTCCAGTGACTAGGGCTGTCCCTGCAGAAATGCAGAGCCTGCAGTCACAGGCAGCTCCCTAATGGGTGTTCCTAAAAGATGAGGCCAGCCGTCACATTCCTCAATGTTTTGTAGAGGAGAGGTGAGCAGCCTTCCTCTACTCAAACAATTGTTACATTGATCTCCAATTACTTTATATATCAGTTAGTCAAAATAATTTGCAAACAAATATCTTAGCAATATGCAAGATCAAATAATAATTTAAATAAAAAACTTTTAAAACCTTAGTTGGCAATATTTAAAAATATCTGCTGGAACTCCTTACAGCAAATTATATTCCAGAATGGGCATAATTGGTTTTGAAACATTTAGGGAATCTGCACAATTGCATTACATCTAACTATAGAACCAGCTACATTAGTTTTAGATATTAACAATCACTTTAGCGAAACTACTAACTATTGCTCCATATAAATCTATAAATAATGCAATCTTATGTAAAAGTTTCCAACATTGCGTTTCAGTTTGCCGCAAACAAAAACACAAGTACCCATTGACCAAACGGTTTATAAAGTCTAAATAGACGAACTACATTAATTTTATCTGCATGGTGCATTTAGTAGGTGGCTGATCATGGACTTTCTGGGTCATGCTTACCATCGAGACAGATTTCACTTCAAACCATCTTAGAATGCCAGGCAATTTGTATGCTGTCACGTAAGTGGTCCTTTCAATCCACATATTCTATGGAAACAATTTAAAGCAATTAGCTTAGCTTTGGAAAATAAAACCACCAAGAATCACACAATTAAATTTAATCTGCACAAAACTACACTCATCTATGACACAGTTCAAAAAAATATATTTGACTCCTGTTTGTATGGGTGCGAAAGAACTGAAGCGCCTTTATAATTATATCAGTTTCTGTAGTGTCAGGTTTGTTGAAATTCTATCCTCTCCTTTTTCCAAACAGTAGCAAATCAGGCAATGTGGTCATTTATAAGTAAGCAAAGCATTTGCTGTTCAATCTGATTTAAAATCTGCGGTGAACAACTTTTCTTAACCCCTGAACAGTTACACAAATATTGTAATGGATAAATTAAGTTGTATTACAACCCAACTGAGAGCTTAGATTATTGAAGATGGGAGAAGCTTGAGTGATTAGATTCACAATAATAAACTGCGCCCTGTAATCTTTTAGCATCCATCCACGTTTTTAAAATTAAAAATCTTTTGCCATTAGGTGATCATACAAACTAATGAACCGATGATTAGTCAAACAATGAAGCGCACAGATGGTCATAATGCTATGGAGAACGATTTGAGACTTCACAGAGAATCATGTTCTGTTGGATGATGAATTAGAATTAAATTAAAATAGCAAATAATTGCAACATATTTCCCTATCAGCTTTCAAGTGTACCTTGTTATTGAACACACATTGAAAAATTAGCATTGTTGTGGTCTAACTACATTACACTGTAGCAATAGGACATTTTTGCACAATAGTTGTTTTCTTTTAACTCCAGACATTTTTGTCCTTTTTGTTTTATATCTTTCATACTTTTAAAATATTTCATATTTTTAAATATCACATGGATTGCGGCAAGTTGCCTGACCAGATCAGAAATTAGCTTAATTAGAGGAAGCAAAAGATACATGAAGCTGCATTAGAAGGGAAGGTGCTGATGAGCAATGACTGGTGATTAGTGAAATGCCACAGGGATCAAACTATAGTTTAAATCAGTGGCTCCCAAAGGGTGCGGCGCGCCACACTGGTGCGGCGAGAGAGGATGGCAAGTGTGGCGGGAAGATTCAAGGACAATCAAAGAAACATTTAAACATGGTTTAAACAAGCATTGTTTTATACTTTCTGGATGTCCCATGATCATATTATAAAGTAGTTGTGTTCTATGTTATGAATCAAGCACTGCTAGGAGTTGGTTTTTTTTGTTTTTGAATGTATTTCTTATCAATAAAAAGTTCGGTGTGGCGCGGGCAAATTTTTATCCCGAACGTGCGGCCCAGTGAAAAAAGTTTGGGAACCACTGGTTTAAATCATGCATACATAGTTTTATCGAAGTATCAAGGTTTTGAAAGGTGTGGATGAAGTAAGTTATAAAAATTAGTTGATATAAACACAAACTCTATGAACGTGATCTTACCACCGTTCACGTCACACTCCCACTGCAGCAAGGTCAGAGAATTTGGCCGCCAGCCAAATCTCCTTTCATTGCAGTGGGATGGAAAAATCCTGCTGGTGTGAACAGTGGTAAGATTCCCGCCTATAAATGAGAGCACAAATTTAAATCTAAGAGGAAAGTTGAATAGACTAAGATGTATTAGTACTTTAAGATAATTAAACAGACTGCTTAAGGATTGAGAGTCTGAGAATTTTTTTTTATCTTTGGGACCAACTAAATAGACCACAAAAGTATTTTCCAGCCCTCTCCCATTACAATGCTCTCTCCTTTAATTAATGCAAATATTAAATAGGAATCCAATGCTTTAGATTGCCAAATAGCAAATTATTAATAGAAGTGATTTTTATAAGCCTATTCAATTTATGCCTACCTCTACCAAATAAGAACTTACTGAAAAATAAAATTTATAATTGCGACAAACATGGAATACAAATATAATATATTACAGCAAATTCATTGTCTGGGTCTTTCTCTCCTTTCCTGATTGGCCTTGAATACTGGAACCGCTGCACCTCATTCACTGCGTAAAAACTGTAAAAGAAAACATCACAAAAAATGTAACAGTAAAACAATTATAAGTTAAAACAGGATTGGCCAAAGCTAAACCTACTGAGTATTTTGATAAAAGCTCTCAGACCATTCCTATGATAAAGAAATGATGTTCAAAAGTGATAACAGTTGACTGAATACAACTGAATTTTCTTAGAGATATTTAATATTCATAACCCTCTGACATTGAAACATGCTGGAATACAAACTTTAAAACATAACTTATTCCTTGCTGTGGATTTTATTCATGAACAAATCTGCTCAGGCATACAACGTATAGCTGCAAAGAACTATACAGCAGCAATCTATAAGGCACTGACAGCAAGCAGCTGGTGATAGAAGATGCCACAAACCAAACATCATCTAAACCCAGAAATGACGTTGCAGTTTCAAATCACTTCCGTGATATAGACACAAATTGTTTGTAATCTTATTTGGTTATGGTCTGAGAGACAGTGACATCTGACACACTCCACAATGTTGGAAGAGCCATGACCTCTACATTGAGGTGGACATGAAGCAAGGCAGAACATCGCTAGCTTCTGCAGGAGAAAGGTACATGAGGATGATGAAGGGGAGTCGGACTCCTTCCCCCGTGACAGTACAGTACATTTCTCCTTCTCTGGATCCTTTCCAAAAGGCTATCTAGTTTCCCATCTGAGGATTTGTGCACCCTCTTTCCTGAGCCATGCTGAAACATGACACATGTACTTCCTGTCAAATTTAGATTATGGTAATCAGCAACTTGCACCAAGAATTGTGTACTAAATCCACATTTTCAAACAGGTGTGCCTAACTGGTGCAATCACCCTTTTGCCAAAATAACCCCCAATGTGTATCTAATACTATATCACTCAGCTCCAGAGGGAAAAGTTTCTGTAGTAATTCAGCCAAATGCCAGTTTCCCATCACTGACACCCTTTATTGTGCACCATAGGAAAAGGCCACTCCCATAGTTTAGTCAAGTAATCTTCATCTCTGCACCTACAGCACTGGTCCAGGTAAAGTTACAGGCTTAAAAACCCCACTGACAGCTTCCCTTTGGGGAGCCTCTGCTCAACAAGGCAGCTTGTACTTAATGAAGCCCACGCGTTGATCTATTGATGATTCCCCATGGCCTTCATGGTCGTCATAACAGTTTACAAGGATAAGGTATTGGTTACACAGATTGGAGAATCTGGGATTTTTCTACTTAGAGCAGGGAAGACGTTTAAAATCAAGAAGCGTTTAGATCAAGTAAATAAAGCGAAACTGTTTCCAACAGAAAGGCTGGTTAGCAGAAGGCAGAATTAAAATGATTGATGAAAAAACCAAAAGTCACATGAAAAAAGTTTTTTATGTAAGGAGTGGTTAGCATTTGGAATGCACTGCCTGATATGAATGTGGGCTAGTTTAGCCGGCTGATGGCTTGAGTGTGGTGCAGATTGATGCCAACAGCAGAGGTTTAATCCCTTTCATGGCTGTGTTAGTTTCTTTGAGATCTACCTCCTTGCCTTGCCCCATGCTTTATGGAGAGTGGTGCCCCTAAAGCTACATATCCAATTGTTTCTCCCTAATGGAAAGAGACGTCTATGGTCCTTCATGGATTACAGCTTACTTGCCTGATATGGTGGTAAAACAGATTCAATAGTAGTTTCAAAACAAGAATAAATACTAGAAGCAGAAATAAATTACGAGGATATGGGAAAAGAGCTGGAAATAGGGACTACCAGGAATCTTCTTCAAAGGAGCTAAAACTCATTAGTCTGAATGGTATCCTGTACTGCACCATTCAGCGGCACATTGTGACGCAACAGTGCTAACCACTGTGCCAGAGTCATGGACGCGGGGTTAATTCTGGGCTTGGGTCACTGTCTGTGTGGAGTTTGCACATTCTCCCTGTGTCTGCATGGGTTTCCTCTGGGCACTCTGGTTTCCTCCCACAGTCCAAGGATGTGCAGGTTTGGTTGATTGGCCATGGTCACTCCTATGGATGTGATCTATCTGGACTTCCAGAAGGCATTTGATAAGGTGCCACACAAGAGACTGATCCAGGAGGTTAGATCCCAAGGGGTTAGGATAGAGTATTGGCTTGGATTCCCCCAAGGTTCAGTTCTCGGACCACAACTATTTACAATCTATATCAATGATCTACAAGCAGGGACAGAGTGTAACATAGCGAAATTTGCTGATGACACAAAAATGAGGAGATGAAAAGTTTACAAATGGATATTGACAGGCTGGAGGAATGGGCCAGAATCTGGCAGATGGAGTTTAATGTGGATAAATGGGAGATTATCCATTTTGGCCGGAAAAATAAAAAGGCAAATTACTATTTAAATGGGAAACAGATTCTAAAGGTGTCGGTGCAGAGGGATCTGGGTGTCCTTGTGCATGAGTCTCATAAAAGTGGGTATACAGGTGTAGAATGTTCTAAGGAAGGCAAATAGAATGCTGGCATTTATTGCAAAGGATCTAGAGCATAAAAGTAGAGAAGTGTTGTTACAACTCTATAAAGCATTGGTGAGATCACACTTGGAGAACTGTGTTCAGTTCTGGTCACCTTCTTTGAGGAATGATGTGGTGGAACTGGAGGTGGTTCAGAAGAGATTCACTAGATTGACTCCAGGTTTGAAGGGGCAGCTGAGTATCTAGGGTTTGTACTCGCTGGAGTACAGAAGAATGAAGGGGGGATTTGATTGAGGTATATAAAATGCTCAGTGGATTTGATAAAGAAATGTTAATCAATTGTTCCCCCTTCTAGAACAGTCTAGGACAAGAGATCATAGTTGTAGAGTAAGAGGGGGAAGGTTCAAGACAGAGATAAGGAGAAGCTACTTCTCAGAGGGTTGTGAATCAATGGAACTCACTATCCCAGAGTGTCGTGGATGCAGAATCAATGATTTTTGATTTGACTTGTCACATGTATTAACATACAGTGAAAAGTATTGTTTCTTGCACGCTATACAGACAAAACATACCGTTTATAGAGAAGTAAACGAGAGAGTGCAGAATGTAGTGTTACAGCCATAGCTAGGGTGTAGAGAAAGATCAACTTAATACAAGGTAAGTCCATTCAAAAGTCTGACAGCAGCAAGGAGGAAGCTGTTCTTGAGTCGGTTGCTATGTGACCTCAGACTTTTGTATCTTTTCCCCGAAGGAAGAAGGTGGAAGAGAGAATGTCCGGGGTGTGTGGGCTCCTTAATTATGCTGACTGCTTTGCCGAGGCAGCGGGAAGTGTAGACAGAGTCAATGGATGGGAGGCTGGTTTGCGTGATGGATTGGGCTACATTCACGACCTTTTGTAGTTTCTTGCGGTCTTGGGCAGAGCTTTGATACAACCAGAAAGAATGCTTTCTACGGTGCATCTGTAAAAGTTGCTGAGAGTTATAGCTGACATGCCAAATTTCCTTAGTCTTCTGAGAAAGTAGAGGCGTTGGTGGGCTTTCTTAACTATAGTGTCGGCATGGGGGGACCAGGACAGGTAGTTGGTGATCTGGACAACTAAAAACTTGAAGCTCTTGACCCTTTCTACTTCGTCCCCATTGATGTAGACAGGGGCATGTTCTCCTTTATGCTTCCTGAAGTCAATGACAATCTCCTTCGTTTTGTTGACATTGAGGGAGAGATTATTGTTGCCACACCAGTTCACCAGATTCTCTATCTCATTCCTGTACTCTGTCTCGTCAGTGTTTGAGGTCCGACCCACTACGGTGAATGGATTTAAGAAAGGGATAGATAAATATTTGATCAAAAGTGGGATAAAGGGCTATGGGGAAAAGGCAGGGAAGTGGAGTTAGGATGAGATGGAGATCAGCCATGATCATATAGAATGAAGGGCTGAATTGCCTACTCTCGCTCCTAATTCCTATGTTCCTAAATTGCCCCTTAGAGTCCCAAGATGTATAGGTTAGGTAGATTAGCCATGGTAAATCTGTGTGGTTAGAGGGATTAGGGGAGGGACATGTTGGAGGGGGGAGCGGGCAGACCAGAGAAAAGGAGGGGGGGGGGTAGAAAGAGTGGGTCAGATCAGATGGGAAGGGGCAGTGTTCCTAGCTCAGCGCAGTGACAATGGCATTATGAAACCGAATGGAGACAAGTGTGAAATATAGCAGGTAAGAAGGATATGAAAAGCAACACGCATACTTAATGTAATGCTGTGCACCCTATTGGACTCAACATTTAATATAGCAGCAACTACAAAGCTAAAAAATAGTAGAAAATACAACAACAGAAAATGCTGGAAATCCTCAGCAATTAGGCAATACCGGTGGATAGAACAGATAAATTAACCCCTTGGGTGTGGATTCCTTGTTTTAAAACCAGTTAATTAATTTATTCTCTCCACAGATCACGGCTAACCTTCTCACGGTTTCCAGAAATCTCTGCTTTAGTTCCAAATATCCTGCAGTTTTTTTTTCCACTTTTTTTTTAACAGCAGAATACAAGTCAGAAGATGTCGTAATCAAACAATGCATTGCTCTGCTCAGATTGCAGCTCGAGTACTTTGCCTAGATCCAGTTGCCAAGAAACAAATGGAGATTTCAAATACTGGAGACAGTGCTGAGAAGAGCCACAAACAAGGTTGATCCCAAGTGGAAGATGTCTGAATTTTGATAAAATATGAAATATTGTAAATATAAATACAGAAAAGCAGACTTTTCATCCTGAAGAGAATGCATCTCAAAAATGATCTCATATAGGCAGCGTATGCAAGATGGTAAATGATATGGAAAAGGTCAATCTAAAATACTGCATCAAATTAAATCATGATATTATGATAAAGGATACAGGTTCAGAATAAAAGGTAACTTAAGGAATAATATTACAAAATTCTTCATACAGAAATTGATAAACACCACAAATGAACTTTTTGGGAGGATGGTGAGTAAAGAACTATGAAAGCATTTAACGAACAATATAGTGGCAGCAAGGGGATTTAAAGGGCTGTTTACGTTTGATGAATTATGATGGGACAAAGGGCTTTTCTTGTCCATATGAATCTTGATATATGTATAAATAAAGCAAGGTAGGTAGAAGATATTACCTCAATATTTGTTCCGAGACAGTCTTGTTCTTCAACTTTGGTGGGAGTTCACGTATGGTTTGTACTGTGAAACACTGAATGTCTACAGGTGTTTGTTAAAGAATTTACTTCAGTGTATCTCAATTACCACTAAGTTTAACCATCAGATATAGCTGAATCACATTAAGCACCCTCGAACTTTATCCAACCCACCATGAGCAGCCATAATTACACACATCTGGCCATTGTTTGGAATTATCGCCTTAAACTCACTGACCGCCCACTCCTCCTTATGACCTACATCTGACCTCTCCTAATATCTCACCATATTTGGCCCACCATCCATTTTGGTTGATGACAACTCCATGAAGCATCTTGGGATAACTTATTTGTATGTTAAAAGCTTTATGCAAGTGCTAGTTGCTGTTTCACTTCAAAATTTTGTAATTCTAAAGCAATCATCCAATTCTTCTTGAAAATCCAGTTTTTGTCCTTTTCATTACAGCTACTTTATTAAAATATATGAAGATTTCATTTGCAGTATTGAAAACTAAGGATGATATTAAACAGCAAATAGGTACTTACATTGGTAAAAATTGTACGTTTTATATACTGTAAGAATAGCAATAAAATCCTAAATCCCAAATCTCAGGCAAATATAGATGCTGATTCCTCACAAGATGTCAAAAAAAGAGGTTCACCTGTATTATTGTCAATGTGCATTGCACTAAATGTATCAAGTACTTGATTTACATAAGGAAAAAATGGTACCTTTATGGAACACTGTTTAGGAATAAATATTTCTTCAATCTTTCTCTATGTACAGGCAATTAGACTGTGACCACAATATTATATCATTTTGCCAAAGCTCCTACTAGACTATAAACACTACAGGTGGAAAACCACTAATTAGGAGCTATGCTAACCAAATTTGAAGACATATATCAAAGAAAATTGAAATAAACAAAGTTTGGTTTTAAACAAAGCTACTTTTTGGCAATCTACCTCAAAATCCTTCCTGACAATTTTCATTTCAGCAAATTTAAGGAGTTTTATAATTAGAAGAAAATGCAAGGCATTAAATACGTGGTTATATTCTGATGTTTGTGGCAATGCCACGTGAACATAATGCCTAGTGTTGTCATGAGGACTTCAGTAACACACACTTAACATGAAAATTTAACTTCAATAACCACCCAGCTGAACAATTATCGAGTTTGTCCTTTTAAATTTGGACTATGGCTATAAAGCGCATTTTGAATTTCGCACAAATTAGAGTGAAATACTGTTGGCAACAATTTATTACTGGTTGTTGTACTAGCGATAATAATTTCACCGTATGAAATAAATATGTACAAGAAGTGCTTTGGATCCAATACATGAAATAAGGCTAGCAAAAATTTTCCAAAATCACAACTGGCATGCACACTCATATTTTCTTCATTTGTGCATTTCTATTAAATTATTTTGCTCAGGAAAGCAACCCTTCCCTGCCCAAAGATACACATTGCAGCACATTCTAAGGATACACTGTCCAGAAGAATTTTTTATGTCATCATTTGGAGGAGATGTTGTCTTCATTTTTTCTGCATTAGGAAATATAGTGAATAGCCTTGCTTCAAAGTCTTCACGTCGCTCGTACTCCTTTCCTCTGTAAATGAACATCTTGTTCTGGAAAAAAAAATAACAACATAAAATTTTATGAAGCTCCTTCGCTAATCAGGACAGCTAGCTCTTCTGCAGTCTCACTGCTGCACAGTATGGATGGAGAAGACAGTAAAATTTGTCACCCCCAGCTAATTTGTCACGGCATAATAACATTTCACAGTAATTTTTATTTGGCAGTGGTACGAGTATTACTTGTTCTGGCTCTTTCACAATTTTGCAGTTGAAATGAACACAAAAAGAGACACCAGCCTCCATTTATCCTGACGACTCGATACTTCCAAAGTTCTAGTCTAGCTTCTTTTATACTGTGCTCACCATCTTCTTGCTTCTACGCATTCAAGAGTCACCTCCTTTCCTATTAAAAGTCTCTCTGTGATTTTGTCTACCCTTTTACCTCTGCAATTTCTTCATCCTATCAATGTCTAAGAATTTTCTTCATCCGAGGTTTTGTCGCTTTTCACATCACCTGTTTTATCCCCATCATTCTGATACAAGTTACTAAGTTACTTTTTCCCAGGACAGAAGGCATTCTACATCCTTAAGGCACTTAATTCGCATGAGGATATTGCATTGCAATTAAGGAATACAAAAACAGCCATAAAATTAGCCGAGAGATATCTCAGAAAGAAGATAATGTGTAACAGTAGCCGTAATAGTAACATTGATTGTTAAGTAACTTCAGAAGTCAAGAGCATTAAGGATACGATAAGGTCACTAGAAGATACTGTCGGGCAGATTCAAACTGATTCTCAGATTGTGAAGCTGCCAAATGACCATCTCCCATAAACCTACTGACAGGACTTTTAACCTCTTGGACCAATGCATGCTGGTATTGACTTTTGAACAGGTGCCAGGACCTGAATGGGTACTTGCAAGCCTTGAACAGCTTGGGTTGTGGCACACTGTAGTCTGTAGTGTGCAAAGGTAACACAGAGGTAAATCTGTAGGCACTGGAACACTTGAAGAGAGTAACCCTACAGGGTGCATAGCAAGGATCCAAGTGGCTGTGATCTTGCTTCTGGAAGCAAGGGAGGACAAGGTTGAAGATGGGGGCTGAGCTTTATGATATGGAGATAAGTAGCAATAAAGAGCAGCTGCTCACATAGTAAATGTAGGCCAGGGGCTCTTAGGCAGGCAGAAGAGTCAGATGATTCTGCCTGCTTCATCCTTAATTGGGTGCCTGGCCACTAATTGATCAGCTTGTTCAACATCCTATGTGGTGTCAAAATCCAGAAAAGCAGAGTCCCAGCCTTGGATCCAAAATCCTGCACTACTTGATACTTATGCTCCAGATTGGGGTAGTCAGAAATAATTAGCATTATTAATACTAAAATAGATAGTTATTTAGATAGATTAACAAAATCGAAAAAGCTCCAGTATCATAGCCATCCAAGGGTGATCAATGGACGGGATGGGACATGTGCTCTGTAAGACACCTGTCCATATCTTCGAGTCAGACATAATTTCCTTAGACTGGAAGTTAGCTTCTGTGTTTCTTACTTTTGGAAAAGGGCACAGATCAGAGCCAGGAAACTGTAGGCTTTTACCATCACTGGGAAAAGGGGTCTTTAGAATTCACAAAATGGCTTCTGAAGTAGGGCTTTCGACAGCGATTATCGGGTCAAAATGATTCTTGGATGCTAAGCGTATACAGTGCAGACCTGAGTCAAACGGTTTGTTTTAGTAAACAATATCACAAACACTTCTCCTGAGGACATCCTACTAGATGATTGGTGCTTCACACCCACTTTTGGCTTGCATGTCATGTCTGTCTTGATGTGGAGATGCCAGTGTTGGACTGGGGTAAACACAGTAAGAAGTCTCACAACACCAGGTTAAAGTCCAACAGGTTTATTTGGTAGCAAAAGCCACTAGCTTTCGGAACAGGCTGTCCCTTCGTCAGGTTGGTGGGAGTTCTGATCACAAACAGGGCACATGATGGTTACTCTCTTCAAGTGCTCCAGTGCCTACAGATTTACCTCTGTGTTACCTTTGCGCACTACAGGCCACAGTGTGCCACTGCCCAATCTGTTCAAGGCTTGCAAGTACCCATTCAGGTCCTGGCACCTGTTCAAAAGTCAATACCAGCATGCTTTGGTCCAAGAGGTTAAAAGTCCTGTCAGTAGGTTTATGGGAGATGGTCATGTGCCCTGTTTGTGATCAGAACTCCCACCTACCTGACGAAGGGACAGCCTGTTCTGAAAGCTAGTGGCTTTTGCTACCTGTTGGACTTTAACCTGGTGTTGTTCGACTTCTTACTATGTCTGTCTTGGACAGACATTAGTGCTGAAGTTATTTCCACAACTGAAAACAATGGATCCTGAGCTGTCCCTGTCTCCAGAGTTAATCTTTATGTAAAGATTTCTCGTTCTGTGACAGGAATAACATATGTTGCCTGAGGCCATTTAGTTTAGACAATGGGCAGCATGGTGGCACAGTGGTTACAACTGCTGCCCCAAGCGCCAGGGACCCGAGTTCCATTTCAACCGTAGGTGACTGCCTGTATGGAGTTTTCACAGTCCAAAGTTGTGCAGGTTAGGTAGATTGGCTACACTACATTGCCCCTTAGTATCCCAAGATGTTAGGGGGATTGGCGGGGTAAATGCGTGGGGTTGTGGGAATAGGGCGGGGTGTGGGCGTGGATAAGATGCTCTATCAGAGAGTTGGTGCAGACCTGATGGGCTGAATGGCCTCCTTCTGCACTGTAGGTGTTCTATGATTCTATGAATGGCCTCCTCCATTCCTTAATTATATTACATGTTGGTGGTTATCCTGTCACTGCCCTAGGTTCCAGTCCCTTTGATAATGTCAGTTCTGTTGTAGGTATCACCGTGATTGAAATACAACTAGAGTAGTATATGAACTGTTTTAAAACTCTATATCATTGGAGAAGTCTCCTGGTTTACAAGTGAAGACTGTCTCTCAGCCTGTGTAAAATGATAAAGGCTGGTTGACATTTGAACCAAAGACTCTGAGTGTTGGTTTAAAATACTCCACAACAGTTTCTGACGTTCATGTTTAACAAATTTACTAGCATTTTTTTGAGGATGTCATTAAGACAGTGGATGAAAGAAATCTGATAGACATTGTCTATCTGAAGTTAAAGTCTTTGCTAAGGTATTTCATAAAATGGTATTATCAGTCAGGATATAGCATTGCTATCTTCATTATATCCACAGAAATCAATGGGAATAGATACTATTGAAAACCATTCTCAAATAGGATTCTTTGTTCATCCTTTCATGGAATAAGGATGCCATCAGTAATGCCAGCATTTGTTGCTTGTCGCTAATTGCCCTGAACTGAGTGGCTTATTAGGCCATGGCAGAGGGCAGTTAAGAGTTAACCACATTGCTGCGGATCTGGAGTCACAAGTAGGCCAGACCTAGGTAAGGATGGCAGATTTCTTTCCCTAAAGGATATTAGTGAGCCAGATGGGTTTTTACAACAATTGGCATGGTCACTATTACTGAGAATAGCTTTTTATTCCAAATATATTAATTGAATGTAAATTCCAATTGTGGTGAAATTTGAATCCATGTCCCAAGAGCATTGGTCTTCTGGAAATCCAGTGATATTACCACTATAGCTCCATCTCCCCCCGAATTAATATCAGTGCAAATGTGAAAGACTAGTTTCGGAATGGGCTCCAATCCTGCAGACCAGAAGTTGTAGTTAATGGATAAAATGACTTTATGGACAGGTGGAGTAAGTGCCGTGGTGACAGGCAGTGAAGAAATGTTTTAACAATTACGTCTGGCCATCATGATGTGATGATGTGGAGATGCGGTATTGGACTGGGGTAAACACAGTAAGAGTTTTAACAACACCAGGTTAAAGTCCAACAGGTTTATTTGGTAGCAAATGCCATTAGCTTTCGGAGCACTGCTCCTTCGTCAGATGGAGTGGAAATCTGCTCTGATTTCCACTCCATCTGACGAAGGAGCAGCGCTCCGAAAGCTAATGGCATTTGCTACCAAATAAACCTGTTGGACTTTAACCTGGTGTTGTTAAAACTCTTACTCATCATGATGTGGGCAGGCTTGGGAGACCAGTTGGTTGTTTCCTGCCCATCATTTTCATATGTTCAAAATGCTACTGGTCTTGCACGTCACTAGCAGTCCTCTAGGAGAACACAACTGATTTTTCATTGAGTGCAAATAAAAGCAGATAACATATTTTATAGTGCTGCAGAATTTTACTTTGTGGGTCCACACAGCTTATATTTCAAAAACAATTTAACTTTCCTAAACATATTAACTTACCATTCAGAAAAAATGTGCAATCTGAACCGCAGTCCTTGGCTTAAAAGAATTAGGGGTAATTTGTAACTGTTACCACTTACCCGTTACCTGAAAAATGCATGACCAGCAACTAAAAATTCAGTGGGTATCTCAGGCACCTATTAATGCCCAAGACCCACTTGGAAGGCCTGAAGTAAGGCAGCAGCAGGCCTTCCGAAACAGATGAGAGGCGTCTTAATTCTGCAAATTGCCATGCCATAGCATTGTGAGTCAGTGTGTCCAATTTTCAAGTATAAATGGGTGAAATTCAGGACAGATTTGAATCAACACAATGAGAATTCTGGCTTTTCAAAGGGCTGCAGCACTTGCATTGATTTTATTTACTCTAGTTCACTTATGAGTCAGTGTAAAGGTCAATTCAGTAGATTGACAGCGAAAATGATTGCTAATGTACACCACACACAAACTCAGGCTCCTCGTAAAATAGTCTAGGAAATTCATCTTCTTCTCTGCCTTCCAAAGATCTCCACCCTGATGATGAATCACTGCCCCCAAACTCTGCTGGCTGAAGAGTGGGAGCTGGCCAATTTGCTACACTTCCAAATGCAACTGAGCAGCAGGGAATGCTAATAAGGCTGATGGCATGTGTGCCACTCTGGCATGAAAAGATCTGCCCCACTAATTTTGCATATATTTTTTTTATTCATGCATGGAATGTGGGCATCGTTGACTGAGCCAGCATTTGTTACCCATACCTAACTGCCATTGACCGGAGTGGCTTCAGAGGGCATTTAAATGTCGGCCACATTGTTGTGGATCTGGAATCGTGTGTAGGCCAGAGTAGGTAAGGATGGAATATTTCCTTCCCTGATGAACCAGATGAGTTTTTATGACAAACAACTATGGTTTCATTATAGTTCCAATTCCAGATTTTATTGGGTTCAAATTTCACCATCTGCTGTGGTGGGATTGAACTCTAGAGCATCATCCCTGGTCTCTAGGTTACTGGCCCTACAGCAATTCCACGACACCACTGCTCCCCCCTAATACTTTTATATTGCATCCTGTTTGATTTTACTTTCAATGTATACTGAAAATGTGGCAGTCTGGACAAACAAATCCATTCAGTAGCTTGTTTTTCATTTCAAATGCATCAAATGTAAAATGTAACAGTGAAAATTCATGACTTCCCTTTTCATGTTTTACATTTTAAGTTGTTTTCTTTCTTCTGGTTGTATCTTCAAATGCAAATTTTTAGCCATTCTTACAGAAAGTTGTACATTTCTACTTTTAAGTGTCCAGCAAAGGAAAGCAGGAGCTTAAAAATTCTAACTGGAAAACACATACATTGATCAATGACAAAAGAATTCTCTTCTTCCAGTGAGATTACATACACAATTTCTAAATGTAGGTTAAGGACCAAAAATATATATTTTTGTTTTCAATTAAAAGTCCAGAAGAAATCTGAATCTTTTAAACCTTCACAGAATGAGAATTCATGCTTTTGAAGGACTGCAGCAGTTGTATTGATCAGATATACTCTAGTTCACTTAAGAGTCAGTGTGAAGGTCAATTTAATAGATTGACAGTGTAAATGATTGCTAATGTACACAAAAAGGTATTTTAAACTTGGGAGTTTCAAAAACTACAATGGAACATCTATTATAGACATTTTTGAAGTGTTTTCAATAAGCTGCATTGCTAATTTATATTGCTCTCCATGGAAGGCAATGACTTCAGACAAGTTCCAATGGAAACTTTCACAAGATATTCAGAAGACAATTATAATTGAATGTGAACATACATTTTAGATTCACTTGTAATCTATAATTGTAATTTTGTATTGGACTACATGATAACTTGATTTAGATTAATGCAAATAATTAAATTTAGGAGATACAGCTAGTGCAGTAAAATTACACATGTAAGTAGCTGTTTTAATCGCTCGGAGGAAAAGGTGTGTTCAAAAAAACAGATACCATTGTATTAGGAGAAAATTACAACTTATTTTCAAGTACTGTAACATGAATACTGTTAACAATACTGTTGTCAACTGTTTTGGGCCATGAATAAAATTATTCACCTGAAATTAGAAATGTGAGCAACATTTAACATTTCTTTGTTATACAACAAATTCTAAATGGCAGCTAAGGGACTTTGATAGTACAAGGATGCTGCAAAGTCATTTCATATCCAAAAGCTGAGTTAAAATAAAACTCAAATTGATGACACAGCAGTCCGATGTTTTCTGTAGCAGTATGGGTCATATCTAAAACATGTTAGACAATGTCAACCCAACTTTTAATAGAAAATTAGACATAAATAATCACAAATTGACTCCAAGGGCTACATTTTATTATTTTTCTCAAAAAAATGGGAATGCCTCATTTTCATTACAAGTGCTAATGTAAACAATAACAACTTGTGTTTATATAGCATTTTACATACTAAACTGTCCCAAGGCAAAAAGCTGACACCAAGAATGCGAGGAAATATTAAGGTAGACGATCAAATCTTTTGGAAATTCCAGGAGTTAGCACCTTACCTAAAGGCACGGCCAGCAGTGATGGTGCAATTAAAGAGGACATGCTCAAGAGGCCAGAATTAGAGGAGTGCAGATATCTGGAGGGTTCTGGAGCTGGTGGACAATACTGAACAAGGGAGTGGTGAGGCCAAGAAGGGACTTGAAAATTTGTGGTGCTGCTTAGCCAGGAGCCAACATAGGTCAGTGAGCAAAGTGGTGAAGCGTGAATGAAAACTTTGTGTCTGTTGGAATATGGGCAGTAGAATTTTGTATGTTTAATGCTACAATATTCTGTAAATAAGCAGCTTTGACAATATAATTGAATAAAAGTAAATACAAAGCTCCCAACAAGAATGCACCACTTACAATGGCACTCAGTTCATAGAATACACAGAATTCCTACAATGCAGGAGGCCTTTGGCCCATCACGTTTGCACCAACTCTCTGACAGAGTATCTTACTAAGGCCCTCCTGCCCACACTATCCCTGCAACCCTGTGCATTTACTATGGCTAATCCACCTTTGGACATTATGAGATAAGTTATGAGAACCAATCCACCTAACCTGCACAGCTTTGGACTGTGGAAGGAAACTGGAGCACTGGGAGGAAACCCACGCAGACACGGGGAAAATGTGCAAATTCCATACAGACAGTGAGCCAAGGGCGGAATTGAACCTGGGTCCCTGGCGCTGTGAGGCAGCAGTGCTAACCACTGGGCCGCCATGCCGCCCTTGACATCTTGGAAGCATTTAATGAAATACTAAACCAGGATGAACATTGAAACGTTTGTTAAAGCAGATGTTGTAGGTGCAAATTTTGACTAAAATACATCTGCGATAGTTGTGATTACCTTAATTTATTCACCAAGCATTGCACTAACCGTTAACATCTATAATGGAATGCTATGTACAAATTTTTGAAGGGAAAGACAGTCCTAGATTTGCAAGGTAAGCAAAAACATAGCACAATGTCACTCATTATATGAATGCAGGGTCAACTTGCAAAGTACCTACCGAGAGGTTTAGAGAATTTCCACAACTTAAAGAGGAGTACAAAGATGAGACATGCATAATGATTCGAAAGAAGCAGAATAGGATATCTATGGACTTGAAGGAAAGACGTAGTAACAGATATCCAGCCAAATTTTCCTGCAGCAGGGCACGAACGACATTTGCTATTAATTTGACTTGCCCTTGCACATTTAGGTTTTCAAATTTTTTCGCATGCTAAGTTGCTGAATGTGCAAGCTGATGACATTGCAGCAGGAGAAACAAAGCATCTGGGGTCCGAGCAGACAGGACAAGCAACTGAATACTCCCTTAACAAATCAGATTGAAGCACTGTGAAATAATCATCAAAATAATTCAAATGTAAATGCAATAATTAGATTAATGCATGACTAAATCAGGTACAAAAGAAAAATGAGGGAAAGGAAAGGAAAAAAATGTCAGAATGGAAAAGCAAAAAGGTATTTAAAAAAAATCTCCAACAATTAACACTTGAAAGAATGAGCCTCCACTCTTGTTATAGTTAAGTTTCAGGTCAGAGATGTTGACTGGCAGTAAATAAAATGGGGCTGAACTTTCCAAGGAGTGACAATCACTGGGGGATTGGCACTTTGCTTTTGTTTACATATCTTCACCGAAGCTCCACATTTCTTGCCCAGACTTCAGAACAAGGCCTCTTCAGAAATGTGGAGGTTCCGAGACCTTCTTCATAGTGCAGTGGCATCAAGGGAACAAAGACCAGCCCTCTTGTTATGGCACGAACTGCCACGTTTCAGCAAGTTTAAACATCCCAAAACCACTTTGAGAAACTACGGAGAGAAGATAAGGGTGTAAGATAAGTAGGTGAGGAGGTAGGGTGGCAGGTGTGTGGGTAGGGTGGGAGCTAAGTGGGTGAAGAGATAGACTGGGTTGGGGGGTTGTGGTGAGGATCAGAGGGGTACATAGGTTGGTAGTTGGGGGGTCAGGGGGAAGATGGGGGCAGAGTTGGGAGTCAGTAATAGTTACTAAGCAGTTAGAACTGGTTTTAATCTTTCTAATTTTTCCCTGAGTGCTATTCTGTTAAGTGAATTGGAACTATCTGGAGTCTTGAACTTTAACTCTGCATTTTGGAGGGTTCCAGCCACAGTGTAAGTATAAACTTTCTGGACAATTCCTATGTAGTCAGTGTGTGGGCACTTCCAAGGAGTTCCCTAGTGCTCTTTGGAGGTTCCTCTGAGATTCAATCATCCAGAGATTGGAAGTTCTGGGCCATTTATTGTGTCATTAAAAGTGTACTTAGATTGAAATGGACAAAGCTTAAATTTTTGCAGTTGAGTTTAGTTTATATCTGCCACATAGGTACAGCATTGTTATGCCACCATTCAATGCACTTTTGATGCCATTTTTGCAAGGCTAAATGTGCAATCAGCAGCAATTTTAGACGTGTTTAATCATGCATTTGCCCTTCACTTAAAGTTGTTGCACCATTTGGGTATTAATAATGGCAAATACTATTTACCTCATTGTCATTTTAAACAGAGGGCAAAATTTTCTCCTTTTTTTTTTACAGAGTGGCATAGTGGGTGGGAAAATTAGCGTGGAAGCCGCTGGCCCCAACGACAGCTTCCACTGCCGTATTTGTAGGCAGAAATGTTAAGGGGTGGGTCCCACAACATCACGCAGGCAGGCCCACCCCACCAGCAACTTAGTCTGTAATAGGGCACCCCAATTTTAAAAATAAAATTAGAACCTTCCCCACCAACCCACAAAACCCCGGTCCCCTCTGGAGCTCATGACGGAACTCCTCTCCTCAATCCCCCACCATGACAGAACACCCCCATCCCTCCTTGGAACTCAACCCCAATTCCCCACCTTCCTTCGGGCATTGGCAGGGGCAATGCAACAGAGCAGTGATTGGGCAGTACTAGTGCATTGCGCAGGTTTTACCCTCTCCCCAATGGGGGATGCATGCACCACCGCACCTCCAGCAGGTTCTGCCCACCAGTGGAAATATGTAAATAATTTCAAATGCGGATCCTGACATTGAACGTCTGGATTTTACTTATGTTATTGTGGGGGCGGGGTTAATCAGAAGGGGAAATCCTGATGGCATGAACCACGTTTTGGGACTCCCATGGGATTTCCTGCTCCTGCTGCAGATCCCGCCACCCGAAAACTGGAGCAGAAAATCTAATCCACCCCTATATCTTCAATATTGATAGGAAAATCCTATCAATATTGAATACAGGAAAGCAAGCTCCAAATTGTCAATCTCACAATGAAAGATCATAAGGTTGGTTGGAGTTAGAAGCAGAAAAAGATTCACTGACAGTGAAGGGGTCACTCCACTGAAGTCGGCATTCAAGCTGCTTAAAGCTGCACTTCTGAATTTAACATCGTTTATTTTAAATGCCTAATAATACTGCAGCATGAAATTGCAAAAAATGTACTAGTATATAATTTGTTTTCTACTTTATAGCACAAATACAAGGCACAAACTTTTCACAGTTAATTTGTCAAGAAAGGGAGACCAGTAAGAACGATTAGTGATTTTTCAGAATTTGAAATAATAAGATTACCTTGTGGTTAATAAACTTTGAGTACATGCTAAAGATGCAAAGCTTTCCTCTGAAAGCTCTTGGCTGCATATTTCCCATTATAACATAATTAACAGTGACAATACATATGTCACTGTGACTAAGTTCTCCGAGAGAAAATATTTAAATAGCTCCTCTGCAGTCAGCTAAGATTTTAGAGTATCAGAAAAGTTAACTATTTCTCTCCATGGAAGCTGCTTGCTGAGTATTTCCAGCAATTCACCTGTTTTTATTTCAGATTTCTAGTGGCTGCAGTATTTTGCTTTTGCATAAAGCCAATAAAAGGTACTTTAGGACTGTTTCATGTTCATGGGATCCTTTCCTGTCCAATATGAGTAATGGAATGTTGAGTTTATCCAAGACTCAGGTTATTAGTTTATGTCTCCTTGCATTTTTGGGGGGAATTTCTGAGTCCCCTTGTCACTGGGAGATTTGACATAGAATGAAAGATCCTTGGGAAAACAATCATACTTGCCCAATTGGGACCATAATTGGGTTTTAGTCACAACTGAAATATTTTCATTTTAACAGTAATAGATGTTGCTTTTTATTTGTTCAGCCCAATATGCTTTAATTTCAAAATATTTTGCTGGAACAAATACTGAAAATCTAAACTTACATATGCATAATTTTCAGCCATTTACACAAGTTAGAACATAACATTGCATAGAATTTTACAGCACAGAAAATGGCCACCCAGCCCAACAGGTCAACGAAAGCATTTATTCTCCACATGAGACTTCTCCCACTTCATTTCATCAAGCCTTCTGCTATATATGAGTCCCTACAGCAAGACGGTGTGGCTCAGGTGGTCATCCTTAGTGTAATTGCTTGTTTTTACATCATAAGTTTATACTCTTGTTTTTCTGAATCATCAGCTTCTGCTAGTTTTCTAAATTAGCATGCAGGTTAACTCATAGGTCACTTTGTCAGAAAAGGTTGTGGAAGCTTGCATAAGGCCATGCTTTGCAATGTTTGAATAAGACTTATAGAACTTATCATAAATTATTTCAAGGTAGTCAAAATGGTTTTCAATGTGACAAATGACTGTTCAGATTGAAAACTTTAACAGAACTTAATTTTACAAAGTTAATGCAAAAGTATAGCATTCTGCACTATTGAATCAGAATATTTGGCCGTACTGATGATTAAGTAAGGTTGGAAGAGGATTGTGTGGAGCATCATCACTGGTGTAGACCTATTCAGTTCGATGGCCTGTTTTCGTGCTGTAAAATTCTTTGCAAGTCTATGTACTAATTTATGTAAATTACAGAAAATTCAAAATGTTAATTTCAGTTTTTAGTATTTATCAAAATATTTTTAAATTAAGGCATATTGTGTTAATTCATTCAGAGGCTAGTTGAAGTAGGAAATCAAGCACCAAGTTTTTACCTGATACTAAATTTATTTACAGAGTGCAACAGTAAAAATGTTTGCCTCCTCCCTTGGAAATATCCTGTATCCAGTAGTATTGTTATACACTTTTTGGAGTATTTAAACTAATGGAACGAATTCTGAAAGGGCACAGGGAAAACACTTGGGCATAAATTGTTAGAACTGGTTCCAATCACATTCCTTAATGAATCTCATCAGCCTGTGAGTATTATTGTACACTTTAACAAAAATCAAATAAGTTAAACAAAAATGAGAGAGAATGGCAGCTCCTGTTGGGACACTGTAACTAAAGTAAGATGTCCAAGGAAACATAAATAACTAAACCAAGTTTCATTTATTTTGCATCCCAGCCCTCGCCCTGTCCATCGGCTGTGGAAGGCTTGAAGCGTGCCAGTGGACACCACATGCTCCCTCTCCAGGATCACCCAGCTGTGAACATGAGTCAGATGATTTGATTTATTATTATCATATGTATTAGCATTCAGAGAAAAGTATTGTTTCTTGCGCGCTATACAAAACATACAGCTCATAGAGAAGCAAATGAGAGAGTGCAGAATGTAGTGTTACAGTCATAGCTAGGGTGTAGAGAAAGGTCAACTTAATGCAAGGTAGGTCCATTCAAACGTCTGACGGCAGCAGGGAAGAAGCTGTTCTTGAGTTGGTTGGTACATGATCTCAGACTTTTGTATCTTTTTCTCGACAGAAGAAGGTGGAAGAGAGAAAGTTCGAGGTGCGTGGGGTCCTTAATTATGCTGGCTGCTTGCCGGGGCAGCGGGAAGTGTAGACAGAGTCAATAGATGGGAGGCTGGTTTGCATGATGGATTGGGCTACATTCACGACCTTTTGGAGTTTCTTGCTGTCTTGGTCACAGTAGGAGCCTACCAAACTGTGTTACAACCAGAAAGAATGCTTTCAATGGTGCATCTGTAAAAGTTGATGAGAATCGTAGTCAAAGCTCTCTTTTGAGAAAGGAGACGCGTTGGTGGGCTTTCGTATCCATCGTGTCAGCATGGGCGGGGGGAGACCAGGACAGGTTGTTGGTGATCTGGACACCTAAAAACCGAAAGCTCTCGACCCTTTCTATTTCCATCCCTTTGATGTTCTCCTCTATGCTTCCTGAAGTCGATGATAATCTCCTTCGTTTTGTTGACTTTGAGGGAGAGATTATTGTCGTCGTACCAGTTCACCAGATTCTCTAACTTATTCCTGTACTCTGTCTCGTCATTGTTTGAGATCTGTCCCATTGGAGGTTAGCGAATGTTGTCCCATTGTTTAAGAAGGGGAACAGAGACTTCCCCGGGAATTATAGACCGGTGAGTCTCACTTCTGTTGTCGGCAAGATGTTGGAAAAAATTATAAGGGATAGGATTTATAGTTATTTGGAGAGTAATGAATTGATAGGTGATAGTCAGCATGGTTTTGTGGCAGGTAGGTCGTGCCTTACTAACCTTATTGAGTTTTTTGAGAAAGTGACCAAGGAGGTGGATGGGGGCAAGGCAGTGGACGTGGTATATATGGATTTTAGTAAGGCGTTTGATAAGGTTCACCATGGTAGGCTTCTGCAGAAAATGCAGATGTATGGGATTGGGGGTGATCTAGGAAATTGGATCAGGAATTGGCTAGCGGATAGGAAACAGAGGGTGGTGGTTGATAGTAAATATTCATCATGGAGTGCGGTTACAAGTGGTGTACCTCAGGGATCTGTTTTGGGGCCACTGCTGTTTGTAATATTTATTAATGATCTGGATGAGGGTATAGTTGGGTGGATTAGCAAATTTGCTGATGACACCAAAGTCGGTGGTGTGGTAGACAGTGGGGAAGGGTGTCGTAGTTTGCAGGAAGACTTAGACAGGTTGCAAAGTTGGGCCGAGAGGTGGCGGATGGAGTTTAATGCGGAGAAGTGTGAGGTAATTCACTTTGGTAGGAATAACAGATGTGTTGAGTATAGGGCTAACGGGAGGACTTTGAATAGTGTGGAGGAGCAGAGGGATCTAGGTGTATGTGTGCATAGATCCCTGAAAGTTGGGAATCAAGTAGATAAGGTTGTTAAGAAGGCATATGGTGTCTTGGCGTTTATTGGTAGGGGGATTGAATTTAGGAGTCATAGCGTTATGTTGCAACTGTACACAACTCTGGTGCGGCCGCACTTGGAGTACTGTGTGCAGTTCTGGTCCCCACATTACAGGAAGGATGTGGAGGCTTTGGAGAGGGTGCAGAGGAGGTTTACCAGGATGTTGCCTGGTATGGAGGGGAGATCCTATGAGGAGAGGCTGAGGGATTTGGGATTGTTTTCGCTGGAAAGGCGGCGGCTAAGAGGGGATCTTATTGAAACATATAAGATGATTAGAGGTTTAGATAGGGTGGATAGTGATAGCCTTTTTCCTCTGATGGAGAAATCCAGCACGAGGGGGCATGGCTTTAAATTGAGGGGGGGTAGTTATAGAACCGATGTCAGGGGTAGGTTCTTTACCCAGAGGGTGGTGAGGGATTGGAATGCCCTGCCAGCATCAGTAGTAAATGCGCCTAGTTTGGGGGCGTTTAAGAGATCCGTAGATAGGTTCATGGACGAAAAGAAATTGGTTTAGGTTGGAGGGTCACAGTTTTTTTTTTAACTGGTCGGTGCAACATCGTGGGCCGAAGGGCCTGTTCTGCGCTGTAATGTTCTATGTTCTATGTTCTATGTTCTATTACGGTGATGTCGTCAGCAAACTTGAAAATCGAATTGGCGAGGAATTTGGCCACACAGTCATAGGTGTATAAGGAGTATAGTAAAGGGCTGAGAACACAACCCTGTGGGGCTCTGGTGTTGAGGATGATCGTGGAGGAGGAGTTGTTGCCTATCCTTACTAATTGTCCTTGACCATCCTCTGCCTGAGCCTTTTGAAGGCCAGACCCAGGAGTAGGCTTACATGGAAGTCCTCCTCCCTCCATCCCCTCTTCTGCACTGCGTGACCAAAGATCAGGGTCGAGTATTACCATATATGAGTTCAAGTACTTAATGTCCTTCACCACACAATTAACACACCATTAAAAGATTCTCATCTTTTCTTTAAAACTTTATGACACACAAACAATATTTTAAAATTGAAAAAATGATTTTGCATGTTCAATGTACTATATGACAATACAAGAGGTTCTCCTTCTAAGGCCTTCAATAATTTATTTGTGCAAACATTTCTTTCTGTAAAGCAATCCAACAATTGGTGGCTTGCATTGACCTATTTATTAATTCCCTCAGACTGATCATTATCAACTTCAACTTGCGAATTCTCCTTGTCAAGCATCGCTTCGAAAATTCTGTTGTTCTGCTTTGGGATATTTTGAGTCACATATGAAACACCTGTTAACGGTTTGTATTTCCTTGAGTTTCGTTGATCTATTATTACTCCTCCAATCCTGGTGTTTGCTAGATTTGCTAAAAATGACTTTATCCTCATTCCTTCTCTATTTTTCAATTGGTCATAAAATTCAGATTCAGAAAATAGAGGTGGATAATCATACTTTGTCAATTTACACTTGTTTTCAACCATTCTTCACAAAACAAAGATTACAATCTTCTATCTAATTTTATATCTTAATTTCCAACTTTTACCTTCACTGACAACCATCCTCTGCTACCATGTTAAAGTATTCATAAGACAGTTAGTGAAGTAGGAAACCAGATGCCAATCTTTTACTTCAGGCCAGAATTACAAATATTTGCCTACTCTTTAACCAACACCCAATGTCCTAACAGTCTTTCTTTATCTGTGCTCAAGGTACTTGATCAATTCCCTTCACCTGTGTATCCTTCACCATAATAATACAATAAACATACTATTAACATATTGGCTGAACAGAAAGTTATTAAAAAGTTAACTGTAATTTTAAATGCACCTTACAAAACGTCACTCCTTTCAAGCCATGTATTATAGACATATGTAAGTATTAAGTACATCTCACAATTTGAAAGTGATCACTTACAAAGCTAGCCTTATTTCCTCACCTTCAGTCAATTCATGCAGGGTATGCAGTCTTCACATTCTTCACTTCAAAATTTAGACATTCATTGGTTCAAATTGAAAACTGAGTAGTACAGTTGGGAATCTCAAGTATTTTCTGAATGTCAATTTGTCACCAACTCAGTCATACAGTGCATCATCCAAGTATTCATAATAACATGCTGCTTTTCAAGTGATCATGGTATAATCCATTTCTATAGATTAACATTTGTGGATCTAATTTTATAGACGGGTACATTTTGATGTAAATGGTACATTGCACTTTCTAACTTACAACAAGGACATGCAAGCGGTATTGCAATGTACTGTATTATTATGCTTGAATCAGTTCAAAATTCACATTACACAATTTAATATTTCATGAAATATATATTGTCCAATAGCTTTCACTGATATTTGATTGTCTATATTCTCTTTTAACATACATCTTGACTTGAGTTGCTGAATACAATTTACTATTTAAATTCCTGGACATAAGGATATCTAAAATATCAATATCTTGCATCATAAGTACTGCAAATAAATGGACATTAAAAATAAACCATGTTTATCTCCATATATTGCTAGTTAGTGGGGCACAAACACTCTGACACACCCTTGGATAAGAATTCTCTCTCATATCATAATTATTGTAATGATTTTGATCATAGAATTCCTACTATGCAGAAGGAGGTCATTCGGCCCAATGAGTCTGCACTGATTCTCCAACAGAGAATTTTACCCAGGTCCACCCTATGCCCTATCCCCGTAATTCCACTCATTTATCTCGTTAACCCCCGAACCCACACATCTTGGGACACCAAGGGGCAATTTAGCATGGCCAATCCACCTAACTTGCACATCTTTGGACAGTGGGAGGAAATCCATTCATACACAGGGAAAACATGTGAACTCCAAATTGTGAGGCAGCGCCAATCACTGTGCCACCCTGATTTACCCAATGTATATTTTAATTATGTTTAAATGTTGGATTAAAGAAATTGAAAATAAGCTAAAATAGAGCTATTTGTAAGGAAAAGAGTGAATGTGAGACAATAGATTGTAACAAGACATAGACTTGGATATATCCATGTGAGACAGGTATAGTATGATCCAATTCGTAATGCACAACTGATCAAAGGAGAGATAGCAGCCTGACGGGTATTGAAAAAGACACCAGCAAAGCCTGATAGTTAAAAGGCTAACTCTGTATCAGCAAAGAATAGGATGTGCAGGCACAGGGGCTGATTGGACTGTGACTGTTGCAATGCTTTGAACAGACTGTGACTGAACTCAGAGCCATCTGTGTCGTGCTCCTGAGAATAATATGACCCCCTGAGAGAGACACGACTCTGAGCATTTGTGACCAAAAGACAAGTGATTTACTAATGCCTAGCTGTGAATACATGACTGAAAGCTCATCAGTGACAGCAGGATCTCTATAAGGAGAAACAAAGGAATTTCTGGAGTGGTAACCCGGGACCAACCACTTCAGAAGAAGTTATCTATATGTTGCTATGTTGTTTCCAGTCCGATCATGATCGCCATATTTCCATTGTCCACTATGAATATCAAGTTAGAAGCTACTGATACACAACAAAGGTTCACATTGTGACTATTCACAACTACTTATGATGAACCGGTTTCTCTAAATCTCCCTTTGTTAAGAGAGCTCAGAGCAAGTCTAGAAGTCTGCAGATTTTGAACTTTGGGTAAGTGCACAAACAATATGAGATTTGAATTCCACTAGTGGTTTTGTCTGGAACTTTCCAGGGACTTGAGGCAATTCTGGGACTGTACAAAAATTCACATCAGTAGCCTGCTTATCAACATTTTAAAGCCCATTTTTAAAAGCAGTGACAGTTCAGGTCAATTATATACTGATAATTAATCAGGGCCTCCTCCTGAATACCGCAGGTTCATAGATGTCAGTCTTCAGTCAATTTGATATATGTCACCTGATATCAATGCCCTATATTGCAACGGCATTGGGCTCTGATAATATTCCAGCAATAGTACTGAAGGTTTGTGCTCCAGAGATAGCAATGACTCGAAGAAAGCCATTGCAGTACAGCTACAACACTGGCATCCAGCTAGAAATGTGGAAAATTACCCAGGCATGTCCTGAGCACAGAAAAAGGGGACAAATCCAGCCCAGCAAATTACTGCCCCATTAGTCTACTCTTGATCATCAGTGAAGTGATGAAAGCTCACTGGTGCTCAGGTGGTGAGAACTTTCCACTAGTTGGAGTCATACCTGACATGAATGAAGATGGTTGTGGTTTACTTGTATATCACTCCAGTCCAAGAATATCACTGCAGGACTTCCTCAGACTAGTGTCCTAGCCCCAACCACCCTCAGGTGTTTTATCAATGATCAGCCCCCATCATACAATTAGATGTGGGGAAGTTGCTAACGATTGCACAGTCCAGTATCATTCACAACTCATCAGATACAAAAGCAATCCATGCAGCAAGACCTGGGAAACATGCAGGCTATAGAAAGTGCCAGGGAATGGCCATCCTCCAACAAGAGAGAATCTAATCATCTTCCCATAACATTTAATGATATTACCATTACTGAACCTCCCACTATCTGAGGGTTGAGATTGACCAGAAATTGAACTAGACAAACCAAATAAAAAATGTGGCTGCAACAGTAGGTCAGAGGCTGGGAAGTTGATGGTGAAAATTCACTTCTTGACATCTCAAAGCCTGCCAACCATCTACAAATCACAAATCAGGAGTGTGATGGAATACTCTTCACTTGCCTGGATCAGTGCAGCTCCAATAACACTCAAGTAGTTCAACAGCATCCAGGACAATGCAAACTGCTTGATTGGTATCCCATCCACCACTCAAACATTCACTCCCTCTATCATAGATGCACAGTGACAGCAATGAGTGCCATCTACAAGATGCACGGCAGCATCTCACCAAAGCTCCTTCAACAGCACCTTCCAAAGCCACAACCACTAAGGGCACCAGATGCTTGGGAACACCACATCTGCAAGTTCTCCCCAGGCCACTCACCATCGTGACTTGGAAATATATTGCTGTTCCTTCTGTGATATTAGTGTACCTCTTCTCTGCAGCTCTCACAGCTTCTGTATTTCTCAGCTCACAGCCTTAGCTGATATCATTATGGTACCGGCTTGTCTGGAGATGTCCTTTTATTGCTACTTCAATAGCTTAAATGGGATCTGTTTATTTTAACTCTGGGTTGTTTTATAGTTTTGCATTGTTAGGAAAAAACTGGTTGGCAGGTCAGGTGATAGGTTTTTTTCAGTTGAGCTGCAGTTTGGTTGAGTTTTAGAGGGGAAATCAAGCTGAAAAGTCGTCTCTCTCTCTCCCTAGTTTTTGGAAATTCTGCTAGATAGCTGAGAGCAATGCATCTTGCCTTCCTGAAGGGAAGATTTTGTTGTTGGTGGCTTGCCTGGAGTCTCTCCCTGGTGTTTTGGGAAGCTGTTCTGACTTAAATTCTTCTGAGTCTATCCAGAGAACTGTAGACTTCATCCAAAGGGCGCAATTCCAGAATCATGTGAGCCTTAGTCTTTGCTGTGTTAAACTTGTTTAAAGGGTTTTCTTGGGATTAGTTTGATTGGAGCACATTAGATTATTTGTTAAGGGTTATCATGGTTTTGCTTTGTTTTTTGTTTGTAATTGATAAAAGTTCTTGCTAATTTTATTATACATGCTAACTATATTCTTAAATAAACATTGTTTGATAGAAGCTCCCTTAGTGGGTCATTTGAATCATACCTGAAGTGAAACATAGTATGCTTATCCAAGCCAAGTTCAAGATGCAAAACTTATGATCCAGGCGGGCTCCATAGAACACTTTGGAGTTTCTGACTTTGAACTATAACACTGTCACTGGGTAGAAGTCCTGGAATTCCTTTTCTACCGGCACTGTGGGTGTACCTACACCACATGGAACGCAGTGGTTCAAAAAGCAGGTTCACCTTCATCTTCTTGAGAGCAATTAGGAATGGACAATAAATCCTGGCCTAGCCAGCGATGTCCACATCTCATGAATGAATAAAAAAGAAAGCAGTTTATGTTTAAAGTTATGAGCATGACCTGCCTTTATTTAGCGCGACAACAGTGTATCTGCTGCTAACAATGTGGTCTGCTCTACTGGGTCACTGCTTTGCAGAACACTTCAGTTCAGTCTGCAAACATAATCCACACTTTCAGTGGCCTGCCATTTTAATTCTCCACCTTGCACACTGACAACTCTGCCACAGTATCATGCACTGCTCCAATGAAGCTTCACACAAGCTCAAGTGACTTCATCTTTCGACTTGGCACTTTACAGCCTTCTGAATTCAAAATTGAATTAAACAATTTCAAACTGTAATCTCTGCCCCCACTCCCCCGCTCATCAGTTTGCTTTCTTTTCTTTCAATGTGTTGGTCCTAATTCTATTTTTCTTGTTTTTGCTTTTGCATGGCAACTATTATTCTTCTGCCATTCACACTTCTTCTGGACCATCTTTTGTTTCTTTTCTTGTCCCATTACTGATCCCTTTGGCTACGCCAAATCTCTTACTTAATGTCTTCCACCTTTTGTCCCATCACAGGCCCTCCTGCTTTTTACCACCCTCCCCCACCTACTTAAAAGCCACTTCTAAGTTTTTCCAGTCCTGCTAAAAGGTCATGGTCTGAAACGCTGACTCTGTTTCTCTCCCCACAGATGCTGCCAGACTTATAGAATATTTTAAGGATTTTCTGTTTTCATTTCAGATTTTCAGCATCCACGGTAATTTACTTCTGGAATAGCAAAGTTATAACCCATGGTTGCAGTACTGAGCGAGAGAATATGGGTTTAATTCATTCTCTCAAAGAATTGTTCTGATGTGAATACAAATGTGTTTAGCAAGGATAGCATAGGCAAAGTTCCCAATGCACAGATTCTCTGTGCGTTTCCTACTGGCCAAAGAAGTTATTATCTGGAAGCAGGCCAGAAACATGTAAAAATACAGAAAACCAAAGTGGCTCCTATTCAATAGAGGATATATGCATTCAAAAAAATCTTATATTTAACGTACGAGAATTCAAGTTATAATTCTGTGCCAATTTACTAGGTTCTTGAAAATTATTCTTTGCTCAGTCTTGTACAAAGCTTTTAAAAATATTATCCGAGAAACTGCCAGCACCATTCTTGAGATAATGAGTTTTAAATGATCTAAATGAGTGTGTTTTAAGTCAAAACAAATTCAGAATGGAACATGCATTGTTGAGGTGTATGGCTCATAAAGATGTTTGAATTCAGATACAAAAATACTAGTGACCTTCAGTAAATGCGAATGCATAAGTCCATCTTCGTTTGTATGTAATTTGTCTACCTATAGTTCTTTTTAAAAAATTTAGAAGGAACTCATCATCTCAACACTGTGCTGTTCTAGTCTGTCCCTTGAATTGTATATCTATAAAAGCACTGAGCTACTCAAAAGACAGTAGGCAATGACTATTTTTAGGAAATGGAAATAACAAAGTTAATATTTATGTTTAATGTATGTTGGCACTCACAAAGAGACATTCTTATAAATATTAATATTGGAGAATAAGCATCAAATCTGTCAAGGTATTACTGATGGTGTAGCAGAACCACAGAGGTCAATTTGACTATTGCATCAACGCAGCAGGTTTGACAGATGTTTTTAGGGACAGGGAAAGAGAAAAATCAATGTTAGTGAATACACAAGGCTTTAATATTGTTTGACTCTTGTCTAACTTTTTCCTAGATATTTATATTGTAAGATGGTGTGTCTCAGGGGTCAGTGCTGGGCCCATTGCTGGTTGTTATCTACATCAACGATTTGGATGAGAAGGTACAAGGCATGATCAGTAAGTTTGCAGATGACACTAAAATAAGTATTGTAGACAGTGAGGAAGGTTATCAAAAATTGCAATAGGAGCTTGATCAGCTGGGGAAATGGGCTGAGAAATGGCAAATGGAGTTCAATACAGATAAGTGTGACGTGTTGTATTTTGGAAAGTCAAATCAAGGTAGGATTTTCACGGTGAATGGTGGGACCTTAGGGAGTACTGTGGAACAGAGCGATCTTGGAATTCAGGTGCACGGTTCTCTAAAGATGGAGTATAAGGCATATAGGGCAGTGAAGGTGGCTTTTGGCATGCTGGCCTTCGTCAGTTAGGGCATTCAGTATAGAAGTTGGGAAGTTATGTTGCAGTTGTACAGGACATTGGTGAGGCCGCACCTGGAGTACTGTGTTCAGTTTTGATCGCCTTGCTGTAGGAAAGATGTTATTAAACTGGAGAGAGTGCAGAAGAGATTTATGCTGTCAGGACTCAAGGAACTGAGTTATAGGGAGAGATTGGACGGACTAGAACATTTTTCTCGGGGCCTAGGAGACTGAGGGGTGATCTTATAGAGGTGTATAAGATCATGAGAGGCATGGATAGGGTGAATGCACTCAGTCTTTTTCCCAGGGTTCAGGAATCGAGAACTAGAGGGCATAGGTTTAAGAGGGGAAAGAATTAATGGGAACCCGAGGAGCAACGTTTTTTTTTTACACATAGGGTGGTACGTCTGTGGAATGAGCTGCTGGAGGAAGTGGTTGAGGCAGGGACATTGACAACATTTAAAAGACATTTGGACAGATACATGGTTAGGAAAGGTTTAGAGGGATATGGGCCAGATGCAGGCAAATGGGGTTATCTTAGATGAGCATTTTGGTAGGCGTAGAACAGTTTGGGCTGAAGGGTATGTCTCCGTGCCGTAGATTCTATGATCATAGAATCCCTACAGTGCAGAAGGAGGCCGTTCGGCCCATCGAGTCTGCACCAACCACAATCCCACCCAGACCCTATTCCAATAACCCCACATATTTACTCTGCTAGTCCCCTAACACGTGGGTCACTTTAGCATGGCCAATCAACCTAACCCGCACATCTTTGGACTGTGGGAGGAAACTGGAGCACCCGGAAGAAACCCACACAGACAGTGACCCGAGGCCAGAACTGAACCCGGGTCCCTGGTGCAGTGAGGCAGCAGTGCTAACCACTGTGCCATCGTGTCACCCCCAAATGATTCTAAATTATAACTGTTCAACATTCACCTGTGCCGTAATTATCTTATCGAATAATGCTGGAGTCAGTTATTCATAATACATTTCTATCCCACCAATTCTTTTGCCACTCTCTGGGAATATTTCTGATTCTGAACAAAAGAAGCTATTGACACCTATGTGAAATGTATCCCAGTATATTAAGCAAATTAATTAAAGTTTCCTGTTTTGTTCAAATACTTTCCACACCAATCTCAAAAATTAAAAATGAACTACCTCTTACCCGAATAAATGAAGGAAAGCCTTGGCCATAGTATCCTACAGCAAAATAATCCGGTTTTGCTCGTATCACTCTGACAATATTCTCATAGAATTGGGCTTGTTTTTGCTGCAAAAGTGATTCACAAATCAGTTTGGATGATTAACAGCTCACGCAAGAAAAAATAATTACAAAGTATGTTGCATGATCTGCCATTTAATGTCTTACCAGCAATTCACTCAGTTGTTCATAATCAAACAGCTCATTTTCATATTGTTCTGCAAGTTCTTTGCCTAAAGAAATCGCCTCCTCCCACATCTGATAGAGAGAAAACAGCACACACAAAGCAGAAGCGCTTAATGTTTTCTAATTACTCAATGCTGTATACTAATCTCTATGCACATCGCTGTTATGTCAAGGTTAGTATGTTCTACTTCAATTCATTGTTTTTGCTAGCAAAGATTCTGATTATATGTGCCTTAGAAATTGTGCAGTAATTTTTGCTCTGAATGACAACAATGTTAAAGTTCTGAACATCCATTCCCATTTCTTTCACCGCTCCAAAAAAGCAGTGAAATTATCATACACATTAATGAACTTGGTTGCCTTTCATCCTACACTGATTAAATATCCTGGATTTACATTATGCTCTTGATTTGCAGAGCATGAATGCATTGCACAGTTTACCTTCAGAAGATTAGACATAAATTTTACTGAAACAGAGGGACTCAGGGAAGGATGGGATTGGCAGTTTGCAGATTATGTCATGGGGCACTGGCAAATCAGGAATGTGAATTGGAAGATCGGGGTTACAGCGTGAGAGATCAGGAGTTGGACATCTTGAGGTGGAGTGGTGGCAATCAGGAGGCTCCTTTAATGTGACGTTGAGAGTAACACCCTTGCTCCTTATGGTACCACAATCAGGTAGGTAACTTGCCTTTGTTGCAAACTTCCATTGGACTGGTTTTCCTGAGTTTAGCCTGCGATAGCGCCGGCTGCCTCAAGAAAAATAAATATCGGAAATAGACAATTTGCTTGTATATTGAAAAGTTCTAACACCTGTTTCAACAATAGATAATGGACACCTCTTGTCTTCCCTTACTCAATATGGGAGGTGTCACATTTCAGAGTGGAAGTGTACTCACACTTCCTGCCTGCCATTTTGGGACCTTTGTGGACTGTGCAGCCCGTGAAAAAAAGGTATTTCTAGTCCAGTGAATGCCAAGAGGATATGGATATGTAAATTTTCTTTAACGATTTTAAAGGAATATATATATCCAATGTCAGGCTGTTTAAAAGAACTGGCAAATTATTATGTATAGAAGTATAAATGTGAACAATTTAACTTTTTGATTGTTAGCCAACCTTTTCTTTTGCTTCTTCATTACAATTAAGTTGATATGTGCATAGGCTGATAGGCTATTCCATTGCTTTACATGGTATATTTGAACAAACAGGATATTTACCAAGTTCAGGAAAATACAATGAAGGTTTTGTTATTGATTTGTTTATGTTTTTGATTCTTTCCGGAGGAGCATGCAGATGAAAACTAATTTTCAAAAGTAAACTATAAATTGATGAGGATGGTCAATGAAAAATTGTGTTCTTATTACAGAACACAAGAATCCCATGTCCTTTGACCCAGCCCAAAATAAAAATTCCCTACTTCAAACAATAAGATTGAGTACTACCACTTGCTATGGGGAGAAATTCATGATACTGTGATGACTCTGAGATCCACAATTCCAATTAACAATATGGAGCAGAATTCTATCCTGGGAGGAGCAATTGGCAGATGTTGGGACTGATGATGAGGTCTGAATTTATTAATGGAGGTACCAAGAATTGGAAAAGAGAGCAAGAATAATGTCAATCTGAACTATGGTCCAAATTTTGCTCCTGAGGGAGCTAACTCAAGTTGAGAAACTTTCCAACTTGGTAGTCTTGTCTTAGTTTAATGAGCCCCCTTCGACCTGTCTGTCATATTTAAAGATCCATGGCGTTTTCTCGACTTCACAACACCAGGGACCCAGGTTCGAATCCCGACTGGGTCACTGTCTGTGTGAAGTCTGCACATTCTCTCCGTGTCGGCATGGGTTTCCTCCGGGTGCTCCGGTTTCCTCCCACAATCCAAAGATGTGCAGTTAGGTAGATTGGCCATGCTAAATTGCCCCTTAGTGTCAGGAGGACTAGCTAGGGTAAATGGGGATAGGGCCTGGGTGGGATTGTGGTTGGTGCAGACTCGATGGGCCGAATGGCCTCCATCTGCACTGTAGGATTCTATGATTCTGATTCGATGATTCTAACTTAATTGCAGTGTAAATGTAAGCCTTACTTGTGACTAATAAATAAACTTTAACTTCTCCTTAATTTCTCTACAAAAAGGGATAATCTGTAATTTTTGTCACAATGTTCCATTTTTCCAAATGTTGTACTGATAAGGAACTTCTTAAAACAGTAAAGTAGTTCAGGGGTTAAACCAATATTTATATAGTCAATAGATTAGGCAATATACAATTAATAAGCGTACCATTATCTTCACATGCAACATAAAAATTTTTAAAAATTAATTATGTAGTAAAGTGCACATAAAAATAGAAAACGTGACCTTTTAAGATATTAAATTGTTAATGTTATTATACAATCAATGAAAAATTGTGTGATTATGATTATGTCGGTGTTGGCAGTTGAACAAATGAGGCAGTTAAGAAACTAGTCTGATCCAGTTCAAAGTTGCGTGGGAAGAATATAAGTATTTAATTAGCATAATTTAGCTCCATGGAAGCAGAGACTGTTAAATGTCCCAAGAACAAGAAGCTTTTAAATTCAATACCGTATCTATTGAATGCAGATTTAAGTAAAAATAACAATTTAAAATACAATTAGCACATATCGTTAATGATCAAAGTATATAGCATTTTAGTACATGTATTAAATCTGTTTAACAAAATGTACAGTTGTTTTAGCTACAAAGGCTTTTAATATGTTGTCATATAAGGAATGATTTTCCTGACGCCCCAGTTTCCGGAATACAAAGGTCAGGGTAAAAGTGGAAACCTGGGTGATTGGGGTCACCATCCCTTTAAATTATTTTGGGAATTCTGGGTGGACAGAACTTGTAACTGTATTAAGTATGGGCCAATTGGGGCAATTCAAATTAGTTGACTGGGAAAATATCCAGTCTTACACTAGACTTTCAGCATCCAATACTGAATGGACATCATAGCACAGGTGCATGTAGAAACATGGCACTGTGAGATGTCTCCAAAATTTTCAAGTTTGCAGTATATATGGGATAGGGTCAAAACCTGCAAGGTCGGAATTCTTTTGAGTTAAACATTCTCCCTTCCAGATGTTAACATCTAGTCAGACCAGATGTTGAAGATCTGGGAAGCTCATCTACCAATGTTATGTCCTGCTACAGGGCAGGCTAATATTTAGAAAGGTACAGGTGGGCAGCAGGTTATCCCAGATCACAAAAATTGTTTGGCACAGGAAATGTAGGTGCTCTTGGGCAGGATATGATTCTTGGCCACACAGTCTTTCAGCTATACTTAATTTGGAAATGAATAGGCTTAGGCTTGCTCTGAAGTAGAATCAAATAATTCCTACAGTGTAGAAGGAGGCCACTCGGCCCATCAAGCCTGCATGGACAACAATCCCACCCAGGCCCTATCCCTGTAACCCCATGGATTTACACTGCTAATCCCCCTGACACTAAGGGACAATTTAGCATGGCCAATCCTCCTAACCTGCATATCTTTGGAGTGTGGGAGGAAACCAGAGCACGCTAAGGAAACCCACGTAGACATGGGGAGAACGTGCAAACTCCACACAGTCAGCCAGCCAAGGCCAGAATTGAACCCGGGCTCCTGGCATTGTGAGGCAGCAGTGCTAACCACTGTGCCACTATGCTGCTATATAATCTGAATTATATTCAAATGGCATACAGCAAAAGGTTTTTTTTAATAATCACAGGTTGTATTCTTCTTCTTGATCTGGGAATGTTCATGCTTTCTGATTATTGCTGCTAACATTTTAACACATTAAATCACTTGTGTTTTAAACTGGAAGTAATCTTTCAACACTACGATGTGCAAGCCAACATTGGAAATCTAGCCAAACTTGAATGATATAAAATAGTGCTGGTTTCAAAATGTTGAAGTGGCTTAACACTTATTTAACCAGTTTACGGAAAATCTATCACTGTTAAGGCAGATGCAGCAAATGCAACCTAAGACTACTAAATCTGAACCATAAACGCAAAACAGAGCTTATTTCACAGAAAAGGCTCTCTCAAAACTTATGGATGCAGTGCTTGGATGGGCACAAGTTCCTATTGGTTCAGCACAAATCAACTCTGAGACCAGGTGCTAGCATGTCTGACAGGAAGATTCTGTTAGGGTGAACATTGGTATCCTGCTGTGCTTGGGTCAAAGAGTGGGTCCCAAGAATTTGGAAGTCCTGTAATATTGCTGCATACAAGTACGTGACTGCCTTACTTAAATTTACAGATTACTCAGTGTGGATAATTTGTAGAAACATGATGCAATACATTATTTTATAAATAAGCTCTTTTAGTGGTACTTGCAAAAAGTTTTGCCTGGGGACCCAACAGTATAATGTTAGATTTATAAACTATGCAATATTATTAATATTGCTAATGAAAACATTATTTTGTAATGACATCTCATACTGATAGGGCACTGAAAAATAATTTTACCTTTCCTTTATCAAAGTAATGGATAATTTCCTGGTAAAGCTGTTCCTTCAGTTGACCTTGGGTCTGTGCTTGATATCCATCTCTCTGATTCAGGTGAGCTGCACAGGGCTGTTCAGACCACTAAACAAAAATAACAAAAGAACAGGTATATTTTATGATTTTATATATTTATATATACATTTCTAAACTCATCAGTATCAACTAGACCACTGCACCGCTGATATTTGCTGCACGGAAGGATGCAAATCCCTCACCAGGCTAGTACCTCTGCCACACCAGTTTCACCACAATCCCATTGCTCTGCATTTTCCCCTTAAAAGGATCGAATGGTCTCTGATACAACTACTCCCCTGTGAGTGTAATTCATAGCACACTTTCAATTTAATGATCGCCCATAAAGGAAATAATTTGCATTAATAGCAAGATGAGAAAATATAACCTACCAAGTGCCCATTGTGAACAACTGGCAAACCAAGGGTTAAGCACAAAACTGACTGGCTTTTGGTCTTCGAAGATGAAGTTCATTCTCTTGCAGACTGCACAATGAAATTATGAATGCAATCATGAAGTAAAGCTTGAAACTGGCACAACACTAAGATTCTCCGCATACCGTCCAAAAATGCATTGCCAATACTATAGTACCTGACTGACCTACAAGAGGTTTTTTTTCAGTTTTTCTTTTGTGCTTCTGCAATATCAGGGTTTCTTACATTTGCCTTTAATTTTATTTTTAAACTTGTGCTGTAGTTGCGTTATTTTCTTCTGATAGAGATGATTGTTCCTTCAACTCTTTCAACCGGGAGATAAAGCTGAGTATATCCCACTGTGTTTGAATTTTCAAAGTAGAATCAAAGGAGCAAGCAAATGGAATAATTCAGTGCTACTCCTGCACACTGCTTCAGGAACTGAACTAAGAACAGTGTCAGCCAAAGTCTGGGAGCACTTCTACTTTTTAAATGCTAACCAAGTATTCAAATCCCTTGATTTCTTTGGTTGAAAATTCTACTTTTAAATATGACCTGTTTAAACTTCATATGCTACAAAATAAGATGAAAAAAGTTTAGGTGTGTCTTCTTTCAGCACAAGGGTACTGCCAGAATATACATGTCAATGGTATTTATTAGCTACGATATAGAAGAATAGATGAGGGGGAAGAAAAATAATTATCTTAATTAATTATTCATATTAGATGCTGGCAGTAAAGTATACAATAGGCTTTCACAATTTGGAAAACAGAATCTAGTAGACATTTAGGGGGCTGCTCATGTAAATAGTCATAAAATGTGGGAAGAATGCTACTTAACACACCTGATCAATTTGAAATTGGTATTGGATTTTTATAATTGGGATTGGAAGATTATAATCCATAAATCTGATGACAAATAGAGGATATAACACTAAAGAATAATGGCAACGTTATAGGAATAAAATGCAGGAGTATATGGTTAAAAATTGAAAAGATTGAGTGGTCCAGATTATGCAAGGACAAATCATTTTATAAGTTTTTACAAGTTTGAAATGTGAAGTGAGAGACATACCACCAGGTCAAAGTTGTGGAGTGTGGGACTCAATGTAGCCAATAATAATATAAAATTTCAACAAATAACCAGGAAATAAATATCTGCGGCATTCTAATTTAATCTGGAAAATTTATTTACTCAGAGTACAGGAAAGAGATCAAAGCATTATCTGAACTGATAAAGCTTCCTTGCCTTCCAGCAGCTGGAAATAAGTTTGAAGCAGTGGAGTAATCAAAGAGAACAAAGAATAGTACAGCACAGGAACAGGCCCTTCGGCCCACCATGTCTATGCCGACACAGATGCCTCTCTAATATGTTCTTGCCTCTATGTGGTCCATATCCCTCTATTCCCTGCCTATTCATGTATCTATTCAGGTGCCTCTTGAATGTTGTTATAGAATCTGCTTCCACCACCTCCTCCGGCAGCGCCCTCTGAGTGAAAAACCTGCCCCTTACATCTCTTTAAAACTTTCCCCCTCTCACTTTCAACCTATGTCCCTGAGTAATTGACCCTTTAACTCTGGGAAAAAGACTGACGATCCACGCTACCAAAGCTTGTCATAATCTTGTAAACCTCTAGGTCCCCCCTCATCCTTTGATGCTCCAGTAAAAACAATCCAAGTTTGATCAACATTTCTTCATAGTCCATATCCTCCAAATCAGGCAACATCCTGGTAAATCTCTTTTGCACTCTTTCCAATGCATCAACATCCTTCTGGTAGCGTGGTGACCAGAATTGTACACAATACTCCAAATGCGGCCTAACCAAAGTCTTATACAGCTGCAACATGACTTTCCAATTCCTATGCTCAATGCCCCGACCGACGAAGGCCAGCATGCTATACACCTTCTTGTCCATCTTGACTACCCGAGTTGCCACCTTCAGGAAACTGAGGATCCGCACGCTTAGATCCCTCTGTATGCTAATATTTTTGAAGGCTCTACTATTTACTGTATATTTTCCTTCTGCAGTAGACCTTCCAAGTGTCATCACCTCACATCAGCATATACAGGAAATCATACAACCTCAACACCATTTTACAGAGCAGAAACTTGCACTCAAAATTTCCTTCGAAGCCAAATGGTAGTCTTCTCACCATTTGGCTAGGATTAGATAGGGCTTGATCACAAATAATACTATAATGAAGTAATTGTAAAATATTTGATGTGACAGTTAGGAGGATTCACCCATATCTCCTTTCAGGCCTGAAATACTTTAAGGACCAAAGGCCAATCAAGAGGGATTCTATTTCATGATAGCACTAATATGTCCTGCTATAAATTATTTCAGTAAACACAAGCCTGCTGTACAGTCAAAATATTGATTTTAAATAGTTGAATGTCTCGCCTTGGCTCAATTATAACATTCATGGGTCCTTAACCCTAACGCCACTCCTGTCAGCTCTGGTCAGTGGGGAAGTTACAGTCTCTGAATACTAGGTTGACACCCAACAGGATACCAGAACCCAATGGGAGTGGAATGCCTCTCCATCGTCACCCTATCAAGTAGCTGACTAGTAATTTAGCCTCTGAATGCTGGGTTGAGATATAATTGCATCCAACAAGAGTAAAGGAACAACACTCCCCTATTTCCTCCTAATCATATGTAACTGATCCGGCATCACAACCCGTCCACCCACCACTACTGTCAGGCTAACGACCTGGTCACATAATAATTATATTCATTGCTTATGCAACCCAGAGCATGATTTGTTAGAAGAAACATATTGCCTCATGCAATATAAGGCATGGAAGAGAAAACCAGAACCTAAGTAAACTAACCCCAACACATATAAAATATTGGAGTTGTTTAAAATATTTACTGAAAGCCAAGAAAAAACAAAAAAATACATTTTTTTTGACTAGTAATCGTACGGGACATAAATATCAGCCAACTGATGACAGCAGGCATATTAATAGACTTGACTTACACTAAAGGGTATAAAACCACTGCAAACATCAATGTAAATGTATTCGGACCCCCAATACATATGTAAACAGATGTAAATATAGTTTCATTCCAACAATGCACTTGGGAGTAAGACTTTCTGTACTGCTAATATTAATTAAATAATATGTATCGATCATAGAATCCCTAAAAGTACAGCAGAGGCCATTCGGCCCATCAAATCTGCACCGACATTCTGGCAGAGTATCTTATCTAGGCCCTCTCTCCCGCTCCTTCCCTCTAATGCCATACATTTAGAATGGTTAATCCATCTACCCTACACATCTTGGGCCACTAAGGAGCAACTTAGCATGGCCAATCCATATTATTCATATATAATTTAAAAAAAAGAAAATCAATGCATGTCAGACTCTGTAAAAGCTGTCACCATTTACCTGCAGTACTATTTATACCTGGTACCATGATCACTATTTATAATGTTAAAGAATGGTCAAGCAATGTTAGAGCAAGTACTTGGCCTTTTGCCCTTTAAATCTGATTGGGATAATGTTCATCTTCAACAACTGAACACAAATCTGGCAGGGCAAAGCAGGTCACCCACCTTTTACAGGTTGACTAAAATGAAAATAAGGCCGGTTCCATAAAAGATGGGGGTGAATGTTACCTAAATTATTGTCTCCACCTATAGAGTGCCAAAAGTCCACAGGGTGGCAGTGAGTAAAAAAATCATAATGTGAAGCTGATGGTCCACCACCTCCGCCCACCTCCCCTCACCCCTCTCCAACACTCCACCCTTCTGTGTCGCCCCAAATCAAGAATGCAGCATGTGGAAACTTCCTGATGCTTTGAAAGAGAGCTGATACAAAACTTCTCCAGAACTGCACCAATTGTAAAGAAATCATTAACCACCATCCAACTTAATGGCAAAACTATAATTTCTTTCTCCGAGACAGTTCTGAGTAGACAACATTGTGTCCATTACAACAGATCTCTCTTTCCTTTATAATGTCCTAGAAATTCAGGGGTTTCTCAACGAAGAGAGGGAAAGGAGGAGGAGGGGCTGAGTCTTGTTTCTAATCAATATTGTAGGAAATGAGGGGGGGGGGGGGCAGACCCTCACCTTAATTTTCTAATTGTATGATCAATTCAAACATGGCTACCCCATGAAGCTAGCTTTCAAAAAATATGGATATCAACACAACAATATCATTATTGATCCAACACAAACTGACAACCACAGTCAAAAGAATCAAAGTTAACCGGTGTGGGAAACAGAAAATTCACACGAGCACAACAGAAGCTGCATTTCTGAGGGTAGTATTAAGGAATAGTGCTGAGGGAATGCCAATCTACATCTCATCAGGAAAAAAACAAACACTAAAACCAACAATTGAACCACCTGCCAGGAGACCGTCAGCTGATCCAATTGGCAGAACGGCTTGTGGAAAGATACCAATTGGCAACAGTTCTGGTAGTAGATTGGTGAAGATAATGAAATCTACTCAGGGAATTGTGCAATGTCAATCTATTCTCTAGGATGTGCAAGCCCATTAATTGGCATTAAAATGACAATTCTGAAAAAAATCTGAAATATGGCTGGTACACTGTCTAACTTGATGCCCTCTGTGTGCACAACAACTTCTCGGAAAGAGAAAATGTTCCACTTTCTGAATATTCCTCACATTGATGAGCCTGCAAAATTACACCTTACACTCACCCCAGCAAACCTACAGCTCAGCCTTTAATACCATTATTCCTATGAGACTCATCTCCAAACTTTGTGGCCTGGGGCTCGGTTCCTCCCTCTGGAACTAGATCCTAGACTTCCTAACTGACAGTAAGGATAGGCAACAACACCTCCTCCACGATCATTATCTACACTGGTGCTCCGCAAGGCTGTGTCCTCAGCCCCTTACTATACTCGTTATACACCAATGACTGTGTGGCCAAATTCCCCTCCAACTCGATTTTCAAGTTTGCTGATGACACCACCATTGTGGGTTGGATCTCAAACAATGACGAGACAGAGTACAGGAAAGAGATAGAGAATCTGGTGAACTAGTACAACGACAATAATCTCTCCCTCAATGTCGACAAAACGAAGGAGATAGTCATCGACTTATAGAATCATAGATCATAGAATCCTACAATGTAGAAGGAGGCCATTCAGCCCATCGAGTCTGCACCGACCACAATCCCACCCAGGCTCTAGCCCCATAACCTCATGCATTTACCCTAGCTAGTCTCCCTGACACGAAGGGGCAATTTAGCATGGCCAATCCACCTAACCCGCACATCTTTGGACTGTGGGAGGAAACTCCGGAGCACCCAGAGGAAACCCATGCAGACACGGGGGGAATGTGCAAACTTTGCACAGACAGTGACTCAAGCCAGGAATCGAACCTGGGTCCCTGGTGCTGCGAGGCAGCAGTGCTAACCACTGTGCTACCGTGCCACTGTCTACATCAATGGGGATGAACCAGCAATGGTCGAGAGCTTCAAGTTTTTAGGTGTTCAGATCACCAACAGCCTGTCCTGGTGCCTCCACACCGACGCTATAGTTAAGAAAGCCCACAATGCCTCTACTTTCTCAAGAGACTAAGGAAACTTGGCATGTCTGCTACAACTCTCATCATCTTTTACAGATGCAACATAGAAAGCGTTCTTTCTGATTGTATCACAGCTTGGTACGGCTCCTGTTCTGTCCAAGACCGCAACAAACTACAAAGGGTCATGAATGAAGCCCAGTCCATCACTCAAACCAGCCTCCCATCCATTGACATAGTCTACGCTTCCCGGTGCCTCGGAAAAGCAGCCAGCATAATCAAGGACCCCATGCACCCCAGACATACTCTCTTCCACCTTCTTCCATCAGCAAAAAGATACAAAAGTCTCAGGTGACGCACCAACAGACTCAAAAACAGCTTCTTCCCTGCTGCCGTCAGACTTTTAAATGGACCTACCTCGCATTAAGAAACTTCTCTACACCCTAGCTATGACTGTAACACTACATTCTGTACTCTCTCCTTTTCTTCTCTACGTATGCTTTGTCTGTATAGTGTGCAAGAAACAATACTTTTCGCTGCATACTGATACATGTGACAATAATAAATACAAAAAAACACGAAAAAATGATATACTCATTAATATAGTGTATTGGGACCGAAATGTGTGTGAACTAATATGATCAACAGCAACATTGGTAAAAGTAGTAGGATTGGAGCTGATGTTGAGCTAGTACTGAAATCATCAGGATTGGCGAAATGGAAGCCTTCTGCACTGAAATTTCTAGGATTTCACTAAGATTATAGATGTAACTCTAGGGCATGAATTTTGTTCTTGTTGAGCATCGGTGATTGGTGGGCCCAGAGGCAGCTTCAGTGTCCACTTACACTAGCGAATGTCAGAGTGATGCAATTTTTCACTGGCTGGCTAATTAAGGACTGTAAGAAGTCTAACAACACCAGGTTAAAGTCCAACAGGTTTATTTGGTAGCAAATGCCACTAGCTTTCGGAGCGTGCTGCTCCTTCGTCAGGCAGAGTGGGAGATGTGCTCACAAACAGGGCATACAGAGACACAAACTCAATTTACAGAACAATGATTAGAATGCTAATTAAGCGAGTCAATGCTAATACAGCTAATCAAGTCTTAAAGGTACAGACAATGTGAGTGGAGAGAGCATTAAGCACAGGTTAAAGAGATGTGTATTGTCTCCAGACAGGACAGCTCGTGAGATTTTGCAAGTCCAGGCAAGTTGTGGGGGTTACAGATAGTGTGACATGAACCCAAGATCCCAGTTGAGGCCGTCCTCGTGTGTGCGGAACTTGGCTATCAGTTTCTGCTCAGCAACCCTGCCGTGTGTCGTGAAGGTCGCCTTGGAGAACGCTTACCCGAAGGGTGAATGCCCGTGACCGTTGAAGTGCTCCCCAACATGAAGAGAACAGTTTTGCCTGTTGATTGTCGAGCGGTGTTCATTCATCCATTGTCGTAGCGTCTGCACGGTTTCCCCAATGTACCATGCCTTGGGACATCTTTTCCTGCAGCGTATCAGGTAGACAATGTTGGCCGAGTTGCAAGTGTATGTACCGTGTACCTGGTGGATGGTGTTCTCACGTGAGATGATGCCATCCGTGTCGATGATCCGGCACATCTTGCAGAGGTTGCTGCGGCAGGGTTGTGTGGTGTCGTGGTCACTGTTCTCCTGAAGGCTGGGTAATTTTCCGCGGACAATGATCTGTTTGAGGTTGTGCGGCTGTTTGAAGACAAGAAGTGGGGGTGTGGGGATGGCCTTGGCGAGATGTTCATCTTCATCAATAACATGTTGAAGGCTCCGGAGGAGATGTCGTAGCTTCTCCGCTCTGGGGAAGTACTGGACGACAAAGGGTACTCTGTCCACCGTGTCCCTGTTTGTCTTCTGAGGAGGTCGGTGCGGTTTTTCGCTGTGGCGCATCGGAACTGTCGATCGATGAGTCGAGCGCCATATCCTGTTCTTATGAGGGCATCTTTCAGCATCTGGAGGTGTCTGTCATGACCCTCCTCATCCGAGCAGATCCTATGTATACGGAGGGCTTGTCCGTAGGGGATGGCTTCTTTAACGTGTTTAGGGTGGAAGCTGGAGAAGTGGAGCATCGTGAGGTTATCCGTGGGCTTGCGGTACAGTGAGGTGCTGAGGTGACCGTCCTTAATGGAGATGCATGTGTCCAAGAATGCAACCAATTCCAGAGAGTAGTCCATGGTGAGTCTGATGGTGGGATGGAACTTGTTGATGTCATCATATAGTTGTTTCAGTGATTGTTCACCATGTGTCCAAAGGAAGAAAATGTCATCGATGTATCTAGTGTATAGCATCGGTTGAAGGTCCTGTGTGGTGAAAAAGTCTTGTTCGAACCTGTGCATGGTGAACAATCACTGAAACAACAGGATATGGCTCTCGACTCATCGATCAACAGTTCCGATGCGCCACAGCGAAAAACCGCACCGATCTCCTCAGAAGACAAACACGGGACATGGTGGACAGAGTACCCTTTGTCGTCCAGTACTTCCCCGGAGCGGAGAAGCTACGACATCTCCTCCGGAGCCTTCAACATGTCATCGATGAAGACGAACATCTTGCCAAGGCCATCCCCACACCCCCACTTCTTGCCTTCAAACAGCCGTATAACCTCAAACAGACCATTGTCCGCAGCAAACTACCCAGCCTTCAGGAGAACAGTGACCACGACACCACACAACCCTGCCACAGCAACCTCGGCAAGATGTGCCGGATCATCTCACGTGAGAACACCATCCACCAGGTACATGTTACATACACTTGCAACTCGGCCAACATTGTCTACCTGATACGCTGCAGGAAAGGATGTCCCGAGGCATGGTACATTGGGGAAACCATGCAGACACTACGACAACGGATGAATAAACACCGCTTGACAATCACCAGGCAAGACTGTTCTCTTCAAGGCCGGGGAGCACTTCACCGGTCATGGGCATTCAGCCTCTGATCTTCGGGTAAGCGTTCTCCAAGGCGACCTTCACGACACCGCAGAAACTGATAGCCAAGTTCCGCACACACGAGGACGGCCTCAACTGGGATCTTGGGTTCATGTCACATTATCTGTAACTCCCACAACTTGCCTGGACTTGCAAAATCTCACTAGCTGTCCTGTCTGGAGACAATACACATCTCTTTAACCTGTGCTGTCTCCACTCACATTGTCTGTACCTTTAAGACTTGATTAGCTGTATTAGCATTGATTAGCTTGATTAGCATTCCAATCATTATTCTGTAAATTGAGTTTGTGTCTCTGTCTGCCCTGTTTGTGAGCACATCTCCCACTCCACCTGACGAAGGAGCAGCACGCTCCAAAAGGTAGTGGCATTTGCTACCAAATAAACCTGTGGGACTTTAACCTGGTGTTGTTAGACCTCTTACTGTGTTTACCCCAGTCCAACACCGGCATCTCCACATCATAATTAAGGATTGGCCAGTGGGTGAAGTACCCAGACATTGGTGCAGTACTTATGGCAGGAGCATGGCCGGTGCCAGGTTAAATGGTGACCCAGAGGGGGTAAAGCGAGCCCAGGCTGCTCCCAGGGAGGAGCCTAATGGTGTTGTCGTCAAGAGACTGGAAAATTTGGCGTAAGTGATGGCCTCAGCACCTGGTGGGCATGGTAGACAGGAGGCTAATACTGGTGGGCACTCTGCTCCATGATTCTCAGGCAACAGCCTGTACACTCTAGTGGAGGCAGTGACTGCCCGACATGAAATACCCATGTTGCAGGATGGTAAGAGGAGGCCACCCTGCCAGATGAAGGAGACCTAGTTGGAGGTAGCTGCTCAGGTGAGCAGGCATGATGTGGTGCGTCACACATGGATCCAGAGCTAGAAAGGGTTCAATGATCTTTTGCACTCTGGCCTGGAACCTAGCATATGTGTCAAGGAGGGTGGCCATTATTTACGATGCTCAGGCACCTAGACGTGAACCTGTCGTGGGGAACCTTCAGGGGGTGCAAATGTGAGTACAGCCCCAGGTGAAAAGGCCTGGGCACTGCCCCCTGGCAAAGGTGCCAAACAGCGTTGGGGGTAGAGCCAGAGGTGGACCCTAGTGAAAGCCTCATGGGGCACTGCCAGGATGCCCAGTGGACACTGACAGGGTGTCAGGCTGATAATGCCAGGCCTACACTCAGGGTCCCAAGTGGCACTGCCAGGATACGAGGTTGGCAGTGCCAGGCTTGCACTGCTCAAGGGGCACTGCCCGCCCTTGCCTCCGACCACACTGGGGGGCTTCAATGGCCTCCCACCGGTGAGGCCACCATGCCTAGTCCCCGCTGTTGGGGACCATACGTGATCTTTGCTGCTGAGGACCTCCACCGGTGAGGCCGTCAAGACGATTGCATCCCAGGCTCACTAATAATATTTAAATAGCCTAATGAATGTTAAAATTAGCCTCGTGCCCGAGATTGAAATGGCAGGTCGGGCAGGTAATGTCGTGAGAGGCCGGCGGGATAAGCCAGTAAAATCGTCCCCAGAGTCTCCTGTGGCACTGAACCTCCGATATGCTGAGGTTAGCTGGATCGCTGCCTGCACATTCTCTCAGCAGGATAGTAGCGTCTTCTGCAGGCTCTTCCATCTTGCTCTCCCGCTGCCTAGCACCCCCTCTGCCTCTCCTCCCAAAGATCTCTCATTGTAACATTTCCTGTGGACACTTAGCCTCCTCTGAGGAGGTCCCTCTGCAGAGTACACAATCCCTATCTGTTGAAATGCAGATTACAGTGCCCCGTGCATTGAAGGCTGCAATGGGCAGAAATACTCAAAGAGAGTTGATAAAACAAAACTGTCCTCAAATAAAAACGAAAACAACTCATACAGCAAATGCTCCTGCCTCCTTTTATTCTGCCCTTGGGATGAGAAAAGTGAAAAAAGCAGGACGGCCCTGCGCATGTTACCTGTGCGACAAGCACGAAATTGCACAGGCAATGTAAATTCACCTTCAACTGCCCTTTTAATTGTCTGAAGTAGCTGAATGTCAGTGGACCCTTCCCACTCCTACGTGGGCCTGCCAACTGTACTGTCGCACGAGTGCATGATGATGATGTTGGGATATGCATCTAACATTTTCTCACAATATTTTACGGTCTTCCAGGTTGGACGTATGCCCGTTACTGCCACGTAAAACTCTGGCCCTGGTCTGAAGTTATTCCAGTTGAGATAGCAGTAATCCTGACATCCAGTAATTCTTGTGTGGCTAGGATTAGTGATTCCCTCATGAAGCATTAATCTAGGCTCATTCATCAAAAGTAACCACTTGATAAACTGATTCAAAGAATCTGGTGTTCATGAAAGGTACCTTGGAAGGAATCAATATTTTCAGACAAAGGAAAAGAAATGTGAAAATTAGAAAAGCGTTCTACATTTCTGTTTTGCATTTGTTTACAAACACAAGATATTGTACTCTCATAAAGCATTCAAACTATGGCCATAATTTGATGCCTCCTCAGCAGCAGATTTGGAGATGGAAGGTCATTTAATTGGATGAGAGGTGCTGAGTGGGGACCTCATCACCTTCCCACCTCCACTCAATTTAGTTCGGGCAGAAAGGTTTGTGGTCGGTCTTCCCAATGAGACATTAATTGAGGCCTTCATGTGGGCAATTAATGCCCACCTTAAGGGTCCCTTCCTTTAACTCTAATAGGCAGGCAGTAGAGTTGCCATGCAGGAATCTTGAGAAGCAATCAGATGAGGGCTTGCTAGCAGTTTCCCAGGACAGAACCCTCATTCAAAAGGAACACAGTGCCTGATACAGGGACCCAGCATCTGGATGGGGCAGCTGTTGACTGGGGGAGATGACGACAGAGCTACCCTGTTCCCTTTCTTCCAACCACATCGCCCACAACCACTGTGAACCCCCTCATCCTGTCCTCACTCACCTTTGGCCTTGGGCCCTTCATTGTTGTGGTGGGTGCACTGCTAGCAACTGTTATTGCTGCCAGTAGTGCTGCTTGCAATGGAGAACTGCCAGCCTCTGACTGGTTGGCAGCACTCAGGGCAAGGGATTTCCACGCCCTTAATCTTGGGGAAGGCCCTATGCTGTCCACTTAAGTGCCTGATAGGTACATAATAGGCTAGGCCTTCCCCAATGGAGATGAAAGAGTGCTCTTGCCAGCTGGAGCGACTCCTCTCGCCTGGAATAAATTCTGCCCCAGATCTTTATGAGGGGGATTACACAGGCTTCTTCTGGTTCCTTGTGTGAAGCAACCTTTTCGATAAAAACAATGCTGTGCTTAAAATATAATACAACATATTGGTGATATTTCCAAACCTTTGAAACACAGTTGGAATTTGAAATGTGATGCCACAATACTATATTACTAACTACAATGAGAAATGCAAAATAGGAGGTTCACCTACTGGACCCATTACACAGTGAATTACGTTTCATGAATTTAGTGAAACCTTCACCATAATGATGACAGTTTTAAAGCTTAGAAAACAATTTGATACCTTGAGTTAAAACATTACCTTAAGAAGTTTTGCATTAAGCAGCAATGTGTAGGCAGCTTCAGTGTAGTTGTCACACTCTTTGTGCAGGTCACACAGCTTGTATAGATATCTAAGGGAACAACATTATCAATTTTGAACATATTGAATATGAAATACTGTACAGTGCTCTGAAGAAACTCCTAAATTAAACAGGTTATTCTGAAGTAGAATTTGAACAAATCTACATTTGTTTGTATTACATGGGTGGTTTAATTTAGCCTGGGGACCTCTGAGTTTGGGAGTAATCATTATGCAGGGACTCCTGCTGAAGTATGCATACATGAAATTCAAGTGAGTACAAGTTCAAACAAGACAACACTCTATTCAAAGCACACAAATGATTAGTAACCATTGGGGAATGGGAGGATCTGTGAAACTGCACCCAAGGTGCCAAAGTTTGCAGGAGAGGATGGAAGGGGGAAAATGAAGAGAAGATTGGTGTAAAAACAAAACAATCACTATGTTACAGAGAAGTAGTAACACTTGCTGAATATATTTCAATAGCAAGTAATGCCAGTAAATACTGGCCTAGTAACACAGTCAATTATGATACTGAGAGCTAGATAGCCATGAAAAAGTGTCACAGTGTAGTATTTTTTCCAAGTTAGACTATCACTGGCCTCTGCTCTTGGCCACTGAGTTATTGGTCTGTGATTGGCGGGAATTCACCTTGCAGCACTGAAACAAGTCACAGGGTGAAAAACTGAACTTTGCCCAAATTGGGCAGCAGATTAACGAAGGAACTACTTTGTGTGCCCTTCCCCAGTGGCCTGGGCCTCAATTTAAATTTGACCCTGCCTCTTATTTACACTAAGCAGGCAGGCTGTGGACATGAATTCAGAGATTCAATACAGCTCGCCAATGGGTCCCAACCAAATTCCTCGTATTTCTTACTTATATGTTGGAAATGAATCATTTGTAACAATCCCACTTCAACTATACTGTGAAAGTGCTTTTGCATACCGGATGTACATTTCTTCTCTCTCAATTTCTTTGTAGAAGTTCTGAAATACAGATTAGAAAATATTTTGCTTCCAATTTTGTAAATATACATAATTTTTAAAGTAATAACTATCTTAAAGCAGACAGATAATTTTTACTTAAAGACTAATGGGCCGATATTCAGCCTGCGTTGGCCATCAGAGAGAACGCTGAGTGGGTGGGAAATATGGTGAGAATCGGCAAACGCGATTCTCTCTGGCGAGATCGTATTTGCCAAGCCCCTCGCTGGTGATGTCATGAGGTTCATGTCCACAAAGGGTGTGAACATCATTTTCATATTTTTGAATAAATTTGAATATAATTACCCAGCAACCCTCTTACCAACATGATGTCATGCTGGCAAGGTTTGCAACAGCTATATGAAGGCTTGATTCAGCCGTGGGTATCCCCGTGGGGGTGCAAAGGTAGGTACAGTCCCTGGGGAGGGGGTGGGGGGGGAAAGAGACAGTGCCAACCTAGCAGTGCCAAACTGTGCCACGGGGCAGTGCCAGGGGCGGGTTCCTATGGGGAGTCACATGTCAGGGTTCTCATTACTACTCGAGAATTCGGGACCAAATTCCAAATAATATTGAGATAAGATTGTGTCTTTGGCCATCAGAAAAATACGAGTCATGGAACCAGATTATAATCATAACAACCCAGAGATCGGCATGGACTCGCAGGTTAACACAAGTTATTAGTGGTGAGGGTATGGTGGCGGGTGAGGCCATTGAGGGGAGGATATGCAGGTACCAGGAGTGGGGTGTGGGATGGTGGGCACTGATGGGGGAATTGATGGGGGCAGTCGGCAGTGCGGGGGAGGGAATGCCGGTGAATCTTCCATGGTGGGGTTGGTGAGAGCCTCTGATGATTGTGTGGGAGGAGTCACCTGCGATAACTCCATGGTGGTGGTGGTGTGAGAGGCGGGGGGGGGAGGTAGTTAATCTTCAGGGCTGATCGGGGTGCCATTTAAAGATGGTGCCCTGATCTCTGTGGAGCTGGTCTAACCAGCTCTTTCAGGCCCAGCCCCACCAGAAAGAGGATGACAACCCCGCTCACTTATCTTTTTCCTTCAGAGAGGTTCAAGATCTGGGCTAAAAGTTCAACTGTGCAACTGGAGAGCTACACGCTGATTTTCAGGCAGAGCCTGACACCAGAGATAGGAAAATTCCAGACTCCCTGCTCCACTGGCAGAGGTGCAACATGTGGAGATGCCGGCGTTGGACTGGGGTAAACACAGTAAGAAGTTTAACAACACCAGGTTAAAGTCCAACAGGTTTATTTGGTAGCAAAAGCCACACAAGCTTTCGGAGCTCTAAGCCCCTTCTTCAGGTGAGTGGGAATTCTGTTCACAAACAGAGCTTATAAAGACACAGACTCAATTTACATGAATAATGGTTGGAATGCGAATACTTACAACTAATCAAGTCTTTAAGAAACAGAACAATGTGAGTGGAGAGAGCATCAAGACAGGCTAAAAAGATGTGTATTGTCTCCAGACAAGACAGCCAGTGAAACTCTGCAGGTCCACGCAACTGTGGGAGTTACAAATAGTGTGACATGAACCCAATATCCCGGTTGAGGCCGTCCTCGTGTGTGCGGAACTTGGCTATCAGTTTCTGCTCAGCGACTCTGCGCTATCGTGTGTTGCGAAGGCCGCCTTGGAGAACGCTTACCCGAATATCAGAGGCCGAATGCAACCATTATTCATGTAAATTGAGTCTGTGTCTTTATAAGCTCTGTTTGTGAACAGAATTCCCACTCACCTGAAGAAGGGGCTTAGAGCTCCGAAAGCTTGTGTGGCTTTTGCTACCAAATAAACCTGTTGGACTTTAACCTGGTGTTGTTAAACTTCTTAGAGGTGCAACATGCAAGGATTTCAACCTGCTTGTCTACCCTGGTCTTGACATTGCCTAAGTCTAAGAAATGGAGTAAATTCCTAATTATTGTGTATAGCATAACTGGATGCCTGCTTCACAAGAGCAATGGAATTTCAAAATGGCATATTGCCAATCCACCAGGGCAGCTTAGCTGAACAATGAATGCATAGAAATGTCAAGTCCCAGTTGCTCCCTTACTGTCGTAATGGTCTCCTAAGGGCAATTTAACTTGGAGGTTAATTCCCATTGTGTTACACCGTTTGGCCCCTATTAATGGGAAGCACGTCCTCTTCATTTTCATGTTCAAAAATTTCTGTGCTGATTTTTATAAAATTAGTTCTTTGAGTTTGTTAATCTTATGGGTGTCGAACTTAATTTTCACAAAAGTAAATCTGTCACATTGTGAATCTTTAATGCGCCCATTATACTGTTCTAACTGGTGTAGTATTGATGCATTTTATTAGTGATGTGACCAAGCAGTTACGGTTAAACTACCCACTTGCATTGCTATTGATAGGGAGTAGACAAGACTCTGGGGATGTATATTTAAACCGAGATTATTAGACTCTAATTGCCAGTGAAATTTCACATGACTTAGAGATGGGATGGTTAGCTTCTTTTAATTATTTGAACTTAAGGGGTGGTGAAGCAAGCCTTTAGAATTTGAAAAAAAATGAAGATCACTGTCTGCAGTGATGCGCAATATAAGCAGCGCAAGTCTGTCTTTTGCAGTTGGTGACCAACACAAATCATTTGTTGCAAAAGATCAAAATGCACCAAAGCCAGGCCAAAATGGTCATGTTCGGAAATACTTTTCACATAATGAGTGGTAGAAGTGTGGAACTCTCCCACAAAAGCACAGCCAATTAAACATTTAAATTTGAGATCAATAGATTTCTGCCAGCCAATGAAGGGATATGAAGCAAAGGTGGGTGGCAGCTAAAATATAGATAAGTCATGTGACATGATGATCTCACTGAATGACGGAACAGGTTGAAGGGTTAGCCTACTCCAACATATGCAATATATTCAGACATTACATTATCTACAGCCCTGTCAGAAAGATCCAACTGCCCAATTGTTGTTGAGCTCTTCAAGTGCTATTGCCTAGAACATACAAAAATTCAGTGACATGAACAGACATGAATGTGCTCAACTGTTTAGCTATAATAATAAAAGTCAGTGGCACACAAAGACCATCTATCTGGCTGCTTATGATTTACCGCTTGCATTTCCAAAGTATTTCCAAAACATTTGCTGTTTTTCAGCTTGAACAAGGAAGTATTCAACAATGTATTCTTTAAAGGTTACTATAAGCTAAAGTAGGCTGGTCGGCTTTTTCCCATGTCTGTTTCAACTGATGGAGAAGTATTTCAGATTTCTTTTAAATGGAAAATTACTTCAGGTTTTATATTACATTGTAATACACATTTAGCTGGTAACAGGCTTTGTCTTATTACAATCTTTACCATGAAAGCAGTACAGAAAATCTTGAGAAACAAATGGCCACTTAAACTATTAAGAAAATTCCAGAATTAGTGGGCACATTTAAAACACAAGTCAGTTTATTTGCTTGTCTTATTTTGAAAAGCTTTCAGTATCGGTTTAACATTTGGAATTTAATGTAACTACGTCACTGCATCCCGGATTTAAAAACAGGTGACAAACAAGCTGACTCACCCATGTGGCCTGTTACAAGTCCAAAGTCCTTTTCCAAATAAGGTAGATGGACTAGTCAATAAACATCCTGTGTTCATCATTTGACACTTTGAAATGTACCAGTGTCTGGGTTTGGATGAAGGACCATTATGATGTGATGGGACGACGTGGGGGACCCCTTCACATTCGTCTAATACATAATGTGTTTTTTGTCCATGGTGAACCAGAAAGGCAAGTCGGCTAGAATGTCATCGTTATTTTGTTGACAGTCCATCCTTAAACAAAGGGATGTGTGAATTTCCCAATGGTTGGGAATGGTCCACATTTAATTAGGCTTGAGTCTCAGGACTCTCTGGAGCAGATACTGCCAAAGGCCACATGGTTTTCAGTGGTCATTTTAACAATCTGTTCTTGTTCAAAATTTTAAGGTATTGTCTGAAAGTTCATCATATACTGGAGCATGGCACCATCATATGTATTACAAATTCCTGAAGTTAATCACCATCATAAAAACGTTCACAATAAGCACTTACCAATACATTAACTGTACAACTCATTCGATTTTCTTTGTTTTCATCATGCATGATTGTTCTGTAATCCAAAAGCCTCTCCATCAGCCTGACAACCAGCATGACAAAGGTTTCACCATTCTTAGCAAGATACTTGTGCTTTCTACAGTGTTCCAGAAGGCTGGATAAAGTAGTAAAAAGCATATTAATTTCATGCATAGGGAAAAAAAATAATTGAGGTCAAATTTAAAGAATTAGGATGTTATATATTATTCATACATTTCCATCATAACAAAGTCAAAATATCCTGAGGTATAATTGTTATGCTATTTGTCTCTGTTACAGGATAATTTTTCTCATTAATTGACACTTACATCTTCTCAAACAGCACTTTGTACTGCTCATCTCCTCTGCCTCCTTCCACTTCATGGTCTAGCTTGGTGATGATCTCATTTTCAAACTATAATTAAACAGTGTGTATAAGTAATCAGCAATACATTTTTTTGTTAGTTCAATGCAACTATTTCATTTATTTTAGAGCTTCTATGATTTATAGACTGAGAAATAATGCATAAAGTAACTATTCATTTCTATCTTGCTTCATTGATCATCAGCGCAATGCATTTCAAAATGACCCGTTGTTAGTTGTAGTGCATTTGCAAACATTGGCAGAACAAAGAGTAAATCTGTGGAAACCATGCTAGCTCAAGTACAACTTTTTGCTCACTCTTTGAAGAATGGATTACTCATCTTACTCAAATAAAACAATGTTTAACCTGTATGAATGAAAGTAGACAACATTAGTAAAGTTTATCTTGACTAAAAACTTTTTAAAAATTTTAAAAACTGGAGTGTGAGATCAGACAGCTCCTTCAAAGTGTCACAAACATGATAGAGCGAGTAGTTTCCCTTCTGTCTCTACGAGACTTTGCAGAAACTACTTTAGAATGCTCTTTGCTTTTTAGGTTTATGGGGTATTATATAGAAATATTTGCACTCTTGGTATGACTGCACAAAGAACATAATCATTAATAGACGTTTGTATCACAGTCGAGACATAAAGAAAAGAAAATTTCATGTCATGATTCAGGAAGTCTGACTGGAGAGGACATAGTTACAGAATGCAAAGTAAAACCACTATCTTAGTGTACACACAGTCGTCCCTGCTTGGGACTACAATTCAGCAGGCCCAGTCCTGGGTCTGCCTTATAAAAGGCTCAGGTAATGAGTTTCAGCTGGGCAGGCCACTGATTGTTGGCAGGGGAACTCATACTCAGTGAGCCTCACAGGGAGATCAATCAATGACTCCCCATGGACCTCGTGGGGATTATCACAATTCAGTAGCTGGACTAATTTCTGAAGTCATTTTTTGCGTTTTCCAAAATGGACAATTGCTGAGCTGACAAGATGCTAGTCACATACTCTCTTCCAGAAGTCAAAATTAACAAAGGCTCACAAAAAGATGTCCAAAATGGACAATTGTTGAACTGACAAGATGACTCTAGCTGGTCACATGCTCACTTCCAGCAGAAGACAAAATTAACAAAGGCTAACACCGCAAATATCTGGAATGTAACACACTTCTTGCATAGCATAAACATTCCAACACAGCCAATGCAATAGCCCAGCAGATGGTCGGCCTGCTCCAGCCAACCTTGAACAAAGACAACCCATTACAGATCCTAATCTCCAATAATGGTGGTAATAGCCTAAACATTAACACAATGGTTTCAACAGAGTCTTGTTTAACAACTCAAACCGAGTATCACATGACCAAGGCTTGGGCCGGCTGACTTCCTTTAATTATATAGTCTTTGGACCTTACGGTCAGTTACCGTTTTGACCTCCATGAGAACAGAACTCCAGGCAACAATCTGTGTTGTCTACTATCAAGCCAGTGGCAACAAAAACTGTGCCTCCAGAGTAAGTCACTCTACATGCCTTCTCCCTTCGTGGAAGTCTCACTCTGAAAAGACAGATCAACCTATAATCAGTCAACCTTCCCTCGGAAGAAACCTTACCTTAGACTTCTGATTCTAGGCTCATGAAGCAATAACTTGTATTTTATTGTGGTTGTGCCCTGCACCCTCTTCTTTACCCCCTGTTTATTGTGCGAATGCAAAAGGGATGGATGTTGCAAAACACCTCTCGCGTGTATGTGTGTTGGTTTTTTTCTTTACTCATAGGATGTGGGTGTCGCTGGTTGGATCAGCATTTATTGCCTGTCCCTAACTGTCCTCCATTTCAGAGTCAACCATATTATGACCAGACCAGGTAAGGGTGGCAGATTTCCCATTTGACATTAGTGAACCAAATTATATTTTATGACAATCGACAATGGTTTCATAGTCATCATCAGATTTTTAATTCCAGAATTTTATTCAATTCAAATTTCACCATCTGCTGTGGTGGGATTTGAACCCGGGTCCCCAGATCTTGCCCCAGGTCTCAGGATTCCAAGCCAGTGACCATGCCACTATGTCACAGCCTCCCATGAGGTGTAAAAATGAACCAGATTTTTCAACTTTATCTTACCTTGAGTATGCTCTAAGTTATTCATAGAGAATTTAAGGGTTGAGGAAAACATTCTATCATTTATAAAGTGGGAAGTCAGAATACAAAAAAACACCTATTTACGGACAAGTAGGGGAAATCAAGATAGCTAAAATTAATCCCTTCCTACTGTCTGTGACAGATGAATCCACCATTATTGGTTCTTTGAAGTGCCATTTTCATTGAACTCTGCCCAAGTGGTAGTTGAGTGTTAATTTAATACCGGCATGAGAAGTCAACAAAATGCTCCACAATTCATTTTGAATTATGTTGTACCTAATACTTCGTTAAAAAGTGCATGTTTAACTCTTTTGCTCAATGTTACTTTGGATATTATACATAACAAATAGGATTCACATTAATCAGTCCCACACGAGGTGTTGAGGCCTCTGCAAAATTTGAAGCATTATTATGTTTGTATAAAAACAAACATTGTCTTTATGTATCTACAGAAAAAAGTGGACCACAAAATATGTTCTGATGAGAGGTCACAACATTGGGTGGGATTCTCTGATCTTATCTGTTCCTATTTCACTGCCAGCGAAAATGATGGATTTGGCGCTCAGCCAAGACTCCATTCACTGCAGCGGCACTGGAAAATCCCAACAGCAGGTGAGGTCAGAGGTTTTCAGCATAACTTTGTTCTGTCTCCACAGATGCTGCCGGAACTTTGTGCTACCAGCATTTTCGGTGTTAAATTTGCTTTTGCAGAAAATATGTGCACTCAATTCTCTAAAATACATCAGGAGCATTTCATGCAGCTAATCAAGCATAAGAGATGCATTGCCCTCTCCTTTGCTCCAGATCCATCTCACTGACCAGCTTTTTGATTAGTCATCTTCTCTCTTGCTGTCCTCTGCATCTTTGTACTGACAGAAAGAAAAAAACCCAGATGGTGGTAATCTGAAATTTATAAATGGCAGGAGACACAGCAGGTCAATCAGCATCTGCATAAAGGTAGGTTAATGTTTTTGACGTAAATCAGTCATCTGTCTCTTTTTTTAAAATGCTATGTGTTTCTCCCATTTTATATTTCTCTGGTTCTCAATTGATTTTCTTTTCTCCATCCTGAACTCTGACACCTTTTGTCTCTGAGCTCATTCATATTTTTGCTACCAATCCATGCTATGCATTTCAGCACAACAAAGTACAACATGCATTTTGTATTAATACATTTTAAATTCAGTTTCTTTTGCTTCTTTTTACTCTCCTTTATAGTTTTCCATTTTATGGTTGCTAAATGTAAATTGTGAGCCAGAGTAGCACAAAATGTCTATGATGCCCTATTCCCTTCATTACGCACTGCGGTGTCTTCACCAGAATGCTTCGCAATGTCTGATTTCCCACCGCACCCAACCTTGTAATGCCCCATTGCCCTCATTATCCCTACAATGTCTGATTCTCCTCACCTTTATGTCCAGTGATGTCCAACTCCCCTCACCACCCAGCCTTGTGATGTCTGATTCCCCTTACTACTGCCTGAGATATCCAGTTCTCCTCCCCTTCTTGTCCAGTGATGTCCAACTCCCTTCACCATCCAACCCTCTGATGCCCCATTCCCTTCACTATTCCTGCGATGTTTGATTCCCCAATCCACCCAAATATGCTGTCTGATTTCCCTTGCTATCAATCCTTGCGGTGTCTGATTCTACTAACATTCTCCATGATGCCCAATTCCCTTCACCACTGCTTCTTGATGTCTGAATCACTCACCATTCATCTGCAATGATCAATTCCCCTGCAATCTGATTCCCCTCTGCAATGTCTGATTTGCTTTGCCACCTCCTCGTGACATCTCCTCGCACTCACCCCACCTACAATCCAATTTGCCACACTATCCGTCCACAATGTCCAATTCCCCTCATTTACGGTCACATAATTAGATTTAAGAAAAAAAGTTTTAAAACCATAAATTTTTCTCCCCATATACTTAGACTGCTGTATGAGTGAAATAAAAGCTACATCTTTTGCAATAAATCATTAGTTGCTAAAACTGTCCAATAATCCCACTTGATCGACTGTAGCCTTGACATTATGGCTTTAATTTTGTAATCATACACATAGAATTGATGTTATGGGTTAATTTTATTATTTACATGTACTATATATTTCTGCTCCAGTACTTTCAATAAAAATCAGCACCTGATGCGATTGCATAATTAGATAATCTGTTCTTAATGAAAGCAAAATCAATGTTAAATCCAACATTTTGCAAAATTAAAGTGTTTCAAACAGGTTTAGATTGCATTTGAAAGTAACAACCTTAACAAGTGCGCACTGAGTATGAGAGAAATAATATAAAACACCCACGGGCGTAGGAAAACATAGCAAAGGAGGCATTTGACAGCAGGTTAGAAAATGGCAAGGCAGAAGGGTCCAGACAGGAAGTTTCAGAGGACCATCAACATGCTGCCTGAAGAAGGGTCACTCATGGTAAAGTGGGAAAAAAGGAACAACTGATTTGGAGAAACAGAGGGCAAATGCAGGACTATTAAAGAGATGAGCAGCGAAGGGAGCAAGTTTAGATCAGGCTAGATTTGAAAGCAAGGATGAGAAAGCAAATTGCGCAGAGAGCCAGTGATCCCATGGGCCAAATGGAGAGTTGGACTTTATGTAGATAAAAACAAAAGTTACAGTATTCTGAATAAATTGAGTACAGTAAGAAGTCTCACAACACCAGGTTAAAGTTCAACAGGTTTATTTGGTAGCACGAGCTTTCAGAGCACTGCTCCTTCATCGGGTGAGTGACTCACCTGATGAAGGAGCAGCGCTCCGAAAGCTTGTGCTACCAAATAAACCTGTTGAACTTTAACCTGGTGTTGTGAGACTTCTTACTGTGTCTACCCCAGTTCAACGCCGGCATCTGCACATCATGTAAAAATTGAGGCTATGGAGAGTGGAAATGAGTAAACCAGCAAGGAGAACAATGGAGAAGCCAAAATGATAAAGTATTGCCAAGTTCAGAGTATTGGCAGCTGTGGTGGATCAATATGGATATCAAATACTAACAGTTGTTTCAAATATTTGTGTTTTATGTCCAACTATGTGAAATAAAAATGGACATGGTTACTTCCCTTATCATAAATGAATAAAGCACAAAAAGTATTTCATAATGATTTTATACAAAATAAAGAATTAAAAGGACTCAAAATTAAAATGTGAAGTTTCCCCATTGACTTAAGTGTTGTCATTTGTGGTGATACTGAAACATATAGCCCACGAGGTCCCATGTTTGAGTCTCTCTCCAATCCTAAGTTAGATGAACTGGCTTTGCGCAGTAGTTGGGGTGCTACATTTGGCCTCATTATTACTATGCTAGTGAGAGGGATAAGAATTATCCTGATTATGATCACTACCCCTGCTTGAAATGTTGTATGTGAATGTCAGGTGATGGCAAAATCAGGCATGGCTCTGGTGTCAATGGTTTGAAACTCAATGACTAGGTTTGTGTATAAGATGCGTGACTTGGGAAAAGTCCCAACAGAGTCCATTCAACTGTATCTCAAAAAGGTTTACTCCCAAAAGAGAGAAAGGAGTACAAAAATCAAAATATTTTAAATGCTGGAAATCTGAAATATAAATAGAAAATGCTGGAAATATTCAGCAAATCGGGCAGAAACTATGGCGAGGGGAACAGTGTTATTGTTTCAGGGCTGTGATTCTTTGTCAAATCAGGAGAGAAGGGATTAAATTGCTGGAAAAGGTTTTAGAGAAGTTAGAATGTCAAATCATAGCAAAGATACCAGTAAAATATAAAATTCGAAATACGGGTGGAGCTAGTTAAGAAAAACCTTTTTGCCATGTAACATTTGTGTATTAAATTTCATCTTTTAAGTGAGAGAAATTCTGAAAAAAGGCAATATAAAATGAAGGATACAATTATAAATGGGGTGCAGCAGCAGAATGACCTGGGAGTTTATAGGCACAACTATTGAAGGTAGTAGAGCAGGTTGAAAAAGTGTTTTTAAAAATTCTTCAAAGGGTGTGGGCATAGTTGGCCAAACCATCATTTATTGCCCATCGCAAATTGCTCCTGAGAAGGTATCTTAAATCGTTGAAAGCCATGTGGTGTAGGTACACCCACAGTGCTATTAGGGAGTTTCAGGGTTTTGACTCAATGACAGTGAAGCAATAACAATATATTTTCAAGTAAGGATGGAGTGTGGCTTGGAGGGAAACTTCCAGGTAGTGGTGTTCCCATGCATTTGCTGCCTTTATTCTGCGAGGTGACAGGTTTCGAAGGTGCTGTTGAAGGAACCTTGGTGAGGTGCTGCATTACATCTTATAGATGGTACACACTGGTGCCGTTATGCATCAGTGTGGAGGTGGTAAGTGTGTAAGATAGTTGATGGGGTGCCGATCAAGCAGGCTGCTTTGTCCGTGATGGTGTTAAGCTTCTTTAATGTTGTTAGAACTAGATTCATCCAGGGTAGCTGCAGAGTATTCCATCACACTCCTGACTTGAGCCTTGTAGATGATGGACAAGCTTTGGGAAGCGGGAGATGAGTTACTCGCCACAGATTTCCCAGCCTCTGACCTGCTCTTGTAGCCGCAGTATTTTTATGCTTGGTCCAGTTCAGTTTCTGGTCAATGGTAACCCCAGGATGTTAACAGAAGGGGATCCAGTGACGGTAATGCCACTGAATATCAAGAGCAGATGTTTCGATTCTCCCTTGTTGGAGATGGTCATTGCCTGGTACTTGCAAATACTACTTGCCACTCGTCAGCCCAAGCGTGGAGATTGTCCAGGTTTTGCCGCATTTGGGCATTTACTGCTTCAGCATCTGAGTCATCGCAAATGGTGCTGAACATTGTGCAATCATCAGTGAATATCCCTACTTCTGACCTTAAGATGCAGGGAGGTCATTAATGAGGCAGCTGAAGATGGTTGGGTTTAGGACACTACCTTGAGGAACTGTAACAATATCCTGGGACTGAGATGATTGGCCTCCTACAACCACAACAACCTTCCTTTGCATTGGGTATAAATTCAATCAATGGAGAGTTTTCCCCCCTGATTACCACTGACTCTAGTTTTGCCAGGGCTCCTTTATTTCATGATGTGGAGATGCCGGCGTTGGACTGGGGTAAACACAGTAAGAAGTTTAACAACACCAGGTTAAAGTCCAACAGGTTTATTTGGTAGCAAAAGCCACACAAGCTTTCGAAGCTCTAAGCCCCTTCTTCAGGTGAGTGGGAATTCTGTTCACAAACAGAGCTTATAAAGACACAGACTCAATTTACATGAATAATGGTTGGAATGCGAATACTTACAATTAATCAAGTCTTTAAGAAACAAAACAATGGGAGTGGAGAGAGCATCAAGACAGGCTAAAAAGATGTGTATTGTCTCCAGACAAGACAGCCAGTGAAACTCTGCAGGTCCACACAACTGTGGGAGTTACAAATAGTGTGACATGAACCCAATATCCCGGTTGAGGCCGTCCTCGTGTGTGCGGAACTTGGCTATCAGTTTCTGCTCAGCGACTCTATTTAGTATGGTGGCAGTGGTACACATGATGGAGGGTGTCCTCAGTGTGAAAATGGGACTTCGTTTCCATTAGGACTGTGCGGTGGTCACTCCTGCTGGTACTATCATGAACAGATGCAACTGCGACAGGTAGGTTGGTGAGTACGAGGTCAAATAGATTATTCCCTCTTGTTAGTTTACTCACCATCTGCTACAGACCGAGTCTTGAAGCTCACATCCTTTAGGATTTGGCCAGTCAGGCATGGTGTACTGAGTCATTCCTGGTAATGGACATTTAAATCCCACACCCAGACTACATTCTGTGCCTTTGTCACCCTCAGAGCTTCCTCCAAGCAGTGATGCACATGAAGGAATATTGAATCATCAACTCAGGGTGGGGCAGGAGGTTTCCTTGCCCATGCTTGACCTGACGCCTTCAGACTTCATTGCAGACTCTGAGGCAACTCCCCCACCTCTGCAGGTGGGACAGGACATACCCAGGGATGATAATGGTGGTGTCTGCTTCAATGTCTGCAAGGTACGATTCCGTGAGTATGACTATGTCAGTCTGTTCCTTAATTAGTCTGTGGGACAGCTCTCCCAATTTTGGTACAAGCCCCCACATGTTAATATGGGTCAACAGGGCTATATGTTTTCTTGCCATACCTGGTGCTCAGGTTGATGGTGGTCTGCCCGGCATAATTCCTTATCCAATTTTCTGCAGTGGTGGTTTGATGCAACTGAGTGGCTTGTTTGGCCATTTCAGAGGGTATTTAAATGTGCTTTGGGTCTGGAGTCACATGTAGGCTAGACCAGGTAAGGACAAGCTATAGTATGGTAACATTTTGTAGCTTTTTTCAACTTATAAAAGGTTTTTAAAATGGTGGTTTTATTTGAACTGCTCAAGAGTATCTGGTTGGATGTTTCATGATACCTTTAAAAAATAGCTGCAGACTGACAATAGTAGTCGCTAAAACATGCAGCATTCTGGGGTCAGCTGCAATAAGATTAAAGTGGATCTGAAAGCAAAATTGCATGACAGCTCACAACTTCCAGTATAACATTTTCTTTATGGCCTGTAACACTAACATGCACATGATTAGAATCATAGAAACTTACAGCGCAGAAGGAGGCCATTCGGCTTAAGCGTGGTCTTTGAAAGAGCAATTGGACTAATCCCACAGCCCCACTTATTTTTTGCAACCCTCTTAAGTTTCTTTTATTCAAGAACCTGCCCAACTCCCTTTTAAAATAATTTAAGAAATCAGCTTGCACCATCCTCTTAGAGACAACATTTCAGATCTTGACAAGTGTGTAAAACTTTCCTCACTTCTATCCTAGAGCTATGACCTCTGGTTATCAACCTTCACACCCAAGGGTACAGCTTTTCTTTATATACACTATAAAACCTTTCATCCTCCTGAAAACCTCTTAACCAATTCTGTTCCAAAAGAAAAAGCCTTAACTTTTATAACCTCTCCTCATAACAGATGCCTGTTATCATTTTGCATCATTATTAATTATCAATATGGATGACTCTACAAATAGCATTAAAACTTCACAAAAGAAAATAATCTTCTAGTCAGCATCAACGCTTTATGAATTAACGATTCCTGCAAAGATTTTTTCAACCTGATCCTTTTGAGACTTTTCAGCTGGAATTTCCGAACCCAAACAAAGCGATGATGAATCAGCCCAGACATCACTAGGGAAGACCATCATCAGGGAAGACAGGGAAATTTGGCATGTTCTCTATGACTCTCACCAAATTTTACAGGTGCACCATAGAAAACAGAGTTTCTGGTTGTATCACAGCTTGGTATGGCTTCTGCTCTGCCCAAGACCGCAAGAAACTACAAAGGGTCATGAATGAAGCCCCGTCCAACACGCAAACCAGCCTCCCATCCATCGACTCTGTCTACACTTCCTGTTGCCTCGGAATCAAGGACCCCGCCAACCCCGAACATATTCTCTTCCATCTTCTTCTGTCGGGAAAAAGATATAAAAGTCCGAGGTCACGTACCAATCGACTCAAGAACAGCTTCTTTCTTGTTGCCATCAGGCTTTTGAATGGACCTACCTTGCACTAAGTTGATCCTTCTTGACACCTTAGCTATGACTACATTCTGCACTCTATCCTTTCCTTCTCTATGAACAGTATGCCTTTTCTGTATAGCATGCAAGAAACAATATTTTTCACTGTATACTAATACACGTGACAATAATAAATCAAATCAGGACATGCCTCCTTTACATGAAGATTCAAGTAGGTTGTTAACGGTGCAAGTATTTCACTAGAGTAGTGAGTGGATGAGTGTCGGTTCACTTACACTGTTTAATCTCTGAGTTAGACCAGGTATTAACTAATGTGACATTTCCAGAGTAATTGTGCAGGTAAGTCCCACAAATCTGGTAAAAGTTTCCAACACTAAGCTCAGTGTAGAAGACTTTTGTGGAGGGCCCCAGACAGCAGAGGTAAGTCCATTGGAAGTTTGAACTTCCTGGGAAATTTCTGTGCATGTGTTAGGACGTGATAGGATCCTGAAGCACATCTCCCATCTTACGTCCAATCTCTAATGATCCATGTACCAAAAGATTTGGGCCTATATATATTTGTGAGAATAAATATTTATTTGCCTCACAAGTTTTAATTACAGACATATAATGAAATTAAGTCATAGTTAAATGGATTTCAATATGATCTTGAATTCACTTACCATCTGGAAACTTCTTGTTGAATGAAATTCACATTGCATCATATCAAAGAATATTGCAATTGTGGCTTTTCTCAGTTCAGTTTCTGGAATAAGAGTCATCTCCAAGATAGGACCCACCATTTCTGGGATAAATTTGATTTTGTGTTGGCCTTGAAGGAAAGAATAGCTCATAAATAGAAATAATTATATATTTTGTCAAGAAAAAAATACCGTAACTGCACAAAATTAAGCAAACTTACAAAGGCCTGTAACTTGAGTTGGATTGCAACTCCATTCATAGTTACTTAACTTGGAATCCAGCTGCTCTGATCTCGCCCGACCTTCCAACTAAGGCCAGGTGAGATCTGTGTAGTGCATAGGGTTCCCATGGTCTTCTGTTCAGGCATGTAGCATTGGAGGCGGGCAGGACACTTCTTATGGCATTAGTTGCCATAAACCAAGTAAATTTAGATGCCCAGCCATTTTGACAGGCCAGGGAGAGGGTAAGTATATGACTTAAGTGGGTAGGGACTTGAGGAAGTGGGGGGTGGGTCAGGGAGGATAGTGGGTGGGGGTAATCATGTGGCAAATCTGGGGGCTGAGCAAAAAAGTGGGAGAAGGGTTGGAGTCCCATGTGAATTGGGGTAAGTAATGCAAGGATTTTCAGAGCATAATGAGGGGGTTGGAGGACTGGTGGAGGGAGTCCTATGGAAGGTTGGAGTGCGGGAAGTTCCGTGGGGTAAGGGATGGGCTGGGGAAGTCCCTCAAGCAGTTGAGGAGTGAGGTAGGAGTCCAGGGTGGTCAGTACAATAGTTATCCATAAGCTTGAAGTGATTTTTATCCTACTAGTTTTTTCTGGGTAACAACTGCTGTATGACAGTTGGAATCATCCAAAGTTTGCGATCTAAATCACATTTTCAGATAGTTCCCAGTGTAAGGCAATTGCCTAAAGTTTGAACTTCCCAGGCATTTGCCATGCAATCCTCTCCTGGGAACTTCTGGACAGGTTTCCCCACACACACTGGCCAGGAGCTCAGACGTTACAGCCCAAAATGTGCCATGCATCATAACAATCTCCTTCTTGGTCACAAGTAATTAATAAAACAAGAATGTAAAGGCAATTGAACAGTTTTATGTAGCTAACATAAATTGAGAAATAATATTAATTTCTGTTTTTTGAACTTATTTTACAATTTAATCGACTGCCTGATGTGGGCCTATTAGTGCATTGCTATGCCTATCAATAGTACTGATGTGGAGATGTCGGCGTTGGACTGGGGTGAACACAGTAAGAAGTCTCACAACACCAGGTTAAAGTCCAACAGGTTTATTTGGTAGCAAATACCATTGCTATTTGGTACCATTGGTATTTGCTACCAAATAAACTTACCAAATAAATTTGCTACCAAATACCATTGGTATTTGCTACCAAATAAACCTGTTGGACTTTAACCTGGTGTTGTGAGACTTCTTACTGTGTATCAATAGTACCACAGCAACATTCCAGTGATGTTACTGCAGCATGTTAATTGCAAAGGCACATAGATGGTGGCTGCTCACTATAGATGGATTTAAGAAATCACCTAATATATGTTTTCTTCTGCAAAACAGAGCATTAATGGAAGCATCAACTCCTAAAGCAAATTAGACTGATAGAGAGAGAAGTTGCACTGAAGACAATTCTTTCAAATTATGCACTTGGTGAAATAAATAGCAACAAATGACTTCAAATGGTTTGCTTCTTGGGTTGGGGGAGAACAATTCTTTATTGTTAATGACTTAGCACCCCTTTGTCCTCCATCTCACCGGGTCACACTAGGATTTGCATGTTATATTTTTGCATTTGGTAGAGTAACTACAATACACATTGAATGGTTTCTGATTATGTTGACTCCACTGGGATGCACTAAAAGGTAGACATCTGGTAGTGAAATGCTCTTGAGTCAGTTCCACTTCAATAATTGGCATTGTAATATATAATGGTATTGTATGGATGGAGGAGTGTAAAGCTTAACCCAAATCTTTTTGCACATCTACCTCTCTCTCCTCTTTGAACACACTTTGTAAAATATATCTTTTTGGCTAAGCTTTGGATTGTCTGTCCTAATATGTCACGTGGCTTGGTCATGTTTTGTTCTACAACGTTCCTGTGAAGTATCGAAGGATCTTTGCTATATTTAAAGTGCTATGGAAATGAAGTTGTTGCCAACAATGGAAAGATGAATTAATAAGGAAAAAAAACAGTCAGTTCCTTAATCCATTATCACTATTTAAAAGAAAATAAAAACTTGAGCAATTGCAAACAGTCATGCGAGCAATACATTTATCACTCAAGAACTTGAAGTCTTGATGCTGTCGATGCACCAATTCAGGGTGACTCCATTTGGGGCTAAAAGCCTTCCAGGAAAAACACAGATGCAAATTTTAGGAAGAAAATTTGTTGCTTGAATCATTGCAGTCACTCGGGACTCTTGCAACTATTTGCAAAAGGGAAGAAGATAATTGATAACTGGAGGAAGGCGAAGGTAGGTGTATTCATCTATGTATGCATCTTTGAAAGGTGCATCCCACATGATACAAAATTAAGGAAGAAACTCCTCTGAAAAGTATAGTTTTAAGAATTGTACACAACCAGTGTCCTTCTGAATACATGAGACAGATGGCACACTTCATGAAGGTGGAGGTAGCTAAAATGAACAATAAGTTGATGGTCCACTGTAGATAATTAACATTGGGCAGAATTTTACATAACCTCGCTGGCAGGTCTTCAAACTTAACTGGTCCTGGACTCCTGAAACTTAGACTCTAGGCACTGCTAGTAGCCCCACTCCACTGCAGCTTCTGAGGCTAGAGAGCTACTGGCCAAATTGATTAGTCAGTGGCTCTCTGGGGTGGGACATCCTCCCAAGTGAGTGTTAAATGCCTGCGAGGCAGCCAGTATTGCCAGCAACATGTTCACTGCCAACTCCTCAGATGTCAGGTAGGTAAACTGTCATCCGAAAAATCCTGGACATTATCTCCTTTGGAGGGCATTCTTAGTCGGTCAGTAATCATGAATGGAGGAAACACCTCATCTCTTAGGAATCATTCCCTTCCTGTCAGTCATGTCTGTCTTTCTTCTGCTTCCAAAAATGCAAAAGACTGCTGCTTCCTGCAAATAATGATCATGGATGTGCATATATTTCTGTGGTTCAAAATAACCTCATTACTAATATAGCACAGCACTTCATTTGCATTTAGCACTATGGCATCGATAAAGGGAGCTGTTGATACCCGTGTGTTTCAGCAATGATTCAGTGGGTAACACTCTTGCCTATAGAAACATCGGATCAGGAGTAGCTTATTTAGCCCCTAAAACATGTCATAGAATCATAGAGTAATAAAGCACAGAAAGAGGACCTTCGGCCCATTGTGTCTGTGCTGGCCATCAAGCACCTATCTATTCTAATTCCCTTTCCCAGCAGTTGGCTGGTGGCCTTGTATGTTATGGCGTTTCAAATACTCATCTAAATGTTTCTTAAATGTTGTGAGGGTTCCCACCTCTACCACCCTTTCAGATGGCGAGTTCCAGATTCAAACCACCCTATGGGTGATAAGGTTTCTCCTCAAATCCCCTCTAAATTTTCTGTCCGTTTACACGTTCTCCCTGTGTCTGCATGGGTTTCCTCTGGGTACTCCGGTTTCCTCCCACATTCTGAAAGACATGCTGATTAGGTGCATTGACCTGAACAGGCGCCGGACTGTGGCGACAAAGGGAATTTCACAGAAACTTAATTGCAGTATTAATGCAAGCCTTACTTGTGACCAATAAACAAACTTTAAAAAACTTTGACGAATCCATTTACATTGCCTTGTAATTGAAGGCATTCTTCCTCCAATTTTTGTTCCATCATTCATTGAGATCATGGCTGATCCATGGCCGAATCCCACATACTCACCTTTCCCCCACATCTTTTACCTTTGGATAACATAGATCCAGAAATCTTGGGCCCGATTCTCCCATCCTGACGTGCATGATTTTTGACACGTCGGGATGGGAGAATCGTGTGTCGGCCATTTCGCGCATGCGTTCCCGACGCATGCGCGGCCTCCACAGCCGGACAGCAGGCACAGTCAGGACCGCACTGGAAACTGGCGGGAAGTGGGGTAAATCATTTAAATCTGTTTCTAATGTATCTTAAATCTCATTATCGGGCCCGGCACGGAATTTACTGGGCTGATAGCATCTCCCACCCCTCCAGGAGTATTTCACTCTGACGAGGTTTAGAGTGGCTCCCCACTTGCGGGGAATTAGCGGGAGACTCCGCTGGAGTCGGGCAGCAGATGTGGTGGTGGTGCCCCCTGGGCATGGGCACCCTGGCACTGCCAGCTTGTGCCCCGGGCACTACCCAAGGGGCAAAGTGCCAATGCCCAGGGGGCACCTTGGCACGGCCCATCGGTCATAGGGCAGTGCCAAGGGGTGGGGCCTAGGGTAAGGGCAGGGCCTAGGGGGCGAGGCCAAGAGGACAGGGCCTAAGGACAAGGGGGCAAGGCCTGGGATGGGTCTGGGGAGGGTGGGCCAAGGGGTGGGGCCTAAGAGTGATCGGTGGGGGTGGGCGACTTCGCTGCAACTCTGCATTGGGATCGGTTGGGGCTGGAGGGAGGCTAGCAATCGGGACAGGCTGGGGGCGGGTGGTGGTCTGCCTCTGTAATCGGGCATGGGGAGGCAGCACTGCGAGGGTCCCAGGCTGGCTAGCAATCGGGATGGCCAGCAAACTGTGATATGACAGATCGGGGCCACTGCGCATGTGCAGAGGCCCGGAACTGTCAGACTCCGACGTGAATAGGCCCTGCTCCGTGAGCTTTTAATGATAATCACGATTATGACCTCTGCATTGCACAGAGTGTGGGAGATTCGGGTCTGAAGTTGAACTGATAAAACAGTCATGATTTACACCAGTTTTCCCACCAATTCAGCATTTTTGGGAGAATCGGGCCCCTTACTTCTAAAATTAACTAATCTAGAATCAATTGCCACTCACAGAAGAGGGTACCAAACTTGCATCACCCTTTGTGTAGAAATATTTCCTAATTTCACTTCTGAAAGATCTGGCTCACATTATTAGAGAGTGGTCTCCAGACCTAAACTCCCCATCCATTTGAAATTGTTTCCCCCAATCTACCCTATTTTCTCTTAATATCTTACAAAGAACAAAGAACAAAACAGCACAGGAACAGGCCCTTCGGCCCTCCAAGCCCGCGCCGCTCCCCGGTCCAGGATTGAATCCTGAATCCAGGATCCGCGCCCAATTTTCCAGCCTATCTACATACTAATATCCTATCCCCGAGCTGTCCCTCACAGCTATGATGCTTTGTTCATCACGAGGGGTCATAGGTTCAAGGTGAAGGGGGGGAGGTTTAACACAGATATCAGAAGGACATATTTTACACAGAGGGTCGTGGGGGCCTGGAATGGGTTGCCCCTACCCCCCCATTCCAGACCATGTGATCTCCAGGGAGAGGCGAAAACCCAGAATGAAAACCCCAGGGCCAATATGGGGAAAAAAAAATCTGGGAAATTCCTCTCCGACCCCCTGAGGCGATCGAAACGAGTCCAGGAGATCACACTGGCCCTGATCGGAAAATGCTTCCCAACCCTATTCATTTCCACTTCCACGAGCACCATATGAATTCCCTGCCCCCGAGACAGGTTCCCAACTATCCGCAGTCTCGCTCTGTACTGGCACCAGCAAGATGATCATAGAATGAAGCCTTGAAACGAGAAACAAAGAACAATTAGCCCGCGCCGCTCCCTGGTCCAAACTAGACCACTCTTTTGTATCCCTCCATTCCCACTCCGTTCATATAGCTGTCTAGATAAGTCTTAAACGTTCCCAGTGTGTCCGCCTCCACCACCTTGCCCGGCAACCCATTCCAGGCCCCCACGACCCTCTGTGTAAAATATGTCCTTCTGATATCTGTGTTAAACCTCCCCCCCTTCACCTTGAACCTATGACCCCTCGTGAACGTCACCACCGACCCGGGGAAAAGCTTCCCACCGTTCACCCTATCTATGCCTTTCATAATTTTATACACCTCTATTAAGTCTCCCCTCATCCTCCGTCTTTCCAAGGAGAACAAACCCAGTTTCCCCAATCTCTCCTCATAACCAAGCCCCTCCATACCAGGCAACATCCTGGTAAACCTCCTCTGTACTCTCTCCAAAGCCTCCACGTCCTTCTGGTAGTGTGGCGACCAGAACTGGACGCAGTATTCCAAATGCGGCCGAACCAACGTTCTATACATCTGCAACATCAGACCCCAACTTTTATACTCTATGCCCCGTCCTATAAAGGCAAGCATGCCATATGCCTTCTTCACCACCTTCTCCACCTGTGACGTCACCTTCAAAGATCTGTGGACTTGCACACCCAGGTCCCTCTGCGTCTCTACACCCTTTATGGTTCTTCCATTTATCTTGAAAACTTTGATCAAAATACCCGTTAGCCTTCTGAACTCCATGGAATACAACCCTAGTTTGTATAATTTATTTTTGTAATTTAATCTTTGCAGTCCAGATGTGCACTCCCCCCAATGTCATTATAGCTTTCCTAAATTGTGGTGCACAGAACTGCTCAAAGTACTCCAGGTTTGGTCTGACCAGGCTTATAGCTGAAACATAATTTATATCCTATCCCCAAGTATTCTATTCCTCTAAACAGAAAAGCCAGCATTCCATTAGCCTTTTTGATTATTTTCTGTGCCTGTTCATGGCGTTTTAATAGTCAATGCACCTGGACTCTTTGGAACTCCACCGTTTCCAGCTTTTCATTATTTATTTCCAAAGTGGATGACCTTACATTTGCCTTCTACATTGTAATTTGTTTGATACAATTTTGTTGATTCACTTAATCTACCAATATCTCTTATTAATTTTATGCTTCTACCCACCCTACATACAATGCTGTCTAGCTTTGTGAGATCAGCAAATTTGGATATGTGACTTTCTATCTCATCATCTAAGTTGTTAATGAATATGGTAAATAGTTGAGGCCTAAGACAATTCTTGTGGTCACATACATACTGCTAGGTCATTAATTTGCCTTCAATGTCAAGAGGTTTAATTTTAGCTCATACTGTCTGATGGGAATTTTTCTGAATAACTTCTGGAAGTCCATCGGTGGAATTTAATGGCAATTCCCAACGAGGGTTGGTGGCAGGAGGGGCCATTTCTTTGGGCAGGAGGGTGGCAAGTGCGGATCCCCCACATTCTTGTTACCACACAGTTTAAGGTCTGTCATGGGAAGATTTGTGAACTCCTTCCCATGCTGTTGCCAATTGAGGACCGTAAGTGGACAATTAATGCCCATCTAAAGGACTCAGCCCACTGCTGCTGGAATTCTCGCCATGCTGGAAGCCCAAAAATCAAACACTGTTAAGGTTGCTTGGGGAGCTTCCAGAGAGACCCATCGTTCAAAGGCACTGCCTGAGGCAACTAGAATCTGGAAGTTGGTGTGGAGAGGAGAGGCTTTTGCTGAGAGCCATTGTCCCTGCCCTTGCTGCTATACCATCCTGCCCCACACCCCTGACTGTGCAATGCCCCCTCTTGCCATCATTCACCTATGGCCTAGGTCCCTAGGGGATCCTGGGCCTTGGATGGGTGCACTACTAGCAGAAGTCATCACCTCGCTAGTGGTGCTGCCAAGCAAGGCACAGCTGCTGGCCTCTGACTGGCTAGCAGCTCTCTGGGGATGGAATCTCTACGCCAGGATCCTTGATCCTAGGGAAGGTCTGTCACTGCTCACTTAACCATCGGACTGGTACTTAATGCAGCACGCCTTCCTGAAAGTAGATGACTCAAAGCTCTCCAGCAGATGGACAAAACTTCTGTTGTTCTGCTCCACAGAATTAACATCTGTAGTAATTCTCCAGTTAACTGCTTCAAAAGAAATACAATTCAATTCATCTGGCATGATCTACTCTTTTCAAATCCATCCTGGCTGCCTCTTCAACTGAGAAACTTAAAGATGTTCCACCGTTAATTACAGATTCTAGGAACTTCCAGACAACGCATTGTAGGCTAACTGGTCTATAATTCCCTGGTTTCATTCTGTTGCATTTCTTAAACAGTGGAGTGACGTGCGCTACAAAAATGGTTCTTGAACTGAGAGATCTTTGAAAAATTATAGCTGATATTCTCACTTACTTCTTTCAAAATCCTAGGATGATAACCTTCTAATCCTTATTCTTTAGTGTCATAACTTTCTCCAGTACTGTTAACTTGCTTATGTAAATTAGTCCCTGTCTTTGATTCAACAATAGTTTCCTCGGGATGTCATGTCTGCAATTTCCTTATTTATAGTGATATCATCATTATCAGTTTTCAAGCGTCTTCTGAGTCAAAAGGTTGGGAGGACCCATTCCGGAGACTTGAGCAGAAGTTACAGAAACTGCTATAGAATACTGAAGGAGTGCTACACAGTTGGAAGTGCCATCTCTTCTGTGAAATATTAAAGCGAGGCCCCATCTACTTTTAGTGCCCTCTCTCAATGAAGACTGTGGTCAAACAAGGTTGTGTCACTGCACTAACTCTCCTCCATTTTCCTCATGGCAATACTGCATCTAACCTCCAGCAAGTTACTAACAGATGTGCCAGCAAGTTACTAACAGATGTGCAAAAAATCTACAGATGGATAGGAAATTGCTCAACCTACGTTGCCTGCAATCTAAAACCAAAATCACTCTAAACTCAGACTTTGAGCTTGAGTATGCAGACGATGCTTGTCTGTGTGCTCACTCAGAACTGGTCATTGTCAGCTCCTTCTCCAAAGCACATGGGAAAGTGGGCCTTTTGGTAAACACCCGGAAAACCACGGCCCTCTTGGCAAGACATCTTATTCATATGCCTGACACCAGATTCCTATTTGGAATCTGGTCACAGCAGGAGACTCCCAGGAGGACAGTGTAAGCACTTGAGGGATGTCCTCAAAGTGTTGCTGAAATGATTAAACATCCCCACTGTTGGATGCAAGTCCCTGGCTTATGACCAACCAAAACAGAGAAAGCTTATTCAGCAAGATAGTGTGATGAACAGATTTGGAAACTTTGTTGGGAGCAGGCAGAGACATAGTAAAGGTGTTGGAGAGAGCACACAGATCTCCAAAACCTCATCTGCTTTACCCTTCAACCAAAATTGCTAGAAAAAGTAGCAAGCCTGAGGATTCGGTGAAGTTCAGCAAAGGAGGACAAAAAGATTGAGTAAGACAGGAAAAATAGAGTATGAGAGTAAATTTGCAAGAAGCATATGAGCAGTTTGTAAAAGCTTTTTTTAAATATTAAAAGAAACAAATAGTATAAAACAGGAGAATTTATAATCGAGAACAAGTGGCAGAGCAATGAAACAAATAGTTTAGTTCTGTTTTCATTAATGAAGACACAAATAACTTTCCAGAAATGCTAAGGAATCAAGGGTCTAGTGAGGAGGAGGAACTGAAGGAAATTAGTACTAGCAGAAAAATAGTACTGGAGAAATTAATGGGACTGAAAGCAGATAAAACCTCAGGCTTGAGGATAAAGCAGCTGGCCATGGAAATAATGTATGCATTGTCATCTTCCAAAATTTTGTAGATTCTGGAACAGTTGCAGAAGATTGGAGGAATAAATGGATCTTTTTTTGAAGAGGCAGGCAGTGACTAGTTGGACCCTGCAGGAATTAGTGCTTGGGCCCCAGCCATTTACAATATACATAGATGATGCGGATGAGGGAATCAAAAGTCATATTTTCAAGTTTGCTGACGACACAAAACTTGGTGGGAAGATGAGTGGTGAGGAGGATATTAAGAAGCTGCAAGGTGATTTAGACAAGTTGAGTGAGTGGGCAAATAAGTGGCAGGTGCAATATAATGTGGATAAATGTGAAGTTAACCACTTTAGATGGAGAAACAGAATGGCAGAGTATTATTTAAATGGTGATAGATTGAGAAATATTGACGTACAAAGTGTCCATGTACACCAGTCACTGAAAGCAAGCATGCAGGTACAAGAAGCAGTTAGGATGGATAATGGTATGTTGGCCTACATTGCAAGAGGATTTGAATTCAGGAGCACGAGTGTTTTACTGCAGCTGCACAGGTCCTTGGTGAGGCCACACTTGTTCTACTGCGTGCAATTTTGGTCTCCTTATCTAAGAAAGGATATACTTGCCATAGAGGAGGGCAGTGAAGGTTCATCAGACTGATTCCTGGGGTGGCAAGATTTTCACATGAGGAGAGATTGAGTTAGCTGTGCCTGTGTTCACTGGAATTTAGAAGAATGAGAGGGGGTCTAATTGAAATGTATAAAATTCTGACAGTGCTGGACAGATTGGATGCAGGGATGTTGTTTCCTCTGGCTAGGGGGAATTTAGAAAATGGGGTCACAGTCATGGGATACAGAGTGGGCCATTTAGGATTGCGGTGAGGAGAAACATCCTCATTCAGAGGGTGATCTCCTGAGGAATTATCTACCACAGAAAGCTGCGCAGGCCAAGTCAATGAATATATTTAAGAAATAAATTAATTTCTAGATTTTAAACATGTCAAGGGGTATGGGTAGTCAGTGGAAGCATGGTGTTGAGACAGATGATCATCCATGATCATACTGAGTGGCAGAGCAAGCTCAAAGGGCTGAATGACCCAATTCCTGCTCCTACTTTCTATGCTTCGATGATCTGCCCCATGTGTGGCAGAAGCTGCAGATCAAGCACTGGACTTACCAGCCATCTCAGAGCCCATCAAGCTGGAGAGGAAGCAAGTCATCCTTGATTAGAAGTCTCAGAGAGATAATTCAGTAAGTACTTTATTGGCTGTAAAAAGTCTTGTAAATATAAGTCTTTCTTTCATGGGTGATATCGATGATGTCTCTGGAAGAAACGCCACCAACCCTGTTTAGCTGATAATTCCTTTCCACAGGGAAATATAATGATTATCATTTGCTTGACATATGCGACTTGGGAGAATGTGGCTACACAGACGTTATGGTGCTATAGGAAGAGCTGCCCTGTTGCTTGCAGCTCATTCTGCAGAAGGTGGTAGAACTATTTGACAGCCTGTCTTCAAAATTTGAGGTACAAAAAGATAAATGTTGTCTGACATGACCAGATATGTATAGAAGGGGGTAAGCAATGTAGATCCCGAGCAAAGTAGACATTTGACATTTCAGTTGCCGTTACACCTGCATTTGATGGTCCTTTGCAAAATTCTCTCCTGATTTGAGGTGTTCAGCATGTTTGGAACCTGAATTGGAAGCTAAGGTTCAGCACTTGAAATAGGATCATTTAAATGGTTGAAGCAACCAAGAATATCAAAGGGAAGTATTGGCCAAAAACACGTGGAGGAAAATGCAGTTACATTTTCCCAGATATATAAAAGAAACATTGTTTCCTAATATTTAAATGTTTATCTATATGTAAGAAATCTGCTTGAGCAGGCTGGGCCGAAGAATATATACCTATTTTAAATGAGTGAGCAACATGTCATGGGCAGGCCCTAGCTGGCATCATATTTGAATAATGATCTGACGTGAAAAGGCCCACACACATATTCTTTAAAACATGGTCAGAAATCAAAAGCACTGTAATTGGATGCATGTGATTGCACACACCAAATGTCATGATTCCACTCGAATCCAGTGTGGTCCTTGTTCAGCTTTGCCAAATCAAAGCCTTGAATTAATTCCATCTGAAGGTTATAGGGGATTAAATAAACTCTCACACTCACAGAAATACCTCCTACCTTGTGTGATTTGCAACTGGAAGATATGCAGAATAATCCTTTAGTAAAATCAATTTATTTTATATAAAAGGATAAATGGATGATTAAGATGGATTAAAGGTTGTAGTAGCACACAAAGATGTGATAAATATCTTCAGAAGGTCATGCTTTCCATTTTGCTCGATGTGTGTCTTCAGTGTAATGTGAAGTAATCACAGTTGAATGATGGATTGTGGGGCTGGTTTGAAAACCTGGAATTTCACCAGATTGTCCTTGAGAACTGGGATCTGTTCATCTCCTTAGAGATTTTGGTTGCCATTGTAAACCACCTTGAGGAGATGAGAAAGAATGTATAGAGACACAAATGGGGGGTGGGGGGGGAGAAAGCATAACAGATTTGAAATTATAAGAGGTCTGATGGCCCAAATGGTCTTTAATTCCTTATTTCATTTTCTGTTTGTGGTTTAAATTAGTTTGGAGATGGCAATTTTTACACCAAGGAGTTATTTCAGGTAACATTCTCCTTATTTTTTTGAAAGTGTAATCTTGGTAATCTTGGTCAAAATCTTCCCGTCTCCAGATTGATGGAGACCAGACATACAACTGAAAATATGTGTCTGGACCCTGCTGAAGTCCTGATGAAATGATAGATTACAACTTAATACAACATCTGGGTAACTACATAAATGACCCCCACAATCACTCACATTGAACCCCTTGCAGAGTAACCCCCTGACCTGAGCACCCTCTCAACCAGACCCAGCCACCTCCCTGACCACCTGACTAACTCCCGATGCATCCCCCACTCCCAACTACCTCCATCATGATTATCCCTCCCAACCACCCAAATACCTCCCTGACCAGACTAGACTACAGCCAGGACCACTCCCCGATCTCACGTAACCACCTCCCAACCTGATCTATGGCCACACCACCAGACAAAACCCACGGCGCGCTGCATTTCTGGAGAAGCTGGGCTTGGAAAGTCCCAGGAGAAATGTGGAGCAGCATCAAGCTGCTGGAATTATCACACAGAGCAGCAATCAGATGACGATTGCTGTTCCTTGGAAGATCCAGATCAATATATTGCTTAAAAACAGATTCAAACCAAGGAAATTCTTCACACTTTTTACTAATTTCAATGTTACCAGGAAAGTGTAAAAAAAGATCAGAAGAAAGCCTGTTGGCATTCGCTTCAATCAACAGCTTTCAAAAAATAACTAATGAGCACTGCATGCCAAATTCTATTGCAGAACATTTGTTTCAAATGTTGAGAAATGCTTTAAGAGAGTGCCATTAACAAGCTTTTGTAGTTCAGAGTGTTAAATCTTATTTGCACTGGGTGACAATGTATAGTTAGCATTTCACAATCATACAAGTCATCAGTATTCACAGGTCATCAAAAATTTGCATGATCAAATTTTCCTCGCAATTTTTTTATGGACTGAAATATCCCATCTTTTAAAACCATAACATCTCAAATCAAAATGTACAAGAATACACAGAAAATTACGAACTATCAAAGTTTTTTTTACATTTCTGAAATTAAACACTATAACTTATATAGGAATATTAGACATGGGAAATAGGAGCAGGAGTAGGTTATTCAATCCCTCGAGCCGGCTTCTCCATTCAACCACATCACAACTGACTTTTTAATATAATTCTTCATGGGAAGTGGCTGACTAGGCCAGCACTTATGCCTATCATTCATTGCCCTTGAGAAGGCAGTGGTCTGCTGGCTTCTGGAACCGCTGCTGTCCATGTGTTGCAGGAACACCCACAGTGCTGTTAGGGAGGCAGTTTCAGGATTTTGACCCAGCAACAGTGAAGGAATGGCGATATAGTTCCAACCCAGGATGGTGTGTGCTTTGGAGTGGAACTTGCAGGTGATGGTATTCCCATGCATCTGTTGCCCTTGTCCTTCGAGGTAGTTGAGGATGCAGACTTGGAAGTAGCAGCCTTGGTGAGTTGCTGCACAGCAAATGGTACACACTGCTGCCACCGTGCATTGGTGGCGAGAGGAGTGAAAATTTAAGGTACAGTGGTGCCCCGTTTTAATGCGATGGTTGGGATCCATAAAATGTGATTGCAAATGTTATCGGGGTCGCGCTAAATCGGGGTCGCGCTAATTCACTAAACCGGAAATAGTAAAAAAAAAGGGTCCGTCGCGCGATCATGTATATCCGATTTTGCACTAAATCGGGGCTCCACAGTATCAGATAGGGTGCCAATTAAGTGGACTGTTTCGTGCTGAACTTCTTGAGTTTTGTTGGAACTGCACTCATCCAGGCAATTGGAAAGTATTCCATCATATTCCTGACTTATGCCTTGTAGATGGTGGACAGGCTTTGGGGATTCAGGAGATCAGTTACTCTCCACACAATTCCCAGTTCTCTGAAAAACTCTTGTAGCCATGGTATTTATATGGTTGGTCCAGTTCAGTTTCTGGTCAATGGTAACCCCAAGGATGTTCATAGTGAGGGTTTCTGCAATTGTAATACCATTGAATGTCAAGGGGAGATAGGTAGATTTTCTCTTGTTGGAGATAGTCATTGCCTGGCACTTGTGCAGTATGAATGTTACTTGCCACTTATCAGTCCACTCCTGAATATTGTGCAGGTCTTGCTGCACATGAACAGGCCGCTTCAGCATCTGAGTAGTTGCAAATGGTGCAGAATATTGTACAAATATCCGTGACCATCCCCACTTCTTACCTTATGATAGACGAAAGATCATTGATAAAACAGCTTAAGATTGCTGGTCATAGGATACTACGCTGAAAAATTCCTGTAGCGATGTCTTGGGATTGAGATGAAGGACCTGCAATAACTACGTTTGTACTGTTTGACTCCAACCAGTGCAGAGGTTTCTCTCTGATTCCCATTGACTTCAGTTTTGCTAGGGGTCCTTGATGGCACACTCAGTCAAATACTACCTTAATGTCAAGGGCAGTCACTCTCATCTCACCTCAAGTTTGGACCAAGACTGTCGTGAGGCCAGGAGCTGAATAGTCCTGGCAGAACCCAAACTGGGCATCAGTGAGCAGATTATTGCTGACTAAGTACTGCTTGGTAGCACAGTCGAAGACACTTCCCATCACTGATCTTATAAGTCAATGTCATCTGCACGCACTAGTCCCATATTCCTGATTCTCTTATATCTATAAATGTATTGATCTTTGCCCTGAACATTCTCAACGGCAGTATCTTCTGTTCTGGAGTATAAGTTGGGGGCAGGAGTGGAAATGAGAGTGATTTCCACTTGGGGAAGGGGTAGCTGGCCACATATGATCTCATGCTGTTCAGCTTATTACGTATGCATGCACAAGAAGCAAGGTGAATCTTCCAGCAAGGTGGGCAGGAAGTTGCTGTCCCCATCGTTACCTCATGGGGTTGAAAATCCTGGTGCAATATTTAAAGAGCAACCCAACAGCAATTCAAACCAGGAGCACCAGCCTGGCTGTCGTTCCAACGGAGTGAACTACTGCCAATAACAGGACATTGTAGAGCAGACAATGTGTGGCCTCATAATTCAGTAAAGCCTCCCTATCCTTTCTCTTCCAGGCCATCCAGGAAAACCAGGTGATGTTGCTTCTCAGGAATGGCATCTTCTGACCACAGCAGCCTGGACAGATGGTGCATGTGTGACATGCTTACCCTCTTGAACAAGCCCCAGTTGAGTCTATCTTCCTTCCCAGCTCAACCTCCTAAATAGTCGTGGATTGAATGGCTTCCTTCCCTTGACAACTCCTAACATGCCTTGGACAGACTGGCTTCCTTCCCTGGACACTTTCCTAACATGACCTGGACAGTCTAGCTTCCTTCCTTGGACATTCTTCCACCTTAGGTCTGCCTGCCTCCCCTGTCCAGCCTTTGTGCAGTTTGGACTAATGGCACTCGATCTCAATCAAGAGGTTGAAATTCCTGAGTGGCCTCCAAGATGGCCAAAGCAGCAGCTACTTGCTTCAAAGTCCAGGCAGATGTCTACCTCGACCGATGCATGTCACTTATATGCAGTCGTAAATATGACGTTCTAATTTCTTGCTAGCAGAGAACTTAATTTGGAGGAGGCACTTAATTCTGACGAGCTGGCCTTTTAATGAGCATGCATGACATACAAATGCAAGCAAAAGGACTTCCCGACACTGTTCACTGGGAAGCTTGATCTGCCTTTAAAATCTCAAGAACTTAATTGCAAAAGTTCATCCTGCCATTGGGGAAGTGATTTTTGGTCTCCCATCAAATCAAATTTCCCTGCCTACCAAACCTCTTGCTGCTAGCAGGCCCGGAAGATCCTGGCCAATGAGTAAGCCTGCACAGCCCTCTGGGGTAGAGAATCCCAAAGCTCCACTATCCACTAAAATGAGAAGACATTTCTCATTTTCGCAGTCCTAAATTACCTGTCTCTTATTCTGAGACTGTCCCCTCTGGTACTAGATCTCCTCCACCAGGAGAAATATCCTTCCTGCATCTACCTTTCAACCCTGTAAGAAATTCCCAAGTTTCATCCCAGTATGAAAATCACAACAACGGGCAACCATTTTAAAATTTGGCTTTGCAGAGCCAGGAATTCTCCTATCTCTGCGCATCTGACCCGGCAGTAAAAATATTGGCTAAAGTGTTTGTTTAGTTTCGTTGCCATTTCCTTATTCCACATTATAAATATTCCTGTGCCAGCCCATATTTGGCTTCGCTAATCTTTTCCTTTTTACATTCTTATAGAAGCTTTTACAGTCCATTTTTATGTTTCTCACTAGTTTACTGTCACATTCTATTTTCCTCATTCTTTATCTGTTTCTTTGTTGAATTCTAAAATTCTCAGGATTATTATTTCTTTTGCAACTTTATAAGCCTCTTCTTTTAATCTAATACAATCTTAAACTTCTCTTTTTAACATCTTTTCTTGTTAACTCAATAAATAAACAGTGAAGATCTGAACATGCAGAAACAGGTGGACAATAATCTTGATGTGAAATAACTTTGCTGAGAGCAGGCGGCCTCTTCCCTGAGACGGACTCTGGGATTAGTGCAGCTGAACAGGGATGAGCTGGAGCTGAAGTCTCCCCGGGCCAGCTTCAGGGTTCTGGGTTTTTGACTGAAGACAAACACTGGCCTAACTCAGACACTGATCCTCAGGCACAGTTGATCCCTCCCAGGCTCATTTTAGGATGCGACCTTCAGTCTGGAAGATGTTTCATTTTTTCCTCTTGTTCTGCCTTGGCTTCTTCCAGCTCTCATCTGAGAAATCCCTTTGGTGATGGGAGCCGGTTTGGCCCAAACATGGAGGTCTACCCCCTTCTCCTGCTCTTTTCCTCTTCACAACAATGTTTCCTCAAGTCTCGCCACCTCATCCAGAACATCTGGCCTCCATTCCACATGGACTGGGCTGGATTCTCAGCTAGTCTTGCTGAATGTTGGCCAAGACTTCTCAAGTGCCAGTGATCGGTGATGGAGCAGGGCCGCTATGGTCACTCAGCTGCCATTAGCTCCAAGCATTAAAGAGCAGTCGATAAAGTAAATCTACAGCTATCTGCTTTAAATCTCATACAAACTTCTGAACAAATAATCCTCTGCTCAAGTTGCAGACCGTGAATCAACCACCTGCCAAAGTGCTTTTGTGTGGGCGTGTTGTAAAGCAAAAAATAAAATGGACCAATTACAGAGAGCATAATTCTTTTCCAACATTTTTTCTTATTTGGCACATTTTATGTTTTGAAAATATTATGCGAAAGTTGATTGGATAAATGCTAGGGCATACTGCTAGGGCAAAGGACAAAATTTCATGGCATACTAGGACAGTTCACATGGCACACCAGTATGACACACTGGTTGAAAACCACGGTCCTACACTTTGCAAGTGGATAAACTGCACTTTTTTAAAGATTTGGCTGGTTTATTTTTCTACATTTTAAAAATTGGTACATTTTGCTCACGGCTACACTGTTCATTTGTCACTGTTATGCAAAGATGAAATTTCAGCCAAAGGAAGGATGTCATTGAAGCATCAAACCACCTCCAGGATTGTTCACTGTAAATTTGATGATGCATTATTTTATAGAAAGAATATGCAATGCAGTGTATTTTTCTGCTGGGACCATGGAACTCTCAGAAAGGGGAATCTTCCATCAGATCTGCATAGTCTAGCTTTGAACCTCGGCAGTCAAAGCACAGGCTACCGCACTATCGAGATAATGTCTGAAATAGGTCCTGATAATACTACATTCTTCTATCACTTATCCTATATCATGCTGAACATATACCTCCCATCATCAAAACTGCTTCCTCCCAGACGAATTGCAACTTATCTTCACACTTGCATCATTTTCTCTGTGCTCAAAGCCTTGTCCATGCCTTCTTACCACTAGAGGACTAGATCAAAGTCTTCTCAAAGTCTATCTCACTTGGGAGATAATTTCATGGGCATATCAGAATTATTTTTGAGGGGGAGCGATAGTCTAATATTTTATGCTGTATTGATGTATGTGATTTCTGGCTATAATAGCATTTAGTTTATTGATGCATACTTCTGAGTGTCATTGTATATTACACCGATGTTCCAAATGAAAAGTGATCTTACTGATATTCTCCAAACTTAACCAGGAATTATGGTGTCAAGTTTTTCCACTTGTTTTTCATCTGGTTGCAATGGTTAAAAATAGAACCAGAAAAAAGTTCTTAAATCAGTAAAATAAAAATGGTTTAATGATCTTTAATTAAAATCATTACAGGAGAAACATACTGACAATTAAAATGATAGACAATAAAAATAAAATGGTTTCTGGCAGTGTCGCTTCCGATTGGAGCATTCTTGCCTCGGTGTTAGGAGTTTGCATAGAACTGTGAAAACTGCATTATTCTTTAGTTATTCATTTATGGGATGTGGCCGTTATGACAAGGCCAGCATTTATTACCCCTAACTGCCCACAGGAAAGGGTGATGCGTCACCTTCTTGAAAAGCTGCAGTCCGTTGCAGAAGTTTTGAAACAATTGATTGACTTGCTAGGCCATTTCAGAGTAGAGATAAGGGTCATCCACATTACCAGATTGGAGTTACATACAGGCTACGCCAGATAAAGAAGGCAGGTTTATTTCGCTAAACGACATTAATTACCAGCTTGGTTTTTATGACAATACGACCATTTTATGGTCACATTATTGACTCTAGCTTTTTATGCCAGATTTATTTTTAAATGACTGAATTTAAATGCCTCAACTGCTGTGGTGAAATTTGAACTCGCGTCTCTGGAATGTATATTAGTCTAGGTCTTGTATAACTATTCCAATAATATAACTGCTATGTTACCATAGATAATTTCAGATCTGGATCTTATTAAAGAATTGAGGCATTTTCATGGTGTCCTGGTCAATATTTATCCCTCAACCAACAACAAAATTGATTAACAGATCACTTATCTCACTGCTATTTACCGGACCTTGATGCCGAGCCTGTCTCTAAAATCATCAACTTTTAAAAGGACATGTGAAGCACTATAAATATGAAGCTTTTTTCTGTTTATTTTGTGCACTCCAAATTAATATCCATTTTAAACAATGGCCATAATAATTGCTATCCTGACAAAGACGGTGAGTTAAACATAAAGTATACTAATTTCCTTGCATCAAAAAGCATTAATGTTACATATTTATTCAAAGGTACAACTTACCAAGATTATACCACATGTCCCTGATCTCAAATCCGATTTGTCTCCTCATGTCACCATACCTGAGAGAAAAAACATTAATGCAAATTTACTTTGATATCCTTAATATTGCGCTTGTTTGAATATGGAACTAATTGTTTCCGAGGAATAAAATTTGGCAGCTGAAACACACATCGGAAGATCCCATATGAAAGAACATTGTTGACACTCAGATCAAACAGCATCTGTTTTAAAAAAGGAGCAGTTCAAAGGGATGGGAAAAGGAAAACAAAACACAAAATGGGCTTCCAACATTCCATTTCTTTTGTTTGTTTTTATATGCTGCTCACCTGCAATATCTTACAGTTCTGAAAAAAGGATAAGGGGCTATGACTAGAAATGTTAACATGTCTCAGATGCTGACTGACCTGCTGAGTGTTTCCAGCAGTTTGTCTTTGACTGAAGCTTTAACGCTTGCTACAGGAGGATGTCTTTTTTAAATTACCATTGTTTGAATAAATTTGCCTTCCAAACAAAAGTGGCTAGAATTTGGGGAACAGAGTGCGGGGAGAGATAGTGGACTAGACACTCTCCTCCAACACTTGGGGTGGAATTTTCTTGTCCTACCCGCCACAGGAATCGTAGCAGGCGGGACACAGACCATGCGAAGGTTCATTGCCCTCAAGCAGGATTTTCTGGTCTTCAGGCGAGTGTGGGCAGAAAATCCCACCCTTGATCTCCAATCTACGTTAAACTGATATGATGAAAAATCCTCTTGGTTCACATAAATTAATTTCACTTTGAATCCTATTGCAAGTAGTCTCCATGCAGTTCCCACTAGCCATCGTGGGCATGAGAAATATATCAAATAGCACACCGATTCACTAGCAGGCAGTTTTTAAGGTGTAGGCTGCAGGGGTAAAGTAAAAAGAATTTAACTTTGCAACCATTATATCTGGTGTGGGAATACTTGATTCCCATAATGTGCTAAGTGAAAAATCCTCCAATTCCTAGTTCCAATATCCATCACCATGATAAGCAAACAGTAAGAAAAAAGCTGGGAATTAATTTTTGAAGATAACTGTTTATTTGATTGATATGATTACAAATAACAAGCCTTTGCATGAGTTTTGAATCTTTATGAATTTTGTTTGATGTTAAGTTCTGAATTTTAACTAACCAACAGTTAATACCAGTCTCCTTTATTCACATATATTCAAATAACTTCCGAATATCTAAATACTCTTTTATAAGGTACTTATTTCTTCAGAGAATAGCAATCATAAAAATATAAAACACAATTTAACTACTAAAACATGTACAGAGGTTTCGAAGTGATGTTCAAATATTGATTCAGCTTTCATCTCAGCCCCAATTAACTGAGGTAATTTTCATAGTTATATACTTAATTAATATAAAAATCACAAAATGTTTTGATTGCGTTATTAGTATGCATTAAAATGTGTTTAATAAAGCAATCTCCAGGAAGTTCAAAGTCTTGGTGACAAAATCACTGTTGCCAATTACTTGATTCACTCACTCATAATTTTTCCAAATTCCAGGTTTGCTTCTCATTTGTCTGAGGGCAGCACATCCTTATGCCTCTCAGTAATGTTATACATGCATAATAAAGCACAAGGTGTGTTGCAAGCTCACCTGAGAAAGTAATCTTGTGCTGCATATTGCTTTGTAATCTTTACATTTCTAAGAAACAGAAACAACTTTTCGGTCCACTCTTTACTATCAATATTCTCTTTCCTCCGCATGCTTTGAAATGTGCACACACGCATATGTACCTTCTTCTACTCAACAGCAATCCAAGTTTGTCTTGTAACTGCAGTGCATTTTACACAGCTTTGTTAAAATGTTGTATTGCTAGGCACAAATATAACTTTGACAGTTCATTCAAGTGCCAAACAGTATTCTAAACAGCGTAGGGTCAATTGGCATCTGCCCTGGCATTGTACAGGAGCAGCACATTGTACCAGTCCAGGCCCAGAACTGTCACCATTTCCTGTTCATGGGCATCTCTGGTTCAGGCTGATCTCCTGGCTAAAAATTTAATGACTAATTTGGGCTGGAAATGCCTCATCCCATCTCTTTTTGCATACTAAAGCTGGCCTACGCCAACTGTAGGCACATCTCCATCACCCCCAAGACTGCCCTGGAAATCTCAAGGAAAAGTAAAAGTGGCAAAGATCACTGAAATTGGTCTCTGTCCCTTGATGCCCACAACTCCATCCAGGAAATGGGTGAATCCTTGATGCAAGGCTTAGAAAAATCATCTCAACTCGACTGCAACATAACTTGATTTACAGAGTTACACAAAACTTCACATTCATGTTACAGTAATTGGCAGTCAGACAAACGTCTATTCCAGACCACATTTGGTGAATAATAGAGGAAAAATGTACAAGAGAAAGCTGTGAAAACAAATCAAGATTGAATGAAGGTGACACATGGTTCAATATGCCCTCGAGATGTTCTGAGGAATAGCCGTTCACTGGCAAGGGGGCAAACATCATGAAGAAAAATGACTCATGGCAATCAAACTACACCATGTGTAATTCATACTTACACAAGCAAAGATTTTAAGCCTCTTGGAATTGGACATACTGGCTGTGAAACATCAATTATTAGCATAAATTGCTACAGTAATTAAAATATAAAAACATAAAATATTCACTTTCACATACTAACCTGTTGTCAAAATACAAAATCTTACGTTATAATATGCAGCATATTAAAGATACAGGTGAGATAAAATACATTTGCCTTGCCCTCCCATTTTGCTATATTTTCTACATAAAATATTTAAGAGAATGTTTGCATAAATATAAAGCAAGCCAGCTTTACTTATTACTAAAGTGCAGCATAAAGTGGCCAGTTCTTCAAAAACTCTCAAAAGTGGTATAATGTCTGCGATAGACATCTTTGAGATGCTTTAAAGTATTGACCTTTGCATGTGTCACTACAATGGAATTCAAAACTGATACTAAACATCAAGACAGTATTATTTTGTTTCCTGAGATGCAGTGGATATCCATATTTATCAGGCAATTGGTTATCATTTATTCAATACTTCTCATGCTCGACAGAAATATTCTTATGTTTTTATTTCTTCCATGAATTAGCACTTTTTTGTTACTCACACTCTCCTGGAAGCGCAGGGAACTTGCTAAGACACAGTTCCAGACATTCCAACATTTTTCCAGGTCCTCATTGCACCCATTTTTTAAAAAAAAGATAAACTGCAGATCTAGTAGATATATTGGTTTTGTCCCTAAAGATTGGAAGGTAGCAAATGTAACCCCACTATTCCTAAAAGTAGGAAGAGAGAAAATGGGAAACCAAAGGTCAGGTTGCCTGACATCAGTGGTGGGGAAAATATTAGAATCTATTATTAGGAATGTGTTAACAGTTGTTATCATCCTTCCATCTGTTTATGATGAACATGCAGCAAATCCACTGGGGATGGGACAGCCTTAAATATTGAAAGGTGATGGCTGAAGAGACCAATCTGTGAAAAGCAGGTTCTGCCACAAGTGTCGCAGGTGAAATGATTGTTGTTGTGGATTGTTCTTTCTCATGTTAGTGCCTATCGCCAAGCCACTTCAGCCATTGATTACTGTTACGTGCTGCCCCACAGGTGGTGTCACCATTTTTCTTTGTTATCAGCTAGTATCTCGCAGATGTGAAATTTGATGTTCAAGGCCTTCATGTCATGCTTCCCATCTAAACTGACAAAGTTTTAAGCAGAGTCTCACTTCACGTTCTGTAATACCAGGAACCACCCAGCCTCCCTGGCTGCTTTGTGCCAGTCAGTGGGAGGCACGGTGGCGAGCACTGCTGCCTCACAGTGCAAAGGACCCGGGTTCAATTCCAGCCTTGGGTGACTGTGTGGAGTTTACACATTCTCCTCGTGTCTGTGTGGGTTTCCTCCGGGTGCTCCGATCCCCTCCCACAGTCCAAAGATGAGCAGGTTAGGTTGATTAACCATGCTAAATTGTCCCTTGGTGTCCCAAGATGTATAGGTTAGGGGAATTAGTGGGGTAAATATGTGGGGAGACGGGGATAAGGCCTGGGTAAGATGCTCTATCGGAGAGCTGGTGCAGACTCGATGGGCCAAATGGCCTCCTTCTGCACTGTAGGGATTCTATGGTTCCCTTTCATGTTTCGAGCAATTGTAAAGGAGCCCTCCTTTTCACTAATGTGCCACAGACCATTTTTATGGGTGGCTGGGTGTGGCCCTTCTGCCATATTCAGTACAGTCTCACTCACTGACTTAATACCAGGGAGTTACGCCCAGACACCTCAAATTAAATAAGAAAGTTAAAATGGCTTGGGCCTTACATCAACGAACTGGAGTGAGCTCAATATTTATTCCACAGACTTCACAGTTGCTGCTGTCCTGAGCTAAAATTAGCACAAGAATGCCAGTACATGCTTGACTATTAACACACAATATATAATGCATTTTGACAGTTAAACTAACTGGGCCTCTTCTTTTACTTAATAGGAAAATAGGTTTTAAGATGTAACACACTTTAATCAAAAGACACAAAGTTCAGTAGATTTATATTGCATTTGATTTGACTGGACAGGAAACTATGCAAGTTGATTTAATAGATTTCATGTCTGTTGACTTAAATTTTTGTATATATGTTGACAGCTGTCTTCTTAGGCTATTTTTGTTCTGCAATGAACTACTGTACTCTTCATTCATTTTGGCACACAGATGATGTCTCATTAAGCTTGGAAGAATATCTGTTTTCCTTGTCTGACAACTTCTAATAGATTAATAATGGATTCTGTTATAGTACAAATCCACAAGGCATTAACCCTTCTCAGCTGCCATCTTTAATGTCTATGAAAGTACTGCGCCACTAAGGATAACTAGTTGTAATTTGTAACTGATCCCTCATTACAAAAAATAACTTTATCTTTTAAATAACCGTAATTTGATCCTCAAAATTTGTCTTCTCGACCTTTTGGCTACAGGTGCTGTACAGTGATTAAAATTCTCAGTTTTTTGCTACTTTTATTTAGAAATGAAGTTAATGTAGGAAAGATATTTTCAATAAAAGCTAATCTGTTTCCAGAAGTTCAAATGTAATGACATTAATGTGCAATTTCAACCTTGCCGATTTTTCAGTATGTCAATGATGTTTTGGGTACTATATGTTCCTTCTGGTAAGTGAAGTAGATAAAAGTGTGGAGTGTTTGTTGTTATTTTGCAAAACGTTTAAACTAACTTTAAAATAATTTTGCAATGGTGGATATAAGAAAGTTTAAAGCGTCTGACACAAAACATATCCTTAAACGTTCCCAAAGCCTAGTAGTTAAAGGCACTACACGCACTATTGTAGTATAAAGCCCTAAGCAACAGGAGGCCTGAGATTTGGTTTCTAATTCATACAATGTAGAATGGGACCACCAGGGGAATTAGAGGAGGGAAAGAACAAATTAAATTGGAAAGTGGATAGGGGAAAGGATTTTGAGAGTAGATCTGGAAAGAAATTAAGCAAGAGGCATAACAAGGGGCTGAAGATTGGGGCTTCAATGAAAAGTTGTTTGGAGACAGTTCCTATTGTGTTTAAGATATATTATTTAGTCGATATATCAGACTTTGATAATGCTGGCTATTGCATTTGTAAGTTTTTACTTTTTGGTCCAACTATTGCAATTGTGGGACATTGTCATTTGAGTGAAGATGTTTCTTATTTTTTCATTTGCAGGACATGGGTATTGGCTATCCTCAATTTAAGAAGGTGGTACTGAGCATCTTCTTGAAGTGCTGCAGTACCTGTGATGTAGGTACATGCGGATTGCTGTTTGGCAGGGAGTTCGCAGATTTTGATCCAGCAATGAACAGCTCCAAGCCAGGATGGTATGTTACTTGGAGAACTTTGCAGGTTGCGGGGTTTCCTGTGCCTGCTGCCCTTCTTGTTCTAAGTGGTAGAGATCATGAGTATTTTGATAGGTGTTGTCAATGAACCAAGTCAAGTTACTACAGTATATTTTGCAGATGGTACACAATGCAAACATGTTGCACCAGTGAAGGTTTATGTGGTAGATGGAGTTCTGATCAAGTGACCTTATTTGTCTAAGATGGACGTTTCTCATATTATTGGAGCAGTCAAGTGGACAATATTCAATCACACTACTGACCAGTGCTTTGTAGATGTTGGAAAGGCTTTAGGGACTCAAGAGGGATTCATTTGCTGCAGAATACTCTGCTTCTGATCTCTTCTTATAGCCACAGTATCTGGCTGGTCCAATTATGTTTCTGGTCAATGACAACTCCAATAATGTTAATTGGGATTTAATGATAGTAATGCCCATTGAATGTCAAAGGGATGTGATTAGACTCTTCCTTGTTAGAAATAAAAGTTTATAAATTAGTGTCACAAGTAGGTTTACATGAACACTGCAATGAAGTTCCTGTGAAAATCCCCTAGTTGCCACACTCCAGCACCTGTTCGGGTACGGTGAGGGAGAATTTAGCATGGCCAATGCACCTAACCAACATGTCTTTCGGACTGTGGGTGGAAACTGGAGCAGGGGGAGGGGTGATCTTTCTCTACACCCTAGCTATGACTGTAACACTACATTCTGCACCCTCTCCTTTCCTTCTCTATCTCCAATAAGCTTTGTCTATATAGCGCACAAGAAACAATACTTTTCACTGTATACTAATACATGTGACAATAACGAATCAAATCAAAATCAGTCCAAAGATGTGCAGGTTAGGTTGATTGTCCATGCTAAAAATTGTCCCTTAGTATCAGGGGGATTAGGAGGATAAATACATGGGGTTACGGGGATAGGGTGGGATTGTTGTCAGTGCAGACTCAAAGGGCCGAATGGCCTCCTTCTGTACTGTAGGGATTCTATGATTTCAAATCAAAAACAACGGAGGGTGTCCTTGCTGTGAAGATGGGACTTCACTCAAGGTTATTTTTACAACGTTGTCATGAACAGATGCTTCTGTGACAGGTAGATTGGTGAGAATAAGTTCAAGCAGATTTTGCCCAGTCTGGCAGCTATGTCCTTTGTGACTTGGCCAGCTTGATTAATAGTGGTGTTACCAAGATGTTGAAATTACCCACCTAGAGAACATTTTGTGCCCTTGCTACCGTAAGTGCTTCTTCCAAATAGTGTTCAACGTGGAGGAGTACTGATTTATCAATCGAGGGAGGACCATAAATGGTAAAGAGGTTACCTTGCCACTGTCAGAAGTTAATTAAATAAAGTCCAATGAAGTAAAACCTTGCAGCTAAGTCTCACTGAATTTTCAAAAGTATGCCGACTCAGTTTTGTTAGGTTGAAGCTAGGGGGACTCCTTCCATTGCTTTGCATAAAACAAGAGTAGACTGATAGGTCAGTAATTGGGTGTAATAAAAACAGAGAGCTTTGGAAAAACTCAGCAGGGTTTGCAACTTCTGTGGCGAGTTTGAGTCCAATATGACTCATAGAAACTAGAAGCAGGAGCAGGCCTTTCGGCCCTTCGAGCCTGCTCCGCCATTCATTTTGATCATGGCTGATCATCGAATTCAATGTCCTGATCACCTCTTCCCCCCATATCCTTTGATCCCTTTAGCCCCAAGAGCTATATCTAATTTCTTCTTGAAATCAGACAATGTTTTGGCCTCAACTACTTTCTGTGGTAGCGAATTCCATACATTCACCACCCTCTGGGTGAAGAAAGTTATCTTCACCTCAGTTCTGAAAGGTTTATACTCAAACCATGACCCTTAGTTCTGGATTCCTCCACCACTGGGAACATTCTGAAACTACTCTGTCTAACCCTTTTAGAAGATGGCTGGAATTGCGGATAGCGAAGAGCATTGTCGGGCAATACAGCAGGATATAGATAGGCTGGAAAATTGGGCGGAGAGGTGGCAGATGGAGTTTAATCCGGATAAATGTGAAGTGATGCATTTTGGAAGAAATAATGTAGGGAGGAGTTATACAATAAATGGCAGAGTCATCAGGAGTATAGAAACACAGAGGGACCTAGGTGTGCAAGTCCACAAATCCTTGAAGGTGGCAACACAGGTGGAGAAGGTGGTGAAGAAGGCATATGGTACACTTGCCTTTATAGGACGGGGTATAGAGTATAAAAGCTGGAGTCTGATGATGCAGCTGTATAGAACGCTGGTTAGGCCACATTTGGAGTACTGCGTCCAGTTCTGGTCGCCGCACTACCAGAAGGACGTGGAGGCATTGGAGAGAGTGCAGAGAAGGTTTACCAGGATGTTGCCTGGTATGGAGGGTCTTAGCTATGAGGAGAGATTGGGTAGACTGCGGTTGTTCTCCTTGGAAAGACGGAGAATGAGGAGAGATCTAATAGAGGTATACAAGATTATGAAGGGTATAGATAGGGTGAACAGTGGGAAGCTTTTTCCCAGGTCGGAGGTGACGATCACGAGGGGTCACGGGCTCAAGCTGAGAGGGGCGAAGTATAACTCAGACATCAGAGGGACGTTTTTTACACAGAGGGTGGTGGGGGCCTGGAATGCGCTGCCAAGTAGGGTGGTGGAGGCAGGCACGCTGACATCGTTTAAGACTTACCTGGATAGTCACATGAGCAGCCTGGGAATGGAGGGATACAAACGATTGGTCTAGTTGGACCAAGGAGCGGCACAGGCTTGGAGGGCCGAAGGGCCTGTTTCCTGTGCTGTACTGTTCTTTGTTCTTATGAGATTCCCTCTCACTCTTCTAAACTCCAGTGAATATAATCGTAACCGATTTTGTCCCTCCTCATATGACAGACCTGCCACCCCAGGAATCAGCTTGGTAAACCTTTGTTGTACTCCCTCTTTCCTCAGATAACGACACCAAAACTGCACACAATACTCCAGGTGTGGCCTCACCAACGCCCTATACAATTGCAGCAACACATCCCTATCCCTATACTCAAATCCTCTCGCTATGAAGGCCTACATACCATGTGCCTTCTTTACTGCTTGCTGTACCTGCGCACTTACTTTCAGTGACTGACTTTCCTCAGTGTTTAAGTTGAGTCATATTGGACTCAAAATGCTAACTTTGGGCCCGATTCTCCCATTACGACCTGCAATTTTCCTGGCAGGTCCGGTCAGGAGAATCGCGTCATCAGCATTTTTCGGTATTTGCGCACGCGCCAAGAATGCATGCGCATCTCCCAGAGCCGGAGAACAGTCACAGTCCAGACCACACTGGAAACCGGCGGGGAGACAGATAAGTCATTTGAATCTTTTTTTAATGTAGTTTAAATATGTTTTGCACGTCATTATCGGGAACTTGCCGGTCCCGATAGAATCTCCCACCTTGCCAGGGGTACTTCATTCCAGTGGGTTTAGAATAGCTCTCCACATTCGGGGAACTAGTGGGAATTGTGTGAGGGCCGCGATCGGGCCATGGGGGGGGGTATTGGGAGGGGCAGCACTGCGGGGGTCCCGGGCTGGCCATCGATCGAGCTGGCCAGCAAACAGGGAGACTGACAGATCGGGGCCACTGTGACCTGTGCAGTGGGGAGTGGGGAGATTCGGGTCTGAAGCTACACTGAAAAAGCAGTCGTGAACTGGAACAGTTTTTGATTTGATTTATTATTGTCACATGTATTAACATACAGTGAAAAGTATTGTTTCTTGAGCACTATACAGACAAAACATACCGTTCATAGAGAAGGAAATGTGAAAGTTCAGAATGTAGTGTTTCAGTCATAGCTAGGGTCCAGAGAAAGATCAACTTAATGCAAGCTAAGTCCATTCAAAAGTCTGATAGCAGCAGGAAACAAACTGTTCTTGAGTCAGTTGATATGTGACCTCAGACTTTTTCGCGACGGAAGAAGGTGGAAGAGAGAATGTCCGGGGTGCATGGGGTCCTTAATTATGCTGGCTGCTTTGCCGAGGCAGTGGGAAGTGTAGACAGTCAATGGATGGGAGGCTGGTTTGTGTGATGGATTGGGCTACATTCACAACCTTTTGCAGTTCCTTGCCATCTTAGGCAGAGCAGGAGCCATACCAAGTTGTGATACAACGAGAAAGAATGCTTTCTATGGTACATCTGTAAACGTTGGTGAGAGTCGTAGCTGACATGCCAAATTTCCTTTGTCTTCTGAGAAGTTAGAGGCGTTGGTGGGCTTTCTTAACTATAGTGTTGGCATGGGGGGATCCATGAGAATGTAGGATAATAACTAATTTTAGCTAATGGTGTGTTTGTCTAAACAGAGTCAATGTATTTAACTTTACTTAGGTTTCCCTTGGGGTCAGAGTAGTGTTTTCATTAGGTTGATTGATAGAGACAGATTCACGTGCTAATGGGAGGAGCTAAGCTTTAGGGAAGATACACAGTTTCTCTATTTTCCCACCAATACAGCACTTTTGGGAGAAAGGCCCGCCTTTGTTTCTCTCTCAGCAGATGCTGCCAGACCTGCTGAATTTTTTCAGCAGTTTCTGTTCTTATTTTAGATTTCCAGCATCCACAGTATTTTGTTTTTAATTAAGTTTTGATTTAGTTAATTAAGTGGGCTGGATTTGTCCTGTTTTTATAGATAGGACACACCTGGGCAATTTGTCAGGTAAATATGCCAGTGAGCTGTACTGGCACAGCTTGACGAGAGGTGAAGATAATTTTAGAGCACTCATCTTTATTATCACTATGATGATACTGTGCCTTTAAGAAATGTATCTATATCATGTTTCTTGTAAGGGATATGTTTAAAATTCAACTCTGTTTTACAAGGTGCCGATTTGTCTGGAAAAAACATGCAGCTCTATAATGAGAATGTAGGATGATAATTCATTTTAGCTAATGGCGTGTTTGTCTAAACAGAGTCAATGTATTTAACTTTACCTAGGTTTCCCTTGGGGTCAGAGTAGTGTTTTCATTGGTTGATTGACAGAGACAGATTCATGTGTTAATGGGAGGAGCTAAACTTGTAGGGAAGATGCACAGTTTCTCTTTTTAAAAAAAAGTCAGTTCCTGGTTCTGAAAGAAGATTGTCTCTCTCTCTCCATAAGTTCTCTGCGAACTCTAGGACTGGCAATCTAATTACAAGCCTGTGTGTTACTAACTGATTTTGAAGAGGAGTTTTAAGTCTGTAAGATGAATATTGCTTGAATTGGAACTCATAGGGATGGATTAGCAGTTAAGAATTGTATCTTGTCATGTTTAAGTATTGTTTAATTGGTAAAGGTTAAGTTAATTAATTTGCTATAGTTAAACTTTATTAAATAAAGTTTGTTTCGATTAAATGGGCGGCACAGTGGTTAGCACTGCTGCTTCACAGCTCCAGGGACCTGGGTTCGATTCCCGGCTTGGATCACTGTCTGTGTGGAGTTTGCACATTCTCCTCGTGTCTGTGTGGGTTTCCTCCGGGTGCTCCGGTTTCCTCCCACAGTCCAAAGATGTGCGGGTTAGGTTGATTGGCCATGCTAAAATTGCCCCTTGGTGTCCTGGGATGCGTAGATTAGAGGGATTAGCGGGTAAAATATGTAGGGATATGGGGGTAGGGCCTGGGTGGGATTGTGGTCGGTGCAGACTCGATGGGCCGAATGGCCTCTTTCTGTACTGTAGGGTTTCTATGTTTCTATGTAAAGCTTTCCAGTTTGTCAGTAGAATGTCCCCCCGGAGCGAAACATCAATGCCAAAAGAGAAAATCGTTGAGATCTAGTCAAACTTCATAATCTACTGTGGGGTTTCTGACACATACCCTAACAAAAGAGGTGGGATGTTCTCAGGATCCATCCCTATCCAAACATTTTGACATCATTTGTCTTTAAAGGTATTCATTTTCACTCATTTGATATCAATTGCACTCAAGAGCAATCAGTTAGCCACCATTTAACATTGCAAGTAGTGTAACTGACATTATTGTCATCAATTTCCCCAAAATGCAATGTTCAAACATTTGCAATTAGCAACATCACTTATCTTAAACATTCAGACACCAAACTATCATCAAGTTTATTTTCCATATTACCGAATTTTGATGTGGCTTCAAACATTCTAAAACTGATTTTCAATTTTAACATATGTTTAATAAGCTAATTTTTCATTTTTCTTCGTAACCTCGACTTCGTGCAGTGCAACTCTGCCCAACTGATTGCAGCAGTTTTCTCCCCCACCACTGCCCCTGACTGGAGTAGTATTCATCCCACTTCTCCCACCCCCACTAGCAATTTTCTCCCCCATGACCAACCCCTGAATACTTTCATGCTCCCCAGATTGCAGCAGTTCCTTTACCCCCTCTCTCTATCCCTCTCATCCCCAATTGGAGAGCATAGGCTGAAAGGCATAGGGCTGGCTGAATCTGGAAGAGAGGTGAGGCCGATCTGGCTGCAGTTTTCCAAATGGCGCGGGAACAGCAATGTTCTGAGGAACATTGAGGTGAGCACTGAGTTTGAGAAGTTAGGGCTGGAGGAATGGAGAGAATTATCAGTCCTGGAATTGGGTCGTGGAGGTTAAGAAGGGCCTGGAGTTTGCCATCTCTGATAGCTTTGAGCTTCTCTTTCCACATGATCACATTTGATGTCAAAGATGGCAAGACATTATTGATTGCATGAAAAACTCATTCCAAATTAGAACATTTGAAGTTAAATGGTTGCTGACGTTTTTGAGCATGTTTGAACTCAAAAATTGTCAAAATCTTCAGGTAAGGATGACATTCAATGTATCCTGTTTACCCAGCCATTTTGGGATATCATGTGGGGGAGTGACTCAAATTGGCTGAAGACTGGCATCTGGGGCTGTGGTGAGCCTTTGTAATTTTGCCTTAGTTTTCGCTGACGATCACTATCCATTTCATTTTATAAAGAAAACTGCATGTTTTGGCTATTAGATAAACACTGTTCCCACAATTGTTAAACACATTCTTATCAATGCTTATGTTCTGAACTCACGCACATAACTAGCTTAGAGTCATAGAGGTTTACAGCATAGAAACAGGCCCTCCGGTCCAACCTGTCCATGCCGCCTAGTCTTTAACATTAAGCTAATCCCAATTGCCCGCATTTGGCTTCTTGGGTAACATACTAGACGCACTACAGCCTTTGAGCCGTACCCTAGCATAAGTTCTCACCTCAGGAAAAGTGAAAAAGAACACAAGATAAAATAAAAATGCCAAAACTAAAACATTTCTCCTCTCCCTCAATAAGTTGTGAAATTTACTTGCAGAGATAGGTGATGCTTACTGGAGTTCATAGCAAGGCTATGTAGCTAGTTATTGAAACGGAGTCCTCACTTACTGCTTCACATTCATAGCACACACACTGAGACACAAATAATTACTTTTAGTCCTAAACAATAGCACAATACCTCACTGAACTACACGGTTTCTCTTTTATTTTGAAAGTCAGTTCCTGCCTTGTTCTGAACTGAACTAAAAAAAAAACAGAACAGTTTGAGAATAAGTCCAAACCAACAGCAAATCAATTACATGATAGTGGAGCCCCGTTGTAAAGCGCCCTGATTTAGCACGAAATCGGATATGATGCGGTGAATCATTGGACCCTGTTTTTTGCTCCTTCCGGTTTAGTGATTTAGCGCGACCCCGATTTAGCACGACCCTGATAACATTCACGATAACATTTTATGGACCCCAACCACCGCGTTACAATGGGGCTCCACTGTATTTTATGTAGCTTTGCTCAACTTACGGTACAGCTTTGAGTTGCAACATTAGAATTTAGCTGCAGTGAAGTCGACTAATTTACAAAAATATCCAACAATACCTCTGTGACATCAAATATGAATATAAAATGCAATGGACAAGACGTGGGGATGGGTTCAATTTAAACTGTCCTGATTTGCCAGTTCTCTACCCATCTGTAAACAGGAAGGTGCTTTTTCAAATTCTGATTTCCTCCTTTATAAATGGCATTGTATTTCCCCCAAGTCTTAACTGAGGTAAGATTCAATAAAAACGATTAGAGTCATAGAGGTTTATAGCATGGAAATAGGCCTTTCGGCCCAACTTGTCCATGCCGCCCTTTTTCTTTAAACCCCTAAGCTAATCCCAATTGCCCACATTTGGCCCATATCTCTCTATACTCATTTTATCCATGTAACTATATAAATGCTTTTTAAAAGACAACATTGTACTCACCTCTACTACCACCTCTGGGTGGTTTATTTATGCTTCCACGAACACACACGCCACAACAAAATACAAGTTAGGGTTTTAGAATCAAAATTCTAAAGGAAAGTTCCTTCTAAGGGCAGGCTGACTGATCGTAGGATGATCCAGAGCAGGACTTCCATGATAGGATAAGGCACGCAGAGGAATTAGGCTGAATTGCTTGGTACCAGCAGGGTGGCAGTTTTTGATGATGGCCAGAATTCTTTCTGCTGTCACCTGCTTGAAGATTGGCAACATAGATTGTTGCCTGGAGTTCTGTTCTTGTTGGAGGGCAAACCAATAACTCCCTGAGTTCAGTTCCACTGGACAATATTATAATCTAGCTTAAGTGGGTCATGTGACATACAAGATACCACTCCTCTTCAATGTTGGGTAAAGGATGGTTGGAATCTTGAAGTGTTTAATTGGAGTCAGGATTCCTTTTGTTCTTGGAGACATTGGTTTTGGGTTCACTAAATGAGGTCCTCTTCTTGAAAACATTAAATTAGCACCTTTATTGAAGATTAGGATCGGTGAAGGTTTATTTTTGTTCAAAGATAGCTGGAGCAGATCAACTATCTGCTGGCCCATTAAACTGGCTGGGTTGGAATGTTAATACTATGCAAAGGGTGCTACATTCCAGAGATTTGAGATGTTAACCTTTGTTAACTCAAACTTCTGAAAGACAGCACGTGACCAGTTGGATCCATCTTGTCAGCCCAGCAATTGTCCATTTTGAAAAGCACAAAAAATGACTTTATGAAGTATTCCAGCTGACAAATATATATAACTATTTTCTTTCACATCTCGACTCTATTGAAAGGACATCCTTCCTCATATAAGGACACCAAAACTGCACACAATACTCCAGATGTAGCCTCACCAATGCCCTTTATTATTGCAGTAAAACATGCCTATTCCTATATTCAAATCTTCTTGCTATGAAGGCCTACATACAATTTGCCTTCTTTACTGCCTGCTGTAGCTGTGCACTTGCTTTCAGTGACTAATGCACAAGGACACAAAGCTCTTGCTGAGTATCCATCTCTCTCAATTTACACCCATTCAAGTAATAATCTGCCTTTTTTTGCTACCAAGTGGATAATCTCACATTTATCCACATTATACTGCATCTGCCATGCATATGTCCACTGACACAGCCTGTCAAAATCACGCTGAAGCATTGCTGCATCCTCCTCATAGCTCACCCTCCCACCCAACTTTGTATCATCTGCAAATATGGAGATAATACATTTAGTTCCCTCTTAATATATGATGTGAACAGTTGGGGGTCCTAGCACAGATCCCTGTGGTATCCCACTAGTCACTGCCTGCCAATCGGAAAAAGACCCATTTTGCCAACTCTTTGCTTCCTATCTGTTAACTAGCTTTCTACCCATCTCAAGACGCAACCCACAATCTCATGTGCTTTAACTTTACTTAGTAGTCTGTTATGTGAGACCTTGTCGAAAGCCTTTCAAGCAGTTAGAAATCCTCTAGATCTGGAGGTATATGGGGTGGCTCAAAATATTGAAATATTTTCCCTATTCCCATGTAACACAGTCAGCAAATTGTAGGATTTACTTTGCAGACCTCTTTGTTTACTGGCACCTCTACACCTTATGACTGGAATAATTGCAGATCAAGGCTGAACACCAGCTTCCTTGAATTCCCTTCTGTCACTGAGACAAAACTGCAATAACAAATGTGCAAAAGCCCCTCCCATTTCAGTTTTACAGCTCTGGAGGTTCAGGTCTGACCAATATAAGATGACCTGCAATGAGCAGAAACCTGATATAACGATACTAAATAACAGGTCTAGTAAAAATACAATTAAGCCCTGATTGTGATTTTTTTTTCAAAATTCAGGCCAGGTATGTCTGTGATTCAGCTGCACCTTCATCCATAGTAAGGCTCATGATAGAACTCTGCAATGTTTGAAGTCTGCTCAAATAGGCACACATGGAAATCTTGAACAGGGATTCAGGCCTAAGAGCTGAACGTTGGTGGGTGGCAAAATCTATAAAAGGGGATACTCATCCTCCAAGGGAAGATTTCTTTTCTTTATAAAATAACCAACTTTATTTTTGTCTTTGACCATTTCCCAATAATGTTTCTCTTGTTTGTTGACATAAGGTGGCAATTTCAAGATTTATTAAATGCAAAATATCATGACCACTCAACAAAAAAAAATATGCATAGATTGTGATACTAATTGTTCAAATTAGAGAAGCAGTAAACATTTCTTTCCAAGTAGAAGACCAGGCAAGATTTTAAAGAATCTGTTTATCGAGTGGAATCATTCACTTACTTGCTGATTATTTTGGCACGTTTTGCACTGGAGAAGTTCTCCAACTGAAGTGATTCTTGAGTGAGAAAAGCAACAGCGAGGTGAAAGTAGTTGTTCCATAACTGTAAATTAGACATCAACACGAAGTTAGAAACATAAAATCATCAATCCATTCATATGTGGATTGATGACAAATGCTAATTTGACTGAAGTGCATCACATTTATATTGGCCAGGATTCTGCGGTATAAATAACAGCAAAGATATCAGCATTCTTTATTATTAAAGAGTAAATAGGAGAGAAAACTCTGACATCTGCACATGCACATTGCTGATCAAGTTGCCTCGCTCCTCAACAGCTTCGCGGTACTGATATCTGACTTAGAAATTCACAACTGCAATACATGGATAATAATACCCATTATAGATACCACTAAAATCACCAGAACAGGTTAAGGCTTCTCCATTCTAGTGTAAATGGATTTTTAATGGAATGGTAAGTCTTGACTACCACCAAATGACACTCCGGTACTGAAAATTAACTTTTACAAACATGAGGTTTCATTCCTTCAGATATGAATTATAGTTGGAGATTTAAAACGACTTTATTAATTTTTAAAACCTCTTTATTTTGTCTCTTTCAAATTCATCTTTTTTCTTGTACCCGATTTAGTATTGCATTAAATACTGTAACTTAAACTTCTTGGTTCAAGCAGGCTCTGTATACCTCAGTAAAGATTCTTCAATATGATTGCATGTCTGATCATACATATCCCAGCTTTGTTGTACAGGATACCACACTAAAATAGATTTTTAATTGCTACAAGAAACTCAATCAAAATCTGTGAGCAAGTGCAATGAAAGGCTTTATCTTTGACTGCAAGTTATGGCCCAATATTTTAGCATCTTATAACATAAGAACATATGAACATAAGAAATAGAAGCAACAGTAGGCCAATGATCATGGCTCTTCTACAACAACACAATTTTCCCTCCTATCCTTCAAATTTCCTACAGGCTAAAAAATCTACCAATCTCAATTCTGAATGTGCTCAACGACTGAGCATTTACAGCGCTATGGGATAGAAAATTCTAAAGATTCAGATCCCTCTTCAGTGAAGAAATTGTTCCTCATCTGTCCTAAATAGCCAACTCCTTACTGTGAGGTTTGACACCAGGCTCTACACATTCCACCTGCTTCTTGTCATCTACCCTGTCAATTGCTTTAAGAACTTTGGGTGGAATCTTCCGCACCCATCAGTGGTGGGAATCGTAGTGGGTAGGGACATTAAATTTGGTGTGATGGATAAAGTCCATTTTCTGGGAAATTAGTTTGGAATTTTATTTTCCAGACTTTGATGGCATCTATGTCAGCAACCACCATTAATTTGTATCTCATGAACGCTTATCAAAAGGCAAACTCACTGAACTAGGCTCCCCCTTCCAAATTAAGTGCCGATAATTAGAATAATCTGTTTCCTGACTGTATACGAGTAACATGCATCTGGTGTGCTTCATTTCATCAACAATTTTAAGTTACGTAGATGCTTCTTTCCTTTAAGAGCATTGCTGCAATATTTTGGGTGCTGGTATCGGAAGCTGCGCCAAGTATGGACACAGCAGGCAATATTAAAGGGAGAAGAGGGAGGCAGGGCTAGAGGGGAACACAGAAGAGAAGGGGAAAAACAGAGGCAGGACTGAGGGGAGTGGTTTAAGCGACAGAGTGCAGTAGTGAAACACTGTTCTGGTGCAAAAGTTATAGGACTGTCCAAGGAGGAGTCAGAGGCTGTCTGGACGGAGGGCGGGGGTTTATTCAATGGCCTTCAATCCTCTAATCTGTGAACTACAAATTTACAAGCGACTAAGTTATATGTGACAGAACATCGTTTTCATATTATTATAGTCCTTGACATTGTCCACATCAAAAAGGCTAATCCTTCCAATGAACACAAAGTCACGAAGTGCAGTCATAATATGAATTCCATGTCAATTGGCGTTCTGTGGCATCACAAAGGGATTATGTGAAGCAACGTTAGGCAGCTGTTTAGGAGCAACGTAAGTAGCTGGCTTCATCAGGATTACGACATACTTCGGGCATCATACACTCATTCCTGTTTAACGGAGATATCAAATGCCACCGAGTGAAAATAACTATCATCACTCAGCATCATGCATGGGAGTGGGAACTAATAAAGGAATAACATTCATCCTTTATAGTACAGACAGTGAAAGATTATGGTGCCCCATGCTAATTAATACATTTACCATAAAATCAGTCATAAAATAAAGGCCAATGCAATGTATACTTGGATGAAAAGACTCCAACGCTGGTCGCATTAAATACTCATACATCCACAAACTACAGGCTTCAGCACAGAAATGATCTCTGTCCTCACCAACCACCGGAGCAGCCTCCTCCTCATAGGCGTATACTTGGCTCTGGGGTACCCTCTCCGGCCTTCACTCTCTACTGCCAATTATGAATAAAGACAGATAGATTGACTGTGAGCACGATGGATGCAAAAGCAGTTCAAAAGCATGTCTCCCTGCTGTGTCTGCTGATCCCTCCCCAGCAAGGGTTAAGACACCGTTTGCGCAGGAGCCTTTCAGAGATGGGGATCTTAAAGTGGCTGGCAGGCATTCAGTGTTGACGTCCCATGTGTTCATACTGTATGACATCCCTGTGGACTCTAGCCCTTAAACTGCCTGACATGCTTATGAGAATGAGAGTTTTGAGTGAGGAAACGATTCACTTACCCTGGTGAAGTGCATCTAAAAATTTATTTGTTTCCTGCACTGTAGGGCAGCCCTTTTTTGAAAGAAATGGGCATTAGACTCCCCAGTAACTTCATCCCTGGCCACTGTGATCAGGTGGGTGGGCCACCTGCTCCCATCCCGAGAAAAGTGAACCTCTCGTCTTTCCTGATGGCCTGGAGGAAAATCTCCAGGGTGACCTTGCTGAACTGTGATGCAGAGGGATCTCTTTAGTGCCACGGTTTGCCTCTTCACCACAACACCTGGTCTGCAATGAGTAAATGTGTGTGCTGGTGCTGTTTAAATGTATCGCCAGGATGTTTGACCCTGAGACAACACTGGGGTGAATGAATCATTGCCTGCATTGATTTATCCACCCTGTCACAAGCTTCGGCAAGCTCCTCACCAATGCAAAAATAATGAGCTGAAAAGCGGAAAATCGGTGACGAAAATCCACCCTGCGGGAACGACGCCAACTATTCCACCCACTGCCGCACTTAGTCTACAGAATGGAAAATTCCATCCTTATTTTTCAGAGATCACTTTTTATTATTTGAAACTCCAGAGAATATAGCCCATTCTACTCCAACCTCTCCTTATAGGTCAACCTCTTATCCCAGGTATCAATCAAATTGACAGTGACTGAAGTTCAACTAACGTCACTGTTTACAATTTACATATTATTAACATATAATTTTAATAAAGAGTGTCTAGAGTGAAGCACCAATGACCCTGGAATGATTATAAATAGCAGTGTTTTGCATCATACTATAAAGGAACTAAACATCCCTTTTATTTGATCATTATACTTTTACACACAAACGAAGATAAAACTCATTTTCATTAGCAATGACTCATCTTTATTACCCCTTTTCAATAGCATCTTTAATTCATTCCGATAAAATTCAGATACATATGAAGGTAAAAGGGATTTCTCCCATTTCTTGCTTCCGAGCAAGAAACGTGGGGATAGATTTTGAACTTGTTTTCTGGGTGTAAAACTGGAATAACAAAGTAAATTGCTATCGTAGAAACTGTCCAATTTTTATTTGCTAGAGATTTCCAGCAATCCATTATGAAGTTACAAAGCAAAGCTGCCAGATGCACGATGCTCTCTCCCTTGTGTAGTCAGGCCCGGGAACTTCCCTCAGACAATGGGAATCCACTAGTGAACTATATCTCACATTTCACCCTCACTTCATAAAGGCATCCTCTTCTGCAATGATGTAAAATAAAAGTACCCACTTCCCATGTTGTGAAACACCATCAACCCATCTCAGTTCTTCCAAAGCTTCCTAAAACTTCCAAAGCCTCCCGATACAACCAAATGCAGAACAATTCTTGAATGTTCCTAAAGTCCAAAACCATTCCATCGGGTTGTCAGTGTCATATTGCATCCAGTACAAGTTAGCTGCATTTTCCTACCTATATAGCTGAATGGAGATGTCTTGTGGTGCAGTACTGGCTCCAGGTTCAAGCCTCACTCCAGAACTTGATGGCCATGGAAAGGCCATCGGGAACATCTTCTGAGCATCCACTTTGCTAACCCCCTTAAGGCATTGGCCCAGTGGTATTATTGCTAGATTATTAATCCAAAAACTCAGCTAATGTTCTGGGGACCCCAATTTGAATCCCGCTACAACATGGTGAAATTTGAATTCAATAAAAAATAGCTGGAATTAAGAATCTACAGATGACCATGAAACCATTGTTCATTGTCAGAAAAACCCATCTAATTCACTAATGTCCTTTAAGGAAGGAAATCTGCTGTCCTAACCTGATTTGGCCTACATGTGACTCCAGAGCCACAGCAATGTGGTCGACTCTCAATTGCCCTCGAGCAACTAGTTTACCATGACTTACACTCTATCAACCCAAAAATGACCTGTTTATTTTAACTCCTTGTTTTCTATTCATTAGCCAAGCCTTAACGTATGCTAATATATTAGCCATGCACCCTATTTTTGTGTAATAATCTATTCTGTGGCACCTTATCCAATGTTTTTTGATAATCCATTGATTGATTCCCTATCTACCCTAACCGTTACAAACTCCAATGAAATTTATTAAACACAAATTGATTTTCATAAACTCATTATAAATTCTAGCATTTCCCCACTACAAACATCAGCCTAACTGGCCTACAGTTCCACGTGATCTCTCCCTCTCCTCTCTTGAATTGAGTTTCAGGTTAATATTTGCTACCTTGAAATCTAGGGAGACCGTTCTAGAACGTGGAGAATTCTGGACGATTAAAGGAAAAACCAATGTATTCACTATTTCCATAGCTATTCTTCTTTAAAACCCCAAGATGCAGTCCATCATGTCCAGTAGGTTTGTCGACTTTCAAAATAAAAACTTGTCCAGGGTTATTTCTTTACTACTATTAATTTCTTCAAGTTCTTGTTAAATCCTTAGTTCTTCACTCTTTCTGGAATGTTTCTTTTGTCTTCGAGCATTAAGACAGATATGGATGCATTTGCTTAATGTCACTGCCATTTTGTTGTTTCCCAATCCTCATTATAATTTCTCCTGTCTCTGCTTCTAAGGGATCCGCCTTTACCTTACAGATAATCCCTACAGTGCAGAAGACCATTCAGCCCATTGAGTCTGTACTGACTTTCTCTGTCAGAGAACCTTACCCAGGCTCTTCCCCCACACTATCCGTGTAACCCCACACATTTATCATGGCTAATCCATCTAACCTACACATCTTGGGATACTGAGGGGCAATTTAGCATAGCCAATCCACCTAACCGGCACATCTTTGGACTTCTTAAATCTCGTCATTTTATAAAGCCATGGAAGGTTTTACAATCTGTTTTTGTGATTCTTGCCAGTTTACTCTCATACACCCGTTTGGTCAATTTCTTTGTCATCCTTTGCTGAATTCCATATCCTCTCAAATTGTGAACATGCTTATTCCACTTTATATTTTAATCTAATTCACAATCTACCCTAGCCAACTAACACATCATGCCCATTTTTACTGTTATGTTCAGATCCAAGGCCTTAGTTCAAAATAAAATAAACCGTTATTGCAAAGTTATTAGCTAACCCCTTTCTCTTGCACATAACTGGGGCCAGGATTTTCTGCTACCATTTCATTGTGCGGGTTAAGCAACCAGAGTGGAAAATCTCACGAGAAGGCCAAATCGTGTTTCATGTCTACGTAAATGCATGACGCGATTGTCCTTTCACCCCATCAACGGTGAAGCAGTTAATGCCAGGAAGATCATTTGAATAATTTATCATCTCAATATCAGGCCTCTATGCCTGAATCATACATCTGCACCCCCCCACTCTCCACATAAGGAAGTTAATTCATGGGCAAAACTCAACTGATCTCCAACTGGTCACCCAAAGTGTGCATCTAGCAAGCAGGCCTCTTGGGGGATGGGGAGGGAGGAATCGGGGGGAAGAAGGTAATGCCCAGACACTACCTGGACACTGACCGAGCACTGCATCTAAGGTGCAAGGAGCAGGAAGAAGAGTTCCCAAGTGATCTGTTGCACGCTGGGGTAGCTTTTAAAAATGGAGCCCTGGTCTTCAAGGGTCTAAGTTGCTGGCGGGGCAGGCTACATCATGGGACTCATCTTTTTATGCTTCTCAGACTAAGTCTGGGACAATAGAGCTTCAACACTGCTTTTCCCGTCCGCTACCAGCCTTAGAACATAGAACATTACAGCGCAGTACAGGCCCTTCGGCCCTCGATGTTGCGCCGACCTGTGAAACCAACCTAAAGCCCATCTAACTTACACTATTCCAATATCATCCATATGTTTATCCAATTACCATTTAAATGCCCTTAATGTTGGCGAGTCCACTACTGTTGCAGGCAGGGCATTCCACGCCCTTGCTACTCTCTGAGTAAAGAACCTACCTCTGACATCTGTCCTATATCTATCACCCCTCAATTTAAAGCTATGTCCCCTCGTGCTAGCCATCACCATCCGACGAAAAAGGCTCTCACTGTCCACCCTATCTAATCCTCTGATCATCTTATATGCCTCTATTAAGTCACCTCTTAACCTTCTTCTCTCCAACGAAAACAGCCTCAAGTCCCTCAGCATTCCCTCATAAGACCTTCCCACCATACCAGGCAACATCCTGGTAAATCTCCTCTGCACCCTTTCCAATGCTTCCACATCCTTCCTATAATGCGGCGACCAGAACTGTACGCAATACTCCAAGTGCGGCCGCACCAGAGTTTTGTACAGCTGCAACATGACCTCATGGCTCCGAAACTCAATCCCTCTACCAATAAAAGCTAACACACCGTACACCTTCTTAACAACCCCATCAACCTGGGTGCCAACTTTCAGGGATCTATGCACATGGACTCCGAGATCTCTCTGCTCATCCACACTACCAAGTATCTTACCATTAGCCCAGTACTCTGTATTCCTGTTACTCCTTCCAAAGTGAATCACCTCACACTTTTCCGCATTAAACTCCATTTGCCACCTCTCAGCCCAGCTCTGCAGTTTATCTATGTCCCTCTGTAACCTGCAACATCCTTCCGCACTGTCCACAACTCCACCGACTTTAGTGTCATCCGCAAATTTACTAACCCATCCTTCTACGCCCTCATCTAGGTCATTTATAAAAATGACAAACAGCAGTGGCCCCAAAACAGATCCTTGCGGTACACCACTAGTAACTGAACTCCAGGATGAACATTTCCCATCAACCACCACCCTCTGTCTTCTTACAGCTAGCCAATTTCTGATCCAAACCGCTAAATCACCCTCAATCCCATGCTTCCGTATCTTCTGCAATAGCTTACCATGGGGAACCTTATCAAACGCTTTACTGAAATCCATATACACCACATCAACTGCTTTACCCTTATCCACCTCTTTGATCACCTTCTCAAAGAACTCAATAAGGTTTGTGAGGCACGACCTACCCTCACAAAACCGTGTTGACTATCCCTAATCAAATTGTTCCTTTCTAGAAACTTATAAATCCTATCTCTTATAATTCTTTCCAAAACTTTGCCCACAACAGAAGTAAGGCTCACTGGTCTATAATTACCAGGGTTGTCCCTACTCCCCTTCTTGAACAAGGGGACAACATTTGCTATCCTCCAGTCTTCTGGCACTATTCCTGTAGACAATGACGACATAAAGATCAAAGCCAAAGGCTCTGCAATCTCCTCCCTAGCCTCCCAGAGAATCCTAGGATAAATCCCATCCGGCCCATTTCCAATATCTGAGCGTTTGCCAATATCTGAGAAAATTCCGCCCTGGATCTAAATAGCCTATTCTCTCGTTGGTTCTTCAACATTCCATGAACTCATCCTTGACACTATACTGCAAATTTGGTTTACCAAGTCAGTACAAAGATCAAGGACCCCCATAATTACTGTATTACTCTTGTTATGTATACCTCTAACTTCCTGTTTTATACTCTTCCAAGCACTACAACTACTATCAGAGAACCTATAAACTGTTCCAACTGTGTCTTCTGCCCCTTGTTCTTTCTTAATTTTTTCTAAACTGATTTCAAAACCCCCAGCTACGGGTTATCTGGAAAGGTATATGTCTTCTGATGGTGCGGAAGATAACAAATAGTGGTGCGAATGGACTGGACGGTGATTTCAAGGGTAGATGAAGCTCTTCAGCTTGCTCAGCAACTCATCTATGAGAAGGATATCTCCAAAATCAAACTTGCATCCTTTCAAGCTGCTAAGTCTGTGGGACACATTGCACAAGGGTAGTATTATTAGCAGCTTGAAAGGGAGTGGGAGAGGCTTCACAAATCCCAGCTACTTAAATATACTCAACATGCAGGTTGTTCAGCAAGTTGTCACCAACCAAAACACTAGGCATACTAAGTTCTGTGCCAATGGGGAAGTGATGATAGAGACAAGCAGAGGATGTTACTGGAGTCTTCAGTCATCGCCATGCATACAGGTGGCCTTGGGGTGATGGTCACTCTCCATAGATAGGGGAAGATGCGTATATTGCATCTTCTTGAAAACGGATCCAACCTTTTACGGTACAGCACTGTTCTCCCTATCCAGGGAAGGGTAAGAACAGGAACCAAACACATAGCTGACTCAATCTGCAGCTGCCAAACACTGCTCCTGGTTGGTCATCCATTCGTGATGTAAATCAATGAAGCTTCGCTCATGGAATGTTAGAACACCTTTAGACGACATGAGACCAATGCACAGATCAACGCGCATAGTCGGAATACCGAATTGTTACACTATGAGCACAGTTGGCCTTAGTGAAACAGATCTGACTGAGGAGTCACAACTGAGGAGATTGGTGCCAGCTTCACATTCTACTGGACTGGCAAGTCCAAGGACCAACCTTGCCAATCCAGTATGGGCTTTGCCATTCAATCTGAATTAGCACAGATGCTTGACTTACTTCCTACCGAGATCAACGATTGATTTATAGTTCTTGAGTAGCATGCAGCACGCATTTGTGCCTATGCTCTAATAATGACAACAAAGCCATCACAAATACAGTCTTTCAGCAAGCAGACAAACTGAAAGTAACATGGATGCACCATCGATTCAAACACTGGCAAATGTTGGACAATTTTATTTTACGATGAAGATATTTCAAGGACATATGCTCTACTGTCTCCCTTAGAGGTGCAGAAAACAAGTCTGAACATCGGCTTGTCAGGGTTGTGGTTTTGAAGATAAATTATAAGGCAGTTGGATACAGAGTCAAGCCACAAAGGAAGCTTGATGTAACTATTCTCAAAGACATGGCTAAGAGACAAGAATTGGAGTACAAATCAGCCACAGGAATCCCGGAAGACAATAGTACCATTGAAGATTCTTGGAAAAAGTCCACGTTGGATAATTTTATTGTACGAAACCAAGACATTAATCTGAGCTCAATTTACATGCAGCACATCACAATGGAACAGCTTCCCCTTTCCCCAAAACTAGTATCAGTGTCCCATGAATCAAAGCTCCTGTCTCCCACATCATTCCACCACACATTTAACCCTCTAATTACTTTGTCTTTATTTCAATTTGTAAATGGCACAGGTAACAATCTGGGGATTATTATTCGCTGACAAAATAATATCCATCCCTAATTGTCCTTGACAAGGTGGTGGTGAGCTGCCTTCTTGAACCACTGTGTCCATGAGGTGTCGGTATCCCCAAAGTGCTGTGGGGATCCAGGATTTTGATCCAGCAACACAGTTCCAAGACAGGATGGTGTGTGCTTTGGAGGGGAATCCGCAGGTATGGTGTTCTCATGCATCTATTGCCCTTATCCTTCTAGGTAGTAGTGACTGTGGGTTTTGAAGGTGCTGTTGAAGGAGTCTTGATGAGCTGCTACCCTGCTGCCACTTTGCATCAATGGCGGGGGGGGTGAATATTTGTCAATGGGGTGCCAATTAAGCAGACTGCTTTGTCCCGGATGGTGCCAAACTTCATGAAGGTTTTTGGAGCTGCACTCATCCAAGCAAGTGGAGAGTGTTCCATTGTGCCTTGTAGGTTGTGGATAGGCTTTCATGAGTCAGGAGGCAATTTACTCATTGCAGGATTTATGCAGCCTCTGACCTGATATTGTAGCCGCGGTATTTATCTTGCAGGTCCAGTTCAGATCTGGTCAACGGTAACCCATAGGATTTTGATAGTGGCGGATTCAGCAATAGTAATGTCAATGGGAGATGGTTAGATTCTCTCCTGTTCTGATGGTTATTGCCTGGCACTTGTGTGGCATGACTTTACTTGCCACTTATCAGCCCAACCCCAATGTCATCCAGGTCTTGCATTTATGGGCACAGACTGCTTCAGTACCTGAAGAGTCACAAATGGTGCTGAACATTGTGCAATCATTAGTAAACACCCTCACTTATGACCCTATGTTGCAAGGAAGGTTATTAATGAAACAGCTGAAGATGGCTACGACACTACCCTGAGGAAATCCTGCAGCAGATGTCCTGGGACTGAGACGATTGACCTCCAACAACCACAACCATCTTCCTTTGTGCTCGGTGTGACTCCAGCCAGTGGAGAACTTTCCCCAATTCCCATTGACTCCAGTTTTGTTAGGGTCCCTTGATGCCACACTCAGTCAAACAATGCCTTGATGTTAAGGGCAGTCACTCTCACCTCTGAGTTTAGTTATTTTTTCTGTTTAGACAAAGGCTGTGATGAGAAGCTGAGTGGGTCTGGCAGGACCCAAACTGAGCGTCAGTGAGCAGGATATTGCTGACTAAATGCAGCCAGATAGTACCGTTGATGACAACTTTTATCACGTTACTGATGATGGAGAGTACACCAATGGGGCAGTAAATTGGCTGGATTGGTTTCACCTTACCATTTGTGGATAGGACATACCTGGGTAATTTTCCACATTGCCAGGTGGATGCCAGTGATGTAGTTGTACTGGAACAGCATGGCTAAGGGTGCAGCTAGTTCTGGTCCAACTTAACTGTGATATAATGAAGGAACTTCCAAATATGCAATTTGATAATTTTCTTATGAATCATCTAAAGTAAGATGACTGGCAACCACATTACTAAAAATTACAAGATTGATGCCACTACATTTTAATCATATAAGTTATGCTAATTCATTTGTAAATTTAACACACTGTTCAAGTGATGAAATCTCTACAGTAAGGAAGTACAATCACATCTATTCAAATGCCTCGGTTTGACCTCAACCTCTTGTATAAAAATGTAAACTCGGCAGATTTCAAAATTTGATTAATGATAATATATTTTTGTGAGCACTAGTGCCTGCATTACTGGAAAAAAATAAATCAGTGTGTTTACAATAGTGTGAAATGTTCAGAGCTTGGTGTTTTATGTTTTAAAGAAATATATTATTTTATCATTTTTCAAAAGCAATGGAGATGGGGAACTAGCGAACAAATGGAAAATACCAGAGGGAGTTGTCCTGAGACCATTTATATTCACAGTCAAACATTTTACTGAATCAAATTCTACACATTTATCTACATTTTAAACACAGCCATGTGCTATTAATTTAGAACTAGTGCAAATTTTAGTGTCAGTAATTCTGGTTCGAAGCATTTTCATGCATCCCAGTAAGCTGTTTCTTATTTTCATGATTTCAATGTCTTTGGGAGCAAGTACATTAATGTAATTTTTGCAGTTGATATACTCTGCACTCGTTCATACAATTTGAATACAAGAAGAAATGCAGCAGGTGAAATGTAAAAACAAACTCATGAATTTGAATTTGTCACTGGATCAGAAACTTAGAATTTTCTATCCAACAATACGATAGGTGTATCTACACCATGTGGATTGCACCAGTTCAAGAAAGCAGTTCACCATCACCTTCTTAAAAGGCAATGAGGGATGGGCAATAAATGTTATCTTTGCCTTGTAATGGGACTTAACATCAAAAAGTTAGACTTAGTAATCTAGTTAAAAAAACTTGCAAACATGTAACAATCATGTAGTAACAAAGGTACACAAATCTAGCAGGTAATGGAAGTGGTGAATGGGATGTTAAAAGGGTAATGTTGTATTAAAATTATATTGTATTACAAACCAACACACCATTTCTACAGTGCAGACACTGAAGCATATATGATTATTATTTAAGTATTTCACTGAGGACCCAAACCATGCTATGAAGATGGCTATATTGGTACCATTTCCGTCCTGCACCTTACAGGATGGAATTTAATTGAACATTGTAGTTGTCTTGGTTGCGTTGGGACATTGTGTAAGTAACCAGCTCCAAAATTGGGTAAATCACCTAAGGGATTTCTCAATTTAATAAAAGTATAAACTGTTCATGGTTGTAGACTTTCAAGTTTTGTGACGTGAAGGGTGTTGCAGTACTGTGGACCTAAGATCAATCTTAGCACGCATTTTTATATTCTTTCAATCTGAGCACTTTGCATGTGTGAGGCCAAGGTGTCAAACAGGCACAGCATATTTGACCAAGGGATAGATGCAGACAATGTAAGTCAATAACAGGTTATGTACAGGGAATCTGAAAGGGTGAGTGATCTGACAATGGACATCCATTTATTTGTCTCTTTGTAGTATACTTTCCACTTGACCATCCCATTTCAATTTGGCTTGAATGTTAATATTCAGGATTTTCAAGGCTTTTACCCTAGTCAGGGCGCTGTTGCCTAATTTTGTATCAAGGGGCATATGTTCATGTCTACTGAGGCCTATTTGCATGGCACTACATTTAGTCGCATTTAACTGCATACGGTTTCGCCATTCATTGAAGGTCTTGTGGTGCAGTGGGTGGCATCCCTACCTCTGAGCCATAAGCTCCGGGTTTGAGTCCCACCCCAGGACTTGATGGTCAAGGATGGTGCATTCATAACACGACCAGCAGGTTGAGTCTCAACCTGCAAAATCCTTCCAACATGCCAATGGCAGGTAGTAAGAGTGGTAGAGACTCCAGGTCAGCCATGCTTGGTGTGGAGTGGCACCCCTCAAGCTATAAGCCTCTGGCAGCCTGTTCCCAGTAAAGCTCGCTCATGGAAACAGATAAAAGTCTGCTTTGTGAACCACTAAGTGCGGGAAGAGAAACAACACCACCACCATTCATTGAGGGTGTCATGAATTTTCTGAACCTCACCAACTGCACCCTACAACCTGGACTCTGTGAATGTTGTACTGTCCATTTATTTGAGGCTGGAAGAGGAGGGAGCATCATTAACAAGGATTAGGAAAAAAATTATCTCCATGGTATCTGACATACTGAGAGTGGTCAGTGAGGAAATCATTATCCCATTGGACAAGATTCTAATGTACATTTAACTTTCTCAACTTCTGAACCACAACTGCGTGATCAAACTTGTAAAATTCCTTTAAAAAAGATGTTTTAATAATTGTTGAGGTTGGTCTCAGCTATTCAGCGTTTTTACAAAAAAGGTTAGCAACATCAAATAGACAATGAGTTGCTAATCTTCCAGTGCGTTTACCAAACTGATAACAGCCAAATGGGGAATAAATGTTGGATAGTTATCACTTAGTCATGGGCTGCTTTGTAATCTTAGAGAAATGGTCTGTCAGAGTGATGGGATTAAGTTTGCCTAGTGCTGCTGGTTGTTGTTTTGGCACTGGAACAAAATCACTTGCTTCCATTGATGTGGAGTAGTCCTTTAGCAAAGGCAGCATTCAAGGTATTGCATATCGGAACACTATACTGATCAGCAAAGAGTCATATAAACTTGGCTAGAACTCTCTCTCGACCAGTTGACTTTCCAGGTTTAACTCTCAAGAACACCCGGGAAGACCACCCACAGTTGAATCTCAGGAGTTTTTCTTCCAGAAGACTGAAATATGTTTGCTAGTCGTCTTATTTTAGATGATTGATAACAAAATTGACAGTTGAATCTTGGAGAAGTTCTTTAATTGCAGCAGAATTAGATTAGTATTCAGCAATATTCAACTTATAACAGTAACAATAATAATCGTGCTTCCATTGTAATTGTAAGGTATTCGGCAATATCATGTTTGTTTCACGATACAGATTGAGCACAGCATTTATTATTATTCTCATTTATTACTAAACACACTATTTGGAAACATAACTAGTTACATTAGGTGGTACTTGTTTTTGTCATGAAAAATCCAATAAATCTTGTATATATTATTTGTGTTAAAATAAACTATAAAAGGACTCTGCAGGGGCATAATTTCCATAAAGGCTGAATACTTACTAAACTTATTTTGAATCCTGATTATTGCTGAATCTATGTTAACTGAACACTGCAGTGCAGCTTAAGCCTTTGAAATTGCACATCTTTAATTGATGAACAACAGAAATGGTTTCTGTGAATTTTTACCATTTAAAAGTAACTCCTCATATTTTCTGCAACTCCATTTTTGGATCTTCATCAGAGCAGACGAAGGGTCATCTAGACTTGAAATGTTGGCTTTATTCGCTCCCCACAGATGCTTTCAGAGCTGCTGAGATTTTCCAGCATTTTCTATTTTTATTTTAGATTCCAGCATCTGCAGTGTTTTGATTTTATTATAATCTATCCTTGTATTCTCCCTCCTTTCAGTTCTGATGGACAGTCTATGATTTGAACCGTTAACTCTGTTTCTCTGCTGATAGATGCTGGCAGACCTGTTAGGTTTCTCCAGGTTGTCTGTTCTTGTTTCAGATTCCAACATCTGCAGTATTTTGCTGATTATAATCTATCCTTATCAGTTCCTTGTCTACATTGCATCCCATCCACAACATTCACCCCTCACCACCGCGCACAATAGCAGCAGCACAGATGCATCACAGGAACTCACAAAGGCTCCTTACATAGCACCTTTCAAACCAATGACCTCTACCATCTAAGGAGGACACAGGTAACAAATACATATGAACACCACCACCTTGACTTGGAAATATATCGATGTTCCTTCATTATCACTGGGTCAAAATTCTAGAACTCCCTCCCTAACAGCAAATAGTTCAAGAAGGCAGCTCATCGCCACCTTCTTAAGGGCATTTATGGATGGGCAATAAATACTAGCCTAGAAGCCCAGATCCCTTAAATAAATTTTAAAAATGATGACCATTGAAGATATGTGGTCCAATTTTAACTCGGTTAAAGCCCATTTACTTACAGAGTTAAAATTGAATGCAAGGAGTCAACTTCTCCATTTTACTGATGATACTGAGCTCTATCTCTTTGGCACTGTTTCAACCTCTCCACTCTCTGCTGTCCACATTCAGCGCTGAATGAGCTTCAATTTAATCCAATAAAACACTGAGAAGATGGCTATCATTGTAACCTCACCACTACTCCCTCACAACTCTGTATCCCATCTCCTTTCATGGACACTGCCTTAGGTTGAACCAGACTGTTTTTAACCCAAGCTTCTTCATTCATCTGAAGCTGTGTTGCAGATCTCAAATATACTCCATCAAAAAGACTGTCTTGTTTCACTACCATACAATTTCATGTCTCTGCACTGCCACCTGATTGATAGAGACAATCCATTAAGGGTTGGCTATTCCAATACTCACCTGGATGTCCTCTTGCCCTCCACAGTTCAAAAAGTATCTCATAATTTATTGCCCATATCCTATCCCGCACCCTGTCCAGTTCATTCATCACTTTTGTGCCTTTTAACCAATATTGTCTTTGCATTGTTCAAGGACCCCAATTTAAAATTCTCATCCCAATGTTAAAATCTCCTAATCTCTTCATGGCTTTACTCCTCACCTCTGTAACATTTTCTAGCCCTACAATCCTCTAAAAACTGAATTTCTTTGACTTTGACTTCTTTTACAGACTCTGACAATGTCAACCATACCATCCTCTTATTATCCAGTTCGCTCACTGCAACTACCTTCACTTGATTGCAGATGTATTTACCCAATTGTGGTCTGAGCATTGCCAGCAATGGCTTCCCTTTCTATCTCTGCATCCTTAAGTACCGAGTCTCACAGGATAGACTATAATCTATCTTTCTCAGCAGGTCTGACAGCATCTGTAGGGAGAGAATAGAACCAACGTTTCAAATCTAGATGAGCCTTCGTCAGAGCTGACAAAGGGTCATCTAGACTTGCAGTAGTTGGCTCTATTTTCTTCTCACAGATGCTGTCAGACCTGCTGTCACTCCTCCACTCCATCATTGGCAGCCGATCATCAGTGACATCGTACCTAAGCTTTATCCGTCCCTTCTGAAACCTCTCCCCATTCAAACTCTTTAAAACCAACCTTTGCTTAATGCTGTTTTTTGTAATTACGTTTCTACCAATTGCCTTGGGACATTTTTCTATGTTAAGGCAAAATTGTAATTTTGGACTAATTTGCAATTTCATGTTTAAAAGGAATTTAAGAGTAATGCATGTAGGTCACACTCATGGGGTTTACTCGAGATCATCGTTGTCATTCTCAGGAATAATGGGAAATCTTTTAGAACCAAGGAGATGTTTTTATTTGAAATAAGCATACTCTGTAGATACACATTCAGGTAGCAGCAAGTAGAATAGAACAAGCCAATTAATTGGAGTTGTTTGTCTGAGCTGATTAGGAGCTGTTATTTATGAAATTACCTTCAGAATATTCCTGCAAGCTTTACTGGGCTATTCCCAAAGGTACCAAATGAGCTAGAAAATGTCCATGACATATTAAGCTGTCCGAGATCTGTTGCAAGGAAGAGGCTTGATAGGCTAACTATCAGTAGTCTTTATTAATTATGTATGTTCTAATCCTTTTTTACTAGGCTATAGTAAACTCCACAAATGCAGGTGATTACTGTACATATTTTTTCAGTGAGTAACAGAAATGTTGAATTGGGGATTCCCCTTCTTCATATCCTGTGGGTACATCTGCTTTGAATATCTTACGTAAAACGAGAGATCTTTGGGGTGTGAAGACTCCTCAAACAGGGGACAACCAAATAAGATTTATTACTTTGAAACATCTTCAAGGAATATCTCTATTTAAATATAATTAAATGCTTAAAAATGAAAATCAAGAAGTCAGATGATAATCTGTTTTATATTACATAATTAGAAAGCATTCTGTTGGTTGGGAGAAACGGTGTTGCTTTAAGGCCACAAGATCCAATCATTTAGTAAACAGAGCTTCAGGCCATTCAGTTTAAACATGGTCCATATTGATTTACTCATGCATATGCTGGAATGTAATACATGGTTTTCAATCTTCTAAAACTCAATGCTACCCAAGACTGCCTGAAGTGGCAGAAAAGCATCTGAAAAGGAGTTGAATGCCTCAAGTTTCAAAGCCAAGAGCAAGCTGAAGCCAGGTGTCAACAGCAAAAGGAATGCTTGACAAGCCAGGCACACTACCTACCCACTTCTCCAACCACCATCTGCCCCATCTGTGACAAAGATTTTAGGTCACGGATTGGACTCCTCAGTCACCTGAGCATTTTTAGTGAGGAAACAAGTCATCCTCGACCCCAAGGGACTGCTTAAGAAGAACCCACATATCTGCTTGGAAAACATAATGATTCATATTAGAGGACAGCAACTGTGCAAGGGAGTAGTAACTGACATTTTCCACCTACTGACTTCCTTTCAAAAGGGATTATTGAAAATATGAATGCATTGAGGAAGGAGAGAAAAAAGCCCAATCAACGACAGAGATATTTTTAACAGGTCATATAACTCATTTCTACCTATGGAACTTTACTTTCTTCAAACAGCCTGCTGTGTTTGCTTACTAAACAATAGTGGTTACAGTTCAAAGGTAATTTGTCGCAAGTGAAAAACTTTATATGACCTGAGAACATGAAATGCACTTAAAGTAATGTTTTCCTTCTTTGTAATGCCATTCGTATCCCTGTGAATTGGTGGAAATTAAGATTCTTACAGCACTCTCACTTTTTGGCACAAATATATCCACCTTGGGTAAATTTGATAGCCTGAGTGGCTGTGCAGGTGTGTGGTCATCTGCAGTAATTTAGGACAATGCAAAACAACCTAGAAAGTCTAGTAGTGACTGCAGAGATCTCCATACAAACATGCGTGACAGCTTATTAGAAGTGCAGTCCATCATTACGTGCATGACATGTCAGCAACTGATGTCCAAATGTTGGAGCTTTATTCCACAGATTATGTATTATTTATTTGGAATCATTTTAACCGACGAGGGAACGAGCTATTTTGGATCTGGTATTGTGTAACGAGGTAGGTAGAATTAAGGATCTTATTGTGAAGGACCCTCTTGGGTCTAGTGACCACAATATGGTCGAATTTCTGATTCAGATGGAAGAGGAGAAAGTTTGGTCTCAAACCAGTGTCCTCTGTTTGAACAGAGGGAAATATGATAGGATGAGGGATGAATTGGCTAAGGTAGACTGGGAGAGCAGGCTGGCAGGTAGGATAGCTGAGGAACAGTGGAGGATTTTTAAGGAGATCCTTTTCAGTTCTCAGCAAAAATATATTCCAGCAAAAAACAAGGATTGTAAGAAAAGGGAGAACCAGCCGTGGATAACGAAGGAAATAAAGGAGAGTATTAAAATAAAAACAGCTGCGTACAGAGTGGCCAAAAATAGTGGAGAAACAAGTGATTGGGAAAAATTTAAGAAACAACAAAGAGAGACTAAGAAAGCGATAAAGAAAGGAAGGATAGACTATGAAGCTAGGCTAGCAATTAATATAAAAAATGATAGTAAAAGTTTTTATAAATATATAAAAAGGAATAGAGTGGCTAGAGTGAATGTTGGACCCTTGGAGGACGAGAGGGGGGAGTTAATAGTGGGAAATGAGGATATGGCTGAGTCTTTAAATAAGTTTTTTGTGTCGGTCTTCACGGTGGAGGACACAAATAGTTTGCCAAATATTAACGATAGAGGGTTGGCAGCAGGAGAAATACTTAATACGATTAATGTTACCAGAGAGGCAGTGCTGGGTAGACTAATGGGACTGAAGGTGGACAAGTCCCCGGGTCCGGATGGAATGCATCCCAGGGTATTGAAAGAAATGTCAGAGGTAATAGTGGATGCGTTAGTGATTATTTATCAAAACTCGTTGCATTCTGGGGTAGTGCCGGTTGATTGGAAAACGGCTAATGTTACGCCGCTGTTTAAAAAAGGAAGGAGACAAAAGGCGGGTAACTATAGGCCGGTCAGCTTAACGTCTGTAGTAGGGAAAATGCTGGAATCCATTATTAAAGAGGAGATAGCAGGGCATCTGGATAGAAATGGTTCGATCAATCAGACGCAGCATGGATTCATGAGGGGAAAGTCGTGCTTGACGAACATGTTGGATTTTTATGAAGATGTGACGAGGGCGGTTGATGGAGGAGAACCGGTGGATGCGGTGTTTTTGGATTTCCAAAAGGCGTTTGATAAGGTGCCCCATAAAAGGCTGCTGAAGAAGATTAGGGCACACGGAGTTGGGGGTAGTGTGTTAAAGTGGATTGGGGACTGGCTATCCGACAGGAAGCAAAGAGTCGGAATAAATGGGTGTTTTTCCGGTTGGAGGAAGGTAACTAGTGGCGTGCCGCAGGGATCGGTACTCGGGCCGCAACTGTTTACCATTTATATAGATGATCTGGAGGAGGGGACGGAATGTAGGGTAACGAAGTTTGCAGACGACACAAAGATAAGTGGAAAAGTGAATCGTGTGGAGGACGGAGAAGATCTGCAGAGAGATTTGGACAGGCTGAGTGAGTGGGCGAGGATATGGCAAATGGAGTATAACGTTGATAAATGCGAGGTTATACACTTTGGAGGAAATAATAACAAATGGGATTACTATCTCAATGGAAACAAATTAAAACATGCTACCGTGCAAAGGGACCTGGGGGTCCTTGTGCATGAGACGCAAAAGCCCAGTCTGCAGGTACAACAGGTGATCAAGAAGGCAAATGGGATGTTGGCCTATATTGCGAGGGGGATAGAATATAAAAGCAGGGATGTCTTGATGCACCTGTACAAGGCATTGGTGAGGCCGCAGCTGGAATACTGTGTGCAGTATTGGTCCCCTTATATGAGGAAGGATATATTGGCATTGGAGGGAGTGCAGAGAAGGTTCACCAGGTTGATACCGGAGATGAGGGGTTTGGATTATGAGGAGAGGCTGAGGAGATTGGGTTTGTACTCGTTGGAGTTTAGAAGGATGAGGGGGGATCTTATGGAGACTTATAAGATAATGCGGGGGCTGGATAGGGTGGAGGCGGAGAGATTCTTTCCACTTAGTAAGGAAGTTAAAACTAGAGGACACAGCCTCAAAATAAAGGGGGGTCGGTTTAAGACAGAGTTGAGGAGGAACTTCTTCTCCCAGAGGGTGGTGAATCTCTGGAATTCTCTGCCCACTGAGGTGGTGGAGGCTACCTCGCTGAATATGTTTAAAGCGCGGATGGATGGATTCCTGAGCGGTAAGGGAATTAAGGGTTATGGGGATCAGGCGGGTAAGTGGTACTGATCCACGTCAGATCAGCCATGATCTTATTGAATGGCGGGGCAGGCTCGAGGGGCTAGATGGCCTACTCCTGCTGCTATTTCTTATGTTCTTATGAACTCATTTTCTTGTTTTCTGCATAAAAGACTAATCCTGTGGAAGTGAACATCACTCCACACAAACCAACTCACAAAACCATGTACCAGCTAGCCCAATGCCTGTTAATATTTTAAGGCAGGGGCTTGAAGTGAAAAACTCACCATTATATTTTAGCTTACTTTATATGTCATTAGATCTTTCTTGATCTCCGAGGATTTAGAAAGTGGTACAATGAACATTTAGCAGGCTGCAACTTAAAGTAGTTTACAGAACTGATTCAGATTTAAGAATAAACACAATGCCTTGATAATGCACTATACCCGGGCTGGCATCTGGAAATTCTTCTACTTGGGAATTCACTTGGCCCACAGGCACATTGGCTCATATTTCTGGCACAATGTCAATGCAGCTGTGACTCAAATTAGCTATCACTAAAAGGGTAAATTCTGTATGCAACATCAAACAATACAACTAAAGTTACCCTTTCCCGTACCGGCTGAGGTTATTCACGAAGGCCAGCCTTCATAACCTTGCCCCTTACCTGAGATGTGGTGATCCTCAGGTTAAATCACCACTAGTAAGCTCTCCCTTCAAAGGGAAGAGTAGCCTATGGCCATCTGGGACTATCGAGATTTTACCTTTACCTTTAGTTATCCTTTCAAAGGTTATTATCAAAAGTTCCTGTTGCAACACACCAATGTAGGCTGTCAACTTGCTTGAGCTGGTAGCATTTTCACCTTTGCACCAAAAGATTCAGTCTGAGCCCCATACAAAATTTGTGCTCATACAACCTCACCCATGGTCCCCCTACACCAGCAGCCCCAACATTACTCTCCAACCCAAATTGATCCCCTCTATAGAGCTCCTCCCGATCTCTGACGTGCCCCCCCCCCACCAACCCTAGCTCCAAAACAGCTGACTTCCACCTTCCCCCCAGCTCCAACACCCAACCCCAAGGCCCAAAGCACTTTGGTTTGTCAAGGGGCTTAAGTTTCAATGGGACAGTTTACCTGCTTTTCAGTAGCTAGGGCTGTAAAAAAAAAAAGAGGGTGTGGCCTCCTTCAATTTGACAAGCTGCTCTTCAATGCTGGGCCTCAGGAATGAATTGCACTGCCTGGATCTTGCCCGGCATAAGTTGGAAGGTTGGACGAGGCAGGCTTGAAAAATATTCTCGTCGGTAATTGGGCACGGAGTGGCAATCCGAAGTCAATTTCAATTCTCAGGAAGTTACGGCCCAATAATCTACAGGGAGCAGTTTGACTGCTGCTGAAATATTATGATTGTGCTGAAACAATTTGCTCATAGAAAAAGTGGTCCAGTAAGGCCCCCTCTGGGAATTGAATCTGACTGGAAGAATGAAGAGAGACAAAGCAGAGTAAGTCAAGCAGCTAGGAAAGGAAGTGGGGAGGGGAGAAGGGCTCTCAACAGGAGGACTATGATTCTATGGTCTTGGCTGGTTGACTTAATTTATGACTGCCGTAGACACGATCAGCCAGGTGGCCTTTTTCTATGCCATAAACTGCCTATGATTCAACTGCGAGGACTTTTGCATTGTTATGCATCCTAGTTATGAGATGTTAAGCCAAAATATTACTTTGCCAGTTGTGTTTCGGATAGATTTTTAATGTCACAAGTTTCAAAATGCATGGAAGGAACCTTCCTCTTCCTTGCTTTGTCAATATTTAAAGTGTTGTTATTCAATGCTTCATGCATCTAGACTCTACAATCTCCTTAAGGTACTGCCAGTATTTTCTTCAATATTCCACCTTTACTCAACACAAGATCCATCACTTACAGTGGGAATGCCGGTCTCAATGCATTTTCCCACTTTACCTGATGTCTGGTATAACCAAACAAGTTTGAAAATGCACACAAGGATTTTTCATCTCTCGTCTCTCCACTTTCAACCTGGTGAATATTTATAGTGCCGTTACTCAATGTGCCATGCAACCACTCTACAATCTCAAGAAAGGTGCCTCTTTATTGCCCCACCTCTGCCTGGTTCAACATTAAACAAGCTGAATCCATTCTCTCATCTTAATTGCCAAGCGAATTTTAAAACAAAGCTGGTAAATGTCTAGTTCAGAAATCCATTAGAAGAGCTTGCAGCTATGATAGGAGTTCTGGAGACCATGAGGAATAAGGACTTAATGATAGGTAACATAGTTAAATGCAGACAGCTGCTTGGACTGCCCAAAACAGTCATCAGGTTTACTACAGTTTAAAGTAATTGACATCTTTGTAACTAACATCGATGGTAATGATACTATAGGCGGCTGTCTGGGACAAGAGAGGACTCTGCCACTAAAAAAGATTCACAGGTAAATTCATCTCACTGTTGTCTATGGGAAGTTAATGATGCAGAAGGCTGCCATGTTTACTGCGATAATAACAGAGTATGCACACCAAAGGTTGATCATCAGGTGGAGTGCTCTCAAGTCATAGAAATCATAGAAACCCTACAGTACAGAAAGAGGCCATTCGGCCCATCGAGTCTGCACCGACCACAATCCCACCCAGGCCCTACCCCCATATCTACCCACTAATCCCTCCAACCTACGCATCTCAGGACACTAAGGGCAATTTTTAGCATGGCCAATCAACCTAACCCGCACATCTTTGGACTGTGGGAGGAAACCGGAGAACCCGGAGGAAACCCACGCAGACACGAGGAGAATGTGCAAACTCCACACAGACAGTGACCCAAGCCGGGAATCGAACCCAGGTCCCTGGAGCTGTGAAGCAGCAGTGCTAACCACTCTGCTACCGTGCCGCCCACAGTGTTTCAAACTACCTTACAATAAGATCACTTAATCATATTGCATTCTGAGGATTTGTCAGTTCATTTCTCTCTCTCCACAAAAGATAAAACTATCTATCCCCACAAGCTCCATTTAAAGAGATTTTCATGATATATTCTTTGCAACTTTTATTCTTCTTTTACAATATGTGCCCTAGAGTCACCCACAAGAATCTGCAAACAGAAACATAATTTCTACTTTAAACAAGACAAATCCCACTGTATGACCCAAAGATCCTAGCATGTTGGTTTGACTTCACTTACCTGTAGCTCAAAGTTTGCTTGATCAAGAAATTTCTTGTTTAGCATATCTGCATACTGATTTATTGCTCGGAGGAAGACTCTGAAAGATAAAAACAAATAAAAACACACTGAATTGCCTCCTCAAATTATATCATTTCTGAAAGAACCTGAAAATATAAACAACTTAATGAACATTGTACAAAGAAAAATACCAATTTTGTTAAATATATTTTCGATGACGTATCAGCTTCCTTTGAATATAAACATTTTGTTTGCAATATTATTTCAGAGATCAAAACGTGCTGAATAATACAGAATACAAAGTGAATGTGCTACATACACAAAGGACATTTTAATTAATAGTCAAAAGTTAAAAGTCAAAACAAATGAATGACTTTTATTCTGCAGGAGAAAATGGTACATAACACAAGAGAGAGGAGTAACTGCCTTCAGCAGCTGCCTGGATTGGAGGTATTGAGGCTGAGAATTTGAGAACAGGGTCTCTGGTTGTTTCTTACATCCCTTCACATAACTCAGAAAAACTGCCAGCCTGACAATATTGTGAAATACGTCAAATGCAATGTGCAATCTATGCCAAACTATCTCTTACTCCCTTTCTCTTCTGCAGATCACTGAGTGCTGAGAACCTCGAGAAGAAGATACCTTAAAGTGGGATAATACTTCTCATGAGGAGGCACTGTCACCCTGTGTCACACCCCAGAATCAAAGCACTGATTGGCATTCTGGACGGGTTACAGAATGACTTAGAAAGGTCTGTTTGTTTTGATGCACCTAGCATGAAGGATTAACAGCAGGGCAAGCACAATGAAGGTGGTTTGCTGGAAACTAAGGACCTTCTCAACTGTGTTTTGGAGGCCGGAAGGCGGGGGGGGGGGGGGGGGGGGTGGGAGAGGAGGAGGCGAGAGAGAAGCACCACTGAGCTGTCTGCTTTGCGTAAGGCCTGCTCTTAGGATGCTGCAGCTGGGTCTTGTAGCAGGTATTATCAGCCTATGTAGTTTAGTGCAAACAGCTGCCATTGAGACTCCGACTTGGTGAGCCTTTGTGGAAAAAGGCACCAACTTCCAACAACATAGGAATATTGTAAAAATGCCAATATTTATTAATACATGATTAAACAGAAGAGAAATTATTAATGATATTGACTGTTTGGATTATTCCAACACCACACCTGTTCTGTTGCTCGCTCTTCAACAGGAGTAATCTCAATACTTTCCCAATATCGCATATTCCTGTTTTTGAAATGCGATTTCAAGTCCCTTCTAAATTTAAATTAATTATCTTAAATATTCACTTGGTACAAGGAATTGAAATGAATCCTAACTTGTCCTGTCAGTTTCTATCGACAATCCTGTTTTTTATTACTGATTTCTCAACTAGTGGAAACAATCTGGTAATCAAAACATTTCATGAGTGTGAAATCTCTTAGTTTCTCTCTTTAACCTTTTATTAATAATTTTCTGAGCCCTTCTTCATAGCTGTAACCCCTTATTCCTGCATTATACCAGTGAAGCTTCACTGTAACATTTCCACAGCTCTAATACACAGGATGATTGGAATACTCTACTGTGGACTAACTAACAACCTGTACAAAATTAAGTTTAAGTTTATGTATTAGTCATAAGTAGGCTTACTGCAATGAAGGTACTGCGAAAATCCCCTAGTTGCCACACTCCGCTCCTGTCCGGGTACTTTGAGGGAGAATTTAGCATGGCCAATGCGGTAACCAGCATGTCTTTCGGACTGTGGGAGAAACTGGAGCAGTCAGAGGAAACCCACCGGAGCAGTCAGAGGAAACCCATGCAGACACGGGAAGAACGTGCAGTCTCTGCACAGTGAACCAAGCCGGGAATCGAACTCAAGTCCCTGGCACTGTGAGGCAGCAGTGCTAATGGCTGTGTTAATCTATTGCTTCTGCATTCAATGCTTTCAGATAAAACACAAAATTCTATTTGCCTCTTCATGCCAGTTTATTTATTTATCTTTAAATATATATATATGAATACCTGTAGATCTTTCCAAAAAATTGCAACTTTTTCCAAAATGTTCGACTTCAGATTTTTTTTGCGTTGAACTACAATTGCAACACATCAGCCCATTGCATTATCCCATCTACCAGCTCTTATACTCTTCCTTAGTCATAATCCTAAACTTGGCATTGGTAGCAAACTTTAAACCAGCACATGTAAGACAGAAGCAGTCCAAGTTATACACAAACACTTACAGTTTTTTATTGATTCTAATTTCCTTAAATGTCTCAGAAGTGTGATAGCATTAGAGGTAGTTTTCATCCAACATGTTGAGCAGAAATTGGGCATCTAGACAACTAAAATTGCTGTAAATAACTATCTATTTACAAAAAAATTTTCATTTTTGAGAGCACATTGCTTCGTCAGTCGATTTACATTTGGGTCATGAGACCCAACCATATCAGACTTTAGGAATGATAAAAGTGAATTACTGCGGATGCTGAAATCTGAAACAAAAACAGAAAATGTTGGAAAATCTGAGCAGGTCTGACAGCATCTGTGGGGACAGAATGGAGCTAACGTTTCGAGTCTGGATGATCCTTCATCAGGCTTTAGGAATGTCTTGTTTCACAGCTTGTGCAGGAGACTTGTGCTTGGCAGAGATAAATAAAGGATATAACAGGTCTGTTGACAGCCCAACAAGCTACTCTGGAAGATCTTTTCATTAGAGAGAGAAAGAGAGAGTGCTATTGCTATAATATTCAATAAAATTAAGATTTTGAGTTTATAGGGCATCAGGTTTTACAGATCTCCCCACCTTGAGAAGAAAATGTTATCACTGACTTCTCACAATCGCCACTGACTAATCTAAGTGAAAAGCTTGCTGTCCAAACTTAAAACACCATAGGTAGCATACCAGAATTATCAGGATCATCAACGCAATACCCGAGAGGCCACCATGAATACTTTTCCAGTTTCACCCTCCCCACTTGCGGATCATCTCACAAAATTTTTAATTATTGCTTTATTGTAAATGCACAGGGTTCAAACAAAAAATCATGAATGATGGTGGTGGGTGAAATCAAATTCAATTGTTGCCAACCTCCTGGATCAACAGTGCAGACTACAATACAAAGGTAGACTTACAATGAAACACTTTGTGCCCAGGCACAGGGCCCCGACCAAATGGGGGGTCTCCGTGCTGGCCAATGGCTTTGGGAGCACCAATCAGAGCCTGATAGCTCTGAATCTGTTTACAATGGAGCCTATCCAGCAGGCATTGCAGAGCAACATTGGGCTCTGGTTGGTCGAGGTGATGGTGAGTTGGAGGGAGGGAGCGAGGATCTCTGAAAAATATCTGGAAAAGCAGCAGCAGCCAGGTTTGTGACCCAGGGCTGAGGAAGCCAGATAGCCAGGCAGGCAGCCTGGGCCAACAGCGAGGTCGTCAAGTTTGTCTTGGAGGTGAGAGTCTGTGAGGGCCAAGCGGGAAGGCAGGTGCTGGCTGGCAGTCATCAGAGGGAGCAGCAGGGCTGAGGAGGGTAGGCAGGCAACATAAAGGTATTAAAAAAAGCAGCAGAAATTTCTGACCCAGGGCCAGGGGACTGAGGAGGCCAGATAGCCAGACAGGCAGCCAATGAGCCAGCACAACTGTGAGGTCGTCATCATCGAGTAGAACTTGGTGAGGTGTGAGGGCTGAGAAGAAGCTGATGGTCATGGAGGGGAGTAGTGCGGCGGAGCAACTCGACTAGACCAGCAGGGCTGGGCAACAAGCCGAGGTGGTCAGATAGGCAACAAGTGAGTCAGCACAACTGCAAGATCGTTGTCAAGTGGAACGCAAAGTGAGGTGCAAGGGCAGTGATGGCGTTCACAGCCATTGAGGGGTGCAGTGGGGTAATTCGACCCCGAGATCAATAGTTGAGGTAGGGTGGGCAACCCAGATAGGGTGAGGACAGATAGCCAGGCAGGCAAACTAAGCCAGTAGCGAGGCAAACCAAGGTTGTCTTGGCCAAGGGGAAGAGCAACAGGGGCGACATGACCCCCTAGGCCATGGCTGAGGAAGGCTGGCAACCAAGGACAAGGCCATACCACAGCCAGGCAGCCTTAGCCAGAATCGAGGCGAGGTTGCTGAACTAAGTCGGGACAACTTTAAATCAAAGGCCCCTTCTAAAATCTCTCTTCCCTGCTCCAGATTATCACTTGTCTTTTGTTTTTCCCATTTGCAATTATTTTCTATTATCTCTACAAACTGCTCAAAATATATTTAGCTATGGTAATAACAACTTTATTCACACTGAAAGTCAATTTCTTTACCATTTTCTTGATTCTTTTACAAAATAGATAATGGATTTCCCTTCTGCTCCTGGTCATTTTTTCAGTGGAACAGGGCATGTTCTGCAACATCCAGGCCTCGACTACTTTCTCCATTTTACACTCCTCAGGCAGCCTACCATTCAATACTTGGGGGTGGAGGAGACAGTGGCATGGTGTAATGTCCTGGACTAATAATCCAGAGGTCCAGGCTAGTGCTCTGGGAACACAGGTTCAAATCTCACCATGGTAGCTGGATGAATTTAAATTAAATTAATAAATATTGAATGAAAAGCTGGTCTCCAAGATGATGATTATTGGAAAAAATGATCTGGTTCACTGATGCCCTTTTAGGGAAGGGAATCTGCTGTCTTTATCTGGTCTGGTCTACATGTGACATCAGTGGTTAACGCTTAATTGCTCTGTAAAATGTCAAGCAAATGACTCCATAGGAAAGCAATTAAGAATGGGCAACAAAAGTGCATTTATTAGTCACAAGTAGGCTTACATTAACACTGCAATGAAGTTACTGTGAAAAGCTGACCGAGCCAGCGACACCAAGAGTCCATGAAAGAATTAAACAAAACACAACATTTAACTAAACTGACAAACCTTTAAGATCCTGCGGGGTATTGACAGGGTGGATGTGGAGGGGACGCTTCGTCTTGTCGGAGAATCTAGAACTAGGGGTCATTTTTTGAAAATAAGGGGTTGCTCATTTAAGACAGAGCTGAGCAGTATTTTCTTCTTTCAGAGGAACTCTCTTCCTGAAAAGGCAGTGGTAGTAGAGTCTTTGAATATGTTTAAGGCAGAACTGGATTGATTTTTGATTAACAAAGGGGTGAAAGGTTATGGGGGTAGGCAGGAATATGGGGCTGAAGTTACAATCAGATTAGCCATGATCTTATTGAATGGTGGAGCACGCTCGAAGGGCCGAGTGGCTTACTCCTAATCCTAATTCGTATATTTGTATGTATCTTGATCTATTCATCTTATTTGAACACCAGGTCTAAAAGATGCCCATTCGATCCAAGCACTCCCTTCTAAGATTAGCAGGGGTTGGATAACTTTTCCAGAATTATTTCTTTCTGTGCAAGAGCACATGCAGTTTGCCTTAGAAAGTACAAAGAAGAAGTCTTGAGATTTTAAGTTTGTTTTTTCCAATTTTGTAGCCGAAATGGAGGTTGCCAGTATGTAGGAAATTTTGTGGGAAATTTCTGAGGCCTAACACAGTAAAATTTCACTTTCAATTTGTTACGGTTTCCCAAAGAAAGCCAAGGAGCTTGATTCCAAAATCTATGTCCACTTGGACATGTCTCTGTATATACGTAAATCACTTGGGCAGCTTTGTTCAACAGCCAGTAATTCATACCGTAGCTTTATTGTACATTGCTAATTTAAAAGCTTCACCTATACAGAAGCCTACTTGATTATTATAATTGCTATTGACTCCTCTTCTGAACCACAGCCTCTTGCTGGTTTAAACCCAAAATACATGTGGATTCTTCATAAAATGAATTGTGACAATGTAAAAGTGATATATTCTGTTTTAGCACATAAAAACAAGGACTAGTTTCTATGTTACAGTTCATGTGCACTTTTGACCTCAGCTCATTTGTTTCCATCATTTTTTTTCTTTTCCTTCTCTTTACCCAGTGGGCATTTCCTGTTTCCTGTTCCTTCTCATCATATGCCCTTATATTTCTCCCTTCTAAAATCCCTACCACTCAACCCCGAATTACTCTACTCGCCTGCTGAACCTACTCCAACCCTTCAACTTTCCTCCAACTCCGGACTCATGTGCATTCCCCAATTACTTTGCACCACCGTTGGCAGCTTTGCCTGAAACCATCCAAGTATGCCCTAAACTTTGGAATTTTCTCCACAAATCCCTCCATCTCTGTTTCCACCTTAAAGTGGTCCCTAAAGTTCACCTTTTCTCTTCCCTAATGTTTCCTTGAATAGTGTGTTGCTAATTTTTGGTCAGTTATATCTATGTGAAGTGCCTTGGGATATCTTACTCAATGAAAGTGCAATACAAATGCAAATTGTTATTGTTGGAAATAGCCCTGAACCTAAATGTGAAGCAGGATGCATTGTCATTATGGGCAGAGGTTGTCCTCTACTACCCAGAGATTCCAATTAGAGGATACAAGATTCTGCCATTTGTCCCTGCTGGATTATTTAGTCTGAAGCAGCCAGATGAGTTTTAACTCTGAATGACAACTTCAAACCAAAACTAAGAGTGATGATCTGAAAGAACAGAAGGAACTAAAATAATGCTGTGGCATTTTATATTATATAGCAAGATCCGAGAGGGAGGTCGGAGGTTTTGGTTCAAAGCTATTTCTGTTAAGTTTTCTTGGAAAGGAGTGCATGTTCAATTTCAGTCAATCCTACTGTACGCATTTTTAAATATGAATCATTCAGTTGTGTACAATGGATCAGTGAATGATTTGATTAAGGTCATACCTCTGCCATTTCATTGCAATGAACATTTAGAAAGAAGCCTGTGATTTAATACAAAAAAAGTTATCCTGAGATAAAAAGCAATTCTCATAGAAGAGCAGCACAGGTATAATTAAACTGGGTACAAGGAGAACTGATCTGCTGAAGGGAACAGATAATAAGTACAATCAGTTTGACGAAGTCCAGCATTGAACATCTGAACAAAATCCTGCACATTCATATTCGCTTTACTGAGGTCATAATATCAAAATATAATAGTTTACTTTTCTTAATTGAAAAATGCTTAATTCATATCATATCAATCCATTTTTAATGCTAAGCTCCCATATTACATTATTTACATTTGCTTATTGAATAATTCAAATTTCTGAACATTAAACATTTCAAATGATGAGTAGATGGCTTTCTATCATATCTTCAGCAATAAATTATTTAATTAGAAAGCAAAGCCATCTAAAACTCATGTATAAATTGAAAAACATTGTGGGCTTTATTAACTTAAAAGCTCAATTCAGTTATATCTTCTGGCAAAATGCAAAAATGTTAAGATAATCCAGCCAATTGAAGACAACTGTTTCTTATTAAGTGAATAATAAGAGGAGCATGAGGCATCATGACTTTTGGAAATAGACCTTTTCTCTTAGGCTGAAGTTAAACGACATAAATGAGCCAAACCATTAAGGAAACCCCAAACCATCGCTATAATTTCATCATATTACGTTTTGCCTAATAGCCCTGGACCAAATTTCCATCCCCCAATGGAGATGCAAATCAAGTCACAAAATACTGAACTTAGTTTGGTTTATTAGAAAAACAATTTTCCTGTGCCTTCCTGAGTTTGTGCAATTTTTGTGTGATCTTTTGGCAGGTGCAGGAAAGCCTTGGTGCAAATTACATACACACCTTTTCAAGGACAGGGTCCCCATTGTGAGGACCACAGGAAAATTTAATTCCTTTCGCATACTATTTGTGTGTGCTGGCATGGGTTCTGAAAGCCTGGTGAACAGGTGCGGCAACAATAATCTCTTCCTCAATGTCAACAAAACGAAGGAGATTGTCATCGACTTCAGGAAGCGTAAAGGAGAACTTGCCCCTGTCTACATCAATGGGGACGAAGTAGAAAGAGGCGAGAGCTTCAAGTTTTAGGTGTCCAGATCACCAACAACCTGTCCTGGTCCTCCCATGCTGACACTATAGTTATGAAAGCCCACCAACGCCTCTACTTTCTCAGAAGACTGAGGAAATTCGGCATGTCAGCTACGACTCTTTTACGGATGCACCATAGAATGCATTCTTTCTGGTTGTATCACAGCTTGGTATGGCTCCTGCTCTGCCCAAGACTGCAAAGAACTACAAAAGATCAATCCATTGCGCAAATCAGCTTCCCATCCATTGACTCTGTCTACACTTCTTACTGCCTCAGCAAAGCAGCCAGCATAATTAAGAACCCCATGCACCCTGGACATTTTCTCTTCCACCTTCTTCCTTCAGGAAAAAGATACAAAAGTCTGAGGTCACGCACCAACCGACTCAAGAACAGCTTCTTCCCTGTTGCTGTCAGACTTTTGAATGGACTTAGCTTGCATTAAGTTGATCTTTCTCTACACCCTAGCTATGACTGTAACACTACATTCTGTACTCTCTCGTTTCCTTCTCTATGAATGGTATGTTTTGTCTGTATAACGCGCAAGAAACAATACTTTTCACTGTATGTTAATACATGTGACAATAAAAAATCAAATCAAATTTTAAAAACGCACCTCCTTGGAGAGTTTGTGACCACCATGGTACAGATTGAGGAGGTGTAAACCTTCTGAAAGGCGAGTGTAAATTGTTTTGACACTTTCAAATGTCACAATTAGATCTTACATTGGAATGCAGATGTGTTTCTATTATTCATCATAGGAATCTGTCCTACAAAATAAGTTGACCCTTACGTTGACCAGCATTGTTTAATTGTTATTATGTATTGCACTAGTTTTCCAATTATCTAAAGTCCCATAACCTCCTAAAATTGTAAAAGCAAAGTCCTGTCAGCTTCTTTTGTCATGTTTTGTGCTATGATTTGAATCAACTGACATCTCTGGCTGTTTGAAAAAAATGCCGCTTTTGAAAGTTGAAAACAAATCTCTGCACCTGTTCCCTTCCACTGATTGATAGGCACTTTCCTTTGAAAATGGTACTCATTTCATCAGCAAGGGCTTCCATGGAGCCATTTCTGGTGAACTGGCAGTTTGAACTTGTGTCGTAAATTGGCTCCCTGGAACATCTGATGCCATTGCAACCCTCAACGGTAGTGAACATCTCAGCATTCACTGTTATTGGGATCAGAAGATGTTGCCTTGTCCTCCTTTGATTACTTGACTGGTTTTCCTAATTAGGAGGAGATAGTGTTGTGCAACTCAATAAATTTCTTGTGTTTTGTTCTGGAATGGATCATGATCAGGTCAATTCTACAACGACAGCAGCAGCTGCCTTTCTTTTAAAACTGTCCCAAAATAATTGGAGTGATTTAAAAAGTGATCAGTCTTTACAATATATGAAAAGTGATTCTACGCTTTACAAACTGGGTACAACAGGAATCAATTCTACAATAAAACTCCACCTAATTCAGAAATCTATTGAATTCAGAGTCCTATCAAATATTATAAATGATCAGACGCAATGAGGCATGGCAATGATCAGATGATCAACTTGCATGTGATTAATACCAATGGGAGAAACATACCCAAGGTAGCTAAGAAAGGACATGTTGTTTAAAAAGTTTAAACAGGGAAAGTCTTTGGTAATGGATTGTCAAGTTTTCCTCTTGCATGTGGAAAGTACAGTTGAATCCTGGCTTTATATCCTATTGGACTGGTCAAAATAATGGGATTCCAAGTACTGTAACAGAAGTGCAGAAACTTTCCTGAGAACAGTGTGGAGGTATTTGCAAATGTTTATGAAGGTATTATTTTAATAATTTTAAAATCCAATATTTTACTTTTCTAATTGTTAACGACACTGTAATAATTCACATGTTTAACAGTTGATTTGGTCTGTTTTATCTTCAAGACTAAATCACAAGTGATTGCTTCTTTAAACTTTATCAGACTAACTGATATTTTGAGTCAAACCAGTTCTAAATTGAGCACTGCATATCATAGCAAATGACAGAATGCATATGGAGACAAATTGCTGGGGCTGGAGGAGGAGAAGGAATGTCAACATCTTCAAAATTCCTGTAATCCTCCCTAATTTCATTATGTAATTCTGGTTTGGACCAATGCAACACAACCTGTCCACTTTGTGAAGGACACGCACAAATATTCTGCAACTGAGGGATAATTTCAAACTCTTTGAACACTGCCAAATTCTTCACTCCCTTTCGTAATGATACCTGCATGGCAAAAGCAGCTCGGGATGCTGTTCAGTCACATGGTCCCAACTTCCAACAACAAAATTCATTGCATTCAGCAAAGATATCACAAATTCTTTATTGACTCCATAAGAAGTTAGCTTTTGTCTAGCCAGAAATGTCCCATGGTGATCCAAGACTGATAACTCCAGTTTCCATCTGCTGTAGCTTAACTGCTGTTCTTATTGAAACACAGTAAGAAGTCTCACAACAACAGGTTAAAGTCCAACAGGTATATTTGGTAGCAAAAGCCACTGGCTTTCGGAGCGCTGCCCTTCATCAGGTGAGTGGGAATTCTATTCACAAACAGGGCATATAAAGACACAAACTCAATTTACAACATAATGGTTGGAATGCGAGTCTTTACAGGTAATCAAGTCTTAAAGGTACAATGTGAGTGGAGAGAGCATTAAGCACAGGTTAAAGAGATGTGTATTGTCTCCAGACAGGACAGTTAGTGAGATTTTGCAAGCCCAGGCAAGTCGTGGGGGTTACAGATAGTGTGACATGAACCTTATTGAAAGCCAGACAAATTTCACTTGTGTTTGAGTCGAAATTTCAAGTTGCGCAGGGCAGTTGTCAACAATGAATAACACGTTTCTATTGTAAGCACTTCTACTGGGGAGGTGGTGGTGTAATGGTTTTGTTACTGGACTAGTAATCCTTCCTTTAGGAAAGGAAATCTGCTATCCTTATCCTTCTGACCTGATTGTTGTAATGGGGGATTTTAACTTCCCAACATGGTCTGGGATTCCTTTAGTGCCAGGGGCTTGGACAGGGCAAAGTTTGTTCAGTGTCCAAGAGTGCTTCTTGAGGCAATATGTAGATAGTCCAACTCGGGAAGGAGTTATCTTAGACCTGGTTTGGGAAACAAGCCAGGCCAGGTGATTGATATCTCAGTGGGGACCATTTCTATAAGATTCAAGGTACTTGTAGAAAAGGATAGAGCAGTCCCAGAGTGAAAGTGCTAAACTGGGGGAAGGCTAACTACGACAGTATTAGGCAGGAGTAGGGAACATAAGAACATAAGAAATAGGAGCAGAGGTAGGCCATCTAGCCCCTCGAGCCTGCCCGCCATTCAATAAGATCATGGCTGATCTGATAGTGGTTTAGTTCCACTTACACGCCCGCTCCCCATAACCCTTAATTCCCTTATTGATCAGAAATCTATCTACCTGTGACTTAAACATATTTAACGAGGTAGCCTCCACTGCTTCAATGGGCAGAGAATTTCAGAGATTCACTACCCTCTGAGAGAAGAAGTTCCTCCTCAACTCTGTCCTAAACTGACTCCCCCTTATTTTGAGGCTGTGTCCTCTAGTTCTTGTTTCCTTTCTAAGTGGAAAGAATCTCTCTGCCTCTACCCTGTCCAGCCCCTTCATTATCTTATATGTCTCTATAAGATCTCCCCTCAGCCTTCTAAACTCCAACGAGTACAGGCCCAATCTACTCAATCTCTCCTCATAAGCTAACCCCCTCATCTCCGGTATCAACCTGGTGAACCTTCTCTGTACTCCCTCCAAGGCCAATACATCCTTCCGCAAATAAGGGGACCAAAATTGCACACAGTACTCTAGTTGCGGCCTCATCAGTACCTTGTACAATTGCAGCAAGACCTCCCTGCTTTTATACTCCATCCCCTTCGCGATAAAGGCCAACATTCCATTTGCCTTCTTGATCACCTGCTGCACCTGCAAACTGAGTTTTTGCGATTCATGCACAAGGACCCCCAGGTCCCTCTGCACAGTAGCATGTTGTAATTTTTCACCATTTAAATAATAGTCCATTTTACTATTATTCCTTCCAAAGTGGATAGCCTCACACTTGTCAACGTTATACTCCATCTGCCAGATCCTCGCCCACTCACTTAGCCTATCCAAATCTCTCTGCAGACTTTCCACATCCTCCACGCAATTCGCTTTCCCACTCATGTTTGTATCATCTGCAAACTTTGTTACCCTACACTCGGTCCCCTCCTCCAGATCGTCTATGTATATGGTAAACAGTTGAGGCCCCAGCACCGATCCCTGCGGCACGCCACTAGTCACCAACTGCAAACCAGAAAAGCACCCATCTATTCCAACTCTCTGCTTCCTGTTAGATAGCCAATCCTCAATCCACGCTAACACTTTACCCCCAACTCCGTGTACCCTAATCTTCTGCAGCAACCTTTTGTGAGGCACCTTATCGAACGCCTTCTGGAAATCCAAAAACACCACATCCACCGGTTCCCCTCTGTCAACCGCACTCGTTACATCTTCATAAAAATCCAGTAAATTTGTCAAACACGACTTTCCCTTCATGAATCCATGCTGCGTCTGCTTGATCGAACCATTTTTTCCCAGATGTCCTGCTATTTCTTCTTTAATGATGGATTCCAGCAATTTCCCAACTACAGACGTTAAGCTAACCGGCCTGTAGATACCCACCTTTTGGAACGTAGACTGAGGGTGACTGTTTGAGGGTAAATCCACATCTGATATGTGGGAGTCTTTTAAAAGTCAGTTGTTAACAATTCAGGACAAATATATCTCTGTAAAAATGAAGGATAAAGATGGCAAGATTCGGGAACCCTGGATGACAAGAGAGATTGTGAGCTTAGTGAAAAAGAAGGAGGCATTCAAAAATTTCAGGAAATTGAAAACAGATAAGGCTCTTGAGGAACACAAAGATAGCAGGAAAGAGCTTAAACAGGGACTTAGGAATGCAAAAAGGGGCCATGAAATGTCCTAGGCAGGCAGGATTAAGGAGAATCCTAAGGCTTTTTATGCATATGTAAGGAGAAAGAGGGTAGCTAAGGAAAGGGTAGGTCCATTCATGGACAGTGGAAGGAATTTGTGTGTGCAGCCAGATGAGGAAGGTGAGATCCTTAATGAGTACTTTGTATCAGTATTCACAAAGGGGAAGGGTGTGGTGGATGGTGAGTGTAGAAATGAGGATATTGACATTCGAGGATATGTTGATATAAAAAGGGAGATGGTATTGAAGGTTTTGAAAAACATTAAAGATTGGAGAGTAGCTAACATTGTTCCTCTGTTTAAGAAGGGGAGAAAAGACAATCCAAGAAATTACAAGCCTGTGAGCCTTACATCAATGGTGGGAAAATTATTGGAGAAGATTCTTTGGGACAGGATGTACTCATATCTGGAAGCCAATAGGCAGCATGGTTTTGTGAAGGGGAGATCATGTCTCACAAACTTGATTGAGTTCTTTGAGGAAGTGACAAGAAAAATTGACCAGGGCAGGGCAGGGGATGTTGTACACATGGGCTTTAGTAAAGCGTTCGATAAAGTTCCTCATGGCAGGCTGATACAGAAGGTGAAGTCATATGGGATCCGAGGTGATCTGGTAAGATGGATACAAAACTGGCTTGGGCATAAAAAGCAGAGAGTAGCAGAGGAAGGGTACTTTTCTAACTGGAGGTCTGTGACAAGCGGTGTTCTACAAGGATCAATGCTGGAGCCTCTATTGTTTGCAATATATATATATATAAAGGATTTGGAAGAAAATCTGATTAGTATATTTGCAGTTGATACAAAAATGGGCAGAGTAGCGGATAATGAGGAGGATTGTCAGAGAATGCAGCAGGATATAAATTGGCTAGAGACCTGGGTTGAAAGATGGCAGCTGGAATTTAACCCAGACAAATGTGAGGTGATGCGATTTGGAAGGTGTACTGCAGAAGTATACAATAAATGGTAGAGCCCTTAGAAATGTTAGCATACCAGAGGGATCTAAGTGTGCAGATCCACAGTTCCCTGAAAGTGGCAACTCAGGTGGACAAGGTGGTCAAGAAGGCGTATGACATGCTGGCCTTCATCGGTAAGGGCGCTGAGGATAGAAATTGGAAAATCATGTTGCAGTTGTATAAGGTTAGGCCACATTTTGAGTACTGTTGGTACAATTCTGTTTGCCACACTACTGGAAGGATGTTGATGTATTGCAAAGGGTGCAGAAGAGATTTACAGGATGTTGCCTGGTTTGGAGGATATGGACTATGAAGCAAGGTTGTACAAACTTGGATTTTTTTCATTGGAGGATGAGGTCGGGGAACCTGATAGAGGTTTACAAGATTATGACAAGATTATGGATAGAGTGGATAGTCAGAGTCTTTTTCCCAGGGTCGAAGAGTCAATTACTCAGGGGCACAGGTTGAAAGTGAGAGGGGGAAGTTTAAAAGAAATGTAAGGGAGGAGGTGGTGGAAGCAGATTCTATAACAACGTTCAAGAGGCACCTGGATAGATACATGAATAGGTAGAGAATAGAGGGATATGGACCACATAGAGGCAAGAAAATATGTGTCGGCACAGACTTGGTGGGCTATAGGGCCTGTTCCTGTTCCGTACTGTTCTTTGTTCTATTCTGGCAATAGTACTGAAGATTTGTGCTCCAGAACTTGCCACGCACCTTGCCAAGCTGTTCCGATACAGTTCCAACACTGGCATCTACCTGACAATGTGAAACACTGCCCAGGAACATCCTAAACACAAAAAAAAGGACAAATCCAACCCAGCCATTACCGCCCCATCAGTGATGGAAGGGATCATCAACTGCGCTATCAAAAACATTTGCTTAGCAATAACCTGCGCATTGATGCTGACTTTGAGTTTCGCCAGGATCAATGAGCTCCTGACTCAATACAGCCTTGGTTCAAACATGGATAAAAGAGCTGAACTGCAGGGCTGAGGTGAGAGTGACTGCTCTCGATGTCAAGGCAGCATTTGACCGAGTATTCAATCAAGGAGCTCTTGCAAAGTTTGATTTATTGTCACATGTGTTAAGATACAGTGAAAAGTATTGTTTCCTGTATGTCATTGTAGACAAAACATACCATTCATAGAGTCCATAGGGGAGAAAGAAAGGAGAGGGGGCAGAATATAGTGTTACAGTCATAGCTAGGGTGTAGAAAAAGGTCAACTTAATATGAGGTAGATCCATCTCTTGATCTAACCCAAGGTTTCTTTAAAAGGAAAGCCACTTCCAATTTTTTACATCATTTGGATCATTTGATCAAATAATATGTTATGAAAATTCCAGTGAGTTTTTTAAAATTCTTCTTGAACCAATCAATAAGTTATTCTCCAATGTCATCAAACGTAAAACCTTTTTATGTCAATGTTGGAATCTGAGATCATTTGGGTGCAGTCAAGGTACATCCCTATGATGGAGAAAGGTAGGGAAAATAAATTCAGAGCTCTCTGATGATGGAAGGGATAAAGAGTGCAAGATGAAGCAGAAAATGAATGTGAATGACCAATATTAGGTGGATAATATAATTGAAAACCAAGCTGAATACAGAAAGTTCTCAGGGGAGAAGAAAAAAACAAATAAGAGAAGCAAAGTGAGAGTGTAGGAAAAGGCTGCAGCTAATATAAAAGGAAATCCCAAAGTCTTCTATAGCCATATCAATAGTAAACATGTGCTTAAAAAGACATGTGGAGCTGATTGGTGACCTTAAAGGGGATTAGGTTATGGAGGCAGGGACATAGTTTAAGTACTAAATGAATACTTTGCACCAAAGTTTTTAACTGAGGAAGAAGATGCTGCCCAAGTCATAGTGAAAGAGGGGGTAAGTTGAGACACTGGATGGGCTAAAAATTGAAAATGAGGGGATAGGAAGAGAGTAATGGTGGAAATTGTGGAGGCATTAGCCATAAATGTGAGGATAATGCCACACGACTGGAGAACTAAAAATGTAACTCTCTTTTCAAGGAAGGATTTGAGAGTCCAGTAATTACAAATTAGTCAGTTCAACCTTGGTGGTGGAAAAGCTTTTAGAAGCTATAATCTGGACAAAGTTAACAGTCACTTGGACAAACACAAATTAGTTGAGAGCCAAAACAGATTTATAAGGGCAAATCATGCTCAACTAACTTGCTTGAGTTGTTGATGAGGTAACAGAGAAGATTAATGAGGGCAATGCAGTTTCTGTAGTGCACATGGATTTTCAAAAGGTATTTGCTAAAATGGAGGGGTCTTACCAAAAAATGGCAGTTTGTTGTTTCTGGCGAGAAACCAGGCATGTTTCTCTCCAGAGAAACGCATCGGTTTATCTCCAGACCTTACAATACTCTGCCTAAAAATAATCATGTTAAATAATCATAATAATAATGTTTCGTGCCATCATGCAGGGGGCAGAGCTTCAATACACTGACAAAACCCGACTGCACTGAGATCGAGGTGTCGCCTTTCAAGAGTGCCCCGATCATAACAGGAATAAACTTCCCCCTCCGCTCACAGGTCTCAAGGGCTCCCCTCCCCCAATCCAAGTCAGCACTTCTCTACCCCCCACACCTACCGCCAATCATCAGCCCCTTCCTCCCAATCTCCTCTACCAGTGTCACACAATTGACTTGTTAGCAAAGTGGAAGCCCATGGAATAAAAGGGACAGTAGCAGGATGGATGGGAATGATTCCAGGGATGAGGAACTTCAATGGCGTAGATAGACTGGAGAATCATAGAATCTCTACAATGCAGAAGGAGGCCATTTGTTCCATTGAGTCTGCACCGTCTCTCCAAAAGAGCATCCCACCCAAGCTCATGCCATCGCCCTGCACATTTACCATGGCTAATCCATCCAACCCACACATTCATGAACACTAAGGGGCAATTTAGCATGGCCAATCCACCTAATATGCACATCTTTGGAGAAGCAGAGGAATTTGAAATAAGAAAAGAAAATGCTGGAGATACTCAGCAGGCCAGGCAGGATCTGTGGAGAGAAATAGTGTTAACATTTCCAATAAATGACCTTTCATCTGAACTCTCAGAATTACAGGACTGATTACAATAATTGGCAAGGCCACCAGAAGTAAAATTTATTTATTTATCACAAGTGGGATGACTGTGAAAATCCCCTAGTTGCCACACTCCAGCGCCTGTTCAGGTGCACTGATATGAATTTAGCATAGCCAATGCACCTCACCAGCACGTCTTTCAGACTGTGGGAGGAAACCGAAGAACCCAGAGGAAACCCATGCAGACATGGGGAGAACATGCAAACTCCACACAGTGACCCAAGCCGGGAATTGAACCTGGGTCCCTGGCGCTGTGAGGCAGCAGTGGAGAACAGAAACAATTATTTAATCGGTGAGTTTTTATGCACAGCCTGAAAGGGTGGTTAGCAGATTTAATAGTACTTTTTAAAAGGGAATTGGATATATATTTCAAAATATTGTAAGGACTTGGGTAAAGCTCAGGGGAGTGGAACAAATTTTATGCTCTTTCAAAGATCTGGTACTGATATGTTGGCCCAAACAGCTTCCTTCCACATTGTATGATTCTGTAGTTAGAAGACATTTAATGCACCATCTTTGGTCTGCAATGAAAACATTTTTATTGTTCCAATATCCTGACCAAGAGGTCATTACAAATTGCAATACTATCGTGTACAACATTGGCTTTCCAGGTCCAAAGAGCATGCAAATGTCCCAGTACTCCAATGCATGGCACAGTGCTCATTTTCAAACCCTTCCCAATACAATATTCTTCAACGCTAAATCCCGCCATGTTCTTCTGACTCTGATCTGCTCTGTGCAGCCCATTCTAAAAACATGCTTTTTTTTCGCATTGTTTACAAAATCCTTTGCTGAATAGTTTCAATATTTTGGATGCTGGGAAAACATACTTTTGAATTCAGTTATTAGTATGCTATGACAGCTGAAGGAGCATTTCCTCTTGCTAATGATGAACCTCAGACAAATCTTTCTCAGGGTAAAGTGATAAATTTGTCTTGACATTTATTATGATATAGAGAGACTGATGATACTATTATACAACCTGGTGCTTTGCAGATCAGATAATTATATCATAAAAGTCACATTTGCCACAACTGCATTTTTCAGTTAAGTCAATGGATGTTGTTAAAAGTAGTGATTAGTTTACTAGAGGATTATTTTTGTTAAAAAAATTCAGGGTGCCTTTTACAATTTAAATTAATTCTCTATCATATCTCAACCATAATTTATTTCTGCTGAGTAAGATCTAATGGGTTGTAAATCAGTTGACTACCCCTGGGAATTAGGGGAATGAGGTAATATATGCCCCGACTACAATCAGGCCTGCCACTTTATTTCAGGTCAACTGGAGCGTTAAATAGTCGAGAGATCATAATGTTGTCTCTTCCATGTCGTGTGGCTACTCCCTTGGCTTTCTAAATCCAACATGCAGTACAGAACAATCAGCTCTGCAAGATAGCATATCATCTATTGCAAACAGGACAAATTTATGATAAATCTGTTTTAACTAGAATCCTTTAATTGTTTTGTTCTAACTTTTTTTGTCAATATTTACATGTTTCAACTATGTGATTCATCAAGCTTATTAACTGACTTGAAGTAACCATGTACTTTGTCGGTGAAATATTATTAACTTGCAATCCCTGAAGGCAACCATATGTTCAGTCTCCAATAGTTGTAAAGCGAGCATGGTTCAGCCAGCAACTGAACTACTAGAGCAAGAGAATTCCAATAAATAAAACAAAAAACTAACAGGAAATATATCTGAATACATCAGGGAGGTTTAACAACCAATGTTTAATGTTCATCAAGTATTATATTGCATTAAAAAACACTTAGATTTCATATATTTTAATTACAAAAAAAGAAATAATGCATGAAGCACCTCAGAATTCTTCCTGGAATTACAGCTTAATGGAATTTATGTGCACACATACATTCAAGTCTTTTTATTATATTGTCATCCCACATATAATTTTAACAGAGTAAACATTACTTCTCCAATAAAAATTCTGTCATTGCATTGTGAACTAATACCTACATGTAAGTTGATGCAAAAAGTTCTATTGTCAAGTTAATTTGAAAAATCAATTGCTCTAATCAAACTGCAAATGGTTATTAATTCAATTCATGAGCAATATGAATTTTATGATGACAAATATAATAGCTTACTGCTTAAGACATGACCCGTTGAGTATTAAGTATTGTATTCTATGTTGTACTGTTAAATGCCGTGGGCATTCACACATGACCACAAAGAAAACACATCTAATAATATACTTAGGATTAAATTAACCGTGTGATGGACTGTGCTCTAAATCTTAAGAGTCTAAAATTCAAATAATAAAAACAATAAAAGAAAAATTCATACGATAGACATCTATGTTTTTATACCATCACGTGAGGAGACAGAACTACAGATCTTCGGCACAATATATCTTCAAAATTGCAAACGTGATCATTGCATACTTTATCAAACTTCATTTGACAGCTCAAAAAAGCTGCACTACATCGTGGGATAATATGAACCATAGAAAATTACAGCTCAGAAACAGGCCTTTTGGCCCTTCTTGTCTGTGCCGAACCATTTTTTGCCTAGTCCCACTGACCTGCACTTGGGCCATATCCCTCCACACCCCTCTCATCCATGAACCCGTCCAAGTTTTTCTTAAATGTTAAAAGTGACCCCGCATTTACCACTTTATCCGGCAGCTCATTCCACACTCCCACCACTCTCTGCGTGAAGAAGCCCCCCCTAATATTCCCTTTAAACTTTTCTCCTTTCACCCTTAACCCATGCCCTCTGGTCTTTTTCTCCCCGAGCCTCAGCGGAAAAAGCCTGCTTGCATTCACTCTATCTATACCCATCAAAATCTTATACACCTCTATCAAATCTCCCCTCAATCTTCTACGCTCCAGGGAATAAAGTCCCAACCTATTCAATCTCTCTCTGTAACTCAGTTTCTCAAGTCCCGGCAACATCCTTGTGAACCTTCTCTGCACTCTTTCAACCTTATTTACATCCTTCCTGTAACTAGGTGACCAAAACTGTACACAATACTCCAAATTCAGCCTCACCAATGCCTTATATAACCTTACCATAACACTCCAACTTTTATACTCGATACTCCGATTTATAAAGGCCAATGTACCAAAGGCACTCTTTACGACCCTATCCACCTGTGACGTCACTTTTAGGGAATTCTGTACCTGTATTCCCAGATCCCTCTGTTCAACTATACTCTTCAGAGTCCTACCATTTACCCTGTACGTTCTTCTTTGGTTTGTCCTTCCAAAGTGCAATATCTCACACTTGTCTGCGTTAAATTCCATTTCCCATTTTTCAGCCCATTTTTCTAGTTGGTCCAAATCCCTCTGCAAGCTTTGAAAACCTTCCTCACTGTCCACTACACCTCCAATCTTTGTATCATCAGCAAACTTGCTGATCCAATTTACCACATTATCATCCAGATCATTGATATAGATGACAAACAACAATGGACCCAACACCGATCCCTGCGGCACACCACTAGTCACAGGCCTCCACTCAGAGAAGCAATCCTCCACAACCACTCTCTGACTTCTTCCATTGAGCCAGTGTCTAATCCAATTTACTACCTCCCCATGTATACCTAGCGACTGAACCTTCCTAACTAACCTCCCATGAGGGACCTTGTCAAAGGCCTTGCTGAAATCCAGGTAGACAACATCCACCACCTTCCCTTCATCCACTTTCCTGGTAACCTCCTCGAAAAACTCTAATAGATTGGTCAAACATGACCTACCACGCACAAAGCCATGTTGACTCTCCCTAATAAATCCCTGTCTATCCAAATATTTGTAGATCCTATCCCTTATCACACCTTCCAATAACTTGCCCACCACCGACGTCAAACCTACTGGCCTATAATTTCCCGGATTTCTTTTGGAACCTTTTTTAAACAACGGAACAACATGAGCCACCCTCCAATCATCCGGCACCTCCCCCGTGAATACTGACATTTTAAATATGTCTGCCAGGGCCCCTGCAAGTTCAACACTAGCTTCCCTCAAGGTCCGTGGGAATACCCTGTCCGGTCCTGGGGATTGATCCACTCTGATTTGCCTCAAGACAGCGGGCACCTCCTCCCCTTTAATCTGTAAAGGTTCCATGACCTCCCTACCTGTTTGCCCTATTTCCGTAGACTCTATGCCCGATTCCTCAGTAAATACGGATGCAAAAAAACCATTTAGTATCTCCCCCATCTCTTTTGGTTCCATACACAGTCTACCACTCTGGTCTTCAAGAGGACCAATTTTATCCCTCACTATCCTTTTGCTCCTAACATACCTATAGAAGCTCTTTGGATTTTCCTTCACTCTGTCTGCCAAAGCAACCTCATGTCTTCTTTTAGCCCTCCTGATTCCCCTCTTAAGTAGCATCTTGCACTTTTTATACTCCTCGATCATCTGATCTGTTCCTTGCTGCCTGTACATCTCATACAACTCTCTCTTCCTCTTAATCAGTGTTACAATCTCCCTCGAGAACCAAGGTTCCTTATTCCTATTTACTTTGCCTTTAATCCTGACAGGAACATACAAACTCTGCACTCTCAAAATTTCTCCTTTGAAGGCCTCCCACTTTCCATTTACATCCTTACCAGAGAACAGCCTGTGCCAATCCACACTTCCCAGATCCCTGATCATTTCATCAAATTTGGCCTTTTTCCAGTTCAGAACTTCAACCCGAGGACCAGATCTATCCTTATCCATGATCAGGTTGAAACTAATGGCATTATGATCACTGGATCCAAAGTGTTCCCTCACACGCACATCCATCACCTGCCCTAACTCATTTCCCAATAAGAGATCCAATATCGCATCCTCTCTAGTTGAAACCTCTATATACTGATGTAGAAAATTCTCCTGAACACATTTTACAAACTCTACCCCATCTAAACCTTTAACAGTATGCGAGTCCCAATCTATATGTGGAAAATTATGGTTTACATTCTGAACTTTTGGTCTGTTGAGTAAAAATATTTCTTAATCAGCCTTTCTGCATGTTATGGAAGTTTATTCTAGTACTTATGATCTGGGTTTTTTTTTCGTTTTTTTGATTCTTTCAGAAACTGCAACTTTATAATCTGTTCTGTATTTGTGCCCATGTTGAGGAATACTATCCCCAATTAAGTGGTGGGCGGGAAGGACATGATGTGGAAATCCTGCCCACTGGTGTAGGGTTGTCAATTAGGCTTAGTAATAAGTCACTTAACTCCAATTATACAAGTCCTTTGCATTTCAGTGGTGGTTTAGGAAATTAACGGGATTCAAACAGCTCTCTAGTGTCTCCCAAAATTGCCCAGCAAACCTTGTCAGTTTGCCTGTGACTTTATAAGGGGAGTCCCTTCTTGACAGGTGCTCAGTGGCCTATCAAGGGATTCGGCATTAAGAAAGGGAGTGGGGGAAGGAGGCTACCGAAAGCCGATCCCTGCCTTTGCCTCCAATGCCTCCATGCTGCCCCACAGATCTGCGTCCAGGGATCCAGCAATCCAATTATGTGACTTTGATTGCAACACATTATTCTTCTCTGATTCCTCTAGTTTTTAATATGATTGTCCACTCAATTCTCCTCCAATCTTTGGCTGTCCACTTCTATGGCACTGTCTGTTCCAATGTAGCCATGCCATGGCTTGGAATGGGTTCTTCTCCTGTGTGCTGGTATATTGCAGGATTCTAACTTTGGCACTTTCCAATGCCATATCTGTAAACAATCTTTCTGCAATGTTATCAGTAAACACTGGATTTCCACGTGCATACTGATTACACATGGTTTCAAGTTTCTGCCACTAGCCCATATCCAATAACTCTTGTGTTGTAGGGGATCAAGTCAGCGATTAACCTCGAGTAGAAAGCAAGACATCCTAGAATCATTGATAGAATCCCTACAGTGCAGGAGGAGACTAATCGGCCCATTGAGTCTGCACCGACTCTCTGACAGAGTATCTTACCCAGGCTCTCTCCCCACACTATCTCCATAACGCTACACATTTACCATGGTTAATCCATCTAACCTACACCTCGTGGGACACTGAGGCAATTTACCATGGGCAATCCATCTAACCTGAAAATCTTTGAACTGTGGTCGGAAACCGAAACAACCAGAGGAAACCCATGCAGACAGGGGGAGAATGTGCAAACTCCACCCAGTCACCCAAGCCTGGAATTGAACCTAGGTCCCTAGTGCTGTGAGGTGGCAGTGCTAACCACTGTGCCACCTTGATTCAACATTTTGCCAGCATTCAGAAGTGTACCATGATTCAGTATTAAGGAGGCATGGAAACACAAAGTGAATTCCGGGACATTGTGAAGAGGATGGCAGAGAGAAAGCTGAGCAACATCAAGGAATGTTATTAATTAATGCATGTGCAAAGCAGGAACATAGTGAGGGGTTGAAATGACATAATGAACTAAATAAAGCTATGTTGTCTATTTCTTCTGCAGGAATTTTACATTATTCATTTTTGCAATTATTTAAAATTCTCAGGAAGTAATTTTATGGAACGGTGGAGAATGTAAATTATTCACAACGGAGAATATTATTATATAAGCAGAGGATTAGAACATGATTGATCTAGAATTCATGTACTTCTTGAAGTAATTTGCCATATTTTAATTATCTGTGATTTTTATCTTAACCTGCAGATGGTTTTGTAGATATCTAATAAATAGATTGGATCTATGTTTCTAAAGTATTCAGTTCATAGAATCCCTACAGTGCAGGAGGAGGCCATTTGGTCCATCGAGTCTGCACCGATCCCACCCAGGCCTTCTTCCCCTAACATCACATATTTACCCTGCTAATCCCCTGACACCAAGGTCAATTTAGCATGACCAATCAACCTAACCTGCACATCTTTGGACTGTGGGAACAAACCCACGCAGACAGGGGGAGAATGTGCAAACTCCACACAGACAGTGACTCGAGGCTGGAATTGAACTTGGGTCCCTGGCACTGTGAGGCAGCAGTGCTAAACACTGTGTCGTGAGTTGAACAAAGAAAACCAATAATAAAGTCTCACACTGACAAGTTCAGGTAAATCAAATCATCTGTGCAAATAGATTCAAATTAACTTGCAGGATGCAGGAACACGTACTTGAACATGGGCAACATTCTTACTTTTTTTAATCCCATAAACTGAGTTGATCGATGATGTTTTCCAACTGATGACTTAGCTGACACAATTAAAGCTTGCTCAATGAGAATACCTAATTTTGAACATCAATTCAAACTGCCTATTAGACTGGTCTTTAACACTTTAAATAATGGAGAACTCTTATTTATTGAATTTAGAATGTCACTAAAGTACCATACAAGTTAAATCTATCTTCTGTATAGTTTGTCCAAACTATCAACCAAGAAGAAACTTTGTTAAATACAAAGGTAAATCATTAGAAACTATTATATGGCTTTCTACTATCCTGGACACGTTATTCAAACAGATGAACAGATGTGTGTTCGTAAAGTAATGAAGTTGGATTATACATCCAGGAACTAAAAATAATAGATGCCTTGTACCAAAACATTTCTAAAATACAAAATGGGAGGTTATTAAATTTAGCTCTGGTTCATGCAGAAAATTTAAGAACCAGTTAACACTCACTCCTGAAAAACAAAATTCCACAGATGCCAAAAATCTGAAATACAAACAGAAAATGTTGAGGATACTTGCCAAGTCAGGCAGTATTCTGTTGAGGGAAAAACAGACTTAACAGTAAACTTTTATCAAAATTGAAAAATATTGTATTCATTGGAACTTGTATAGAGGAGCTCGAAATACCTGTTGGCTGAAAAATGGGATTAGTGGTTATGATCTTGATGTTGAGCCTGGAAGGTGCCTTATAGTAAAATATGGTTCCTCAATCTTTCATTCAACTTCATTGAGACCGTGTAGGAAGCTGAAGAGAGAGGTCAGGGTGGAAGTGGAACAGAGAATTAAAACTGCTACTAATGTAGGTCAGAGATACCTTTGCAGATTGAATAAAAATGTTCAGCAGAGCAATCAACCAATCTGCATTTGGTTTTCCCACTCTAGAATAGACCACATATGGTAACACCACTACTCCTGACCAGTAGAGAGATGATTGGATAATTCCTGTATCAATCATTCCTGCAGAGTGTACTGCTGGAGGTGGCTGGAATTGGCTTTTTAACATGTATTATTTTGTATGTAATTATCCTCCACCCACTGCATTTTGCTGGAATAATCACCTTGCTTTTAATTTGAAGATGTTACAGCAGGTTTGGACATAGGTTCTACTTGCTGTCATTTGTAGAGAATTTTCAAATAAACTCTGGAGACTGCTATAGTGCACTATTTAAGCAGACTGTTTAAACAGGGATCAAATTTGGAAGGTGTTGTAAACCAAAGAGTAAAGGCAAGGCAAGAAAGGTCCTAATATGGGAAATGATAAAGTGACCATGACAGAAAGTGAGACAGAGCACAAATCCAAGAGTACATCAGTAAATAAGGCTAGATTGACAAAGATATTAAAAAAGACAAAACTAAAGGCTCTGTATCTGAATGCATGTTGCATTCAAATCAAAACAAATGAACTGATATCATTAGAAATAAATAAGTATGATCTATAGCCATTCTTCTTTGGCAGTCTCTCAGTGTCGAGGATGACTTACTTCCACTCCGGGGAAGTTGGTTCTGCGGTGGCTGAATAGTCCAATCCTAGAGCCGCAGGCAGTGCCACAGGTTTGGCAGGTGGTGTTGATGAGGTGGCTGGGTTGGAAGCTCTGGATTCTGTGCCTCCTTCTGCTGTTAATGCTTGGCCTTCACGTGCTCCACCCAGTGGCACTCGAGATGATTGGCACCTTCTTGGCTGCTTCTTGTCCAATTTGTGTATTCTAAGACAAGCGATTCCCACTTTTCGATGGGGATGGTGCATTTGGGAGGCTTTCAAAGTGTCCTTGTAGAGTTTCTTTTGCCCTCCTAGTGATCACTTGCCATTGCGGAGCTCTGAGTAGAGCAATTGTTTCAGATGTCGTGTGTCGGGCACGTGGACAATGTGGCCTGCCCATTGCAGCTGGTCAAGTGTAACCAGTGCCTCGATACTGAGGATATTGGCCTGGGAGAGGACCCCAAGTTGGTATGCCTATCTTGCCAATATATTTGCAGCATTTTGCAGAGGCAACATTGGGGATATCTTTCCAGAGATTTGAGGTATCTGCTTTACATTGTCCATCTTTTTGAAGCATACAGGAGGGTGATAGAAGTTGGGTTGGTCTTGGTTCTAGCCTGAAGGTTGAATGGTTTCCCGCTTGTCCGATAGGTTAGCTCCATTCCAGCGGGGAGCTTCAAGGTGATGGTGGAGTGTTGCAGCGAGGAAGATGGAGAAGAGTATTGGTTTGATGATGCAGCCCCGTTTGATCCCAGTTTGTACTCGTATTTGGTCTGTGGTGGTTCCATTGGTGAGGATCACGGCTTGTATATGAACATAGAGCAGACAGAAAATGGTGACAAATTTCTGTGGGCAGCCGAATCTGAGGAGGGTGTTCCACAATCCCTCATGTTGACAGAGTCGAAGCCTTTGTGAGATTGAAGAAGGCTATGTTCAGAGGTTGCTCCCTGCATTTTTCCTGGACTTAGCACAAGCTGGTGATCATGTCCATTGTGCCTCTTGATGGGCAGAAGCCACGCTGAGACTCAAGGAGGAGCTCTTCAGCCACGAGGCGGCGGCGGTTGAAGAGGATTCTGCGGATGACCTTTTCCATGATGGAGAGCAGGGAAATCGCTTTGTAATTTCCACAGTCAGATCTGTCACCTTTGTTGAAGATGGTCACAATTAAAGCATCACTGAGATCTCCTGGCATGTTCCCTTCCTTCTAGATAAGGATGATGAGGTTGTGGATTCTTATCAAGAGTGCCGCTTCGCCGCATTAATATTTCAGCTGGGATTCCATCTGCGCCGGAGGCCTTCTTGTTTTTCAGCTGTTGAACGACTTTTTCGACCTCACAGCGAGCTGGGGTTGCCCTGAGATGGTGGCAGGTAGCATGATGCGGGATAGTGTCAAGGGCACTTGTGTTGAAGGATGTGTCTTGATTGAGGAGGGTCCTCAAAGTGCTCTCTCCCGCAGGCGTTGACTGCCTCTCTGTCTTTGATGAGCACCTCTCTGTTTTTGGTTCTCAGTGGGGTGGGTCTCTGGATGCTCAGAACACAGATGGTTTTAATTGTGCTGAAGAAGCCGTGTACATTGTGGTTGTCGGTAAGTTGCTGAGTCTCCTGCACTCTTTCCACCCACCATCTGTTCTTTAGGTCGCAGGTTCTTTGTTGCACCTCAGCTGTATGATCTTATAACCATTACGGAGATATGGTTACAGGATGACATAGATTGGAATCTGAATAGTGAAGGGTATATGACATTTAGGAAAGACAGGAAGTTAGAAGGTAGAGAGATAGCTTTGTTAATTAATGATGGTATAAACACATTAGATAAGTATCACCCAAGTTTGGTAAACCAGGATGAAGAAGCGGGTTTGGGTTGAGGTAAGAAATGATAAAGGCAAGAAGTCACTTGTGGGATTGGTGCACATACATACCCCCTAATTTTAACGACAGCAGTAACATAGAGTATAAAGGAAGAGATGATAGGGGCTTTTCAGAAAGATACAGCAATAATCATGGGGGACTTCAAAGAACAAAGCACAGGAGCAGGCCCTTTGGTCCTCCAAGCCTGCACCGACCATGCTGCCTATATGAACTAAAAAAATGCCTACCCTTCCGGGGAACATAGCCCTCTATTCCCATCCTATTCATGTATTCATTTAGACCCCCCTTAAAAGTCACTATCGTATCTGCTTCCACTACTTCCTCCGGCAGTGAGTTCCAGGCACCCACCACCCTCTGTGTAAAACACTTGCCTCGTACATCTCCCTGAAACTTTGCCCCTCACACCTTAAACCTATGCCCCCCTAGTAATTGACTCTTCCACCCTGGGAAAAAGCTTCTGACTATCCACTCTGTCCATGCCCCTCATAATCTTGTAGACTTCTATCAGGTCGCCCCTCAACCTCCGACGTTCCAGTGAGAACAAACCAAGTTTTTCCAACCTCTCCTCTTAGCTAATGCCCTTTACACCAGGCGACATCCTGGTAAATCTTTTCTGTACCCTTTCCAAATCCTCCACATCCTTCTGGTAATGTGACGACCAGAATTGAACACTATATTCCAAGTGCGGCCTAACTAAGGTTCTATAAAACTGCAACACGACTTGTCAATTTTTAAACTCAATGCCACGGCCGATGAAGGTAAGCATGCCGTATGCCTTCTTGACTACCTTCTCCACCTGCGTTGCCACTTTCAGTGACCTGTGTACCTGTACACCCATATCCCTCTGCCTATCAATACTCTTAAGGATTCTTCCATTTACTGTATATTTCCCATCTGTGTTAGTCCTTCCAAAATGCATTACCTCACATTTGTCCGGATTAAACTCCATCTGCCATCTCTCTGCCCAAGTCTCCAACCGATTTATATCTTGCTGTATCCTCTGTCGGTCCTCATCGCTATCGGCAATTCCACCGACCTTTGTGTCGTCCACAAACTTATTAATCGAACCAGCTACATTTTCCTCCAAATCATTTATATACATCACAAACAGCAAAGGTCCCAACACTGATCCCTGAGGAATGCAAGTAGTCACAGCCCTCCATTCAGAAATGCACCCTTCCATTGCTACCCTCTGTCTTCTATGACTGAGCCAGTTCTGTATCCATCTTGCCAGCTCACCTCTGATCTCATGTGACTTCACCTTCTGTACCAGTTCAATTGACATATGGACAGAAAAAAATCAGATGGGCAAAGGTACTGTTGATAAAGAGTTCACAGAATGTTTGTGGGATAGTTTCTTAGAACAGCACACTCTGGTGTCAATTAGAGGGCACTAAACCTGGTAGTGTGCAACAAAATAGAATTAATCGATAACTTCATAGTGAAGTCACACCTAGGTAGCAGAGGTCATAATATGATTGAATTTTATATTCAGTTTGAGGGAAAGAAGAGTGGGTCCAATAATAGTATTTTAAACTTAAATAAAGGCAATTACAAGGGTATAAAAGCCCAAGTGAATTGGCATATGAGGTTGAAAAAGAGGGCAATAAATATGTAGCGGCAGCCATTTAAAGGGATATTTTGTAGTACACAGAATAGACATTCCAATAAGAATAATTCCAAGAGGAGGGCCATTTGTTGGTAACTAGTTAAAGACAATATCAAACTTAAAGAAAAAACAGATAACTGCAGAAAAGGGTGACAAATCAGGGGATTGGGTGGAATATAAAGAACAGCAAAGAATGACAAAAAGATTAATAAGGAGGGAAAATTAAGGGTGTGAGAGAAAGCTATTTGGAAATCAGGAGTTTCTATGGATATTTAATTAAGAATAAAGAAAGTGAGCATTGGTCTCTTGAAAGTTTGAGCCTGGGCAATTAATAATGGAAAATAAGGATATGGCAGATGAATTCAACAGGAATTTGGTGTCTGTCTTTTCATTATAAAGCAGGCTTGTCCAAAGCATGGCCCATGGGTCGGATGCAGTTGGTGAAGCCCATGTATGCCATGGGTGGCACGGTGGTACAGTAGTTAGCACTGCTGCCTCACAGCACCAGGTTTGATTCCCGGATTGGAACAATGCCAAATGAGCAGTGACCGGGTTCCGGAGCCAGGGGAAGAAATGAACTGGGGCCACGTTGAGGAGACACTTGCTGCGAAGTCCGTGTGAGAAAGTGTGTGTTAGTGTGGATGAGAGAGTTAGTGAGTGGCCATAGGAGACAGAGGGTAGGTAAACTGGGGTTGTTCTCCCTGGAAAGACGGAGAATGAGGGGAGATCTAATAGAGGTGTACAAGATTATGAAGGGGATAGATAGGGTGAATGGTGGGAAACTTTTTCCCAGATCAGAAGTGACGATCACGAGCTCAAGGTGAGAGGGGCGAAGTATAACTCAGATATTAGAGGGATGTTTTTTACACAGAGGGTGGTGGGGGCCTGGAATGCGCTGCCAAGTAGGGTGGTGGAGGCAGACACGCTGACATCATTTAAGACTTACCTGGATAGTCACATGAGCAGCCTGGGAATGGAGGGATACAAACGATTGGTCTAGTTGGACCAAGGAGCGGCACAGGCTTGGAGGGCTGAAGGGCCTGTTTCCTGTGCTGTACTTCTTTGTTCTTTGAGTGTGTTATGTGAGATTGATAATGTTTTAGTTTGTGAGGGAGCGTGCATAAGTGTGTGATCATTAGTGTGAGGGTAAGTGTGAGTGTAATTTTGAGAGAGTAAGTGTTAGTGTGAGGGTGAGAGAGTTAGAGTGTTATGTGAGAGTGATAGGGTTTTAGTTTGAGAATCAGTGTGTGTAAATGTGAGTGAATGTTAATCTGAGAGTATAAGTGTGAGAGTATAAATGTGAAAGTGTGAGAATTAGAGTGTTGGGGTGGGGGTTTCCAGCTTCGCTCGCCCCGAAACCACCGTGCCACCCATTCTAACGCCTATTCTAGTTGTGCTTTCAAAGTATTAAATCATTGTAACATGTGTTTTTTTTGGGTAGTAAAGCATTCACTGTGTCATTTTGCACAATCAGATTTGTGTAAGATTGCATGCAGACTAGTGCAGTGGGACAGCTATAGTGACAGTACAGCTACAATAACCTTGCATTGCACTTCTTTAATGTGCAAATTAGACAGTTAAACCTTTTAAACAGTCTATTTTGGCAGAATCTAAATGCTCCAGATGCAATTTCAGAGATGCAGATCACAAAGCACCATTTTGAATGACATTTTTAAGGCTCTGGAGGAGAAGGTGTGTGCTCTCAGGGAGTAACAGCAGAAGATGAAACTATCAGGCAGCAGATGAGGATCAGGGGTATGGCTCTGAAGTAAACAGCAAATGTAAGCCATCTGCACAAATGATAATAGATAATTTAGAATGAATGCAGGTCTCAGCTGGCACTGAACATGGACTCAGATACAGAAGGCTCTACCACAACAATTTGTTTTTACACAGTAATAAAATGTCCCACGGTTCTTCACAGGAATGTTACCAAATAAAATTTGTAACTACTCAAGGAGACATTCGAGTGGATAACCAAAAATTAGCACAAAGAGGAAGGTTTTAAGAAGGTCTTCAAAGGATGAAAACAAGTCAGAGGCAGAGCGGTTTTAAGAGGGAATTCCAGAGCATAGTGACCAGGCAGCTGAATGCGTGTCAACCAATGTTGGAACTATTGAAATCAGGGAACCTCAAGAAGCCAGAATTAGTACAGGTATAGTGGAGCATTGTAGAGATGGAGATGGAGAGATAGAGAGGGACAAAAGCATGGAGAAATTTAAAAACAAGGGCAAGAATCTCTTAGGAAGTACATACCATAAGATCTCCTATAATCAAAATACAGAGAGATCATTTGGAATCCTTGCAGCAATGTGGTAGACTTATTTCTTTGGCAATTTACTCAGGAATAGTAGATTATGTAATCAGGCATTATGTTCCAAGGAATAGTACAGCATGCTAGCCCGAGGAGTAACAGCTGTGAACTTGTAAGCATCATTTCTGATATTTGGAATTATCTTTTGGGGAGGTAGGTGCAGTGCAGGGCAAATTCAACTCAGCTGTCGGAGTTATGATTTGCAATATGCTGCAGAACATTTTTCTTTAAAGAAGTCAAAGTTAGCTCTGTTCAATACATAGAAGGTATCATTAAAAGTGTGCTTCAAAGATCTGTTGGGCAAAGTGATTATCTTACAGTGTTCTAAAAAAACATAAACAAGACAACCAACAATAAGAAAGGAGAACATTACAAAGCGGAGTAGGGGTAGACCATGCAGACCATGAATCCAGCTCCATCATTCAATAGGATCACAACTTAACTTCTATATCAACTCAACTTTCCTACTCCATGCTTATAAGATTTAAATCCCCGAGTGGACAAAAATCTATCAATATGTCTTCAATATATTCAATGACTAAGTACCAATAGCTCTCTGACGTAGCGTATTCCAAAGATTCATAGTTTTTCAAGGTGACATATTTCTCCTTAAGATAATCTCTGTGGAACTGACAGTTTACACTTATCTTTTTACCTTAATGTTATGGTTATTTGTGGGATCAGAACATGTTGAGATAAAACAGCTTTCTGCTAAGTAGGGATGCATCGTGTAAATTAGCTGATGAAAAAAACTTTCTGCTTAAGGTTAAGGGACTGATGTAATGTGCAACTTTTACACATTACATTCACCTGAAAAAAACAAAAGGAGGGCAGAGATTTTGGTATGAAATTATTGAACTCAATGTTCAATCTAGAAGACTGTCAAAGACTTAGTCGAAAGATGAGGTGCTGTTTCTTGAGCTTACATTGAGATCCACTGGAACGCTGCAAGAGACTGGGGGAAAGAGGTCAGCATGAAAGCAAGGTGGAGGATTAAAATGGCAGGCCGCTGGAAGCTCGGAGTCATGCGTGCAGACTAACTGAAGAATGAAAATGGTCGTGCACTCTGTGTTTGGTCTCCTCAATGTAGCAGTGAGTAGTGAATATAATATACTAAATTAAAAGAAGCATACGTAAGTCACTGTTTCACCTGAAAAAAGTGGTTGGGCCATGGATACCATGGATAGAATAAAAAATACATGTGCTTACATGGAAAGGTGGATATGGAAAGGAGCTGCTGGGGTTGACTGAGACATCACAAATTGTGCCTTTAGAGTGCTGAAATGGAAGGGGAAGATGTGGTTGATGGTGGCGAAAATTGCAGAGGGTAATCCATTAAATATGGAAGATGGTAGGGTGGAACATGAGGACAAGAGAAGCTCTAACATGGTTCAGGGAGGGAGGGAGAGGGGTGAGAGCAGAAGTGCAAGAAATGGAATGGACATTATTGAGAGCCTGGTCAACTTCGATGGGTTGTTTAAAGGAAAAGGAAGACATATTAGAAGTAATGGTATGAAAGATTGTATCATTAGAACAGGTACGACTGGGGAATGTAATGCTCTTGCAGGAAATAGAGTGTGAAGACGTGTATTCAAGGTAATTCTGGAGTTTAGTGAATAATAGCCTATTCTTGGAAATGGAGATGGAGATATTGAGGATGGCAAGACAATAGTCAGAGATGGGCTATGTGAAGGAGAGAGAAGGGTGGAACTTGGAAGCAAAGTTGATTACATTTTCCAATTCTGGGTGAGAACAGGAAACTGCACCATTACAATTATCAATGTGCCGGAAAAAATGGTGAGGAAAGGGGCCTGTGTAAGACTGGAACACAAAGAACATTCTATATAGCCCCAACAAAAGGGAGGCATGGCTAGGACACATGCAGCGGTGGGGTGAGAGTGACTGCATTTAATATTAAAGTAAGGAGTGTGACATCAAGGAGCCCTAACAAAACTGGAGTCAGTGGGAATCGGGGAAAACTCTCTGATGGTTGGATCCATATGTAGCACAAAGGAAGATGGTTTTGGTTTTTGCAGATGTCATCTGAGCTCCTGGACATCAGTGCAGGAGTTCCTAGGCTCTTCCACTGCTTCATCAATGACCTTCCTTCCACCAGAAGTGGGGATGTTCGCTGATAAATGCACAATCTTCAGCACTCATGACTCCTCAGATACTGAAGCAGTCCATATCCAAATCTAAGACAAAGCAACCTGCTTGATTTGCATTCTTTCCACAAACATCCAGTGGCGCACAGCAGCAGTAGTGTGTACTACTTACAAGATGCAGAATCACAGAATTGTTGCGGTGCAGAAGGCGGCCATTTCGCCAATTGTGTCTGCACCAGCTCTCCAAACAAGCATTATGACTTAGTGCCATTCCCCTGCCTTTTGCCCGTACCTCTGCACATTGTTTCTCGTTTATTCTCACATCACATTTCCTTCTTTTGCAATGCAGGAATTCACCAAGACTCCTTAGACAAAAACTTCCAAAGCCACGATTGCTACTATCTAGAAAGATAAGGGCAGCAGATACAACGGAACGTGGAAGTCTCTTCCAAGGCACTCCCTATACTGACATGAGAATATATCACCTTTCCTTCACAGTTGCGGGGTCAAAATCTTGGAACTCCCTCCCAAACTGCACTATGGGTGTACCTACATCAAATGGATTGCAGCATTCAAAAAGGCAATAATCACCAGCTTCTGAAGCATAATCATGGATAGGCAGTGATGCTGACTAAGTCGGTGAAATACACATCCCTTGAATGAATGAAAATAAAAGTATACAAAGCAACACCTTTTATTTAGAGAAAGTGAATAGAATTAAAAATGAAGTTGTTCAATGTGAAAATAAGTTCAGCCAGGTGGTGGCAGATAGAGGCTGATTGGATCTCCAGGAAGAAGCAAAGACTACTTATACTGACCTGGTGGGGGATGGTATGTCGAAACATTGAATGCCCAAGTGTCAAAGAGTTTGTGTTCGACCTCTGTAAGGTTTGTCAAATGACAAAAGTGACGGAGGGAAGCAGATAATATGAGACAGATAACATCATGCTGGCAATTCACAATGAAAAAATCAACAGAGGGCAAGGGGCCCGAGGAAGGGATCCAGGTGGAAGGAGAATACTTGAGAAGGTAAAAAGGTCCAATGTATAGTGGAGGACCTCTGGCCAAAAACGTGGACTTGAAGATGAAGGCAATGGAAGAAGAATCCAGTGTCATGCCCAACTTGAAATTCATCAAGATGGGAGTGTAAGGTAATGAAGTTGCGGCCTTTACCAAAGACAGATTGTTTAAGGTCAGAGAGGGGAAAACCAGAGGGCCTTGTGAATGCAAGGCAAATGGCAATATTAGAAGAAGGGATGGGGTCAGAGGGAAGTAGAGAGGTGGAAGGTTTTGGCAGGGTGTTGCTACTCATGAGTTGTTGAAATTCTCCTCAAAAGGAAGAAAATTGGTTTGTTGTTAAAGTGTCACATGAGACATAAGGATGAAATGAAAGAGCAGATAAGGACAGCTTCGAGATAGAGTGAATCGGTGCTGCTTAAGAAAGAGATCAAGGACATGCATATAATGATGCATGGCATAAAGTGTGGAACTCAAGGTGCAGCAACAACAGTGGTTTGAGGAACTATTCTGGAGGCAATTTGTTTGTTTTAAATACGTTAAATATGATCAGTGAGAATTTGGAGGACAAGGACCAAAAGAAGCAGCAGACACTTCTAATGCTGTTACTGCAACTTAAAATTTAAACATGCCTTTTCAAAAGCACCATGCACAAGGCAGACATCTCAAGATATCTTCAAATGCTGATTACTACAGGCTGAACTACGCTTACGCACAGAGCCCGGGATTTTCTGTTTCTTTTTATTTTATCGAGTGGGAGATCATAAGATGGTGAGCAGAATTCCTGTGTCTGTATTAACATTGATTTTTTTACAGGGGAAATAATTAGCAGGAATGGTGGCGCAATGGTTAGCAGAGCTGCCTCAAAGTAGCAGGGACCCGGGTTCAATTCCAGCCTCGGGTCACTGTCTGTGTGGAGTTTGCACATTCTCCCCTTGTTTGCCTGGGTTTCCTCCAGGTGCTCCGGTTTCCTCCCACAGTCCAAAGATGTGGGTTAGGTTGATTGGCCATGCTAAATTGACCGTAGTGTCAGTTGGATTAGCAGGGTAAATATGTGGGGTTATGGGAATAGAGCCTGAGTGGGATTGTGGTCGGTGCAGATTCAATGGGCCAAATGGCCTTCTTCTGCACTATAGAGTTTCTATGATAATACAGTGCTGTATTTTCATAGAATCATAATCTTAGAATCTTACAATTAAAATGTCTTCTACTTAAACCATCCATGTTTGAAATGGACAGCACTTATACTGGTCAAAAAGTTTCAACTATCATCCATTAGTATTAACATCAATTTCAAATTTGCCAGTTATGGTGTCTTAAGTGCTCGGTGTACTTTGGGAAGACACTTTAATGTTTGTTAATTTATCTCATACTCTGAAAATTGAGGCTTGGATTTTCTGCTTAATTAGCACCACATTAAATCAGTCTGGAATGCGCTGTCCCTTTAATTAAGTTGTCTTCAACATGCATTTATAGTATGTTGGAAAGCAACAGTTGTTGCTGATATTCTTCGGGCCAAGGTTTTACTTGTTACATGATCGTGTTTAATCTGCACAAGTGTGAAGTAATTAATGCTCTTAAATGACTGTACTAATATATTGTTTATTTCCTACCATTCCCATTAGATCTATATAAAATTATATCCACATTAATTTTGTATGTTCTTATTATAATGTGGTGGTACTATGGAAATTTACAATTTTCACAAATTATAAACAGTATGAATTGGAAGAAATCTGCTTAATTTTGTTGTATCTTTGAGAGAAGTGATTCTCATCTCCTATAAAGTCTGTCAAACATTACACAGATCATCGTGCACAGTGGGGATACTCGTGCACCAGCTATAGACAGTGGAGTTTGTAAGTGAAATGTCATAAGAGGATATTCTCAATGTTCCAAATATTGACTTCAGTAATGTTCTTCGTTTTTTTCCTTACGTGGGGTATTTAATGAAACTGGATTAAAGACCAATTTGAGGGTTACCGAATGGAACATTAAAAACAGATTAAGACAACGCCGACAAGTGAAATAACTCCCACAAGGCCGGTGTCCCTTCACCAAATCCAGATTTATTTACATTAGTTAGTAATACTCAGATAGGTACTTCCCCATACAGAGTATATACCCTGAGTGCTGGGAACCCAGACTCCATATTATATCCTCTGCAGAACTCCTGGATTGGACAGCATTAACTCAATCAGGGAGCTCATAGTCTAACAGGTTCACCTCATGGACCTTGTTAAAGTTATTACAACAAATATTTAATAAAATACAGCTTAATCTCATGTGGCATGGCACTAGGTCTTACAGGGTGAACGATAATTGTACAGAGGCTCACAGGCGACAATTTAATCTCAATTTTAGACCTTACATCCTATCCTTATTTTTGTAAATACTTTGATTTGTCATTGACTCAAAGTGTCAACGTGCACTTAGAAGCAGAGCTGATTGGTGCTCTGGTGTATAGGCTAAGAAACTGGGACTTTTAAAAACGTACAGTGTCGTGAGGTTAGGGGGTTATAATTATTATGAGACAAGTTTAGGTAGGCAGTTCTGTTTGTATTATAAATGCAGATGTAGGAATTGATAACGAGAAAAATTGACAGGAAGTGCAAGCAGAGGTTTACTATGTGATTAGGATATAAAGTAAGTGTAATGTACCTACTTATATCTGGCAGGTATACATTTAATCATAGAAATCATAGAAAGAATCATAGAAACCCTACAGTGCAGGAGGAGGCCATTCGGCCCATCGAGTCTGCACCGACCACAATCCCACCCAGGCCCTACCCCCACATATTTACCCGCTAATCCCTCTAACCTACGCATCTCAGGACTCTAAGGGGCAATTTTTAACCTGGCCAATCAACCTAACCAGCACATCTTTGGACTGTGGGAGGAAACCGGAGCACCCGGAGGAAACCCATGCAGACATGAGGAGAATGTGCAAACTCCACACAGACAGTGACCCGAGCCGGGAATCGAACCCGAGACCCTGGAGCTGTGAAGCAGCAGTGCTAACCACTGTGCTACCGTGCCGCCCCTGTGCTACCGTGCCGCCCCGATTCGACTGAAATCATTGACAGAATTATGACAAGAACTAACATCAAAACATAAAATAAAGAAATTCCGAATCTTGCATTTCAATAAATAAAGCTGAATAAGAACCACCAAGTCATTTTAAAAATCCTGTTAACGTAATAAACTGTTCATTACATTTAGGAGCCAAGAAACAATACATGAAGCATAAGCATTTTTCAACACAACATGGGTATTGAAAATTTCGGACTTAGTGTAACCAATTTGGAACTAAAAAGTGCTGTCAATTATGGTGTGTTTTTGCAAGGACAGAAAAATATGTCATCATAAGTATCCCTTAAATGGCAGCTATGACCACTACAAATATTGATAGAGAAATATTGCAATATAACGGTATTCTTGATAAAATGTAGCTTTTATTGCCATTTCACACACCAAGGAAACCAAGTTCTAACTTTATCTGTTAAATGTAGTAATCACATTGTATGATATAGGTGAAATGCTTCAGTAATTAATTTATATTATAGACACAAAGGCACATGGGAACGGAGATTAGCATTTTAAGGCCATTAGGACTTTTCTAAAATCAATCCTATTACAAGCACAGACATCAAATTTAGTAGATAGAAAATGTAGGGGGAAGCACAGAATAATGTCTTACACTCAAGTATTCAAATAATAAAATCTGAAAGTAATCCTGTGAAAACAATTCAAATTAAAATTAGGGCAGCACGGTGGCACAATGGTTAGCAGTGCTGCCTCACAGCTCCAGGGACCTGGGTTCGATTCCCAACTTGGGTCAGTGTCTGTGCGGAGTTTGCGCATTCTCCCCGTGTCTGCGTGGGTTTCCTCTGGGTGCTCCGGTTTCCTCTCACACTCCAAAGATCTGCAGGTTAGATCGATTGGCCATACTAAAGTGCCCCTTTTGTCCCGGGATGCGTAGGTGAGAGGGATTAGTGGGGTAAATATGTGGGGTGACGGGGATAGGGCCTGGGTGGAATTGTTGTCAGTGCAGACTCAATGGGCCGAATTACCGCCTTCTGCACTGTAGGGTTTCTATGATTCTATATAGCACTGGTGGTCTAATTTTAAAACCTTACAGATAACTCAACAAGGCATGACACCATGAATACATATCATTGAACTTTGGCAGGAAACAAATAATGGAATATTTCCTTCCTCCCACTAGCGATGTGTAGTTTTTTTCCAGTTCCCTCCAAGATATTTCAAATTCCATTCTCCAATTATCTCTGCACTATATTGTATCAGTAGGCGTTGTTCCTCAGACCTTCTCCTCTATGAATGATGATTTTTGAATATGACGCACCACCAATCTCTAGATATGGAAATAATTTATTCTCCAATCACATTCTTAGCAGCTAGCATTATAGTGGTTTGGTAACATTTTCACTGACATGTGAATAGTTAGTTTTTCAATACTGCCCAGTTTATTTTTGGTGGGTAAAGCTGTGTGGAGGAAGTGTGCAGCACAATGGTCTTTAGGCTTTTGGGTTTTGAAAGCTACTTTTGTTTTTAATATAACATTTATATATTTCTACTTCACTACTTTCTGGGAGAGCAGACCTGCATTTTGCCATCTAGTGGAGTCAACTGTCTCACGGATGTAAAAGTGCTGACAAATATGATGTAAAACAGGGGCAAAACAGTGATTAAACTTCAAAAATAACTAGTTGGTCATGAACTGCCTTAGGACATCCTGAGGGTTTAAATTGATGTTCTTTGTTTCATCCATTTTTCAAAATGTTTGGGGTACACAGCTGAAAAATTTATCAATTGCATTTGATCAGTGCAGAATTTGACTCATTGGGCAGCAAATATTGGATGAAGTCAACCTTCACTAATGATAGCCAAAAAAATTATATAAAATCTATTCAAATAAATGGTTCATTCGTAAAATATTGGCAAATCTTAGAGGGTACTAGGTAAAGCTTTTATGGAATGGGTTTCGTGTGTGCAAGGCTTATGAACAGAGCAGCTGTTCTGTTAAAAATTAATTCGCAGATGCAGCTCTTGGGAACAACATGACAGATGTGATGCTAGACAGAGAAAGGCTTGTGATACGCAAGATCAAAAACAGAACAGGGAAAACATTAAACTGTAACGTGCATTAAAAATGCCAGTTAGTTCAATATTTCATGTAAGAGTAGCATATTAATCCCTACCGAAGAGCAGTTTCAGTAGAAATCTACACGTCCAAGTTCTTCACATGAGAAATCTGCATCATAATCAGAATTGATTTTTGGCAAAAAGCAGCCAATTACACATACTGTTGACACTTTGAACCTCTGAATTTAAACTTACCATTCATTAATTAAAACACAGTATTATCTACATGACTACACAAAACTGTAAATTTAGCTGATTTATTACTGATGTCACGGTTGAAGCTACTGGTATAATACTCCTTAATTTTAAAAGATTGCAATGGGCAAAAGGCATGCCCTAATTTAAGAACAGCATTGCCCCATCAAAAGTGTGTTACAGACATACAGCAATATGAATAAAAAACTTGCTTTAAAGTATCGACTTCTTTGTTGTACAGTGTGACAATGTGATTGCAGATTTACCAAGGTTGGAATTAAATATTCCAAGATAACTTTATTGTTAGAAGAGATTGGCAAAATGGAAAAGCAGGGAGGTTTGCTCTGAATATGAAGGTTGGGGTAAAGATAGAAGGGAGAAAGAATCTTATCTTGGAAAACCCAGCCATAGACACAGGGTAGACACTGCTAACAAACAAGAGACAGAAAACGCTGATGAGAGTAGCTTATAGACCCCTCTCCCCCCAAATGGTAATGATTGTATCAGGCAGAGTATAAAATGGGAATTTAGAGCTGCATATAATAGCGATAATGGGAGACTTTAATCTTCACATGGACTGGGTAAAGGCAAATTTGCAGAATGATGTGGAGGGTAAGTTCATGAAATGAATTCCAAGACAATTTCCTAGATCAACATATTAAGGAACCAACTGGGGAACAAGCTATTTTAGATCTAGTTTTGTACAATGAGACATGATTAACTCATAACTCTTATAGTAAAGGAACCTCTGGGAAAAGTAATCATAATATGTAATATTTCATATTGAGTTTGAGAGTGCTTTATTTAAACCTTAGACTAAGATCTTAAATGTGAACAAAACAAACAATGTTGGTGAGGGGCGGGTTCGCTAAAATAGATTGGGAAACTACATTAAATAAAATAATGGCAAACAATCATTAAATCAAAATTTGCAACAAATATATATATCCCACAAGAAAAGTGGTCCAAGTGTAGCAAACAAGAAAATAAATTAAAGGTAGCAATAGACCACAGGAAAAGGTTCACAATGTTGCTCAAAACAGTGGTAAACCAAGAACTTGGGAGGATTTTAATATTCAACAAAGCCTGGTTCAGCAAGCGCGACAAAAAAGATAAAACAGGAAATTAATGTAAACTTGCAAGAAGTATAAAAACAGACAAAGGTTTGAACATGTAAAGTTTCAAAAGTAAACAGTGGTCCCTTCAAGGGGTGTTTTGTGGCACAATGGAAGCACCCCTCCCTACCTCTGAGCCAGAAGCTCAGGCTCGAATCCCACTCCAGGACTTGACGGCCATGGACCATAACGTCATAATATGGTCAAACAGATTGATTATCAATTTACAAATCCTGCCAAAATGCCTATGGCAGGTGATGAGCAGGAGAGTTTCCTGGTCAGTCAGAACCTACAGTGGGCAACAGCGAACTACTGTAGTACCTTGTCAGTCAGGTATAACAATGAGCCAATACATGGTTGCCAACGCCCTCTTAGAACATGGTACCTGAAGAAAGAGAGAGAGAGAGAGAAAAAGATAGAGAGACACACACAGACAGACACAGGATAAATTATAATGGGGAATAAGGAAATGGCAGAGACATTAAACAGATAAGGTGAATATGCCTTTATGGTAGAAAACACATTCTGGAAGCAATAGGAAACTAAGGGTCTAGTGAAAACGAGTGACTTAAGGATATTGGTAAAGAAAAGTTAATGGGACTGTAACAGGATAAATCCCCTGTGCCTGATAGCCTACACTTTAAGGTTTAAAAAGAGGTGGCTACAGAGAAAACCATACATTGGTTTTCCCTACATTCTACACCAGTCCCCATGAATTGGAAAGCAGCAAATGCAACCTGCTATTCCTGGAAGGAGGGAGTGAGAAAATGGAAAGTATCCAGTCTGTTAGCCTGACATCAGTTACCATAGAGAAAATGTAAGAATCTATTATTAGGGATATGATAACAGGGCACTTAGAAAATCATAATATGATTGGGCAGAGTCAAAACAGAGTTATGAAAGGGAAATGGTGATTGACAAATCTTTAGAGCATTCTCAGGATGTAACTAGTAGGATGGAAATGGGGAAGTCAATGGATGTAGTGAATTTAGATTTTCAAAATGTAAGCAACAAGCTGTCACAATATTAGGGTTGATGGGATTGAGTAATATTTTAGCATGGATTGAGGATTAGTTAATGGACATAAAGCAGGGGTAGGAATAAATGGATCAAAATGTAATTAATTAATGGGATACAACAAATTGTATGTTAGACATCATTAAAAAGGGTGTAAGAGAAAATAAATCTTACTATCATTATAGAGGGCCTTGATGAGACCACACCTGAAATAGTACATTCAATTTTTGTCTCCTTACCAAAGGAAGGATATACTTGCCTCAGATGGAGTACAAGGATAAGTGCTTGGGCCTCATTTACTTACAAATTATATCAATGACTTAGATGAGGTGATTGTGTACAATGTCCAAGTTTGCTGATGATACAAATTAAATGTGAAAGAGGGCCGACTAACGTGCAAGTACAGTAAGCAATTAAGAAAGCAAATAGTACATTAGTCTTTGTTACCAAGGAATTGGAGAATTAGAGTAAAGAAGTCTGTTGTAAAGGAAGCGACCCATTTCATGAAGAAATTAAGGAGTTAATTGAATTAATAGAAGTTGGGAAAATAAAGTATACTGTGCAACATTTGAACTAGTGCCAAGCAGCTAGTGAAAAAAAAAACTACACAGCAGTGTGGGGATTACTGTTGGAAAAAAGCCAAATACTTGTGATAGAAGTTAGATGATAAGGGCACAAAGACCCTCAAAGATTCAGTTAAAGGCATCTAAAAACAATCGATGAGACTTATTAAAAATGTTTTTGTGGTATACAATGGACAATATTAGCCTGTTTCAATGAGCCACAAACACAAACTTCATGCCTTAAAAAAGCCAATCATAAAGTCATCTTTAGGACAAAAAGGGTCAAGTTCATCATCAACTCTCCTTAACGACTGAGACGAAAGACACCCTAAAGAAATAATATAATCTTCTTCAATCAATATTTATTTGAATATTCAATCATTAATTAAGGTGGAATTAGATATTGTATGTAAATTTAAAGTGCAAAGGTGATGTTATAATCAGCTTTGATTGACGATAGCTTACACTCTCAGGGAATGCAGTACTGAATATGTATTTCTCTTAGAATGGTCACTATCAGTATAGTGAAGTGTTTGTCTTTAAGTACCATATATTTTATTATATAGTAATCTATTGATTTGTATAATCAATATTCACAAGCACGTATAAAAGAGTTGTAGGAATTTCACGGAAAACATTCTAAGTGCCAAACGAGCGTGACAACGGGAGAGAATCGCGCTGACCTTTTGGGCGAGCACCCAATGCCATTGTACAGTACTTAGTATTTTAAAAGGCCCAAATTCTGTTCCATTGGCAGTGCCAGGGTGCCCATTGGGCAGTGCCAGGCCCTGACCACCTGGGGGACTTCAATGGCCTCCAGTCCCACCGGCAAGGCCATCACATCTGGTCTCTGCTAATGGAGACCATACGTGATCAATGCCAGTAAGATCATGAGAGGCAAGAAACCAGGCACAATTCAGATTTTTTGCCTCTCCAGTTATCTTGCTGGCTGGCCTCGCCAATCGACCGGCAGAAGTGGCCAGCAAGATTGCACCTGTATTCTCATACTTATATCCTCACAAGCCCATACACAGATAATAGTATCCCAGAATTCTTAAGTTAGGATTCTAAGTGCTGATATCGGCAAGCTTAAAAATAGTTGTTTCTGTTATAATATACCTGTAGCTACATTCTACCCTGAGATAATTTTGCTAGTTTAGAACTCCTAGGAAGGAGGACATTTACATTCTAGGATCCAGTCTACAGCTAGTAAAGCTGACTAAATTCCTTTAATGATCTGAAATTCCTCTCAGTTGAGGTTTTAAGCTATAAGTTTTGACTGGGTAGGTTTACCTTGCTCGGGAATGAAGATAGTAGAACAATTAACATTACTATACTTATACAGAGCCTTGGTGAAATCATACCTGGAGATACTGTGTACAGTTCTGGCCTCCTTACCAAAGGACGGATAGGCTTGCGTAAAAAGTGCACCACAGGTTCAGTACGGTAATTCCCGGGGTGAGTGGATAGTTCTATCAGGAGTGATTGAATAGACTATGTCTATATTCCTTAGAGTTTGGAATAATGATCACATGGAAACATACTGCTGCAAAGTATACAAGGGGCTTAAACAGGGGAAATGTCAACATGACATTTCCCCCGGCTGGAGACCCTACAGCTAGGGATCACAGTCTTAGAATGAGGGGGCAGCCATTTAGGGCTGAGATGAGGAGAAATTTCTTCACTCAAACAATTGTGAGTTTTTAGAACACATTACCCCAGAGAGCTGTAAAGGCTTAGTCATTAAGTATATTTAAGTCAGAGATTTTTGGATACTAAGGAAATCAAGGGATATGGGGAAAATGTGGGACTTGCGCCTGAGGTAGAAGATCAATCATGATATTGAATGGTAGAGCAAGTTCAAAGGGCTGAACGGCTATGCATATTTCTTATGTTTTTTATATACACATACTGGTGGATTTCCAGTGGTATTAGAAATGGTAAATTGACAAATATTATCTCTCTCTCTCAGCTGTTAATTTTGTATTTCGTTCCATCGCTCTTGTCTTTCTGTCATTTCTCGTTCCCTAACTTTTTTTTGCCTCTCACTGTCCTCTCCTGATTCTCTCTCATCTGTTTCTTTCTTCCTGTAAGTAGTGGATAGTCGGGCAATGAAAGAAGTTGCTCGTCTGAAGTGGGAATTCTGAGGAAAATGTAGTCTCTTGGTCTAAGTGGCTTCCCTCTCATCACTAGATGGACCACTATCCTCATCCACACTCCATTCAAAACTTTAACCATTTGGCCTTTCTAGTGCCCCCTCTTTGTCTTACCATCCCTTTATTTTCAATATTATCTATAACACTGCGGAGGCAATTCTCCCCAAAAAATTCTGAGTATCGAATTTGCATAAAAACTGAAGTAAATCACACTGTTTTTTTCCATGAGTTTCAAAATGAATCTCCTACACACTGTGCACTGCTGGGTGCACTTAAATCAATCCCTTTGAAAATCAGGTGATGGGGCGTATTCCTGTTGGAGAGGCCAGCAGCATAGCACTGAGTGGGCCACTGTGCATGCGCCGATCTGTCAGTGCCGAGATTGGCGCATGTGCAGTAGCCCGCGCTGCCGGCCTCCCGATCGCTTGTCAGCCCCGCAATCCCCACATCGCTGGCTGTAAGACCCTGCCCTCGACGCAATCACTGACCCCTCAGATGTGTTCGGTCAGCCTCGCTCCCCCCACACCCTGATCCACCTCCACTCAAGTCTCCCAGCCCACTGCACTAAAAAGATCAACACAGCGGATCAGGAGAATCGCCCCCTGCATCTTTCTGAATCTTGAATCCTTCTCTCCCCTCAATCTGTTGTTCCCAACCACTCCACTACCACCACATTGCAACTTGCTTCCCAAAGGTAGTTTTCCTTAATCTCATCTTATTTTTCTCCTCTCTTCTGCCATAATTCATTTCCTTCAAGAAAACATGTACTTGCTTGCAAAATTCAATAACTTTCTCTTCCTCTCTGTTTTAAAATGGTCAGTAATGAACATGTTTACATTCACTATGAGAAAAGTACAGGTCTTGGAGGCTCCCACTTCACCTTTAATGAAAAATATGTTCTAATAGGATCAGAGAAGACACTGGTTCTCAGCACATAATATGCTCACTGATAATTATAAAGTAGAACAGGTATGTATTCAGAATAGTTTGTTTTTCCATAAACATTCAAAGCACTGTTTCTTAAAAAAAACACTAGCTTTACTGATTGAAAGTGTGAAATTTATCCTCTAGTTTTTCTCAAAATATGTTAGAGGAATAACTGGAGTAAAACTGCTCACAGTTTAACTGAAATATTCAACATTAGCAGACTTAAGTACCTAAGATACGTGGGGAATTGAGTTAACCGAACATGTTCCGATTCCATTATCTGTGTTCAATTAACAGAATCATAGTTCTCTACATAGAGATCAAGTTGATGCCCAGGTTTGTGAGAAGGACTAAGGCTTTCAAGGAAATTTTTAATGAATGCAGAAAAGACAATTTAATAGACAAATTACATCACTTCATTGAGAAATATGTCCTTTTTTGAATTTGTTAGCTTATTAAGGCTTTATTTTATTTTCTGTTAATATGGAAACAAAAATAGGCAAAATATTCTTCAGAAAATATTTGATTTGATTTATTATTATTGTCAGATGTATTGACATACAGTGAATGCATTGAAAAGAAGGAATCATTTGAGGGGGAAAATAGTACTATTCTATGATGTGGTGTTACAGGCACTAGTAAATCATAAGGTTAATGTTGAACATCTGAACAAAACACACTTACTGGCATTAGATTGATAAGTAATAGGTGTAACAATTAAGCGTAACAGATAAGTGTGGACATTTTAACATTGGGTTTATTTGGATGATAAACAAACATAACTATAATTACTATTTTCCTTCAGACCGAGTAAGTTTAAAGAGTGACATTTCCAAGCGTAAAATATTAGAATTAAAAGTCTAATGAAACCATTGTTGCTTGTCATAAAAAACCATCTGGTTCACTGATGTCCTTTAGGGAAGAAAATCTGTAGACCCACAGCAATGTGGTTGACTCTTAAATGCCCTCTGTAATGGACTCAGTTCAAGGGCAATTAGGGATGGGCAGTAAATGAATGCATAAATAAATAGTACATGTGAATGAAGGAAAGCAAGTTGAAGAGTAGAAGTGAACCTAGGAATAGGAGTAGGCCATCCAGCCCTTCAAGCCTTCTCCACCATACAATAGATCATAGCTGATTAACTTTATTTCCCCACCTTTGTTCCATACCTCTTGATTGGCATACCAAACAAAATATATCAATCTCAGTCTTAGAAATTTCAAATTGACATGAGTGATTTGCAGCTCTCTATTATTTTATATTTCCTGGTTTCAGGAAGGAAACCTGCCGTCCTTACCTGGTCGGCCTACATGTGATTCAAGAGCCACAGCAACGTTTTATGCTTCTAAATAATTGTTTGGTCGTACAGGTTTGAGCATTGCTGAAAAGAGACATGCTGTGGAAGCTTTTCATCTAGTGCTCATCAGGACAGTTCGCAAGAATATCAACAGTCAAAGGAATAACAATTTATACTGCTTGAAAAGAGAGCGTTTTTACCTGAGTGAGTTTTAATAGTAAAACGACCTTGTTACTTGTTAACTCTGGAAATCTGACTGGTTTATTTCTCCTTACAGCTCTGCATACTGTCACATATGTACCAAGTTAAAAAATCTCAACTTTAAAAATTTAAACGCTGTTACAGCCAACTCAGGAATGAGGAGGAGATACTTATTCATCCTTCCGGACTTGGTGGTAACATTGTCCAGGAAGGGGTCAGGGAGATTATCCACTGCTTCCTGGGGTTACAGTTAATAGAAAGATGCAAAGGGACACAGAATTGTCAGGTTTTAAACACAAGGATATGAAATAGTCTGAGTATTGAAGTTAAAAATTCAAAAGGTTATTTTTTGCAGTTGTAGTCTGAACCACTGCCCTGCAGCACTCCACAGTCACCCCCAGCACCCTCTCCCCTTCCCATGCAAGCGTAAGATATGTAATACCTGTTTTTCTAGCTCCTCCCTTTTCACTATCCAACACCCAAATCATGTCTCCCAGATGAAACAGGCACTTACTTGCACTTCTTTTAATTTAGTATACTGTATTTGCTACTCACAATGTGGGCTCCTCTGCATTGGCGAGACCAAACAAAGACTGGCTGAACACAATGCAGAGTGCCTCAGTTCAGTCTGCAAGCCTGACTCCAAACTTTCAGTTGCCTGTCATTTTGATTTTTCACCTTGCTTCCACTGTGATCTTTCTTTCCTCGGCCTCTTGCAGTGTTCCAATGAAGTTCAACACAAGCTCAAGGAATGGTATATCATATTTTGATTGGACACTTGACAGCCTTCTGGACTCAACAGTGAGTTCAACAACTTTTGATCAGAACACCTGCTCCCATTTTGTTCTTTTTTTCTTTGCGGGTATGTTTTTTTTCTTGTTTCTCTCTTTTTTCCTCTTATTTGCTTTCAGACAATTCATCATCCCACATTCATATCACTTTTAAACACATATTTTGTTTCTTTATTTGTGTCATAATGACTCCCTTGGCCTAGTATTATGCATCCTTTTTTCATTTCATCTTGCCTGCTCTCCGCCATATGTCAGACCGTCCCTTTTGCTCATTGTTTTATGAAAATGCTGCTTCCTACACCAGTCTATAGATCGTTCATTAAAATTAAGAGTAAAGGACCCAAAACTGACCCTTAGGGTACATTACACAAACCACCTCTCAGTCTGAAAATCATCTATCCACCACTGGTTCCTGTCACTGAGCCAAATCCATTTTCATACCACCAATTTCCTCATAATTCCATGGATTTTCATCTTCTTAACAGATCTCCTGCCTAGCACATTATTCATTGCCTTCTGAAAGTCCATATATATACTGCACTAATCTTGATCAGCCTTTTTGGTTACCTCATTAAAAGTAAGAGCAAGTTTATCAGACATGATTTGTCTTTAACAAATCCAAATTGTTTCTCCTCGACCAACTCTTTTCAAATCAAAATATATTATTTTTCTGATAATGGATTCCAGTAATTTCCACGTAGTTACCTGGTTCATTCCTCTTATCTTTCTTGAACAGCAGCTTAATATTAACAACCCTACAGTGCTCTCGCACTCCTGCTGTAACCAATGAGGATTTAAAGATTGTGACCAATGTCTCTGCTACTTTCAGCATCTAAGATGCATTTTATCTGGACCAGGAGACTAATCAAATTTCAGTAATGCTAATCTTTTTAGTATGTCCTCTCTACCTGGTAATAGCTGAATGGTTGAAAGTGGGTTCTTGATGTTAAAAAAATTGGCTACCACGTTTTCCATTTTATAATATTACCACAGTTACTACAATTCTAAAGTACTTCATTGGTTGCAAAATTATTTTGAACATCCTGAGGTCATTAGAGGTGCTATAAAAAGATTTTACTGCCTTTCATTTAGCTTTACTCTTGTGTTTAAGCCATCTGAACGTACATAGGAACACATCCCCAGGAAGAATGACTTCAACATATTTGATTAAACCCCTGATTAACAGAGTCATTTAAAGGATCATTACATGATTTCTGTAGATCAGAGAACACAAACAGAATTGATCTCTCCAGAATTAACAACTAAGTCATTCTCACAGGCAAAGTTTTGTCTGAGTCATTCTTCTAAATTACCCAACATTCAAAGTACAGGAGGTTTGAGTACATAGATCAGGTTTATTCACATCCAACTCATAAATTAATAATTGTGATAAACACAATGCTCCAGAAACAAATCCAACCGTCTGGAACAATCCAAGGTGTTCAGATTATTATGTGCTGAACACTTTTGGGTAATTCAGAATGGATAAGGAGGGTACTTAATATCACGCCTTCTTTTCCCACATTGAATAAACAACCTAAAGATTTCCCCTGACACAAGCCATTCCCTAAAAGAAGTACATTTATTTAATTAATTTTATATTTGTTAAAAAATTACTACAAATGAATTTTACTGAATGCTTTTCCTTACCTTTAAAATATCACACCATGTTGAACTCCAGTGAATGAATGACATGTCCAAACTCAAAAAGTCGGTAGTATAAAGCAATGTGATAAATGTGAACCGCTACTGTCAAGAGGGTAAATATCCACTTCTTAATTACTGATTGCCTTCAAAAAGATGGCCCGATGCCTTCCTTTCAGGCCCACATTAATAAAAAGGAAACTACCTAGGATGTGCGTAAGCTAATAACTCTGTAAATTCCCTGTACAGAAAACTAATGCTTCTCAAATCCACAAAGTTTTTGCTGCACATAACTTTTTTAATTTAAATATTTATGCACTATTTACAGAAAGTTATACCTCAGTAACAACTCCAATTTTTGACTAGAAACACAATTCTTCTGAATGATAGGATCCTACATCTGTGTGACCAATTGTCACAGAAGGAAAAATTCTAACAGGAGAGATGCAAATTGCTTTTCACCAACTTCCACCTGTAATCTATTTCAGTCAGAGGAACACAATATAACTGTCTCAATTTATGATTTTCCTTCTCAACCAACAATGAATTCATTAAACAAAGTCTAACCACATCAACATGAACACCTGAACTATCGCGATTCAGTGCACCGAATCAGAATTATTTGGCTGCAGCAAGATGGTGAATGACACAGTGAATTTTAAATATCTTCTGGCATTTTAACACTAAGATTGACTCAGACCAGCAAGTTAATGTGAAGATAATTCAATTTGCAACAGTGGTATGCATTCGACAGATTAAGAGGGGAATAACAAAAAAGCAAAGCCAAAGTTAATTATATCTGGTTTGGTTGTTTTTAAAGATATCAGATGTTTTCAAGAATTTAAACTCATGTGCACTATTAATTTGTGAACAGAATTTGTGAAATGATTCCATGTAAAACTGAAAACCAAAATTAAAATTATTTCTATGAACTAATCTTATGAAATGTTGTTCTCTCCATTTAGTTGTTGATTTCAGGCACAAATGCAATATTGGATGAAACATGGAGCAGAAATATTGTAGTAAATGTTCAGTGCTTTTCTCAATACTTACTTATTCTGCATCATGTTCATTATAACCCAGTCAGCAAGATAGACGTTCTTTCCAATGAGATCCTTGAACATAATGAATGTTTCCATCAGAAAGTCCTGAAACAGAGTACATGTTTTCATTGTTTTTGCAAAGAAAAGTTAAGAATGCTGTATTAAAAACCAATAAATGACCAAATAGGTAAATTGTCCAACAGTAGTTTGTGAACAATAACATTATTTATTTTACAAAATTTGATGCATAATTTCAAGCTTTTTATTGCAAACTCCTCCAATTCCAAATTCATAATTCCAAAGTAAAATTATTACAAGTAATATCTTAATATTCTAATTATTTCTTTGCAGTTCTGCACTTGAGCACAAATTGTCATCTCTACATTATTAGAATTATAATCGGCATTTTATTCTGAATGTTGTATTTCACAATACATATTAGATTTTGGGACCACCCAGATGAACTGTTCAGTCTTTCATAAATTTATACTTTCTTGTTCCAAAGTCTAGTGTGTGTTTTGAAATGAGGTAATTCATTCTGAATTATGGTTGGTGTTAGCCATGACACAGGAAGTTGTGCTCACATTCTCACAAAAATGCAGTACTGACGGAATGCTATACGATCAGAGGTACCATCTTTCTCATGAGGCAATGCCTGGCCTCTCAGATAGTCATGGCCAATAATTATCCCTCAATCAACATCACCAAAACAGAACATCTAGTCACTGCTACATTGCTCTTTGCAGACCTTACTGTAATAGGTTTTCTGCTGCGTTTCCTACATTGCAACACGAACTCCAAGTCAAAAGTATTTCATTGGCTGCAAAATACTTTGGGATTCCCCCGTTATGTAGATACTATTCCTTTCTTTCATTCAACATTGGCTCTTTGTGCCTTAAGTTTCAGTTGTTATGTAATTAGTTTGAATATTTTTTGGTCCTGTATCTCACTCCACAAGGTTTCTGCTAACATGAGTCATGTGGTAAACCTAGGTATACTACCTCAAATGCAGGGGCATATTTGTCTGCAGCAATAGTTTTCTCAACCAATGAAATATGATGATACAACAACTATGGATGTGAATTGAGGCTGTTCCACCAGAAACCGTGGCAGAAATAGAATCCACCAAAATGTTTTATATCTGAAATTTTAAAAAAATAGATAAGTACAGGAAGGGTGATGTGGATCATTCTTTCGAGAGCTGTGCAGTTACAATGATAGGGCAAGCAGCTTCCTTTTGTGCTGTGAATTTCTACAGTTTCCACATGGAAATCAGATATCATCTCAGAAGCTGAGCACAAGGCCCATGACCTGCTCTAAAGAAATATGTGATTTCTGTGTTATTTCAAGTTCCTTAATGACTCAGTTGATAAGATCATTGCCCAATGTGAAACTGCAATATAGGCGTACATGATCTTATGGCTCATCACACTGATCAAAAGGTGTGGCGAGCTGGTAAGATAGGGCGAGAGATGAAGAATTGGGCTCACGCCCGGTTTCTCACCTCTCAAGATCTTGCCAACCCCGTTTTTCTGGTGAATCAGCCTCGCAGTCAGAAAGGGCGCAAAGCTGATTTCAATATTAATGACATGTCTTACATGTAATGAACAAGCCTCGGGCGCTATCATGTGGGCACATTTACCTTCGCCCCCTTGCCGATCGTGGTCCTCACTGGCGAAGATCACAGATGGTCTCCACCAATATGGACCAGATGTGATAGCCTCGCCGGTGGGACTGGAGGCCACTGAAACCTCTGGGTGGTTGGGGGCAAGGCCAGGTAGTGCCCATGGGGTAGTGCCAGCCAGGTACCCTGGCACTGCCAGCCTGGCATACTGACATTGTCTACCGGGCACCCTGGCAGTGCCAAGGGGACAGGGCCTAAGGGAACGGGGCCTGAAGGGGTGGAGTCTGATGGGGGGAAACTCTCGGGGGGGAAGTAGGTGGTTGACCAGCCAGGGTGGCGATCGGGGCCGGGGGGGGGGGTGTCAATAAGCTGGAGTGGCAAATGGCCAGGACAGCAATTGGGGGAGTGGCGGTGATGTCCTTGGGGTGGGTGGGGAGTGTCAAATCTGATTTGGGCGCCTGCACAATGGCATCCCTAGAGCTCAGCAGCCAGCTTCACATTTGATCCGAGGTTCCACCCCCCCTTCTGGTGAGAATCGCATTATGGTTCCTGTTATGCACAGAGTGCCATAAATTCCCTTACTTACCTCGCTGAAAAACTCCCATTTTCTCGCCCGTTCGACACTTGGAATTTTTTTTTAGAAAATTCTGTCCACAAAGTTCCTAGTTCTAATATAAGTTACTTTCTTCAGAAGAGAAAATTGGAATTTGATCAAATTTTTATTAAATTGTTACCTGGATCATGCTTTTCAGTGGAAACACATGCCTGTTAATTCCAACAGGTTATTGTAGTTAATATTTTTAACACTAAAAGGGTTACTTTGTCACACAATAGCTTCTATGTTGTCAATTATAAAATCAGTGATTGTAACATCTAGCCATTGGAGTCCTTCGCTTCAATCAAAATGCCAATTGAAAACGCTCGAACGGACTTTCCCTTCAATAACTGAAATCTCTCATTTCCAAGTAAGGATTTGGAGGAAATTTTTCATATTTTACAACAAAATTATTAAATGAATGATTAAAATGCCTTTTCTGCTTTCATTATAGTTTTTCCTGCTTCCAAACGCCAGGGTTTGGTGTTTATATTTGTGCCCAGAATTGTGACTGAGAGCTGAATTTGGATTGCACAGTCTGAGCATGTTCCGTATACCTAAACTCTCAGGTTGCTTCAATAATGTTCAGTCAACTCTGCTAATGGGTCATATTTTTCTTTAACTCTGTGTACTTTCAGTACAGCATCTTTCCTTCAAATAATTTTGAAAAAGATACGTGTCAGAAGCATTACTGAGGACAAATTTATATTGTGTTTGCTTTTCTTTTGAAAAGAGTGAAAGAAACCAACATTATGGTGATGCAGCTGGTATAGATGTTGCTTTCTCCTCTATGAAATTTAAAATATATTACAGTTAAAGAAAGGAAAAATTGGAGAAAAGAAATATGTACACTGTATGGGAATCTCTGATCTGTTGCAACTTAACCTTAGGGGGAATAAATGGAATGAGAGAAAGCGGATGAAGAATTCAGGATGAGGTGTGTGACAGCAGAGCAAATAAGGGTTGAAGGTGTGGGTTTGCATGGGCAATCCAAAAGGCACAAGTACATATTGTGACAGAATTGAGGAAGAAGGTAGGAAAGTCAAGAGGTAGCAAATGTAAGGATAGTGAAGGGGAAGAAAGAATAATCAAATGGGAAGATTGTGATGGACTGCCAATTTATAGGATCCAGCAATATTCCATAAAGCTTTCAAAGCCACTCGAAGAGCATCCAAAGTTTACTTTAAAAAGTGTTAAGGAGACAAAGTAATTTTTATTATAAATTTGAAATATTGTCAGAATGAAGCATTCACAATGCAACACTATCACTGTGGCATACATTTCAAACACGATTGGCATCTGTTCAATGCACCATACACCTCAGTTCAGAAAGCCAATTGCGCAATATTATGCAAAATTAGTTGTTCCACTTACCACAACATCTGATCTCATCTTCCCATATGTCTTGATTAAATGGGCATAATGATAATCTTCCATCTGCCTCAGGATGGCCGTCATGCAAGCAACAAAGTTGCCCTGAAGTGAAAAAAAAGTGTAATTTTACTGTTAGATCAAAACAAATACTGCCATCATGTGCTTTACATAGCACCTTCAATTATATTATCTGGAAATATTCTTTTTTATTTGGTTCTTAAAATCTCTATGGCTCAATACCTCTATCTCTAATAGGTCAATGGGCTAATTTAAATGGCAAGTTTAGGATTAATGCAAAGTAATTTTTAAAGCTGTTAAATTGGTAATGTAAATCAAGCGAGGACCCAACCCGTATGCTCAACAAAACTGTCACATTCACTGGCACTGGTAGTCTCAGGTCACTTAGATTTGATGCCACAAGGTAGTGTCAGATTTAGTTACAAAGTGTTGATGAGTTCTGTTGGATCTTCTGGACACTTCAGGATAATTTTCAACTTACTGCTGGAGCATTAGCTAGCATTGTAGGTCAGGTGCAAGTTTAGAAAGTGACCCTCGTATACTGCTTCTTGAAGAAGAGATCTTCCAGATATTGATTCCTTACTGTTGTCGGGTACTTTACTGATTTGGGTGTTTTTTTTCTCTTTGTTCTGGCTCCTGGTACTGTAAAATTTACCCCATGCACTCTGTGTAGTTGACTCCACAGCATGGAATCAACATAAAACAAAAATGAACCTTGATTTATGCAGTTACTTTAAAGTTGTTACTGTGGCTTTCAATATAAACTTGGACAGAGCGTAAAATCTGCATTTCTGGATTGATTTGACTTGTCTGAATGCTCAGCATGACCACTGATAGAAAAAAAGAGCCAGAAAAGGATTGAGCTGGCAGGTCCCGAGCAGAAAGAGGGACACAAACAGCATCCAATTGCTTCTGCTCTGGTATTACCTTGTCTCATGGGGGAAATGAAGCACGTGTTGGGGAACGTTTCCATGATACCCTGGCATCTGAGCCACATCATTTTCCTTATTACACAACCTCCAACATCAGGAGCATTAGTAGTAGCTACTTGTAAAGCTACTTTCAGTAATTTTGAACATCTGTGAGAATTCACCCAATTGACATTTGAGAAAAAAAACAATCCAAGTACCATCCATTACTAGCGCTGTTTGCTTTTCGGCATATGAAGCAGTTCAGTGGAAACTTCCTTGCATATTCTGCTAATTAGCTAACATTACTGTTGTGGAGGATCAACAGAAATCTTGTTTAAGTGTAGATACAGGCTTTCCCCTGCTGTTAGTGACTGAGCATGAGGAGGCCAGAGGGAACTCCCATCATGAATGCTTTCTAAATGAATAAATATACGCAAAGAGCTGTTGCTTGCTCAGGTGTAAAAATAAATATAGTATGAATTGTAGCTTTTGGTGCAAATATTGTATATTGAACCCATTTACAAAAAGAGACAAACTCACTCCAGCTTGCACTACAAAGAAAATGACTACTGAAATGCACAAAGGACGAAAGGTTAGCATATCTGCAAATTACCTTGCATTGTAAAACTTTAAAATTATTACATCATTAAATCTCAAAAAAAGTTGGTTTCCTTAGTGCCCAAGAATTATCAAATATTTATGAATGGTAATTTTTAATAGATTTAGTGTAGAATATAGTCAATAAATACAGAACATGCGCAAATACATGCCAATATATAATGTTCATACAATGCATGTAAAATGTATATGGCATCTTATGGAACGTGATTCCACATTCTAATTTTAGAACATGCACCAGAATAAACTCGTAAATTTGCATATTTTATACCATTTAGCCATCATCGTCAATTATGAACCATCTGCACTTGTCTAATCCAATTACCATAACACAAAGCAAGCCATCTTTTAAGGTGACAAATAATAAAAGCAGACCTATTACAACAATTCCAAACACCTGCACTTGATGGATTAATGTTTAAGCTTTGGTGTCTGAGCTTGCTGACCAAAATCAGCAGCATTCCCCAATCTACAACTCATCTTCATCTGAAGTTGCTGATCCAGGTAATCAGAGCTCGACTACAAACAACAGTTAGGAGTTTCTAATCTTGTAATTATTTCATATTAGAAAGTCCGAACCACAGAATAGAGTATAGCTTTGACTTCCCCAGAATAAGAATGCCAAATACCTATGAGGCAGGCTTGACTCGCTCATACTCTGAATTACATCAGGGCTCTAGTCTATTCTCTCCCACCTTTTGACTTTTTAATCTGGCTGGTATTCTCTCTGTCTCTGCAAAGCACTTGAAGCTATCAGGCCGAATTTTCAAGTCTTCTGTCTCCCCATCTGGCAGCATAATGTTACAAGTGATAATTGAGATAATAGAGACAGTAAGTTTTTCACAAATATAAGAGGAAGGCAAAAATGAGATAAAGATTAAATGAAAACTGAGGGGCAGAGTATGAAAAGAGAAGAGCAAAAACAGGAGTGATGGGGAGGCAGGAGTGACAGGAAACAAAATGAGGGGGATAAAGTATAGCTGAAGTGGAAAGGGAATAAACAGGGGAGCAGGGGAAAGAAAAACAAGAGACATACATCAACCAACTGTAATTTTACAAACACAGTCAAACATTAGGACCGTGTCTGTTTGTTCGATATTCATCCTCCCAAATCAGCACCGAATAAAATCCCAGCTACTTGCATTTGAATGTTTGCATTTTTGCACAGCCCCACCTTAAAATCACAATGTAATAAATTGTGCGCTTCAGTTTTAATCATCCAAGTGTCACAAGACCACAATTTCACACTTGGTGGCTGAAAGGAAGTGGGTCTGCAAATGCTATGCTCAGTTGATAAATAGGAAAGTAAAAATTAAATGTTTTAACTAATTCCAATATCATTTCATATTTTACTTGAAGCAATCTAAATGTAGTGTTTGTCTCTATCACTGACATGCTTTTAGCATACCCATGAACCTCCGTGTTTTCTGTATACAGCCAGGTTTCTGGACTTGGTGTTCTCTTAACTATGTTTGTAGAAGATTATCAGAACACTCATGGACGTTTTGCTACCAAAAACAAAAAGATTGTTTTGGATAGGATTTTGGAAGTCTCAATCCCAGCCTAACTTGTTTGAATTTAATGGTGGTGAGATAGGGGAGAGCAGTCAAATTGCTCACAGGGGGCAGGTTTGCAATATTTAGTGCTTCATTTTTCCATTTACCTGTTAGATCGAGTACACATGCTTGACCAACCCAATTCAAATGTCACCCACCACTCCCACAACTCTTCCAATCACCTTCACAAGACCTACTATCCCCTTCATGTGGTCTTAGTCTCTCTACCTGGCTCCTTGGTGAAACCCTGATCATCCTCACAGATCTGATCTGCCCCATTTCCTGATATTTTCTGGCTCCATGCCCAAATCATTCTATGTGTCACTTTCAGTCAAAATGATCCCTGGGCCTGGGTACCAGCTTTCCCCAACCTCCATCCTCAATCATCGCTAGCTCCCCTAAAGGTGCCAAAGGACAGCATTTGACTGGCTGTGGTCAGGAAACTAGAGAGCAAGGGAAGTAATTGGGTCATGTTGTTAAATTTGGGAAACCCATTCTTCTAGGTTATCAACCATAGAGCACTCCTACTCCCTCCTTGCCTTCGGGTTAATACCCAACCCAATATAACATGATTAAAAATATAAGAAAGGCACTATCATTTCACAAAACAAAGATAGTATGACCAACAGCATAAAGACTAATCTACACCTCAGCCTCATCAATCACCAAATAGTATTGATGGTAAAGGAGAACTACCATTTAAGAAGCTCACCTTAAAATCAAAATGTGATCAGACTACATACAAGCTTAAGTTCAGATACTGTTACAAAAATGTGTTAAGAAAGGAGATATGTTTTATGTTAATGTGTGTTCAAGGTCTTATTACAGTAAGGTTAAATATATTTAACTGTATTATGTTGCCACTCTAAAGAAAATGCATTAATGTGAATTTCCAGTCACGTCTGATTGCTGCTCTCATCCATCAACTTGTGCTCTGAAGGCACTTATTCATATAAAAATACGTATGAAAGAAACATAAAATCATTCTGTATGCATGCAGTTTGGATAGTTGGCTCCCCAGATGCATGAAAACCCATTTTCTACTAACAGGTCTTTTACTGTCTCAGAATGGATAAAGTGTTCACATATTCCTCATCAGTCATAAGACCTCAGATTTAAACTGAATCTAATATTTTTGTTTACCAAAAGCATTTAAAATTATACCGGGCGACTTAGTTTTCTGGCATGAATTTCACAAAAAATGAAAAGAAACTACCAGCTGCAATTAGATTTAACAGCATGATTTGATTCTGATTTGCATTTTGAAATTTAACAAAACCATTGCTATCTCAACTATGATAAGCAAATGAGCTCCTGTCCAGATAACAAAAATCACAGCACTTGCTGGTTTTTGTTGGTATGCCTGCCAACAGTTGAATAAATGCTGTGTGCAAGGTATTATAGCCAGTATTCTAATGCTATATACAGAGTTTATATTATTCAAAAAAAAATCCAACAACCACGTTTTTAAAAATATAAATACTGCAATACTGCAAACCCACTCCATGGGTTTCTTCCGGGTGCTCGGTTTCCTCCCACAGTCCAAAGTTGTGAAGATTAGGTGGATTGACCATGCTAAAATTGCCCCTTAATGTCCCAAGATATATAGGTTAGATGGATTAGTTTTGGTAAATGTGTGGGGTTACAGGGAAGTGGGCCTGGGTAAGATACACTGTCAGAGAGTAGCTGCAGACTCAATGGGCCGAATGGCCTCTTCTGCACCGTAGGGATTCTATGACAATACAGCAAACAGCAAAAATAACACATAATATTAACATATCCAATTCAGCTTCTGGGAAATTCATGTTTATTCCATCAGGCATTAGTAAATGACTTGGGTTCAAGTTTTAATTGGGGGCATCCCTGAGGGAAGTGAACTCTACTCTTTCTTGCCGAGGACACAGTGCCAACAGCTGTAATAATTTAAAAAGTAAATATTATAATATCTAGTAAACACTTTATACTGCATTTAGAGATGCAAGGACTGATTAGGGACAGTCAGCATGGCTTGTGAGTGGAAAATCATGTCTCACAAATTTAATAGAGTTTTTTGAAGGGGTAACCAAGAAGGTAGATGAGGGCAGTGCAGTTGATGTTGTCTACATGGACTTTAGCAAGGCTTTGACAAGGTACCACATGGTAGGTTGTTGCATAAAGCTAAATCTCACAGGATCCAGGGTGAGGTATCTAAATGGATACAAAATTGGCTTCTTGACAGAAGCCAGAGGGTGGTTGTGGAGAGTTGTTTTTCAAACTGGAGGCCTGTGACCAGCGCTGTGCCTCAGGGATCAGTGCTGGGCCCACTGTTATTTGTTATTTATATTAATGATTTGGATGAGAATATAGGGGGCATGGTTAGTAAGTTTGCAGATGACACCAGGATTGGTGGCATAGTGGACAGTGAAGAAAGTTATCTCCAATTGCAACAGGATCTTGATCAATTGGGCCAGTGGGCTGACGAATGGCAGATGAAGTTTAACTTAAACAAATGCGAGGTGATACATTTTGGTAGATTGAACCAGGGCAGGACTTACTCAGTTAATGGTAGGGGGTTGGGGAGAGTTACAGAACAAAGAGATCTAGGGGTACGTGTCCATAGCTCCTTGAAAGTGGAGTCACAGGTGGACAGAGTGGTGAAGAAGGCATTCGGCATGCTTGGTTTCATCGGTCAGAACATTGAATACAGGAGTTGGGACGTCTTGTTAAAGTTGTACAAGACATTGGTAAGGCCACACTTGGAATACTGTGTGCAATTCTGGTCACCCTATTATAGAAAGGATATTATTAAACTAGAAAGAGTGCAGAAAAGATTTACTAGGATGCTACCGGGACTTGATGGATTGAGTTATAAGGAGAGGCTGAATAGACTGGGACTTTTTTCTCTGGAGCGTAGGAGGCTGAGGGGTGACCTTATAGAGGTCTATAAAATAATGAGGGGCATAGACAAGGTAAATAGTCAATATCTTTTCCCAAAGATAGGGGAGTCTAAAACTAGAGGGCATAGGTTTAAGGTGAGAGGGGAGAAATACAAAAGTGTCCAGAGGGGCAATTTTTTCACACAGGGTGTGGTGAGTGTCTGGAACAGGCAGCCAGAGGTAGTAGTCGAGGCGGGTACAATTTTATCTTTTAAAAAGCATTCTAATAGTTACATGGGTACGATGGGTATAGAGGGATATGGGCCAAATGCGGGCAATTGGGATTAGCTTAGGGGTTTTAAAAAAAAAGGCGGCATGGACAAGTTGGGCCGAAGGGCCTTTTTCCATGCTGTAAACCTCTATGACTCACCACGCCACCCAACAGAAGTTGCTTGACACTTACTGTGCCGTACTCTCACTAGTTGGAACTAGTTGGAACTAGTGAGAGTACGGCACAGTGGCACACCGGTTAGCATTGCTGCCTCACAGCGCCAGGGATCCGGGTTCAATTCTGGCCTCGGGTCACTACCTGTGTGGAGTGTGCACATTCTCCCCGTCTGTGTGGGCGCTCCGGCTTCCTCCCACAGTCCAAAGATGTGTGGGTTAGGTTGATTGGCCATGCTAAATGCCCTTAGTGTCAGAGGGACTAACAGGGTAAATATGTGGGGTTATGGGGATAGAGCCTGGATGTGATTGTCGGTGTAGGCTCAATGGACTGAATGACCTCCTTCCGCACTGTAGGGATTCTATGGTTCTAAAGTGTCCAGAGGGACAATTTTTTCACACAGAGGGTGGTGAGTGTCTGGAACAAGCTGCCAAAGGTAGTAGTGGAGGCGGGTACAATTTTATCTTTTAAAAAGCATTTAGGTAGTTACATGGGTACGATGGGTATAGAGGGATATGGGCCAAATGCGGGCTATTGGGATTAGCTTAGGGGTTTAAAAAAAAGGGCGGCATGGACAAGTTGGGCCGAAGGGCCTGTTTCCATGCTGTAAACCTCAATGACTATGACTCTAATTCAATATATAGGGTTTACCAATATACGTAATTATGTGAAACAGTTCAGCATTTTATGTCATAATGCAGAAAATATATTTCAAGATTAGATTTCAGACTATTTTATTTATTATTAGTGTCACAAGTAGGCTTACATTAACACTGCAGTAAAGTTACTGTGAAAATCCCCTAGTCGCCACACTCCGGCACCTGTTCGGGTACACTGAGGGAGAATTTAGCATGGCCAATGCACGTAACCAGCACCTAAAGAGGTCAACAAGAGCACGCCCTCCACCCTGAAAACCTTGGATGAATCCACATCTGAGGTCACCATTGCAGATGTCAAAGCACCTTTCTTGAAGGTCAACCCATGGAAAGCGACTGGCCCAGACTGGGTATCCAGACGAGCACTCAGATCCTGCGCTGATTAGCTGGCAGGGTATTTGCAGACATCTTCAACCTCTCTTTACAACAATCTGAGGTCCCTATCTGCTTCAAGAAGACGACCATCATCCTAGTACCAAAGAAAAGCCAAGCAGCGTGCCTTAATGACTATTGTCTGGTGGCTCTGAGATCCATCATTATGAAGTGCTTCGAAAGGCACAAATCAATTCCAGCCTCCCAGATTGTCTGGATCCACTACAGTTCGTCTACCGCCGCAACAGGTCCACTGCAGACGCCATTTCCCTGGCCCTGCACTCAACCCTGGAACACCGAGATAACAAAGACACCTTTGTCAGACGCCTATTTATTGACTATAGCTCAGCCTTCAACACCATTATTCCTACAAAACTCACCTCCAAACTCCGTCGCCTGAGGCTCCGCTCCTCCCTCTGTGACTGGATCCTGAATTTCCTAACCTGTAAGGTTTGCAATCTGTAAGGATAGGCAACAACACCTCCTCCATGATCATCCTCAAAAGAGCCTCAGCCCCCTTCTATACTCCTTATACACCTATGACTGTGTGGCAAAATTCCCCTCCAACTTGGTTTTCAAGTTTGCTGATGACACCACCGTAGTGGGTTGGATCTCAAACAATGACGAGACAGAGTAGAGGAATGAGAGAGAGAATCTGATTAACTGGTGTGACGACAAGAATCTCTCCCTCAACGTCAACAAAATGAAGGAGATTGTCATCGATTTCAGGAAGCGTAGAGGAGAACATGCCCTGTCTACATCAACGAAGTACAAATGGTCAAAAACTTCAGGTTTTTAGGTGTCCAGATCATCAACAACCTCTCCTGGACCCCCATGCCGACACTATAGTTAAGAAAGCCCACCAATGCCTCTACTTTCTCAGAAGACTAAGGAAATTTGGCATGTCAGCTACGACTCTCACCAACCTCTACAGATGCACCATAGAAAGCATTCTTTCTGGTTGTATCACAGCTTCGTATGGCTCCTGCTCTGCCCAAGATTGCAAGGAACTACAAAAGGTCATGAATGTTGCCCAATCCATCGCACAAACCAGCCTCCCATCCATTGACTTTGTCTACACTCCCCGCTGCCTCAGCAAGGCAGCCAGCATAATTAAGGACCCCACGCACCCCGGACACACTCTCTTCCACCTTCTTCCGTCAGGAAAAAGATACAAAAGTCTGAGGTCACGTCCCAACCGGCTCAAGAACAGCTTGTTCCCTGCTGCCATCAGACTTTTGAATGGACCTACCTCTTTCTCTACACCCTAGCTATGACTCTATCATGACATTCTCCACCATGCCTACTACTTGCTTGATAAGTTGCAAATCTGGAACAGGAGCTATACTATATTCACAATATAGATATGGCCAATCTTATTAGGCAGCACTTCCAACAATTCCTTGCTTTGTGATTTTAAAAAAAATTCATTCGTGGGACATGGGCAACCCTGGCTGGCCAGCATTTATTGCCCTATCTAATTGCCCTCGAGAAGATGGTGGTGAGCTGCCTTCTTGAATCGCTGTAGTCCATGTGCTAGGGGTTGGCCCACAATGCGATTAGGGAGGAAATTCATAGATTTTGATCCCAGCGACTGCGAAGGAATGGCAATTTATTTCCAAATCAGGACAGTGAGTGGCTTGGAGGGGGACTTGCAGGGATGATGTTCCCATGTATTTAATTCCCTTGTCCTTCGAGGTGGAAGTGGTTGCGGGTTTGGAAGGTGCTGTCTAAGGATCGTTGGTGAATTGCTGTAGTACATCTTGTAGATAATACACACTGCTGCTACTGAGCTTCGGTGATGGAGAGAGTGGATGTTTGTAGATGTGGTGCCAATCAAGTGGGCTACTTTGTCCTGGATGGTGTCAAGCTTCTTGAGCGTTGTTGGAGCTGCACCCATCCAGGCAAGTGGGGAAGATTCCATCACACTCCTGACTTGTGCCTTGTAGATGGTGGATAGGCTTTTGGGAAGTCAGGAGGTGAGTTTCTCGGTGCAGCATTCCCAGCCTCTGACCTGCTCTTGTAGCCACTGTGTTTATGTGGTGAGTCCAGTTGAGTTTCTGGTCAATGGTAACCCTAAGGATGTTGACAGTAGTGGATTCAATGATGGTAACACCATTGAATGTCAAGGGGCAGTGGTTAGAGTGTCTCTTATTGGTGATAGTCATGATGTGGAGTTGCCAGAGTTGGACTGGGATAAGCACAGTAAGTAGTCTCACAACACCATGTTAAAGTCTAACAGGTTTATTTGGTAGCACGAGCTTTCGGAGCGTTGCCCCTTCATCAGGTGAATGATTCAAGAAATTCATTTCAGGACTGTATTCAGAGTTCATCCTGGCCTTTGACTTTCTACTCTGGGAGGCAATGAAATCATCTGTTTTGAGGGGTTACAAAATCTGACCTGCTTCTGCAAAGGGACTAAAGTAAAGAGGAGACGCCAATGGACTTCGAGATGGTAAATGCACATCAGTCTCTGCAGAAGGACTGTGATTATTTGATACTTCCATCAGAAACTAAACCTGGTGTGGATAATTACTGTAAGACAGAATTATATAAAGTGGCACTGATTGCCTCACCTTCCTAATTTTGGGCATTTACAACTTACGCAAAGCCGTGACAGAACTTACTTGATCTGAATAGTCACTAAAAGGATTTATTGAACACTAAGTATCTGCATGAACCTCCGGCCTGCACAACTTGATTCCTTGTATTTTTGCCAACTTTATCATGTCAAATTTTCTATTATAATTTCCTATGTCTTTACTTATGTGCTATGCCTCCATAAATACAGTAGTGAGATTATGCAACCTGGCCAAAAAACATTGGACAAAATGTAAAATACAGTCCCAGAGCACCAGTACAAACCAAAGAAAACTTTATTGGTGATGTCACTTTAAAAAGAAACATAGTTTATTCAGTCAATGCAAATCAATCACTCAGAAACTATCTCCTCTATTGCATATCCGTCCCTCGGGATTTAATTAATCTTATTCAATCTCCTGTGGCATTGCATACCGGGAATCATATCTCAGAGCAATCTTCACGTGAAGCAGAGTGGATTGGATTGGGGTGGTGGGGGGTTAGCCTGAGAGACAGAAACATAGAACCGAAAGGAGGAGTTGGCTGTTCGGTCATTCGAGCCTGCTCTGCCATTCATTTTGATCATGGCTGATCATCGAATTCAATATTCTGATCCCCCCCAACTTCCCCACATATCTCTTGATCTGTTTAGCCCCAAGAGCTATATCTAATTTCTTCTTGAAATCAGACAGCGTTCTGGCCTCAACTACATTCTGTGGTGGTGAATTCCACATATTCACCACTCTCTGGATGGAGAAATTTCTCCTCACCTCAGTTCTGAAAGCCTTACCCCTTATCCTCAAACTATGACCCCTAGTTCTGGACACCCCCACCATAGGGAACATTCTTTATGAATCTAACCTGTCTAACTCTGTTCGAATTTTATAAGTTTCTATGAGATCCCCTCTCACTCTTCTAAACTCCAGAGAATATAATCCTAACCGACTTAGTCTCTCCTCATATGATAGCCCTGCCATCCCAGGAATCAGCCTGGTAAGCCTTCGCTGTACTCCCTCTATAGCAAGGATATCCTTCCTCAGACACGGACACCAAAACTGCACACAATACTCCAGGTGTGGCCTCTCCAATGCCCTATTCATTTGCAGTAAAATATATTAATGATTTGGAAGAGGGAACTAAATGTATTATCTCCAAATTTGCAGATGATACAAAGTTGGGTGGGAGGGTGAGCTGTGACAAGGATACTTGATTTGGACAGGCTGAGTGTGTGGGCCTGTCCCTATACTCAAATCCTCTCGCTATGAAGGCCAACATATCAATTACCTTCTATATTGCCTGCTGTACCTGTGCTTACTTTCAGTGACTGGTGCACGAGGACACTGCGGTCTCGCTGAGTTTCCACTTCTCTCAATTTACACCCATTCAAGTGATAATCTGTCTTCCTATTATTGTTACTAAAGTGGATAACCTCACATTTATCCACATTATACTGCATCTGCCATGCATTTGCCCACACACACAGCCTGTCCAAATCAAGCATCCTCTTCACAGCTCACCCTCCCACCAACTTTGTATCATCTGCAAATTTGGAGATAATACATTTAGTTCCCTCTTCCAAATCATTAATATATAATGTGAACAATTGGGGTCCTTGCACAGGTCCCTGCGGAACCCCACTAGTCACTGACTGCCAATCAGAAAAAGACCCACTTATGCCAACTCTTTGCTTCATATCTGCTCACCAGCTTTCTATCCACCTCACTGGACTAGATTATAAAGGTATGGATTTTGGCACTGGGGATAGGGGCAGTGAAGGGAAAGGAATTCAGAGATGGAATTTGGGGCATGCTTCACTGGTGTACTGGTGCACTGGTGAGGGGAGATTGAAGGCATGGGCCAGGCAAATTTGGTTCCAGGAAAACCAAAGTCCAGCAGGTTGAACAATGTTTGCAAGTACTAATTTTCTTGTCTTTTGACTGCTTTTAGAACATTGCTCTTTGTATGGGCTGGATTTTTGTTTAGGAAATGAGGAGCGCGAGGCAGGAAAGTTTCCATCTCTGTTAAGGAGGTTCTCCCTCACCGGATTTTCATTATGGGAATCGAGCCAACCCAAGATGATGGTGTGAGGCAGCAACAGAGGTGGGCAGATGGCAAGGTGGGCAGACTAGGTCTGCCTCCATTTACTCTGACATCAGCACAATTGTAATCATGACTATCTTTACTATCATTCTCCTTCTCAACCTCACCCACTCCCCATGACCTCTCCATGCATCCTCCGTAGCTACTTCCCAATATCCACAATGAATAGGCCGCAGGAGCATGTGATAGCAATGGTAAGTATTTGAAATAGATGTGAAAAAAATTAAACATCAAAAATGCCCAACCATTCATACTAAAAGCAAAACTTGAGATCCAATGCAAAGTTAAATCCCCTCAAGCACATTCAGTTGCAAAAACAAACATCTATTAAGAAACCTCATCAAAGACAGTTAATACTCTAATAGGTCACAGAAAATACTTCAATAATTCTTTAGCTGTCAAACTGTTTGTATAACCTCCTGCTGAGCTAAGTTTTGAAACATAGCCAAATATTCACAATGGGCTCAGCTATCAAACCAAACCATTACAGCTCCAAAAAATGCAGCATATTGACATTTAGAGAGCAGATTTGTTTGGTTTTCCTATGCTACACTTGATGGTTCATCATTCAAGGAATTTCAGGATCAGGTGGCTGTTATTTTTAAATTGTCCCCTACTCAAGACCCCCACCCCCGGCTCACGACTACATTGAGATGCCATAAACCCATGTCCATTGAAAAAATGGCCCAAATCCATTGAAACTGTGGTGGGGGTTGGGGAGGGGGTGGCGACGTCTGGATGTTGCTTTAAAGATTTGTAGAAGGGTTGGGATTTCTTGAGCCTTCTGCTCATTCCTCGTTAAACTATTCCTTAACTGTGGACTTTTGCATCTGAAACTTTCCCTCTCAACTTGGCTATACCATAAGTCCAACTCACTGTTAGAAGTCTTTCAGTTAACAAGATTTTAGCCAACACACAAAATTTCAACTGAACTTTGCTTGAGAGAGATTTTTTCTTCTGTAGCCAGCTTGTTCTTTGACCTAACATAAACTGCTTGAACACTGAATCAGATCCCTATAATTAAACTTGTTAACATTTTTTAAAATCTATTGTTTATCCCCAGGCAATCTGGTCACATAATCATTTTCTGGAAGCTAGGTGTTTTACCAGAAATCATATCCAAAAGAAACCATGTTCTTAAAGGGACCATCACATCTACACAAAATATCGGCTTTTCCCCAAAAAAGCGCATTGTCTGTCACAGTGGGAGGGTAATTTAAATAAAAGTTAATGAAAATGCCTGCAAAGCAGGTTAATTATTCCCAATCTAGCATGGTATCGCATCTCCAAACTGTGAAATGTTATCCTTTTCTTCAGGCAAGCTACTACTAGACCATGTTCAATTTCTAAGTCATGTATTTATTTAAGTTCATATACTGAATCCATGTTGTAATAGTGCTTTACGTGGTCATTTTTCCTGAATCTGTTCCTGACATGGAACTTTGCTTAACATGTGTTAGTTATAGAATCAGCCATAGAAATCTGCATTATCATTTGGCTAGAAGCCTCATCCAGGGGAAACAATACACTATAATGAGGTGCATTTATGTTACATTGGATATATAAAAGAGGTAAAAAAAAAAGTTTTGAAATTTGATTACAAGATAACTGAAGTCATGAATCTCTTTGATCAATAACATTGCACTCTCACAACAGCTGAAAGATAAATATTGATTCCTAGTAAAACGAAATTGATGCGCCATGATTAAGGCATCATTATGCTACTCCTGGCAACAAATAGGGGATGAGGATGATGCTAATGTTACATGATTCTACACAATTATTAGAATTTATGAAGATAAAATGGGTCCCGTGATACATTCCCTCCTGGTCTAGGACAATTAAAAAATTATGGCAGCGAAATTTACTCAAGAATTGCAACCAATATTGATCATCTGGCTGTAGAAGTAGCGATTTAAAACTCTCAGCAAAAGAAGGAGATGCCATTCCAGCCTATGTGAAAAGATTTCAAACAGCTCTCTTCTACCTGCAAGATGAAGTATTATGATTGATGAAACACTTTTGATACAAAATTTGTAATGGTCATGCTTGTTTGGGTAGAACTGATCTGACACCAGTGGTGCCACATTGGAATTCATCGCTCCAACTAACACCCTCTCATAACCTCACACAGCTGAACATGTGTTCAGCAGCAGGAAGACCCTACCACCAGCACTATTTAAGGGAATCATCAACTGTTGAGACGTTAGTTGCTGGTTACTTTGTTATGGCAGGTTCTTCACTTTTGTAAATGTTTGGTGCTCTCTGCAGTTATTTAAAGTCTTCAGGGAGGTGGTAGATGCTGAAGGAGCTTTTGCATTCCTTAAGATTTCTGCACAAGCCACTTGCTCTCAGACATAGGTGCATTGAAAGTCAAGTCCTTAGCAATACACCATGATTTGGAGAATGAATATAAGGTTAAAAGGGCGCACACAAAGCAGGACATACTATTGGAAGGGGGAGGGGGACGAAGAGGAGTTAAGCCATCAGCAGAAGGCCATATCCACTCAGGGTGTTCTGGAAACAATTACCCTGCCTGACCTTTCGCCAGGAATAATGCACAAGATGTTTGTCTATACTTTATTCAGAAATTTTCATTGAAATCTGAGATCCACTGTAGCTATAGCTGCAACTTCAGAGCAAGCACACCACTGCATTACCAACGGCTGTGAAGGAGACAATGCCAATGGGTTCTTAACCATATGGCTGCTTCCTCGATGGAACTGGATACATGTGGAAACTCTCGTAGTTTGACATCCGCTGTTGCATAAGGAAAGCTACTGATGCTCTCTATTCATTGCAAGATAACTACATTTCGATCTTTCAAGCCTGAAAGATGCAGGTGAAGAGAGTACTTGGCATCACCGGCATTGCAAACTTCCCAATGGCACAGGATGCTTCTGACTGCAAACACCACTTTTAGAGCATCTTATGTCAACTTTGTACTGTCCGAGAACTGAGAGGAATTCTCCTCCTTCAGCTGATGTATGACCATAGACGACAAATCATACAAGCCAATGCCTGGTATTCTGACAGCAGTTCTGATTCTTTCATTCGGTGACAATCCACCGTGTCAACTGATGCAACATAATCTGCAGCATGTTGCCCTACATGGCCATCACGAGGGGAAATTCCTTAATTGCTCTTAAATGCATGAAGTGTGTGGTGGATTTAAGAGTATCTGAGTCACTTGGTAGAATATAGCATCTGAAGATATTGGGTGGAATTTTCCCCAAAAAGTTCTACGGGCACGATCTTACAAAATAAAGTCTAAGTTCTGAATGAGCAAGAAAATGGGAGGGAATCGCGCTGGTTTTTTTGGCGAGCTGCGAGTCACAATCTTATGGCACATGTTGCAAGAAAAAAGAGCTCCGATGCGATTCTCGCCAGGAAGGGGAGGGGGCAGGGGCAGAGCCTAAGCTTGCCGGTGAAGCCTACTGCTGAGCTCTTGGGGCGCCATTGTGCAGGTGCCCCGATCTTCCAGTAAACTGGGAGATCTCCTGCCACCAACATCACCACGCCAGCAGTGTTCTCGTATTCTCCCCTTCCCTTCCACCACTGGTATGGAGCTCCCCCCTTCCCCACCAATCACCACTCCTGCAGAGTTTCCCTTCCTTCCCAGATCACCATCGCTGCAGAGCTCCCCCCTACCCTCCCCGATCATCACGCCTGCAAATTTCTCCTCCTCTGTGACATCACACATAAACAGGGTGATGAAGATCATGTTTGGCTTCACTTGCCTTCATCATTCAGAGCTTTGAGCACAGGAGTTGGGACATAATGATACAACTGTACAAGACATTGGCACGCCCACCTTTGGAGTATTGCGGACAATTCTGGTCGTCCTCCTATAGGAAGGATGTTATTAAACTGGAAAGGGTGCAAAAAAGATTTAAGGATGTTGCCAGACTGGAAAGTTTGAATTATAAGGAGAGGCTGGATAGGCTAGTACTTCTTTCCCTGGAGCATTGGAGAATGAGGGGTCATCTTATAGACGTTTATAAGATCATGAGGGCTATAGATAAGGTGAATAGCCAAGGTCTTTTCCCCAGGGCAGGGGAATCCAAAACTAAAGGCACAGGTTTAAGGTGTGAATCGGATTTCTGACCTCCCATGTTATCTCCCTGACTCACCAGGCCGATTGACTGTTGTGGCAAACCTGTAAGATCACCTCCTTAGTCACTAACCGTGACAATTCGTAAGGTCAAATGAATTTTTTGAGGCACTATATCCACTTCCACAAAGTTTGACACTTGGTATTGACCTCTAAAGGAATCTGCTGCCACTGTATTGTGGTGTCTGGAGAGTCTCCCAGCTCCCCATGGATACAGGACATCTCTTTTCTTTTCCATCTCCTCAAACAACATTTCCATTCCACAAACTTTGAAGCCTGCACACTCCCTTGCTATGTCATTCTTCAGTGTTTCACAGATCTGACTTCCTGTGTGACCACAGCACCTGTACCAGCTACATTTCATCTTCCCTTTTTGAAATGTAAGCAAGTTTTAACTGGTGTCAGCCACTCACAATACTGACTCCCTGCTCAGACCTCAAGCCCGTCAACAACACAGTTAGTGCTGCTTGGACACCACAATGCTTCAGAACAACAGCCACACTCCCGTGCTGCACTAAATGAATGCGGGTTAATTATACATTGCACTCACTGTGCTCATTTTTGAGGGTCATAAAACGAACCTCCTTTGTCTTGGAATGAATAAGGAAGGAGGCCAGGAAAATCAAGAAGATTTAATGTATCTACCAAAAACACATTTTCTGTTGGCAATGAACTTACTTCTGATATTCAGAAATTAAACCAAAATGTGGCATTGCCCCACAAGATTACTGTCCTACATGACCGCAGATTATATTTAGAACAGGGAGGAGACTTGGAGAAAAACAATATTTCAAAATAATTCAACTGTATGAGATGGAGTTCTAATTTAGAAAATGGAGTTGTATTTGATTAATAGAATACCTGCATAACATCCCATACTTTCTCTTTCACTTGACAACAGCATATAATAAATGCACAAATGAGACATGTAATTTCAATGAAATTGGAGATACAGGAAGGATTTTTATAAATTAACTTTATCAGTTGCAAGCAGCAGGATTTTCCAGTCACGTCCAACCCTAGACTGGAAATTCCGCTCAAGGTTAAAGGACCTTTAAATGGCTCGTGAAATTTTCCATCCCACCCACGATTCCCAACGTGGGCAGGACCAGAAAATTTACCCGAAACAGCTTTTTCCTTTCTGATTCAATAAACCAACAGTGGATACAGTTATAGTGTCATTTTCATGTCACTGCACAGTGGGTTCAGGTCTATATCGATTGGGAAATAATTGTAGCTCTGTCTCTTTAAGAATCTGGCCCTTAAGTGCAACAATGGTGGGAATTCGCTAAAATGAGGTATGCCTATAAATTAGCAATGGCTTCTGCACAAGTCCAATCAGGTATGAAGAGCTATTCTTTCTCAGCGAAAATTGCTATGACCACAGTTTACCTCACATAGGTTTGCACTCTATAGAAACTACACTGAACTTACGTTACTTATGCAGTCTTAATTCTGTGCTGCAGCCTGAATGTGTGTTCTTGACAGTAAATCAAATTGATTAAAATACAATCGAATGTGTTCTATTGGTTATTTATAGTAACGCATCCAACAGTGATACCCAGAATCTTATTAGAAAAAATTGATTTAAAAAATGTCCAAGTACTTTACTTTTCCTCTAATTACGAGTATTTGGAATGTGGATTAGTTAGAACATATTGATGAAATGGTTATACAATGTAAAGCATTTGGCTTAATTTCTCTACAGTACAGACAAACAATGCTCCAAAGTTCAAATCTCAAGATGCTTTCCTTAAGTAAAGTGTGCGAGTATTCTTGATGCCATGAATAACAGAAACAAACATATTGAAGGCTCCTGGTAAAATGAAGACCTTACTACTTATGTGATTCTGGCAGCCAAACAAGATTGATGTCTTGGATAAAATAGCTACTGCAGCACAATCAAATCTATGCTTCATCACTATAATCTGTACTATTCACCATTTTCAAGAATAAAGAAATTGTTAATTTTGCTGCAGCATATTTCTGCAATTGGGGATTTTGCAGCCTCTAATATCAGCTAATGGTTAAATCTCAATTTTTGAAATTTTGCAGGTACGTCTTCTATTTTAAATGTGTAAAAGTTGCTATTCTTATAATTCAAATAATGCATTTGAGTATATTTACAACAATCATAATTGCAGCATTTCTGAGTGATTCAGTTGCATGACATTTCACTTAAAAAGCCTCTGGTTGTCTGACATAATTAAAATTTACTTTACAATACCATTAATTCATTAAAACAGTAAAAACTTATCGCCAGTTAATAGACCCAAGCCACGTGCATGGCAGCCATTTCTTCAATACTATTCCAAAACCTCATCCTCCCTATTGTTATTTTCCATAATTCCCCTTTCAAGACTCATCACAGTCCACTCAAATAGATTCTTCAGTGGGATGTTCCAGTCCCACCCAAATCATTGGGTGGATTTCCAACTCAACCCAAATCAAAGGGCGGCACGGTAGCACAGTGGTTAGCACTGCTGCTTCACAGCTCCAGGGACCTGGGTTCGATTCCTGGCTTGGGTCATGTCTGTGTGGAGTTTGCACATTCTCCTCGTGTCTGCGTGGGTTTCCTCCGGGTGCTCCGGTTTCCTCCCACAGTCCAAAGATGTGCGGGTTAGGTTGATTGGCCATGCTAAAATTGCCCTTAGTGTCCTGGGATGCGTAGATTAGAGGGATTAGCAGGTAAAATATGTAAGGACATGGGGGTAGGGCCTGGGTGGGATTGTGGTCGGTGCAGACTCGATGGGCCAAGTGGCCTCTTTCTGTACTGTAGGGTTTCTATGATTCTATGATTGGACATTTGCCTGGCTCATCACATCTGCCACGTAGGATGCGCCGTGCCGGAGTCGAAAAATCCCACCCCATTCAATAGATTAGATTTTGCAATGCATTTGTTGAACAGTTTTCTCTCACAATTTACAAAAGTTCCCATAAGCCAAAACATTCCCCTATGATCCAGAAGATGTATTTGATTGATAATTCTCTTTGCTGAGCCCCATGACCAGCAGATTAAGAATTATCTTTATCTGCAGTAATCTACTTATTGGATTTGCCACAGTACAATACCATTATTTTCAAACTGACAGGGTACTGAGCATAGACCAGAGATTTTACAAGTTGAAGTAACTGGAGATACTTATTTCCAATAAACGGAATTATGAACCACAAATAAATCTTGCAAATGCTGCATGTACTGGAAAGCTCGTGGCCTGTTTGATTAGTAGCTCTCTGAGGGAGAAGTTCCTGTTGCTAAGGAGCAGAGGTTCCAACTCAAGCCACTTAATGGTTGTGGCCATCCTCCAGAAGTAGACATGCCCACAGAAATATAAAACCACCCATGTTTGGATGAAGCACAACACATGGTCATTCAAACTATATTAATTGATTATCTGAATATTGACATGTATTATTCCTTCATCTCATTCAAACACATGGAAAACAAACTATTTTAGCTCTCAGCAGTTGGAAATAAATCTAACAAGCCCACTGGTCATCACGTGTGATTATGGTCTTTACTGGTCCTCGCATCTTGATAGAACTTTTGTTAACATTCGCAGGACAATGAATAGAATATCTTGGGGTCTGTCAGCTCTTTTTAATGTTTTGGAATCCCTCTTATTCCTCAGATGGTCTATCACCAGGCTTTGATAAGAATATTCAGCCTCACTGCAGTTGTAAAATATTAAGGAAATTTGATAAACATTGATTTAAAAAGTCAGTAACAATATGACACAGTGATATATATCATCTACCTTCCTGAAATTAACAAGATTTCAAAATTGTAACAGACCATATTTGTATAAGAAGAAAATGTTCACATGCAATTTCCATCCTCCTTACGTCTTTATGAGCTAAGTGCTAACCAAAATCTACTTGCATCTAAGTGCAAATCTTAGTTTGTTTGATTCAAGAATACTCTGAGAACCGTGCTTCATTTGCTCCTTTGTTGCCAAGGCTGGATGGAAAGTCAGAACTGCCAGCCTAATTTTAAATAGAACTCTGTCATCTTCATGAACCATTCACAATGTTTAAAAATTTGTATAATGTGCATCAAGACTTCCTCTCAACCCTGTTACCAGGTGGATTTCAACAAACTTCACAACACATGTCGTGAAATTAGTTTGTGGCTACAAGTGGCTTTTAAATTCTCATTTTGTACCCAATTTAGATAAACAGTTATCAGACCAAAACACGGGAAAACATATTTCAATATAACAAGGAGTCTTAAAATTACTGGTAAATCCCATTGCAATTTCATGTGCCTATAATACTGTTGTTTTAAGCCTACTATACATTTATGGAATAGTTTACAGATTAAGGACTAATTTCTGTTTTAATCATCTGCCTTTTATCCAGTGAAAAATAAACCTTTCCAAATTTATCTTGAACCCTCTCTTTCACTTCAGGAAAATAAAGAAAGTGAGTAATCGAAGTGTTGGTTAATTTGGCTGTATTAGTGAAAAGAATAGATGACCACAAAATAGAATGGAAGCTTTTTCCTACAGAAAATAGAAATAATAAGGATTACCATATCACTAAATTTCCCCAAAAATGGGAAATTAGAGGAATTTTAGTATGGAACTTCTGCAGCATGACACTAAAGTGCGAAAAGTAGTGAGTCATGGACAAAATTTACAAAAATAACTCAACTGTGGTGGATGAAATTCAATACGAATAATGCTGAACCAGCTGGTGGAGAAGCTGAATGTGATCTGTGACTGTCACTAGATTCAACACTTGCTATGTCCAGTCCACCACTCAGTTTTATTCGCCAGTCTAAGACTATCATGTTGAATCTGTACAGTGCTTGAATCAGTCCATACCTTGAATTCCAAGTTCAGTTTTGTTCACCAGGGCACTAAAGAAACAAGCAGCGCACAAAAATGCAGTGGAAAATAATGTGGCAGATGATTAGTTTCTGAAGAAAGCATTAAGGCTGGAAAATACAAAAACATTCAACTGAAGCCTAAGGGGAAGAGAATTAAATGATAAATAATAACCAGCTTAGAAGTATACGACATCTTTATGAACAAAAACCCCAAGATACTTCACAAAATAAAAATAATAATCTATCTGGAATACTATGTCAAAGTAAACCATGATAGTTCTGGTAAGAATAAACTAACCAAAAGACAGATTAAGGGATGAGGTAGAAGAATACTTCATGCAAAAAACTGAATAGTCTTCTCGAGATGATAAACTCAAATCTTGCAATTATTAGTTACTCTGCTGAGGAATCCATATGTTTCTATAAAAGTATGGGCAAGATGGGCAAACTGTTCTTCCTCATTTATCTTTGTGTAGAAGAATTTAGAGAAGTGTTTCCTATCTGTTATGGAACAAAGGTTACATTTATAATTGTGTAAAACAACTTTGGATCTTAATTGTAACTTCGCCCTTCAATGCAAAACCAGTTGACCATTAATCACAGCTATAATTTTCTGATTAGTTAAGGCTATTGCATTATTTCAGTGACCAACATACTAGACATAAGGTATTAGAGTTATTAAAGGGAGAGTACTGGTTATCTGCAATACACGATAAGCGTTAGATTCCTTTCAAATGATTATCAGCGAGACACTTTTTCAATGTGACACTGAAATATTCTCAGATTCTCTAATGTGGCCAGTACCATCAAACCTCCTTATTATCATGCTACTTTGTTTTGGTTGTCATACAATTTCAAAAGAAGAAGAAAATAATTCCCTTTTCATTTCTATCTTTCAGCATGCTTCAGGCAATAATGAATGTGCTTTGTGTCTCAATTTTCTGAGCATTAGCATCACAGCATCCTTGAAACAAAATCATTGTCTTCCTCATCTAACAACACAAAAAATCTGTAGCATACAGATTAACATCAAATTTCTTCCCTGATCTGAATGCACATCCTGTATTCATATCCTATTTGGTCCCATCACATATGCTAACTTGCTTCATGTCCGTGTGGATGTACTTTCATATTTCAATCAGGATTATTATAGAATTTTATACTCTTCATACTGGTCATTTTCTCTGTTGATTTAACATTAATTTTTCTGTTGTTTTTAGCATATGCAGTATGATTTCATGTTCTTTTATTCACAAGTAAGTGCCTTGGTATTATACAAAAATATTTGCTGTACGATTCACAGCTATTCATTCTCCATCAATGGTATATAGTCTGCATAAACAAAGCATTTAGAAATTCTGTTTATGGTCTCAACCCAGTGATCCCACTAGAATATCTGCATGTGCAAATATCATGGAAAAATGAAGCCAGATTCATCTCGATGCCGTAGAGTTGATTAGATGTCCACCACATATTGTCAAGGTTCACAATATAACAACAGTCATCAGGCTGAGATAACAAGAGAGCAGTTGATACCCCAAAGACCCAGGCTCAGATTTCAGTTGTGACCACTGGGATTGTTCCAGTTGATTACTAATTAGAAATAAAACTGCAAACTGGTGAGCGTAGGATGTTCAGGCTTGCAAAATTTAATGTGGCACTGGGAAATAGTACTACACACATTATGATGTAGAGAGTCACATGGGAGTAGTATAGTAGTGAGACTGGTTGAAGTTAGCATTAGAATAGCATCCAATCAGCCTGTATCCTATTATATATGTATGTAGCTATGTGTTATCAATAAATAGCTACTGCTCAACCATACAAGCCTTTAGATCTCTTCATGAGACAATATACAAGCTTTCAACACGATGGCAGCTGGTGAAAGATGCCAAAATTCCCAAAAATGAAGTAGTAAAAAAACTGCAGACTGACCTGCGATATGAGCACCCAACTTGAAGACCTAGAGATCAGCTAAGAAGCTCCATTACAGGCATGGAGGCTGAAGGCAGAAGAAAGGTCCACCGTGCAGTGTAAGAGGATTCCACCAGAGCACATGGAAGTCTGTTGCAAGACTCAACAAAAGCACAGTCAAAGGATCTAGCCAGACCATAAGAAAGGCTGAATTAAGCTTTTAAATTCAGTGCAATAATTAGCAGATCAATTGTTTCAATGAGGGTGGCTTGAAGAACTCTGCTGCCTGGATCCAGAGTTGGTGTTATAACGCATGGCGGTTACGTGCTAACAGAAAAAAAATTAGAGAGAAGTCACAGCAAAAGATTGGCTTCAATTCGATTCCCAAAGCTTAGGAAACCAAAACAATTTGTTCAAAAGATGTTCTGCAAAAATGTGTAAGTTTAAAATAGCTCTGTAATTGTGACGGGAGCCCATCAAACTCTGACAAGAGCAGAAAGAGAAAGAAGGATCATTGCAAAGTTGCAATTCGCTAGTGAATACTTAAAAATTGTTTTGCCAGGAATTACAGATTTCAACACCTCTGAAGCTCCCAAAGGAATCTGCAATGACACAGTAAGGCAGAAAGGGGCATCCGCATTATTAAAACGCTCTTGAAGAAAAGTGATGACTTTCTGACAGTGCTTTTGACATACAATGTGGATTAGCCCCATTGAAGCTGCTGATGGACAAAAAAATTTGCATTCAACTTCCCATGCTACTGAAGAAACTAATCCCAGGATTGGCAGACAGGCATTAGATTCAGGACCAAGAACAGTCCCATCAACGGTGACAAGCTTCCATTTGCAATAGGAGGTACTGTACTAGAAACCTTTCCAGGCTGAACAGCGGTGGCTAGGTTCGAAACAGGGATCTTGACAGAGAAGGTGTCATTGTCCTGAGGGATGAAGATCAATGACGGTCTTACTTTATAGATACCTCAGAAGTCATCTCCTCATGCCTTGTGGTAAATCTCTTACCATACATTTGAGTGAACCAGATGTCGAACCCAAATAATTGCAACACCAAGTCTTACTATTTCAACTCCAGACTAACAAAGTCAGTCCAAAGAGGTTGTAACTACTCAAAACTTAAAAAACAAGGTCTGGAAGAGCTGTAAAGCCTCCAGAGTGATTACTTAAAATCAGGGACTTGGGGGTGGGGGTTGGTAGAGGTTGCATGCTAATATTATTGTAAACAAATTTGGGTGAAGATTTGAGGATGTAGTGTAGTATCAGGATGTTTGGGACTTTAAAGGTTAATGTGGGACTGGGGTAATATTAAGTGTCCCTTTTTAAAGTGGTTTTGTTTTAAAGGGCTTTATTTTTTGCGCCAAGGTTCCACTTAAAATGGAGTAATCCCTGTTTTAACGGTTATGAACAGTGTGATTACATCATCACACCTCAACGTGATGACACCATCACATCGGGGTGCTCGCACAGCCAGCTCCAGTATGTGTGTGTGGAGCCTAGCTTGTGATTGCTGCCATTTTGTCCTTTCTCTACATTTGAGGAGCATTTTTTTGCTGTATTTTCAGGTACCCCATTGCACTGAACTAAATTTTAATTTTAAACTTTTTTAATGTACCCTCATAGTTTTGGAAGAATTCTCCACTGTACTGTATCTTATAGTACAGAAACTGCACCATAAACTTTGTTTTCCAAGTTCCTTCGCTACTAGTGCAGTATGCATTGTACTGTGCAGCACCTTGGAGGAACCTGGTGTAAACTTGTTGTTTCAAAGAGGTTTCTGCAAGAAAGAAACCTGCAAGGCAAGGCAGCAATTTTAAACTTACTTACTGTACAGTATTTGAGACTTGTGATCCCATCTGAACATTAGCCAGAAATGCCCTGCAACAGGTAGCAGTGAGTCTGCTGCTGCAAGAAATAAAGAAAAACCATCACCCTAGCATGAAATTAGATATTTGAACATGGCTTGAGGCAGGAGAATGCACAGCTAATGTTGCGAGTGAGCTTGGCTATCGCATCCAATAATGGGAACAATCCGTGCTAACACTGACAAAGTCGAGCAAAGCGCTCAAAGTCTTACACCTTTAAGTGCTGGCAGGGTGAGTCAGTCTAGAAGCAGCATCATGGCAAGCATGGAAAGACTCTTGGCAGTTCGGATTAAGGCCAAAATCAGTGACAGGTGCCTCAGTTTGTTGGGATCCAAGAAAAAGCCAAAAGCCTGTAAAAAGCCTTACAGAATGAGCAGGTAGGAGTTCACAGCCAAAAAGGATGGTTCAACCATTTCAAGAAGCTACACATCATTAGAGAGTCTAGCAAGGCAGCTACTGCTGATACAGAAACAGCTGTTGATTTCCCTGCTATGTGAAGAGAGTCACTGAAGGAGGTTGCTACTCAGCAAAACAGGTTTTCAATGTTAATGAAACAGAACCTTTCTGGAAATGTATACATCAGCAAACATACATTTTGCAAGAGAAGGCAGCACCAGGATTCAAAGCTGCCAAAGATTGACTAACTGTTCTCCTAGCTGGGAGCACTGCAAGAGATTTTAAGTTAAAGCACTTCATAGTATACCAGTGTGAGACATTTAGGGGTTACTTCGAGAAGCATCTATGTGCCATCTGGCACACAAATAAGAAAGCCTGCATGATGGAGGCACTCTTTCAGGAATGGTTCTCTCCATATGCCATCCCTGCCTGGAGGGCATATTGTACTAGAGAAAATCTTGTCTTCAGATTTTGCTCCTGCTGGATAATTACCTAGATCATCCTATCAGCCTTAATGAAATCTCTGAAAATGTGAAGGTGATTTTCCTGCTACCCAACAGGTCTGCAATGATACAGTCCATAGATCAGGGAGCAATAGCATCATTCAAGGTCTACTATCGCATACAATAATGGGAACAATCCGTGGTAACACTGACCCAGTATGTAGATAGACCAACAAGAGGCGAGGCCACATTGGATTTGGTACTGGGTAATGAACCAGGCCAGGTGTTAGATTTGGAGGTAGGTGAGCACTTTGGTGACAGTGACCACAATTCGATTACGTTTGCCTTAGCTATGGAAAGGGATAGGTATATACCAAAGGGCAAGAGTTATAGCTGGGGGAAAGGAAATTATGATGCGATTAGGCGAGATTTAGCTGGCATAGGTTGGGGAAGGAAACTGCAGGGGATGGACACAATTGAAATGTGGAACTTGTTCAAGGAACAGCTACTACGCATCCTTGATAAATATGTACCTGTCAGGCAGGGAGGAAGCAGACGTGTGAGGGAACCATGGTTTACTAAGAAGGTTGAATCTCTTGTGAAGAGGAAGGAGACTTATGTAAGGATGAGACGTGAAGGCTCAATTAGGGAGCTTGAAAGTTACAAGTTAGCCAGGAAGGACCTAAAGAAAGAGTTAAGAGCCAGGAGGGGACATGAGAAGTCTTTGGCAGGTAGGATCAAGGAAAACCCTAAAGATTTCTATAGGTTTGTCAGGAGTAAAAGAATGACTAGGGTAAGATTAGGGCCAGTCAAGGACAGGAGTGGGAAGTTGTGCGTGGAGTCTGAAGAGATAGGAGAGGCACTAAATGAATATTTTTCTTCGGTATTCACACTGGAGAGGGACAGTGTCGAGGGGAGTACTGAGATGCAGGCTGTTGGACTGGATGGGATTGAGGTTCATAGGGAGGAGGTGTTAGCAATTCTGGAAAGGGTAAAAATAGATAAGTCCCCTGGGCCGGATGGGATTTATCCTAGGATTCTCTGGGAGGCTAGAGAGGAGATTGCAGAGCCTTTGGCTTTGATCTTTGGGTCGTCATTGTCTACTGGAACAGTGCCAGAAGACTGGAGGATAGCAAATGTTGTCCCCTTGTTCAAAAAGGGGAGTAGAGACAACCCTGGTAATTATAGACCAGTGAGCCTTACTTCTGTTGTGGGCAAAGTATTGGAAAGTATTATAAGAGATAGGATTTATAATCACCTGGAAAGGAATAATTTGATTAGGGATAGTCAGCACAGTTTTGTGAAGGGTAGGTCGTGCCTCACAAACCTTATTGAGTTCTTTGAGAAGGTGACCAAAGAGGTGGATGAGGGTAAAGCGGTTGATGTGGTGTATATGGATTTCAGCAAAGCGTTTGATAAGGTTCCCCATGGTAAGCTTTTGCAGAAAATACGGACACATGGGATTGAGGGTGATTTAGTGGTTTGGATCAGGAATTGGCTAGCTGGAAGAAAACAGAGGGTGGTGGTTGATGGGAAATATTCATCCTGGAGTTCAGTTACTAGTGGTGTACCGCAAGGATCTGTTTTAGGGCCACTGCTATTTGTCATTTTTATTAATGACCTGGATGAGGGCGTAGAAGGATGGGTTAGTAAATTTGCAGATGACACTAAAGTCGGTGGAGTTGTAGACAGTGCGGAGGGACGTGGCAGGTTACAGAGGGACATAGATAAGCTGCAGAGCTGGGCTGAGAGGTGGCAAATGGAGTTTAATGCGGAAAAGTGCAAAGTGATTCACTTTGGAAGGAGTAACAGGAATACAGAGTACTGGGCTAATGGTAAGATACTTGGTAGTGTGGATGAGCAGAGAGATCTCGGTGTCCATGTGCATAGATCCCTGAAAGTTGGCACCCAGGTTGATGGGGTTGTTAAGAAGGTGTATGGTGTGTTAGCTTTTATTGGTAGAGGGACTGAGTTTCGGAGCCATGAGGTCATGTTGCAACTGTACAAAACTCTGGTGCGGCCGCACTTGGAGTATTGTGTACAGTTCTGGTCGCCGCATTATAGGAAGGATGTGGAAGTGTTGGAAAGGGTGCAGAGGAGATTTACCAGGATGTTGCCTGGTATGGTGGGAAAATCATATGAGGAAAGGCTGAGGAGCTTGAGGTTGTTTTCGTTAGAGAGAAGAAGGTTAAGAGGTGACTTAATAGAGGCTAACAAGATGATCAGAGGATTAGATCGGGTGGATAGTGAGAGCCTTTTTCCTCGGATGGTGATGGCTAACACGAGGGGACATAGCTTTAAATTGAGGGGTGATAGATATAGGACAGATGTTAGAGGTAGGTTCTTTACTCAGAGAGTAGTAAGGGCGTGGAATGTCCTGCCTGCAGCAGTAGTGGACTCGTCAGCATTAAGAGCATTCAAATGGTTATTGGATAAACATATGGATGATATTGGAATAGTGTAGGTTAGATGGGCTTTAGATTGGTTTCACTGGTCGGCGCAACATCGAGGGCCAAAGGGCCTGTACTGCGCTGTAATGTTCTATGTTCTATCTCCACTGTACCTTCTCTCAATTCATCAAGGAAACCGATGGTGAGAATACATCATCAGCCAGGGAATTTTGGCATGGCGACAACCTTGCTGATTCATGGGAAGAAGTCACATCATTGTGTCTGAATGGTGTGTGATGGAGATTGTGGCCTGAGTGTGTTGGTGGCCAAGAATCTCATGACATTCTTCCTGAGGTTTCACATGAAATCATGACTTTGGCAAAGGAGGCTAGCTTTGATTAAGTGAATGAGGCTGATGTGCTGAATTTGCTTGCATCCTATGCAGTATAATTATCTACTGAGGACTTAATGCAGCTGGAGACAACAAGCTGAAGAGGAAAACAGTGCTGAAACACCACCCACTTGAGTTTTGTCAAAGGAACAACTGTCAAGATTTTTTAAACTCATGGACAAAGGGATGAAAATTTTAACAGAGAATGACCTGAACAAAGAGCACAGTGCCGGAGAGAACAGAGCATTCAATGATTCCATGAGTTGTTTAAAGGTCTACCAGGAAAAGCAAAAGTAAGCTGTCCAACAACCCTTGGATACATTTTTCTAGCGTGTTGGTGATCCTGGCCCTTTGTGCCATTAACTCCACCAAGATCTGGTTGTTGCACACGACTTTCAATTCAAAAGAAGCAATGTTTTCAAAAGATCCTCAAAATCCAGTGACAAGGTGGTGCAACAGCAAGGTCTTCCCCCAAGCCAAAATGGCCAACATTAAGGCTCTAAATCGCAACTCTGATGCCCTAAATCATTCAAAGCCACCTCTGCTGAAATGCTTTAGGCATGCCCTCAAGCATTTCTGAGTATGTCAAACATCACCAGCAACTCATGGTGACCAACCAGAATGGGAGTTCAGTTGGGAATGTACAAACAAAATAAAATACGCCCACATGTGGTTGAGTCTGCAGATTATTCATTGCACTTACTGCATCAGCGATTCCAGAATCCACAACTGGAGCAAAAACAATTCACCCCCAGCCGGAGGGACTGCTTAAGAGACATTAGCGAATGTTGTCTAACTTAAATTAATACAGTATATCTGTCATATTCAGTGATTTCTCTTCTATTTTGAAAGTTATTTCAGATAGGAATGCACAGCACTGCACATGTATTGTACAGTGTTTCAATTTTGTATATTGATTTTCCAGGCAAAACTTGGCCTCAGGAACCTAAGTCTGACTTTAACATTGATTCCCATGGGAAACCATGCTTCACATAAAGGGGTTTCACTGAAAGTGGCAATTTTCAGAAACACAACCATCACATTAAGTGAACGCTCCCTGTATATGTGTGGTAAATAAACAGTTATCATTTAACCATTCAGGCCTTGAGACCTTTTCTTGAGACAACAAGCTGTTTTTTTTGTCCCGATCAGGGAGAAGTCTTTAATCTTACTTCTGGTAAGCTTGTCATGTGAGAACTACAGGACATTTGGTGTGCTCAAGATAATTACGTGCAGAAAGTGTCATCAGGGCACAACAGTGATAGGGGATTTAACACATAGGGGAATAGATTGGCATTTATGTGAGTGTAGCTGTGATTCTAGGATGGTATGACCTTCCTAGTCCAGGGTCAAGGATGTCATTGACAGGCTGCAACACCAAAGAGAGATTACAGAAAACGATAGTGCAGGTGAATGCATGGTTCATGATTCCTGGGGAATTGGGCCCAATTCCCCGGAAGGTGGGACATGAACTAACAGTTTGCACGTCAAAAGGCTGAGATCAATAGTGTAGTAATGAGTGTGCTGTAGCAGGGAGGTGTGGGGGGGGGTGTTAAACTAGCTTGACAGAGTACTGGGAACCTGAGTGTAGATTCAGAGGGAGAGAAACAAAACCGGAAATGGAAAACATAAAATCAATATGCAAGTGTGGATGGCAGAGGCAAAAAGAACTAATAAAAATAACAAGGGAGTTTGACAGTTTGATAGATACTTCGAAGTACGATATTGTAACAATGACTAAACCTGGCTTAACGAAGAGCAGGAGGAAGTTTAACATTCCTGGTTATAGAATATTCAGAGAAGATGGGAGATAAAAAAGAAGGGGTGCAATTTTTACTAAGGAACTGTAACCCCACTATTTAAGAAAGGAGGGAGAGAGACTGTTTAGCCTGACATTTGTAGCAGGAAAAATGCTAGAATCTATAATAAAGTATAGGCACTAAGAAAATAATGGTAAGATTGGGCAGAGTGAACATTAATTTCTGAAAGGAAGATAAATGTTTGACAACCCTGTTAGAGCTTTTTGAGGATGTAACGAACAGAATATATGAGCTGATGTGGTGTGTTTGGATTTTCAGAGGGCTTTGGATAAAGTCACACACAAGAGGTTAGTTAATAAATTTAGACCACGTGAGATTGGGAATAATATAATGGCATGGATTAGCTAAAGAGCAGAAACACAGGTTGGCAGGCTGAGAATAGTGAGGTACGGCAAGGAGCAGGGCCTGGGCCCCAGCTACTCTTAATCTATCGCGATGATCTGGATGTGGGGACCATCTGAAATTATGATCCTTTCCCAACCACCACCGCCCCCCTACCCCCCCAGGTCTATGATAAGGCACATATAAGGTACATATGAATTAACAAGACAAATGTGTGTGAACATACATTGCACAATAGATGACAGATGCGACTAAAACAAATTCCACGGATTTCTCAACAGTCCACCCAGACATCAGTAACACCATCAGTGGCAGCCAATATCAGTGAGACTCTCTGCCTCACAAGGAATTCCAATCTTCACCTTTGAAGATCTTCCTTGGAATTCTCTCCAACAGTCGCTCCAACTTAGATGACTTCGAAATCCTGCAAGGTGGATCATTTTCAATCTTGCCTCACAAGATTCTGTTCCTCTGGATTCCAGAGTACTCCTTCAAGCACCAACTCACAAGCACAATTTCAGCTCTTTAGCCACACCAAGCAGAACACAAATACTCCAAAGGGGTAACTTTGCCCTGATGGCTCATATCACAGTGTCGCCAGCCATCAGTTGCCTTCTTGGTTCTTCAGGGATTCTCTTGAACCCGCTTCAATTGCCAGACCAACAGCCAACCTAACAGAGTTTCAATCACATCTCTTGAGATTCTGTTCCCTTGGATTCCCAAGAATGCATTCAAATAGCAAATTACAGACACAGCATCTGATCTTCTGTCACACCAAGCAGATTGCTACTGCTCCAAAGGGATACCTTTACCCCACTGACCCCCAGTGCTTTCCTGTTCAGAACCCATTTTTCTGTTCCTCTCCTTTTCCTTAAGGGACCTGTTTCTTCCCCTTGCCTCTATCCCTTATTTCCAACTTTGTTTTGGGACCTCTCCCCATCCTTTCACCTCTCTTGGGGATCTCCCCAGACCCTTGCCTGAGACACAATTTCCCCCTCTCTTTATATTCAATTGTGCTGGCCTGTCCTGAGCCCAAAGTACTTATAAATTGTTGTACTGTGCATGCATAGCCCACTCCCGGCCCACAAATGCACAAAGTCCAAGGTCTGTCAAGAGTTCCCAACCTCCGAATTCATCAGAGAAAGCAGAGCTTACATTCCCTTGGAAGAAAGAATGCTTCAGTGTAGATAAACTTTTAATTTTGTTCTACAATTACACTTGCTGTATTATAGAGTTATGAAGATTTAACCAAAACAAAGGTCAATACATCTAATAAGTAGGAATAGGAGGATTTAAACGTCAAATAACTATCTTGCTCAGAATCTGCCTTTTGTCCTGCACCCTTTCTTTAAACTCTAAATATAATACCAATAATGACATGGTTTTTGGCTATAATCTTTTCATGATCAACCAAAGGTATTGAAGATAAATTAAAATTTTCTTTAGAAACATCTTAGCCAGCTTGAACTCTGTTTTGTACTCTGAATTTCAATCTTGCTGGTGTGACTGCAAACCAATACTCTGGCCGCCTTCCCCTCTTCACATATGGATGCATATTCGTCACACTATATGCAACAAGTGACTTCTGCATAGGTATTGCAACTTTAATACAGAAGAATATGAGGGGGTTTTCTTCAGTCTTTCTGTTAATGGAAACATGCCTCCAAAGGTCCTTTAAGTTTGCTGCGGGAACTGGGTGTGTCTGCTGACGAGCTTCAAAATGATCTTCCTCAATACTGCCTTCGTAACAGACTTTCTCTTTTCATTATTTTGATCAACAACAGATTAATATATTTGCATGGAGGGAGTTTTGCTATCTGTACTCAAGTCAATTTTACTTTATTCACAATTTGTGCCAGAGCCTTCGGAACATATTCATATGCTCCCTGTTGATGTTACCAAAATTGAATTATCATTTCCACTTCTTTTGTAATTTTATTTACATACTTGTTTCTTCTCTTATTTTCCAATTCCTTTTCAAGTTTTTTTAAGTTTTTCAGTTAGCTGCAAAACCTTTATACAAGCTTAACAACTTTGCATGGGCATTCAGTTACTTTTAAAATCTTTCTTCTATGGTTACTGACCACTTTTCAATTCACTCACGAGATCCTCAATCTTTTTCTTTTAATTTTCCTTATGTGCTTTTAATGTCTGGATCTGCTCTTACATATCAACGTTTCATCTTCCATGTTTTCCAGATCGTATCGGAGTTCAATTGCCCTTTTCATTTTGCAGTTCCAACAGTTCATCAGTCTTGATTTTTAATTCTGCTTTCAACAAACTGTTCTGATTCAGCAACTCCTTTTCCTGGTCAAGGCATTTCTAGCGATACTTAATTGAGACTTCTGATGCTTGAAGTTCATCAAGTTTCACCTTAAGATCTACCTTTGTTGAATTTGCTTCTACAAGTTTATCATTCAGACATTTCAAGTTCTCATTCAAGTGTTCTACTTCCTTTGATCAACACTCAAATGCTCTCACCAGATCTTGTTTTTCATTAGCAAACTCATTTTTCGTGTGTGAAAGTTGGTCCTCAACACTAATCAGATTTTCCTTCAGTTGCTCATTATTGGCAATATGCTTCTCATGTGTGGCCATAATAATTTTTAGGAGTTTGGCAAGATCAGCAGAATCGAACACCAGCTGCATCACAGTAACATGGTGACAACTATCTATGGTAGCCAAATCAGTGTCCAGAAATTTTTTTACCCCTTCAATAGATAAACTGGGAACAATTTCCACAGTAGCAATTCCATTTACTCAGTCACACTGTAAACTGACTTTATACAAGGGAACAAGTTCACTTCATCAAACTATCTGGAATACAAATTGCATCATCAACCACCATCAATGACTTAAGTGCCCTAGTGTTTCTCAAAATATTGATTTGTTTACTTTATTTGATGCAAGCATGAGCAAACATTTCTCCCTTTGAGATAAAACTTCTAAAACCTGCAGTAGCATGACTCACTTCAGCAAGAGTCAAGGGAGAATTACCTGGACTACCCTGAGTCATATCCCCCTTTCTGGGTCTGAGGGAACGCATTTCACTTTTACTATTGCTATGAGTTTATCACCCATTTCGTTTTTTTTTATAAGCCTCTTTAAACATTTATAGGACTGTGACCAGTTCATCATTAAGCTTCCAACAATTGACTTTGAGCTGCCCTACCTTATGACAAAAAAAGCATACCAGTTTCTTTGCATCCCTTTTATTCTCGACATCATCATTTCTATTGACTGGAAAAGGCTTCTGCATAAAGTTAGACTTTTTTCTATTGCCCCAGTTTCCCCAAGGATTTAAAACTGGAGATCTACTGCCCACGAGCTGCCTATATGATTGATCATATCCATCAGCCAAAACTACTGCCTCTCCTATCCTAGAAAGCTTATGGTATTCCAAGTATGACCTAATAGCTAATGGAGTACTATTTTGAAATTCTTCTGGAGTTTGCGCCCTCAAATTCCCAATATTTGTTCTGACTTCAGTGATTGAAAACACATCATTTCTTTCTCTCTAGAAAATACTATAAATGTTTCACTCAGTCTTTTCTTTGAAGTTCAAAATTCCAATTGATATGCTGCAGAGACCAGCTCGTAAGCATTAAGTACAGCAGTTTAACTACCTCATAATCAGAAAATCTTTCTTCCGAAAGGCAAAAATACACAGCCATAGCCTGATCAACCAAAACATTTTGGAAAATGAGAGTCCTTGTGTCCTTTGGCTATTTTAGCTTTGCAGCAACCTTTTCAAATGAGGTAAAATATCTCAACTCCATATTCCGTGAATTTACACAATAAGCGAAGGCTCTTTGTAATATCAAAGCTCGGAATAGGACTCATTTCCTCACCTGAACTACTCCACTCCCTTTCATCCAGTAACCTAAATTTTTCTCTCGCCAGTTCAGCTGTCTAATTTCTTTCTCTCTTGGGAGCTCTCGATCTTTTTCCTTACATCTTTCCTCCCTCAGTGACTTCTCTCTCTGTAGTTCAAGCTCTTTCATTATTTTTCCATCTTAAGTTGCTTTATCTGCAACGGAGTTCCAATCCTAGATGCTGTGCTATTACCTCAATTATGTCTGCTTTCATAGCCCCTGCTTTTAACTCTAATTCAACATTTATGCAATTAACCTAGCTTAGGTTAGTTGTTTGAAATAATTCAAAAATAAATCTTCCCTCTTCAGAAAAGTTGCAGCAATTAACAAAGCAATTCTGATTTTCAATTGGTATAGTAAAATTCAACATGGAAATCTTAGCAAACTTAACCTCAGCAAATATCAGCACTTATATTTATCCATGCATTTGGAATCCTACAAGATCTTCCTTCAATTTATGTTATGATCCTTGGCCAGACCCCCAAGTCTTTGGTAAGATTCGGCCTGGGACCATTGAAGTTTTGTTTAAAGTAGACAAACTCTTAGATTCAATACAATTGCTTAGCGAAGAGAGCCACAAGATTCCAAGCGTTTTGATCAAATAAAAATGATACAAGGTCAGAGCGACAAAACAATTTACAATATAATATTTAGAGCTAATATGAGTTACGTATGAATCAACAGGAAAACTGTGGTTGAACACACCACACTGCACAACAAATGACAGATGCAACTAAAACAGATTCCACAGGTTTCTCAACAACTCATCCAAATACCGGTAAGATTGAATCAACTGATCTCACTGAAATCCGTGTTTTTTACAAGGGATTAAAATCTTCACCTTTGAAGATCTCACCTTGGAATTCTCTCCAACAGTCACTCCAACTCAGACAGCTTCAACAACAGCCCACCTTGCAGTGTTTCAATCTTGTCTCGTGAGGTTCTGTTTCTCTGTGTTTCTGAGTACTCACCAAAGCATCAAATTATAAACATAAATTCAGCTCTTCGGCACAATGGGCAGAATGCCGCTCCTCCAATGACTTGCAGCATGTAGTCACCAAACTTGTGCTGTCTTCTTGGATATTCAAGATTATTCTCGAGTCCTCTTCAATTTGTAAACTTGGACATCACCAACAATAGCCTATCTTGCAGGGTTTCAATTTTGTCTCCTGCAATTTTGTTCACCTGAATTTCCAAGTATGTGCTCAAACACCAGATTACACACATAACTTCAGATCTTTGGCTGCGCCATACAGAACACTACTGCCCTAGAGTGGTACCCTTGCACCAAAGGCCAGCAGCCCTTTTCCTGTTTGGAGTCTGTTTCTTTGCTCCTCTCTTCTTCCTCAACTTAAATTGGATCCTGCTTCTGTCCGCCTCTGTCTTCTACTTGCGGCTTCTTTTTGGGGATTTCTGCCGGTCCTCTTTCCCCTTTTTTGGACTTCTCAGTCTCCTCTTCCTGTCCTGCCTCGGACCCAAATTTTTCAAGGCACTCCACTCCCCATCACCATACCCAGGTTCTCATACGTTTATTTCACTCACCGTAAGCGCATAGACGCTGAGCCTCCTCTGGGCACAGAGAACTTACAAATTGCACAACTGTGCATCCCGTTCCCGGCTTGTGCATACTTAAAAAGTCCAAGGTCTGTTAGAAGTTGAAGTTCCCAACCTCGAAGCTCAATAGGGTAAGTAATATTTCCAAATTTGTTTATGACACAAAACCAGCTGCGAATGCGAGTTGTCAGAAACTTTCAAGGGGATTTAGATAGATTAAGTGAATGGACAGGAACATGGCAAATGGGATATAATGTGAACAGATATGAAATTATCCAATTGAGGAGGATAACCAGAAATGCGATGTATTTTTTAAATGGTGAAAGAATGGGAAGTGATGTTCAAAGGGACTTGAGTGTCTTGTTCATAAGTCACAAAGTTAAAATGCAAATTAGGAAGGCAACTTGTACGGTGCTATTTATTGCAAGAGGATTTGAATAAAGGAGTAAAGTCTTGCTGCAATTGTTTCGAGCCTTGGTGAGTAAAATTCAGCATGAAAATCTTATCAAACTTAACCTCAGCAAGTATCTGCACTCATATTTATCCATGCATTTGGAATCCTGAGATTCACAAACCGAGAGCCTTTGCCAGATGCCAAGAGTTAAATACTGTAGAGGGTCTAGAGGAGTATATTATATGCAGGGGTGAGGCTACATGGATATTTTGAAAGCAAATAAAGGGCATGAAAAAATATTTGGAAAAAAACCCAAAGAAAATCCGAGGATGAATTATAAATACATAAAGAGCAAGTGAATAAACTGAGAAAGGAGAAGGACCTATTACAACCAGAATGGAAACCTGTCCCTACCTGAGAAGTCTGATATCGTTTGCATTTAGCAGCATTCATTTGAACTCAATTGATATTGGTGGCACTCAAAAGCAATTATTTAGCTGTCATTTAACATCCATTGCACTCAAAGTAATGACTTAGCTATTATTTGATATCAGTTACACTCAAAAGTAATCATTTAGCGAATATTTGCCATTGTTTGCACTCAAAACCAATAATTTTGGTTATCATCAAACCTTACAAGTACCATAAGTGGCATCAATTGCCACAAACCATAGTGCTTAAACATTTGCAATTAGTTAAATCACTTAAGCATTTGGACACCAAAAACAATCATAAAGTTTATTTTCCATATTTCTGAGTTTAGAAAGATTCACACACCACAAAACTGAGATAACTTTAGAAAATGCACTCATTTTTGATGAGGTATTTTTGTGTTGTTCTTTGTAACCTTTACTCATGCACCTGCTCTATTTACTCTTCGCACTGTAGCCCTCTCTAAGCATAATAGAAACACATTTGGAATTGAACCAATCCCTATGCATACAAACATTTGTCCAACATGAATCTAACTATAGATTTTACACTTCTGGTCACTGCATCATAGAAAGGATGTGATGACACAAGAGGGCACAGAGGAGATTTACAAGGATGTTGCCAAGGCTGAAAAATATTAGCTGTCTGTTCAGGTTGTTTTCATTGGGACAGACAAAACTAAGGAGCGATTTAATTGGAGTGCATATAATTATAAAATTCGATAAAGAGTGGATAAGAAAGGACTGCTTCACTTCGCAACAAGTTGAATAGAAAGATTAGAAAAGAATGGAGGAGGGTTTTTACAAATTCCATAACCTACAAGAGTTGGAAGTGGGATTAGATTGGGTAGCTCTTTCTTGGTCCAAAGGCCATTTTGTCATGTAAATTTTTATTATTCTAAAACTGAATACTTTTAAGTGTTCCTTAAGTGTTAACATGACAGCGAGGTGTCTAGATACAAGAAATTTGCTGCTTTAGATTGTCCAGGTCCTTTGGAGAAATCACAGTTGAAAGCAAGTCAGTGTCTCACTGTAATCTGATAATTGAGCAACAGTCATTTAAGAATTCTGCTGACAGTGCCCAAAAGACATGCTGTGTAAGCATTATTACAGGAGATTGTTTGGCTGGGGTAAATTATTTAGTACTTCAAGTACAGACTGTGAAATATTTACTTCTCCTTTCTGTTGCAAAGGATATCAACATAGGAAATAGCAAAATTTCTACAATGGCCAAATATCAAATGCATGATTTCAATAAAATACAGATCAATTAAATATAGATCAACATTAAGTTAAAGTAACATAAACATGCATTAACTCCAAAAGTATAAATAGTTTGGGCAAAATTTCCTGTGAGAGTGTAATCAGGATGTGACAACAAAATTATATCCACTCAGGCGTCCATTTTACCCATGGCTATTTACAGCCAAGTTTTCTTCAACCTCATTAATATATGTCAGGATGTAAAAGTGAACATAAAGATGCAGAAATGAGTGCTGAAAACTGAGGAGAGTGCACAATGCACTGAACATTCTAAAAGTCTTCAAAAAACTTGTGCCGTGCATGGCCTCAGGATGTCTTAAAGTGCCTTACAATCAAGTATTTTTGAAGTGCAATCATTGTTGTAATGCGTTATTATGATATCCATACAGACTGATAACTTTTCACAAGAAAGGAATGTCCCCCACCTGAAGCCAACAGAAAGAAAACCAATGGGCAAGATGTCACTCTTTAAAACTTTTATAGAAAACATCTAAAATCAACACAATTCAAAAGTTAATCAACAGCAATTGATATTTCAAAGAAAAAGGTAAATTTCACTTTAAATAGCTGATACAACAAAGGTGCATCTCATATAGTGTTACAAATGTGAGATTTGTAAAATTTATGCTTTAGGACTTTCTTTTTAAATTAGGGTAAAATGAATATGACCCATTCTGAATTCTGCCTGACAAGAAGCTTGGGTGACATTGTTGTTAAAGTTAATGGGGGCCCAGATTGTTTAACCGAGAAGACTCAAGACATTCACACTTGATGTTAGTTCTCCATGTCTTAGGGAGCGAGTTGGGATATCAAAATTTGTAAACAGTTTAAACTGTCCATTTCATTCCAAGATAAAGTTAAGTATAGATGATTAGTATTTCTATCTAGACACAACGCTCATGTGATTCAAATTACCATGGAGATGAGCTTTGAGAGAGGAAGAGTACATAGTCAACCATTGCAGGATTGAGTTGCAGGTTTTCCTAAAAATATTACTGAACCTCACAGACAGGTCTGAACAGAGAGAGAGAGAGCGAGGGAGAAAGACAGAAGTCTTGGTGAAGCTAAACTTCTTAAAAATTGTTCAAAAAGATTGCATTAAAATAGCAGGAAAAATACTGTTACCAGCTGTGCCTAAAATTCTAGACTTAATTTTAAATCCCATTTAGAACCAGCATAATTAATTGCACATGTTTGTGCGGACAACTTTTTATTTGAGAAGCAAGGAAATTGTAATGAGTGAAGATATGTTGAGACAGAGAGATTAAGAGATGGTTTGGAAGAGCAAAGAAAATTAAACAAGGCACAACCATGTATATGACTTGCCTGTACCTGAATTACACTGATTGCTTCAGCCAGATATTTGCTTTATGTCCCAACAACGTGTGTCTTTGAGCATAAGGTATACAAGAAATTTGACCCCTATTTTTGATATCAATGAATTTGGAAAACGATAGAGAATGAAACCATAAAAGTGGAACAGAATTGACTTGTGACTAATGCTACAAAGTGTAAGAGGAAAATACAACAATGGCGTTGCACTAAAATTAAGATTTGACAACAATATTCATAAAAGTGTCAGATGATGTAGAGAAAAGTCAAAAAGGGAGTTGAGGTACAGATCAACAATTATCTAAGTTAATGTCAAAATAGCTCAAGTAACTTAGCCTAATCCTGTTCCTATTTTTCCTCTTATATTCCATTGCTCATAAAACACTGTCAACTGCAATTCAGAAAGCAATTAATTGTACTAAGTGTTCTGAACTAATTTGGCATAGAAAATACCAGGTTAAGTACATGTATTGTTTATCACATAAACAAGGAAATCTTGTACACTGCACTAAGTACATAACAGACTATGCTCAAAATACAGTGAGGCGCTGTGGGCATTCATTGCAGCAAATTTTAAAAGTTTCAATGTTTCTCTGCTAAACATGCAGTTTTTATTTTTAATTTTGCATGAACATCTAGTTATTTCCTGCAGTCACAATGTAAATCACTGTTCCATCATCCCACTGATAAATTCCTACATTCACCGCGCTAATTAATTATATATACAAAAGAAATGCAACTATAATGTATTTGCCACTTAACTAGCAAGAATCAAAGTTAACACTTTTATATGTAGCTTTCATAGCACTTCTTCTTAGCATATAGTCCTGCTGGCAAGTCGAATGAATTGACAAACTGAAGCACTTACTGAAACACACCTTTTAGCAAAAATATTTTACGGGGAAAACAAAATCATAAATCATGTAAAGAACATTAGTAAAGTATTCTTTAGAGCTCATATTTAAAGGGCCTGTTAAAACTGAGAAATATATAACTGTCAAATACAGTGGTAATGAAAGAGGTTAAGTTTATGTTCTGAAATTTTACAGCACTGACTAGTTCTGAAAGATACAAACATATGGAATGAATCTGTTTCTAGGTAGAGGTTTATTAGGAAACACTGGCTGGATAGGTTGGCTGAATGTATAAAAACTGCTGTAACATTTCTATATTGAAGCAATAGTTAGATTATGCTACATTACATCATAGAAAATCAATAGGACAGTATTCTCCCATGTTCCATGTTAATAATAATAAAGTACAACAGGTAACATCATGATCATACAGATGGTAACAATGATGGTTCCTGTCTCACATACATTGAACGCTATGGAGATATTAGTGTTGGACTGGGGTGGGCACAGTAAGAAGTCTCACAATACCAGGTTAAAGTCCAACAGGTTTATTTGGTATCACGAGCTGTTGGAGCGCTGCTCCTTCATCAGCTAACTCATCAGGACTTTAACCTGGTGGTATGAGACTTCTTACCGTACATAGAATGCAGCAGTTAGTGTGAGTGCAGTCAGCCTGTTGGCTACAGTTTTTCTTTTCCGCATGTACAGAGATTAACAAGTCAGACAATAGCTTCCATAGTCGCTAAATAGAATTCTCGGAGCCCTCTGTTGGATTTTGTCAGGGGGCAGTCTTCAATGGTGAGAGTCACTGATTGTGGTACACCACAGCTGCAGTTAGGGCTTCTGGCAATGGGACCAATTTACTGCACGATCTTAGCGTGGAAACAGTTGAGACGTACCAGATGGAGAGTCAGTTGCAGGTTGAAGCTGACTGTGGGATCTGTGGTGAAGGAGTGGTTTCTATTGATGACATGTTGGTTCCATTCCTGCTGCACAGGGCCTCTGCTGTTCTTCCTTGGCACGGTGGTCTTAGTCTCATAAAGACTAGTGTGGTGGGAGGCGAGCAGCAGGTGCATTGGTAAGGTCATTGTGTAGTGGCAGGCTTGGGTTGATGTAAACCTTCTCCAGGACCTTTCTTGTTGCAATCTTTGTCCTTATGTGAGGGGGCGAGAAGTTGTCAGGACTGAGAGTCAGTGGAGTTGAGTTGATTGGAAAGTACTTGAGATGATATGCATTGCTATGTTGAGCTGGTATCTACAAGCTTGATATGGGATGAGTTGTACCATACTGGTGCACAGTACTCTGCAGTCAATGCAGAGTTACAAGACAATGGCAAGAGCTGAGGTCCTTAAAGTTTGAACACCCATGAAGAGCCAACAAGCTTGCTCAGGAGGCTGTTTAATGTTTTAATCTTTGCTGCTGTCTTGCTCAGATTGTTTTCGTATGTCAATTTTCGGTGAAGGGGAATATCAAAATAAACAGGATGTCGTTTGTGACTTATTCTCTTGATGTGGAGATGCCGGCGTTGGACTGGGGTAAGCACAGTAAGAACTCTCACAACACCAGGTTAAAGTCCAACAGGTTTATTTGGTAGCACAAGCTTTCAGAGTGTCGCCCCTTCTTCAGGTGAGTGAGGAGTTCTGTTCACAAACAGGGCATATATAGGCACAAACTCAATTTACAAAATAATGGTTGGAATGCGAGTCTTTACAGGTACAGACAATGTGAGTGGAGAGAGGATTAAGCACAGGTTAAAGAGGTGTGTATTATCTCCAGCCAGGCCAGTTTGTGAGATCTTGCAAGCCCAGACAAGTCGTGGGGGTTACAGATAGCGTGACATGAACCCAAGATGCTGGTTGAGGCCATCCTCATGTGTGCGGAACTTGGCTATCAGTTTCTGCTCAGCGATTCTGCGTTGTTGTGAAGGCTGCCTTGGAGAACGCTTACCCGAAGATCAGAGGCTGAATGCCCGTGACTGCTTAAGTGTTCCCCGACAGGAAGAGAACACGCCTGCCTGGTGATTGTCAAGCGATATTCATTCATCTGTTGTAGCGTCTGCATGGTCTCCCCAATGTACCATGCCTCGGGACATCCTTTCCTGCAGCGTATCAGGTAGACAACGTTGGCCGAGTCGCAAGAGTACGTACTGTGTACCTGGTGGATGGCGTTCTCACGTGAGATGATGGCATCCGTGTCGTTGATCCGGCACGTCTTGCAGAGGTTGCTGTGGCAGGGTTGTGTGGTGTCGTGGTGCAAAAAGCGTCGGTCGACCTTGGGCCAATATTATTTATCTGTGCCACCTGTGGAAGGGTCTGTCACTCACAAATTGGCCTCTAAACTGCAACGGAGGATGCTCAATAAGAAAGTGACATACATTCTGGGTGCAGTCCATCATCTCCCAAGATAGATGGATGCCTAATTAGCTAACTAACTAATCAATGGCAAGCTTTTCCTCACACTATCAAAACAAATCACACAACTGGAAAGTGTGCAGAGAAGATTTAGGAGGATGTTGCTAGGACTCGTGGGCCTGAGTTATAGGGAGCGGATGGCCAGACTAGGGTTTTATTCCTTGGAACATAGGAGAATGAGGTGTCTAAAATCATCAGGGACATAAATAGGATGAACACACACAGTCTTCTTCCAAGGATAGGGGAATTGAAAACTAGAGGGCATAGGTTTAAGGTGAGAGGGGAAAGATTTAAAAGGGACCTGAGGGGAAACTTCTTCACACAGAGGGCGGTGTGTATATGGAATGAGCTGCCAGAGAAAGTGGTTGAGGCAGGTTCAATAACAACATTTAAAATGCATTTTGATAAGTACATGGATGGGAAAGGATTAGAGGGATACGGGCAAAACACGGGGACTTGGGACTAGCTGGGAGGGCACCATGGACCGATTGGGCTGAAGGACCTTTTCCTGTGCCATATTGCTCTACGATTCTAAATTTGAATACCTCTATCACAATGCCTCTTAATCTTCACTGTTTACTAAAAACACTGCAACTTTTTTCTACTGTTTTGTTAAATAAGCCTCATTATTATTATCTTAGTCAATCACTTTGAGGCCTTCCCAAAGTCTTGACATACTTGAAGTAGGGCACCTGAAACTGAAAACTAGTATAACTGGCCTAATCAAAAATTTGCACAGAACATTTCTGAAAGGACAAACATGTTGTCGAAGCTTTATGCCTTGCACTATGGTTCCCCGTGGCTTTCTCCACAACAATAATTTAACTAATCAGAATTGATTTATCAACCAATCAACACCCTTTCTTCCTGTAGTATAAATTATGATCATTTGAAAGTTGACATTTTTACTTTTATCCTAATAAGTGGAAGACAAAAAGCTTCAGCAACAGGTTTCTCCTTTCAACAATATTCAAGTTCTGTACTACCAAGTGACAAGTGTAAATTTGATATAGCCTCTTGAATTTATATTCTTGGTTCCCATTTACAGCGTTCAGGATCCCATATTTTATTTGACACCAGCCTTATCTACTCGTCTTCCAACTTAAAAAATTTGTATGTCTAAACCTTGAAAAATCATGTTGCTCCTCTACCCTTTTTCAGGTTTTACCATTTGTTGTATACATCCTATTCTTTCTTCCAAGACCTATTACCTCACACGACATAACATTGAATTTAAATCTAAGTCCGCTTGCGATTGCTTGCAGTAATTTTTAAAATTAATCAGGAAGCACTAACCCCCAGCAACTTCTCTGTCCTCTGTAAATTTTAATACATTTGCTCATACTGGAGTCAAGAACATTTCTATGTATTCATAACAATATGTGTAACATTGATCTGAGTGTAGTGGGGAAGGAATCACTGCTGTTATGTCTAAAAATGTTCATTCACGTGCAATGAAGGCGAGACGATAGCTTAGTGGTATTATCGCTAGATTATTAATCCAGAAACTCAGCTCATGTTCTGGGGACCCGGGTTTGAATCCCACTACGGCAAATGGTGGAATTTGAATTCAATAAAAATATCTGGAATTAAGAATCTACTGACGACCATGAAACCATTGTCGGTTGTCGGAAAACTCCATCTGGTTTACTAATGTCCTGTGGAGAAGGAAATCTGCCTCGCTTACCTGGTCTGGCCGACATGTGACTCCAGAACCACAGTAATGTGGTTGACTCTCAACTGTTCTCTGAACAAGGGCAACTAGGGATGGGCAATAAATGCTGGTCCATGCCCCATGAATTAATAAATAAAAATTCTCATTAAATTTGAATGAGAGCATATTTTAGGACGATTTGCTTTTAGTTTGTAAAAACACATCGTATTACAGTAGATCTATTACAGTCCCTTTCTTAACTTTTAATGAAGAATTTGTCATAATTCTTCACGACAACAGAAACAATAAATTTAAGCATTGGAGTCTTCTTAGAATCTGAGTGCATTCCAGCTGTGCTTGCAGTGATTATATAATCCAATTTATCATAATCAATAAAACAAATATGCTTATAATAGTCTGCAAGCACTGCACTTTGCCACTTTCATAACTGCAGCACTTTACTTTAGATCAGATTAAACAATAATGGTCTTAGAGCTTCCTAACTGTTCCAGTTATTGTAGTCATTGAGATATAGTCTTCCATTCACCCCTCATTAACATCTGAAGTGGAAAAATATGGACTTATTTTTTATTCAGCTGTGCAATGAAATAAAGCGCCTCCATAATTTGATATTAAAACCATTTAAAAGTGAAAGTGAAAAATATAAAGATCTATTTAGCGACCAAAGGCGAGAAGATACATAAACGAGAGAAGAACAAAAATCTCTTGTCTCAATGCAATTAGAAAAGTCCATGCATGGCACCAATTTACTGGCATGTATTGGAAATGTAGATTTGCATCTATGATTTCCTATGAGCTAATTCCCCGGTCTCAAAAATTCCCTTGACGGGAAATATTGGGCAGAATTCTCCCCCAAAAATTCTAAGTGTCAAATTTGCAGGAAAACTGGAGTAATTCACGCTGGTTTTTCAGTGGGAGTTCACATGAGAATCTCCCACACTCTGCACTGCAGAGGCCACCAGCGTGAATATCATTAGATTTCAGGCGGCTATTCCTGCCCAGGAGGCTGAAGCCAGTAGGCTTCTGCACAGTGGCCCCTAACTATCAGCCTCCTGATTGCTGGCCAGCGATTGAGCTGGCCAGCCCGGACCCCTGCAGTGCTGCAAGCCTAACACCCCCACGGCCTGATCGCGGCACCCCCGACCATTCCCGGACCAGCCTCGACCCCTCACAGCCCCCGTCCCGCACCGCCCCCCCCTACAGTTCCACCCCCCCTCCTCCCTCAGCAGTTCTGACAGCCCCCCACCCCCCAGGCAGTGCTGATCCCCCAGCAGACAGACCCCCACCCCTGCAGTGCAGACCCCCCGGGAGGCAGCCTGCTGGTTGAACCCGCAATCCCCCAGCCCACCTCAATCAATGGCCTCCCTTCTGCCCTGACCGATCCCAAATGCAGAGTGGCAGCGGGACCCGCCCACACCCACTGATCACCCCTAGGCCCTGCCCCCTAGACCCCACCCCATAGGCCCAATGGGCAGTGCCAAGGTGCCCCTGGACATGGGCACTTTGCCCCTTAGGCAGTGCGAGGGGGCACAGGCTGGCACTGCTAGGGTGCCCATGTCCAGGGGGCACCACCCCCCTGGCCGCCCGACCCTCTTGGGGGTCCAATTACCCCCCCTTCACTCCAGCGGGGTTGTTCCCATAGTTCCCCGAAAGTAGGGAGCTAGTGTAATCCCCACTGCAGTGAAACACTCTGGCGGGATGGGAGATGTTAGCAGGCCCAGGGAATTCAGTCCCGGGCCGGCTAATTACACTAAAAACAGATTGAAAATATATTAAAATTACTTACCTGGTCTTCCCGCCAGTTTCCAACGCAGATCTGACGGCTCCAGAAATCAAGGCGCTGGGAGATGCGCTCGCAGCGGGAACTCATGCGTGAATCCCACGCATGCCCAGCTGCGAGATTCTCCCACCCCACTATGCTAGAAAAGTAGCGTTGTGGGTGGGAAATCACCCATTAAGTAGTGATCCAAAGTGTCAAAGGAGAAAAACTCAAGAATGAATCACATTTTATACATACCCTTAATAATATCTGAAAGAATATTTCATACAAAACATTTTAGTCATCATGATCAAAAATGTGAAACATATTTGCTCGCACAAAAATATTGGTTCTATTATTATGAAAGTAGATATGTTATAATAGTAAATTATTTGAATCTCTAGTTTTTAAAACTATTCGTAACACCTTGATCCTAGACGTCACCAATTCAGACTAATATTCCACATGAGTAAAATAGGAAATTTTAGGATTCAGGTATCCCTCAGTCATCCTCACATCAGTTAGCTTGTCCATATTTCCATCAGACCAGTTTTGAATCTACTCTTCAGTCTTCTGCAATGAAAAATACCTACAATGCAATTCAGAGTTCTAATATGATTTACTTAGCTTATTTGCTCTTTGATGATCAAATCAGAATTGAATAAAGATTATTCAAAAGCTTATCTCCCATTATCATCATCGCAACAAGCAACAAGATCATAAACTACCAATATCTCGACTTAAGAACATAAAAATGAAGAAAGGAGTAGGTTGCTTGGCCTCTCAAGCCCGTTCTACCATTCAATAAGTTCATGACTATCTAATTTTAAATCTGAACTTCACATTCCTGCCTACCCCTGATAATCTTTCACCTATTTGCTTATCAAGAATCTATCGACCGCCTTAATGATATTTAAAGACTCGGCCTCAATCACCTTTTAAGGAAAATAATTTCAAAGTCTCACTTCCCCGGGGGGGAAAGAATCCTCACCTCGGTTTTAAATGGGTGAACCCCTTATTTTTAAACTTTGGCCCAGAGATCGAGATTCTGCCACAACAAGAAGCTTCCTTTTCCTCATCCATCCTGCCAAGTCCCCTCAGGATCTTATACGTTTCAATCAAGTTGCCTCTTACCCTTCAAAACTCTTGATTGATTTTGGTGACTTGATAGAGGTGTATAAAATTATGAGGGGAAGAGATAATATGAACAGGATAAAATTGTTTCCCTTGGCGGAGAATTCAAGAACCAGGGAACATAGATTCAAGATAAGTGGCAGGTGTAGAAGGGATATGAGGAAGAACTTTATTTGCAGAGGGTAGTGGGTGTCTGCAATTCACTGCCTGAGTTGGTGGTGGAGGCAGAGACCCTAAGCTCTTTTAAGAAGTACTCAGATCTGCACTTTTAAAGTGTTGTAAGCCACAGGGCTATAGGCTGGGTGCAGGAAGGTGGGATTAGAAAGGACAACTGGGTGTCCTCAGGCTGGCATGAACAAGTTGGACCGAATGGCCTCCACTGTAACTTTTCTATGGTTCTATAACCAGCCTCCTTACGTCCTCTTTACAACTTAGTTTCCTACTATTTTGTGTCATTAGCAAATTTAACAACTATACCATTGGTTTCTTCATTCAAATCATTTTGATAAATTGTAAAGAGTTGAGGCCCCAGTACTGATTCCTGTGACATACTGCTCTTCACGTTCTGCCAACCAGATAATGACTCATTTATGCCTACTCTCGGTTTCCGGTTAACCAACCAATCTTCTATCCATGCCAATATGTTACCCCCTACACCATGTGCTTTTATTTCCCGCAAGAACATTTAATAAAGCATCTTATCAAATGCCTTTTGATTTACTGTTATACAGCTCACAATTCTGCTCTCTTCAGACACAAACCTAATTTTGATGAGCAAAACCTATAGTCGTCGATGTTGGATGCTATTCACAATTCAAGTAGTAGCAATATTAAAATCACACAGAACATTTTCATATTTTAATGAAATGCCAATGGCGACATGCATTTCCCATTAAAAGCTTGAAATGAGTTTTATACACATGTGGTATGTGTGCAGTGTGCTTCAAACTTATTCAGTTAACTTTTCTGCTGAAAGCCTGGAGAAAAAGAGGTATATATTGAGGAGAAAATGATGGATTTTAGATGGGGAATCCAACACAGTGGAACAAATAGGTTTTCAAAAGTGCTTTTGGAACAAGCAAGGTCAAGTTGTTTTGTAAGTGCTTCCAGAGCAGAGATATAGGGCCTGATTTTAACTCTGTGCAAGTGGCTAGGTTTTGAGATTAATCAAAATCACAAGTGTTATTAAATATGTAATTGAGTCAGCATTTAAATCCAATTCAACACCTTTGCTATTCCCAGAAATCATCAATTTAAAAAAAAATAATGGACAAGTGCACTCTCAACAATTTGAGAGAAAGCCATCTGGTCTAATAACATTTGCAGGTACAGTAATATGAAAATCTAGCAGACAAGTTGCACATAGAAAGTTCCAAAGACCGGATTATCTATCTTTGGTGTTGACTGAGGATAAATTTTGGATAGGACACAAGGAGTATTCTCTTGCTCTGCCATGGGAGTTTCTTTACTTCCATAGGAGAAGGAAGATGAGTATCATTTAATGTCTCATCCAAAAGACTGCCCAACATTCCGTTAATGCTGAAGGGTCAGTATCCGCTTGAACTCCTGATCATCTTAATCAGAACTGCGAGTGCTACCAATGAACTAAAGTTGGCATTAATTGGCTCAATTTCACAACTTGCCATGGTGAAGTTTAGAGCTTAATATTACAAAAAGATAATCCCGAGACTGAAAGCAGATCCCAACCCTCCGTGGAGGATGGTGGGACCTGGAGGCAGGGTGTAAGATTTTACCAGAGACATCCCATTAAAAGACCACGGTAGCTCAGTTAATGCATAGAGGCCCAGCTATCAGAGATTCCAGTCCAAGCAGAGGTCTGGTAGTTCAGAAGCACCACTAATAGAGGTGGCTGCTGTTGAGGCAGAGGGAGAAGAGGGCACTTCCATGTAAAATTGCCCACAAAGTGCAGGTGCGATATTTTGTTAGTGTGCCAGTGTCATATTGACGGAAACTGGCAATTGGAGGGGCGGCACGGTAGCACAGTGGTTAGCACTGCTGCTTCACAGCTCCAGGGTCCCGGGTTCGATTCCCGGCTCGGGTCACTGCCTGTGTGGAGTTTGCACATTCTCCTCGTGTCTGCGTGGGTTTCCTCCGGGTGCTCCGGTTTCCTCCCACAGTCCAAAGATGTGCGGGTTAGGTTGATTGGCCAGGTTAAAAATTGCCCCTTAGAGTCCTGGGATGCGTAGGTTAGAGGGATTAGCGGGTAAAAAAAAAGGGATTAGCGGGTAGGGCCTGGGTGGGATTGTGGTCGGTGCAGACTCGATGGGCCGAATGGCCTCCTTCTGCACTGTAGGGTTTCTATGATCTATCTATGACTCCCGCTTCCCAGCCTGACCCCAAGGGCTTCTAAAATTCAGCTCATAGACTCTGAACATCTCGGTGTTCATACCAAAATCATTGCACCACTGAATCTTACACTACGATCAAAGACCTTGAATAGTGTCCTCTGACAAAACATATAGATGGACACGCATTCTGGGTGCATTCAGAGTTCTAATTAACAAAGTTGGCAGAGGGACCACAATGAGCAATTACCTATGCTGGGTGACTATAACGTGAGCAGCACACTAACTTAGTGCTCTCTGCTCATTTCAATTATTTTGACGTTCACCCAACGCTAACCACACTGTTGATCAAATGAATGCATCAGCAGGGAACCAAAACTGTGGAAAGGGAATCAAGCCAATGTTTGGAGTCAGGATGACCCTTCGGCAGAGCTCTGGTGAAGGGTCATCCTGACTCAAAACGTTGGCTCTCTTCTCTCTTCACCGATGCTGTCAGACCTGCTGAGATTTTCCAACATTTTCTGTTTTTGTTTCAGATTCCAGCATCCACAGTATTTTGCTTTCAGCCAATACTGAGTGGCCAGCATCTTAATTGCAGTGAATTAAACTCAGATGACACAAAACTTCGATGTCAATGTAGTCAACCATTCCCACTGGCAGAATAGCAAATCACATAGTGACACCCATGAGAAACCAAAATTCTGCACTGATCACTCCAGATTAGCTAAACCTGACTAAACTTGTCATATGACCATGCCAACCATACAGAGCAGAATTAAGCCATACAATAGCGCAAAATCATGGAGCACCAGGTAAGCATCATTTGGCATCGTGATCCCCCTGTGAAAGGATATACAAAACCTACAAGATTAAACCTATGAAAAGTTGCTGTGGTGTTGTTAAACAGAAAGAAGGTGAAGTTGACACAGCAAATGGGAAACTGAGGCGTGAAGCACAAGGCAGACATTGCAAAAGAGTGGGAGAGTCCTCCATCAAGTTTTTCCACCATTATGATGCACAAAGCGAACAGCCTAGAACAGTTTGAAAAATAGGCATTCTCTCCAGCAAGGAAGATGATGAGAATGCCTGCCTATCCTGACTTTGAAGAACTCTGCTAACATAGTTCATGGCAGCGCAAGCAGAGAATGCTCTCATCTCTGGTTCAATTCTTCAGGAAAAGGGAGGTCTCCAGCAAAGAAGCTGAGCCACATGGAGTTCATCTACAGCAAGGGATGGCTGAACTGATTAAAAACAAGGCACAGTATCATTTTCCATGTGGTTAGGGTCAATAATGAGGATGCAGCAGCTGCGGCAGTACTGCCAGATGATTAGCTCCAAAATGGTTCTGCCATGTCTTGAATAAGTATGAAGAAACCGGGATGAATGAGGACTGTTTTACTTTCCTCAGGAGTTGATGGGGAGATTGAAACTCGGGGGTTGGAACCATGGGAGTGGATGTGGGTGATTGAACCTGTTATGTTGTGGCACTCTATCATCGACAGGGTACAAGAAAGTTGCAGCTCTAGGCTGCCCCGGACCAGTGTTCCAGTCTTTACATGCTTCCTGCATGATTGTTCGAAGATTCTGGCTGAGAAAGGACTCCACCCTCTGGAGTGATCACTCACTCTCAGTTTATATTGCTTCCTCAAGTGAGTGATTCACATCTGCTGTACTGTCTTTATTAAAGAGACAGATGCCACATACACGCAGAACATCAGGGGTGGATGGTATGATGGGACCTCAGCAGGGAATAGGGGAGATCAGAGTTTGGGGGGGGGGGGGGGGGGGGGGGTCAGCAGTCGGGGGTGATCAGAGGTCATAGTTGGGAGGGTGGGTGGGGGGAGGTCAGAGCTAGGCATGGTCAGACATCTGGGATGAGGGGAGTGGGATTTGGAGGATTTGCTGGGGGATGTTGCAACTCGGGTTGGTTTTGTGGAGTCATGGGTTGGTGTGGCGGGGGGGGCGGTGGTTGGAAGTGTCAGTCAGGTGGGGGGAGGGAACAGTTGGGCTAGATCGGAGGGCTGGAGGTCTTGGGGTCAGGGGATGAAGGTCGGTCCTCAAGTGTGGGTTGGTTGGGTTGGGGGCTCAGGGAGTGTTGGGTGAATCAGAGGCAGAGGGTCAGTTTGAGGATGGGGGTTTCAAGGCTAGGGTGATCAGACCTCAGGGGTAGATGGGAGGGGAGGTTTGGAGGTCGGGCTCCAGTTGGACTTTGGGAGTGGAGTGGCTGTAGGGGTGGGATGTCCAGTCAGGCCTGCGGGGCAGTTGGGTGGGGGGGGGAATTCCCATGAGAAGTTGGGGTGTCGGAGGAAAAAACTATCGGGTGTTTATGGGAGTCCCGTGAGCTTTGGGGCAGTCCCTTGGGGTACTGGGCCTATGGAGGAGGGGTTTTCCCGTGGGGTTGTCAGTCTGGGTCTGGGTCAATTGATACCCGGAAGTTCTACTTTTTCCTGGGTAACTGCTTTTTTGCATTGCATCTTTGGAGTACCCTCCAAATTCGATGCTGAGGAGTTAGGAAGTTACAGCCCATGACGTCTGGCCCACAAGTATACACATGGACAGATGGTTTTTTGGAGCTCCAACGGCATTTAGAGCAAACAAAAATGGGCACATCAGATCCCAAATTCTCACTTTATGGCCAAATATATGTTAAATGTACATTTTCAAAGTCTGCTTCATTTGTGGAAGTCAGCACTGCATAACATATAGCAGATATTGGAGCCTCCTGAATTGTTTCATTTCATAAATTTGGCATAACAAATTACAGCAAATAATTTAGAACTACAAATAGTTCTAGCAGATTAATTGCAGGTTGGAGATGAAAATATAATGCACATGATCAAAGGAGCACTGAATACGTCTTGTAAATCAGAAAGGGGGTACTACAATTCATTGGCCCCTGTCAGAAATCCAATAGAGCTGTTAACCTAAGCACAAGCTAAATTCCTCGTACATTTGTCTTTCAAACAAATGAGTAATTATACTGCGAAGAAGATCACTAACCCCCAAATACATTTTGTGGAATGTGTCAAATATATGCTCTGCTTCCAGGGACAACATATGCCATACTTCATTAACTTTGAAGACAAAAGTCCTCAGTTGAACACTACAGAATAAGTTTTACCTGCATTAGGTTCAGACTCAAGGTTTTTCAAAATCCTTTTTTTAAATACACATTTTCCAACAGGTCAGTTTGTAGTAACATACAAATCTGATCTTGTGAAAAATGCATCCTCAAGCCTTGGTATTATTTAGATTTGTTACTCAACATCTAAATGGACAGGTGCAATATTATAAATACCAGCATTTTTCTAAAGAATTCAAGACGTCTCCATGAGGAACTGTATTCTCTATCATTGTAAAACTATTCTTTAAAGTTGCATGATAAATATTCTAAATTCTAGTTATTAAGCTTAACAATACTCATTAAATCCAATCAGATGGCAATTTTAAAAAGCCTTGCATTCATATGCACCTTTCATGACGACTGGGTATCTCAACGCGCTTTACAGCCAATGAAGTACTTTTGAAGTATAGTCTCGGTAGAAATGCAACAGCCAATTTACACAAAGAAAACACCCATAAATAGCAATGTGGTCAGGATCAGATAATTTGTTCTTTTAATGATGTTGACTGGGGGATAAACATTGTCCAAGATACCACGAATAGCTTCCCTGCTCTTCGAAATAGTGCCATGAACTCACATCAACCTGAACGGGCCTCTATTTACCGTTTCATTCACCTCCAAATGTGGAGCATTCCTCCGTACTGCACTGGACTTACATAGTGCCTTTAGCATAGTAAAACCTCCCTAGGTGTTTCATTGGAACGTTATAACACAACATTTGACATACAACCATATAAGGTGATAGAACCATAGAAAATTACAGCTCAGAAACAGGCCCTTTTTGTCTGTGCCGAACCATTTTTTGCCTAGTCCCACTGACCTGCACTTGGACCATATCCCTCCATACCCCTCTCATCCATGAACCCGTCCAAGTTTTTATAGAACCGTAGAAAATTACAGCTCAGAAATTACAGCTCAGCTGGAGTGATATTAGGGCAATAAAAAATTAAAGCATGATAAAAGAGGTAGATTTTCAGTAGTATCGTAAAGAAGGAAAGAGAGGAGGAAAGGCCAAGACATTTAAGGAGAGAATTCCAGAACTTGGGGCCTTAGCAGCCAAAAGCACAGCCACCAATAGTGGAGCGATTAAAATTTGGGACACTCAAAAGGACGGGCATCAATATCTCTGAGGGTTATAGAGAGGAGATCAGAGAAATGGGGAGGGTTGAGGACATGGAAGAATTTGAAAACAAGGATGAGAATTTTAAAATCAAATTACTGCTTAACCAGTAACCAGTGTAGATCAGCAAACATAAAGGTGATATGATAAATGATGAACTCATGTGAGTCATGACAAAGAATGCATAGCTTTAGATGACCTCAGGTTTACAAGGATAGAATTTAATAAGGACCATAACAGTAGTTAACACTGCTGCCTAACAGCACCAGGGACCCGGATTCAATTCCGGCCTTGGATCACTGTCTGTGTGGAGTTTGCACATTCTCCCCGTGTCTGCGTGGGTTTCCTCCGGGTGCTCCAGTTTCCTCCCACACTCAGAAGATGTGTGGGTTAGGCTGATTGGCCATGCTAAATTGACCCTAGTTTCAGGGAGATTAGCAGGGTAAATATGTGTGGTTGCGGGAATAGGGCTTGGGTGGGATTGTGGTCAGTGCAGACACAATGGGCCGAATGGTCCCCTTCTGCCCTGTAGGGATTCTATGATAACATTATTTAGCTATTCAATAAACTATGCATTTCAGATTAATTAAAGATCATAATAATAACTGAGTTATTCAATAAAATGCACATAGATTCTTCATGAAGTATATAAGCAAACTGAATTACAGAAATGCAAACAGCATTTCAGCCCTTGAACCTGAACAGAAAAATAACTTACATTACTTCATTCAAGTTTTTGTGCAGATCCCAAATAAGAATTGTATAGGTTTGACTTTTGAAAATGAGGGTAAAAGACAACAAACACACAAGTTGGCTGCTATCAAACAAATTGTAAATATGTTACCAGTGATTCAGATTTTAGTATCACAGCAATCTTAAGGCTTTGCTTTAATATTTTAAAAAGTGTTATGCCTTGATTGGCATTGCAGCAATGACTGAGACTGCAAGTGTATTAATTTACTGATGGAAATTTAGGATGAAAAAAATGATTGATATAAAATAGAGCAGCACTCTTGCAACAATGCAGTACCAATTGATCAAACTGCAGTTAAACATTGCCATCTACCATGGTTGGTACACCATAGGTTCATTACTGCATCTTGAAATCTTGAAATGCTGGCTGGTCTAGGGGAAGGCAAGACTAGATGAGTTAAGAACACTTTAGACCCTTACAATAATTTGGTATTCATTTAAGTACTAATTACATTATCAATTAACCATGCAAGACATTGAGAATGGGTTGAGAAAGGGATAAGTGTTAACAGAGACAGGCAATTAAAACGGAATCTTACAGCTCAGACTGAAAATATGAACTGTAGAGTACAAGTGAATGCTTTTTGCATTTAATAATTTAGCAATAATTTTTTTTTCAGCATCGTGGCCAAGGGACAATAGTCAGTAACAGAATGAAGGTAAGCTCAGGATTCTTATAGAATTGGAAATTGGGTTGTTGGGACCACAGTTGGATGAACTTACCACGACCACCATGGCCGGAAAGGGAATGCGATAATTGCTTCCTCCCTTCCACTTACTCATCTGTTACTCACCATATACCTGGCATAATGGGGTGTGCCCTCATTATAGGGAGGTTGTGCAAAAGACAGTCGGCCACAATAAATCATGAAACATGCTCTAATGAGTGCTGCAGGGGTCCTCTAAGCAATCCAGGCAATGGAAACGGTGGTTTGAGCACCGCAATGGTCTGTTCAATGACATTATCAATGACAGGAAGGCAGTGGATAGTGGCAATGCTGCTGGACGAGTAATCCTGAGAACTAGGGTAATGCTCTGACAACTAGAGTTCAAATTGTACCATGGCAGATGGTGAAATTGGAATTTAATAAAAATCTGGAATTAAAAGTCTAATGAAACCAGTCACTAATATCCTTTAGGGAAGGAAATCTGTCATCCTTACCTGATCTGGCCTACACTGACCCCAGATCAACAACAATGTGGTTGACTCTTTCATTCCCCAGGGATGCTGGCCCAGCCAGTGATGCCCACATCCCATGAATGACGTAAAATAAAATTGTGTGGCAACAACATGGCTCTCATAAAATGCATGCTGCCCACGTGTGGTTGGTTTGTTGGAGTCATGCGCCTGATGATCAAAGTGCGTTCAAAGTGTTGATGATCAATGTGTCCTGCAATTCACATTAATTCTCGTAGTTCTTCTGCGTTCTTCATCGATGCACGAGCCGAGTGATCCACCACTAAGAGTTGTACCAGGTTTCGGTTCGGGTCTCCAGAGAGGCTGTCTGATCCTGGACCGCGCGAAATACTCCCCCGCCGACGTGGCAGTGGAGCTCCAGCCTGGCATGGCCCATGGCGAGCCCTCGAGCGATAATTGAAGAAAAAGGGGCGCTCGAATGGCGTTGAGTGGCAGCGTTGGTGCCGGGCCAGAGCTCGAACACACCGTCACGCCCCGCAGCAGACAGAGGCAGAGTTCTCTGATGCCATCGTCTGACGGAAGGCTCGAGAGTTCAAAGAAGGATGGTCCAGCAGACTGATGCAGAATAAAGACATCATGACAGCTAACAGAACACCAAGCATTCACTGTACGATGTGCTGGATATATTTGTGCCTGAAATGCACATTCAAGTTGTGGAAGCCTATGCGGTTATGGATACATCTCTACATTTAGATGCAGCGTTCGATAAGCAAAGTATGCAGCAAATAACACCCTGCACTATGGAGAATCCTCCTAATTTGTTGAAGTTCCATACACGGTCCACCTGCTCATCCCTGGAAAGATAAAATGTAATATATGCTCTCTCCTGAGATGCACATTCTTATTCAACTCCGCCCCCCCCCCCCCAATTGTATAGAGCAATGGGTGGAAAGATGGGAGATATTGGCTTTTTCAGCATGGGAAGATCCAAATGTGAAGAAATTAATGAGTATGGTCACCTTCATAGCCATAGCAGCATCACCTCATTCTACCCCGAGGCCAAAAGTCTGGCTGCAACAGGTGATACATTTCAGTGAACACCTCCTTCATAAAATGAAACACTGCAAACATTTCTCTTCACTAAGCTTATGAAAGAACACTTATTGAAGAGCTGGGGTGGACATGGTCTCCTACTGAGAATCCTTCGTCCCTCCTTCTCCTGTTTTTTCGATCAGCATGGCCATCTTTGCATTATCTCTGCCCTAACCCTTCTTGTGATGATACAAGTCAAGACAGATGGAAACTACAGCAGCCATGACTGAGATCAAGTATCATGAATAGAATCCTTGAAGAGAGAAGTAAGACTGTCACAAAATGCAACACCACTGTCGACAAGATTCATCAACTTTAAATAGGAGTACAAACCAGACCAACTTAACAACATCCAACAGAAATAAATCAGCAACCGAAATGTAGTTGATGATCCAACTAAATAAAAGTGGTGGGCATTCCTTCTTCCTACTGCTGAATACATAGTTGGCTGTGCAAGGTTAGGAAAGGCCATTAGCGGGAGCACTGAAGTCGAAAATGGCACCCCTATAGTCGAACTAGCACCAAATGCAAACTGATACCTTGATTAGACAATTCTGCATATTTCTACTCCAAGCTCCTGACATCTGCAAAAGCTACCTCACCAAGAAGGCATCTGGCTCAGCTCACACCAATGGTGTGCATACAAAATGCGAATACAATTTTATACACAAAATCTCACCAGTAACATGATAAAATGCATGCCATTAAGTCAATTCCCCAGCCGATCACACCAGTGGGATTCTTTGGTCACGCCGGAAGCACATTCCCCGCCTGCAGGTTTCCTGGCGGCATGGGGTGCCTTCAAGTGGGAACTCACATTGACAGCAGCGGAACCAGAGAATCCAGAAAATTGCCACCAGCAAACGGCATGCCGCACCCCTCCCACTGAGGAAAACGCAGGTGGGAGGCCAGAGAATCCCACCAGTTGTCTATTTTTCCCCTATTCAAATACTCCATGCATCGAATTCCCATCCTCTCTTTCCAATGGTCTTTAATTCCAAGCATCCGAGATCACTTTTCTCTCTCCACAAGCTGCTACCATGCCAATTACCAACATGTACATCAGCAAAATATTGTGGCTCCTGCAGGGATAATCCAAGTGCTTTTTTGGGATGGCTTAGCAATCTTTATCTTTAGTAGAGAATTTTTAGGCACAGCAATACTTTATATGGCAAATTGCAAACAATAGAAGCACATTACTGACAAATCACACTGTTTTTGCTAATGAAGCTAACCAGGGCAGGTGCCATTATATTTTTTGGGTAAAACATTAAAACAGTACTTTTTACACCTAGTGTTTCTGTTAATGTGAAAATGATGCATGTCAATCAACTAGCTACAATATTCTCATTTCCAAATTTTCTTACAAATTTAATAACATGTGTTAAGGAGAGCATAAGTTTGTTTGCATTACTTTATGTATCATCTCAAAGTGGCAATAAACATTCCATAGTGTGTGGAACAGAACAAACTAAAAACGATATATTGACAAAGAAATGGTGCACCTGAAAAGATTACGTGCTGGATGCTACAGTTCTTGGCAGGGCAGGGAAGACGGAACAGAAACTGAGTGATCCGTTTACTTCCAACCTCACCGTTTCTGTTCATTCAATCAAGTGTCGGATGGCTATCTAATGACCATCCGGTTGGAAGGATATAAATCATAGGTGCAAGGGAAGTTCCATGCCAATTGATACCATAGGGCCGGAACATCATGTGGCAGAGCGGTACTTCTGTGAAAAGGAAGTCGGTCATGGTTGGAAATGTAAATGCCCCCTGCTCTCAGAGTCATTCTTTATTCTGTGCTGAAAGCTCAAAAAACATAAAACATGTCATTAATAATCATACATGCGCTGCAGCACCTTCCCCAGCAGAATGTGCTGGTACATTTAAACAAGGTGCCAATGGCACGTATTTTCTACTCCCCTGAACTGCCCCTTACAGCAGGCTTAAAAGACGTTTGTTTGTCCTTCACCCAAAAAATGCAGGCTATGAAAAATTGCAGATGATTGGGTTATTAATAAGCTTAATAGCTTCTTAATTAACAATTTTGAAATGGCAGACGGCCTACTGATTTCCACACCATCTCACCTTCCCCAACTTGGGAGAGAGGCTCAATGATGTCACGCATTACTGGCACAATGTCATCATGTCAATTTTTCAGGGGCAGAGTGCTCAGTTTGGGAACGTAGAATGTAACACTGTGTGCGCAAAAGTCTGCAATTATCTTGTAGAGGACAAAGTGCAATTTGAACACTTTCAATACAATATTCTGATAACATGCATCCTTCAGTTCTTTAACCACCCTCATAATCCCTTCTGCTACATGTCATAACCTTCTTAAATGTATCGCGTAAGGAAACTTTATAACCCGCACATACATTAAAACCTTCAGGAGTGCAAGCAACAAGACCCTTATAGACACATAATTAGGAACAATGACAAGCTCAAATGATTCTTAGACATAAAAAGTGCCTATGCTAAACATTTAATGCAATTTTAGCCCATCTATTAAATTACATTTCAGTGCTCTACAAAAACTAAACTCATACTACTGACTCAAATTACAAACATTTGCAACTCATATTAGCCAGCTTAGTACTCCTGAATACTTACAAACCATTTTTATTGTAAAATAAAATAGTAATTAAGTTTTAGTTCACTCAAATTGAAATGGTAAATTGCAATGAAATATAATAATGGATTATTCATAAGTTGATATGCATTTGAAAGGGTATTACATAAAAATTCTGAACCTGGACAAAAAAATGGCATTTGAATGATCGCATATAGAAAGAAGATTTTCTTGGGCAACATGCATAATTTAGCTTCACATACATCTAAGCAGGGGTAAGTACTAACAAGTGACTGTTCAAATGAAATGCATCTGCAGTTTCTGCATGTTATGATTCCCCAATAAGAAAAATCTCCAGAGTCACATTACAAGTCTAAGAGCAGTGACCTATTTAATGTCATTGAAGATGCAGCAATATGAAAAGAATTGCTTTTAGCTCACCAACTAATGATGGTAGTGCTCCCAACTGACTAAACTGATGAACGACTCCCAACAGTTCAACGCTATATGCGTCAACTGATGCAGACAGCAGTCCCTTCGCAATTAAATAAAAGCTGCCAACTTTCAGTATGCACTGCTCTCACATGACCGCCCTAGCTTTGAAAATATGGTATTATGTTATATTTTATCTGAATGCAAATGAATTGTATGAATTTTGGCTAAAATGGGTGCAATAAAATTCAGATACTAAAAGTAGCTTCAATTTTAAAAAATGAGTTTAAAAAGGAACCTATACGGCAAAGTACACTTTAGAACGTAAATGTTCTGTCACTAAGTGGCAGGAGAAAGCAATAATTAACTAAACTCCCATGCAGTTTTACTTAAGCTAATGGTTCAATAGTGCTCAACAGTCTGACAAGCCCAAAGACTAGAAAACATATTAACTGAAGTTATATTTTTGGAGTTTTTTTGCTTAATGATCAATTGTGCATATTAGTACATAATTATAAAATGGTCCGAGTATCAGATTCAACAAATTCATCAAATTCACCTACATTTGAATAGGGGTTAAAATCAGTTATATTCTAACTCTCCCTAGTGGGGAGCCAGCAGCCTACAATACTACAGGAATTGATTGTTTTCTCTCAAATGTCAGCATGGAACATGTGGGCAGAAAACATCCAATTAAAAAAAACTGCAGCAAAATATCATTTTTCACTCACTTCAAGAAGCCTAGAATTCAGTTTGTGTAATAGCTTGCTGGCATGTATCCACTGTAGAAACATCTCAGCCAAGATGATAAGGAGGCGAGGTCTTGCTTTGCATACACAGCTTGCCAGTAGCAGCTGATAGAAATTGGACTTCCCCAGCAGCCTGGAGAGCTTGCACACGGCAACTCAGTAACAGGAAATTTCATAAGTGCGTGGCTGCCTCTAGCGAAAGCATCGTTGGTCACAGCTGGCTAAATGTCTCACTGTTATGAAGAGAAAGGTGCAGACTAAATACTGTGGAGGAGAGGGAACTTTGAGCAATAGCTTAATGTGCAGCCTGGAAAGTAATCTAACAATTCATATTCTTCAGTGCTGGATCATTACTGAAAATCTACTCCACAGACACATGGATTTTTACAACAGAAGCAGCATACAGGCATTGCGCTTTCATTTCTAATTTATCCAAAGGTAAGCAATCATTTCTATTGTAATTTCAGAACTCTCTCATTTCCCACAACAAATATTTAAATTAATTTCTGATAGATTTAATTTAAAAATGCAGCTGCTGAACATGTACAACACAGACCTTAAATGCAGCATCCTTAATAGATTATCTTGAAAGGAAAATCATGTTTTACTTGCACTTTGTAACTGTAATCATTTCCAAAGTCTACAATACTTTCACATTGAATATAATTGCATTCAATTTGAGAAATTTGCCAACCAGAATCTTGTACAAACATCCAAACCAAAAGAGCTTTTTCACCTGCATCCCCAATGCAGTAGTTTTTCTATCATCAAATAATTTATAAGTGTCTGCTTGACAGAAATAATTTAGAGAACAGGCAAGCGAAAAGCCTTCTGTAATACATTGTCCAGTGAGATCTGATGGTCAACGATGACAAGTAGAAGCTACAAGACAAAGATGTGAAATAACAAGAACATTTCAGAGTACTCATAGTACAGCTTGCTTTTTATTGTGTGCCTGTTACCCTGGAAATCCCCTTTAAAGATAAAGCAACACACCATAGCTCTATGCTGCAGAAAAGATGATAAATAATACTCTCATCGCTTTTAAATCATTCATGAAAATATTCCTCAGTTTCGCAACTTTACAAAAATAAATTATTTTTTCTACACTGCGAGCAACAATCTGGAAACAACATCTCTAATATCAATTTTGAGCTTGCTTCTGTGGCTTACAAATAGTTAGGCTCAAGTGAACAGTAGCCCATCTTACAATTTTGTTTCATACCACTGGCTTGCAGCATGGAAAGGATTACTTCATTTTAACCCTTCACTTCCTCCTTAAAGGGTACTTTGATCACCAACTTTAGTGTTACATAAGATCAAGTTTGCTGATGGATTGTGAGGAGACTATTTTTCTTTTCCTATCTTTAATATTAAATGATTATAGAACATCTTGAGCATTCCAAAGTCAGACAGTTAAATCAGAATAATCTACCAATCTAACAAACATGACCAATATCTCACAACAGCTAGATGCATCAGCATCTATAGGTATTTACATTATTTTATATGATTTAATTGACTTAGTCTTGGAAATAAATAGAAAGATCAAACAACCAAAGTTATTCTCTGAAAAACAGATAGCTCAATTAACACTGAAGGTTTAAAATTAAGAATACATAGTAAAAAACTAATTAGGTTCAACAAAAAGTGATGAAAAAAGACACTTCGTGGTGTTTAAAATTGGTTATCGAACTTATAAGCAAATGTTATGATCAAGTAATCAATGCATGATGAGACAACTCAGTTATTTCTTTTAACCTCAGTAATTTGAGAGAAAAAATAATTTTAGTATTAGCATTTTACTAGTGGTCAAGTACACAGTCAATAAGATTAGAGATATACCATCTCAGTGCTAACAAAGTGTATTTATTTGAAAGTTTTAAAAACTAAAACCTTAAGATTCTTCATCATAATATTATTAAACGGAATTCCATCAATATCTTCACTTCAGCTTTTCATGAAGTTGATTTAGTGTTAGTAGACTTAAAAATTAAAATAACAGGAAATCATTTATTGTCCAATGTTTTTGAATAATATCAAGTATTAAATAGAATTTACGTCTCATGCAGCTTGCTAGGGATGATCTTCATGCAAGTGATACTTTTTACTGGAAGCTCTAAATGAGGTTTTAAAAGGTGCCTGCTTTTGTTAACTAGAGCTGTAAAATACTGTAAAAGACTCTGATCCTTGACTAAAACTTATTTGTTTAAAGAAATTTATGCATTATATGACCTTTTTCAATTTGGAACTGATATGCATATAGAATTCATTGCAGATGGAATCTACATAACAATTGATTCAGTTGAGTATGCCCCTGGTCAGTTTGTCATTGCTAAATTTACATTAGATGCACTGAAACACGACAATTTCAAATAGCACTTCTTGGTAAAAATCTATTGTTGGTACAGATAAAGTGGAGAAATTAATATTTTCTTATTTATACTGAATAAGAATCATGACTTGGGTATAAAATATGAAAGAATTATAACTTGTAACCCAAAGGTAATATCACAACTAGAATGCATAATCCCACTTCAAACAGATGTCACAAACTTTCTGCTTTTCTTTAAAAAATGGCACCATACCAAATTATACTCAATTTCATTATTTACAAGACATATATCTTGACTGCATTTTTATTTATTTTAGAAGTGAAATTTCCAATTCTCCACGCTATGAAATATAATCCAGTATATATAATAAATAATGAACGTCATAGATAATCAAATAGCTGTTTGAAAGCTAATAAATGTGTTCATTAAGCATGAACTGTAAACCAAACCAATTAAAAATTGAGAAATTAGCATCATTAACAATTAATATGTTCTATCTTTGACTTTGGAAAATTCTTTATGAATCACTTTATATTAAACAGGAAGTAACTCATATCATGTTACATGCCATAAAAAAAACAATCGTAGGAACCAGAAGAGACAATTTTGAAGTATAGACCTCAAAAAGTATGAGGATTATGTGATAGCTGAGAGGACATAATCCTTCAAACAGTTACACCACAGGTTCATTGCATGTTTAATTGTAAAGTATCCTTAAAGTATTTTAAGCATTTAATGGTCTTGTAATATATGGAGTTCAAGATATTCAAATTGTATCTTCCAACACATTCTGAGTGATTGCCTTTGGATCAGGTGAAGAGTAGAATTGTCCTGGAACTACAGTGATATTTGTCCACATCATGAATTATGAGTTACATAAATATGGTGCATAACGTTTAGGAGGCAATTGTGCAAAATTACAAGTACTTTCCACTTTCAAGGCATTTCTGCCTTTGACATTTCTTATTGATGTCACACAGAATTTAGAAATCAAAAGAACAAATTATTGCCAGCACAATGTTTACTAAATTTCCCGACATCACTTTTATTATCTCTTAAATTAGCTCCTTTTTTATAATCTGTTACTACATAGGGACCTAGATGTTGTGTCAGCTGTGGTTCAGTTGGTAGAACTCTCACTTCTGAGTCAGATGGTCGTGGATTCAAGTGCTACTCCACAGATGTGTACAAAATTCTATGCTGATACACCAGTGCAATACTGAGGATGCACTGACTGTTGGAATTGTACTCTTTTGGATCAGATGTTAAAACAAGGCCCTGTCTCCTCTCTCAGGTGGATCAATATTTATCCATCAACCAACATTTAAAAAATATTATCTAGTCATTATAACTTTTCTGCTTGTTGGAGCTTGCTGTGTGCAAATTTGATGCTGCTTTTCCAGCACAATAGTGACCTCTCTTCAAAAGTAACTCCCTGGCTGTAAAGTCCTTTGGTACCTCTGAGGACCTAAAAGGTACAATGTAATTAGAGCCTTTCTTTTTCTTTTTAGCTGCCATAAAATGTACTGTGAAAATAAAGAACTGAATAAAAGAATGAAGAACGTAGGAGTAAAAGGGTTGTATGCATGTGAACAATACAATGCCTGTTGCTATGATACATGAAGTTAAGAAAGATAAAAAGGAAAATGTTCATTTTGGAAATGGTAACCTCTATTCAGCTGTTCAGTGTTATCTGAAGTAGCGTTTTTTTATAAACTGTAACAACAAGACAATTCACCTGTAGCAGGTTTAAAGGAAACAATATCTCTTTATGTTGTGCTGTCTGGGCTGCAAATGTAATGTTTTTAACAAAATCTATTTTATACTTTTTAACGCACTAATTTTTGGGCTTAAAGAAAGTAAATAGAATTTGAATACCATAAATCATTCTGCAGTAGAACAACACCCAAGCATCAAAAAAGATATGAAGGTTCAATAGAACATTTCAAAAGTTTCATCATTTTAATTATGGGATACATTTTTGCTGTTGGGCATTGCGAGTCCGCCATTCACCCGTTGGCATTGGCCTTAGGCCTAATTAGTTTTCATAGTTGGGTTTCACTAAAATGATTATGGCAAGATGTTAGCAGAGTGAGGATTAAACATATTGGGACAGAGGTGGGGCAAGAAATCAGGAGTCTCCTTTGTGAAGCTCAACCAGATGTGAGATTTAAAAGGAAGTGCTGAGGTACCAGACTAATGGTAGATTCAATATAAAAGCAAAATACTGCAAACGCTGGAAATCTGAAATAAAACCAAAAATGCTCGCAAACCCAGCAAGTTTGGTAGCACCTGGTGGAGAGAGAAACAGAATTAAAGTTTTGAATCCATATGACACTTCTTCAGAGCTCTGAAGTCAGACTGACTCAAAAAAAATAACTCAGTTTCTCTCTTCACAGGGTTAAAATAATCCCTATTTAAAGCCTAAAACAAAATAATTAGACTCTAATATAAAACAAAGTGAATGGCTGTCGAAACCCAGTAATTAATCATATCTAAGATGCTTGTGAAACTTCATCTGTTGTCCCCATCAAGTTTACTTAGAAAAATAAGATTTCTAATCTTTCCTTTTGGACCAAGCATCCTTTTTGGTACGCATCCCATACCTTTCTGTTGGAATGTAAGGAGACCGCATTCTTACTGCAAACCAATCTTGGTAAATGAATATTCTCAGTAGCGAAGGTTCAGATTTATTCAAACACAGTCCAATAAAGCTAGAAATATAAAGTGTTTTTTTTAAAATCAGGCGTATACATCATTGCTGTCAAACTGACAATACTTGATTTCTGAAGCCACTAAAGGGGATTTTGCCTGCTGATTCCCTGAATGAATTCATCAGCACCTGCTTGTACTTAGCTTGTGCGTTCACTCAAATCAAAGATTATATATTTCTTGGAAAGGTCTATTGCTTCATTTCCAGCACCATCTCCATTCCAGGTGTATACTAATAAATGCATATTATTGTAAAAAGTTTAATTGCAATGAAACACCATCATGAACAATTGTGATGATATATTCTGAAATATCTTTTCAAGAATTAGATGTTTATTTGATTTGATTTAATAGTGTCACAGGTATTGATAGATACTTTAGATAGTTTTCAGTTAATCTCTCATCTTGAGACAAGCCAGTCTTGCTCCAAAACAATAGTGGCCCTAGCACAGACTAGCAAAACCATCAGATTTACAAAATTATGTTTTTCCAGTTTTGCCATAAGGTTTAAGCTGTAATGCATTCAGGAGCAGAATATTCTTCTGGTGAAATCAGTCAGTAGGCCACTGGGATGGAGTTGAGAGGGATGAATGAATTCAGAAATGAATTACATAGCCTAAAATTAATTTTCAGTAACTTGCAAACATGTTTATTAGCGCTGGAGGAATTTGGTTTAGAAATTAAGTTTTTGTTTATGTATGCATAAACTTAGCACTTTTAAATAGGTGTGATCTGAAATTGGTGTTTACCACTGCTTATATTTTTAAATTACAACATCTTGTTGTGGAGACAAGTTCATTGTATCAGTTCAATGATAATTTTGCAACAAAGATTTTTATACTTTTAGTTTGTGACACATTGCAAACTGCGTTTAAAATAATTATTTCCATTGTTTTCAATTGTAGGTAAAAGATGGTGAGTAAGGAACCAAGCAAATGCCAACTCACAAGTACAGAGAATGAAGCTGAGCAAGCAGCTTGCCGAACACTGGAAATGAAGTATGTACTGGATCCAAATAGGCAGATTAGAAAAAGAAATAAAGCCCTACAGGTGAGATTTAAAGATATTCGGGAAGCTCAGAATGAACAAGAGAAGAGACTTTCTGCAGCACAGCAACTGGACAAAAAACAAATGAAAGCTATTTCTTATAAGGCAGCGTATTGCAAATACATGACAGTGCCTGCACGGAGGTCAATCCCAAATGTAACCAGAAGCACAGGTGTGCAGACATCACCTGATCTCAAAAAGCGGTATCAGACATTCCCTTTGGAAAGGAAGAAAGTGAATGTCATTAAAATTGCTCCAACAGTTGACACATTCAGGCGACAAAATAATGATTGGGCAGTTGATAGTAAGCTCAATAAAGACTCAGGAGCATTTACTATTAGCAGTGCAGAGGGGAGAAATCAAAAGAACCCAGATATCAGCTCAAATAATACTTTCATCAAACTGAATAAACAAGCTGATAGAGACAGTTTTGGTGATTCAAGCAGCAAAGATCCAGAAGAGCCCTTTCATGTATTAAAGTTGACAGATTCTGACCCAACTGAGCAAAATTACCAGTTGTGCAATATGGCAAAATATGATAAGGGGGCATCAGAAAATCAGAACTTTAATCAATCAGCGCTATGTGAGCTGCAGCTAACGGAGTGCTCCTCCTTCCACTTAACAGAAGCCAACTGTGAACTTAAACAGCTTGAATCTTCTAATTCCTTTACACAGGACTCCCCACAAAATGTGACAGCACGGGAAGTGCATGAAAGAACTTTGCATCCAACCAGTCTGCATTCTCTGCCAGTGAATAGTCAAGCCTGTTCATTACAGTCCCCGCAAAGTGAAGGAGAGCCCTCTGAATCCACTGTATCAAACATTACACCCAGAGATGAAAGTCAAAGTCAGTCTAATCAGACAGCAGTATCTGTAATGGAGACAAATCAGCACATCATGCCTCTTACAGAAGCGGTGGATCTGAAAGCACAGCTGCAAATAATGGAAAACCTGATCAGTTCCAGTCAGGAAACCATTAAGGTGTTACTTGGGGTTATTCAAGAATTAGAAAAAGGTGAAGCCCTCAGAGAAGGGTAAGACCACAAAAAATTGTTTTATGAAAAGGTATACATGTATATACTAGTTTAAAAATGAATGTCCAAATAACAGAAGTCAGGAATAGAACTGTTACATGATTATCTAGAAAGTGGGAGATAAGGACAAATGTCAAAATTATTAATGAAATGCATACTGCATAAAACAGATGACTCAATTGTAATATATTGATCAGTAAAATTCTATGTGGATTCCCCAAATTTCTAAACCCCAAGTCTAACAGGACTAAATAAGTTAAACTGCACTTATGCATTTTGGATCAATAGGCAAAGTGCAATACACAACCAGTAGTTATACTGCCAGTTACACTTCACTGCAGGTTACAATGAGGTCATTGATGAAATAACCTCTTCTTATCCCTGTTAAATAAATGCACAGAGTTCTGCTCATGTGACACTACATTTCAATGTCTCCCAGGAAGTCCTGGACCAGCTGGAGTATTTTCACTGTGGTGATGCCTCTGGTCAGAGTTATACTGCAGCCAGTGAGAACTGTAAGTGGTATAAAATGATTTCCTGGAGGATTATCATATTTCACAACTGAAGAGTGAGATAGTGATATGGTTAAAGTGTACTGAGCATGTTAGTGATGTTCCACCACACTGTTTCTAAATTAAGGAAAATCTGTTATAATACATTAATACATTTGTAAAAACAATTACAATGCTTGTTTGATGTAGGTGGCA